>NC_088103.1:19375903-20018653 GCF_036370855.1 Dromaius novaehollandiae
GGCAGTCGGCTGCTGCCAGCACTTGCGGCACTACATAGGGGCAAAGCTCAGGCCAACTTCACTAGTGTCTTGAAGCAAAGAGAAAGCAGGTAGAGTTATTACTTTGCTCACAACACATCTGAAGTGCAATGGGGGACAGGTTTGGGATACTTGTTACTCTATCAGCTAATTTGGGACTAGGTCCTAAAGCGAACGTAAAAGAGTGAAAATTGCAATGCTTAACTTCTAGGTGTCTGGGAATCTAGATCTACATGTTGCTTTAGCTTTCTGCAGCATGCTGCTTTAGCTCTCTTTGCAGCAAACTATGCAGAGGAAACGCAAACTTTGAGGCGGGTGAGCAGGGAACCATCTAACAATCTGCATGCATCCAACACAGAAACATTAACCACTGGGAGCTGCACAGCGTGCTCCTCCCTAGCATTTACGGCGCAGGGAGACATTACCCTTTCCTCTGTCCTTTTCCTTCATCCGCAGGAATATCCTTGAAGCTAGGTACCTATTACCTTCTATATCTTCTCCTTAAGGTAAATCCATACTGACATGTCCCATTCCCCAGCTATGTACCCTAAACACAAGTTATAGGCCATTGTGGAACGGGGAATACCTCCCCTCCTGTTTTTGCTCAGATGAACTCAGGCCTTTGTACAGAAAGGAACACAAAACTCCTTGTGCAGGAAAGAGAAAGGAGGGTAAGCACAGCTTTGTACGTTGGTGGTCGGAGATCTCCCAGGAATGGAAAATGCAGGGGCTAGTTGCTGTTCCAAGCACTGTTCATATTTTTTTGCTGAAGATTGATTAATGCAAGATATATAAGCACCAAACCTACCATGCAGTCTTCATGGAAACTTCTTTTACACTTTTTAATAGCTGGGGGAATTGAGGCAGAAAAATCAACTTACCACATTTACAGAGTGAGGGACAGAAATGGAAAACAAATCTGTTACACCAATTAATGCTCAAGTCTTTACGTGAATTCATCCCTGATCCACGATTGGCACTTGCAGTTCACATAACAATGGCACAAGGATTTTTAGGACTAGCAGTTAGCCTAGCAGTTCAAACCAAAGTCACCAAGCTATTTCAGGACAGAAGTACATGAAGAACTGAATGACTGTCCTGCTAAAATACTCCCCAACAACCAGCTCCCTAGGGAAGAAGGATACTTCTGCTGTAGATTTAAGCCCATGTCAAACATCCATTCAAAACCTATAACTAAGTGTGTGCCAGAAATGCTGACTGTGCAGCATCTCAGAAGGCACAGCATCACTGTAATTGCTGTAAGTTAACTACGACTATTTTCTGAGCTGCTTATTTCGTTAATGAGAGATAAACGGTTAAATACACACTATTATTAGATGTGTCTTCCTTTCATTCTTGCCTGTCAAACTTCGTTGTCCTCACAAGCTTCTTATGCTCTTTCCTTTGTCTGCCACTTTACGTATCTACCTTCGCTACCTTTACACACACAGATGATGGCCATACGCACCAGTCTTGCTTTCTCTTTCTAGAGCAAATGGATTTTATCACCTTTTGCAGGCACCATTTTTGGAGGATCTGTGTGGTTTCTCTGGCTGTGACATCTCTCTTTGTTGTTATTTAAGTCCTTTCAATAACTCAGCAGCCTTCGTCCAGGAAGTTAATCTGATCTCCTCCTCCTTCCTAAAAACCCTCTCCAGGAAATTCTATTTCCTTTCTTTTTACTAATGCAATTATTAGCAGGAGTTGGCACATATGCTGCTGTCCAAGAACCAGAACTGTCCAGAAGGCAATAACACCTGTAAATGACATTTTTTAGGGACAGAGTCCCACACCAAAATATTTATGCTGGCTCAGTGTGCCTTTGAACTAAAGGCCATCAAAAACTACTCTTACTTCCAAAATCAGATTTACTGTTTAAACTTGTCAGTTTTTCTTTCTTACCTATAGGAAAATAAAGTTACAAAAAAATGAACTATTTCACTCAATTTCACAGCAAAGTTCATTTTTGTTATTTTTTAAATTATACTTCTCTTTGTGATGGCAGCCCCTAAGCTTTCCAAAGGAAAAAAAAAAGAAACTTTTTGATAGGTTTTCTTATACTTTCTTAAATGATTCCAATACTAGATCCCCCTAACTGTGAATTACCGGACATTGTAAAAGTACTAGTTTGTAGGTGAGAGTAATAGTACCAACATGCTTGCAACATAGTTACTTTTCAGTGTATCACTTAACACTGCTCAATACAAAAGTGAAGCATTTTCTTACTTTTTCAAAATTTCCCATAGGAACTTTTTTCTCATGAAGGGAAAGCATCCATGGTTCTACCTCTTACTAGTTTTCAGGTCTTTTTTTACAGGATTTTATTTTATTAACTTTTAAAATACCAGCAAATAATGAGAGCCAAATACTAATTAAAGGATTACAAACAGAAAATGAGCAAAAGGCAAACCTCAGCTATTAACATTTTATTCTAACAGAAACAAGTAAATCTTGAGTGACATTTTTTCTGAATTTTAAAGATTCTAAGTAATAAGTCTCTGCAAGCCTTCTACAGAAACAGATCCAGGTGCCTAGTTTTCATTTTTAGTTTTTATTTCCTTAATGGAGAGCATGAAATCTGTGTCTAATCTAATGTGAAGAGTAGGAGAGAAGAGGACATGGAGAATTAAATAATTTCATGCTTTTTTTAGCAACACTAATAACTTCATGCTTTTGTACCAACACTAATTCAAATATCTATGGAACATCAATATTTCTTCAAAGCTTGTAAGGATTAACTTTAAGGGCACGTTTAGCAAGGGATGAATTTACGCATGCATTCAATGTTTATTGATTCAAGGTTTAATATACTTGAACTGGATTAACCCACAGTTTAGCAACTATTACAACAACATGATGATGGAGTTAACAGCTTCTTCTTGATTTAATTGCCTTTTCAGGCATTTTTTTTTCTAAGCAGAGTGCTACAATTGTTAGAGGAGCTTTACAGCTCGTAAGCTGGATGCAAACAGTAAAGGTCATGGTGGTAGGGTCTCACACAACCTCCTTCCCACAGCCACCAAGAGCATCTAGAGTCAGGTATGGTGAGGGAATCCAGCCCGTTACCTACAGTGCCAATTACTTCATCTACATCAAAAAGCACATTGGTCATGGTAGACCAGTCATGGATTTGAACTGCTTAGCTAGAAAAGCACTACATCCCATTAGTGATTTCCCTGATCCAGTCTTCTGCCAATTCCTTTTTCAACCTGAGTGCCTCTAAATCAATCACCTGCAAGGGTTTGTCGTCTGCTGCATTTGTAATTCCCAAGGCACCCTTGTTTTTATCTGGTTCTGCAGCTAACTGGCAAAAATCCTCCACAGTATATCACCTCTTCTGATCTAATCCTGGCAACCTTTTACATAGCATCTCAATTCTGACTCTTAGATATGAAAAGTCAAATGCCTCTTAGCTAAGTACTTTAGAGTAGTGTGAAATATATTATTTGCAATACACGTGCTCATCTTGAATATGCTCAGGGACTAGAAAAAGAGCACACTCTTAAAAATACATCGAACTAATCACTGCCAACAGACTGAAATAGATTGAAAATTAACAAGTTATATAAATATCTGGGGTCCAATGCCCATTAATTGCTTAAAGATTTAAAATTATGGACCATAAGAATAACCAAAGAATTAACATGTCAACTATAAAGTAGCTGTCTTAGGATAGACTGGCTTTGACTTTTCTCTGCCTTTTGTACTGACAGTAGAGGATCTGAACTATAAAGTATTTGGAGACCAGTAATCTAACCTCCAAACAAGCTTGGCACAGAGATTTTGGCATGGAACAGATTCTAACCAAACTCTTCAAATAACTTGAAACGCTCTTGCAATTCTTTATTGTAGTTTCTTTAAGAACTGGATGATCAAAGACAAACCAAAGAAGCAACATTAACTAATGGTCAGTCTTCTGTGAAGTTTGTCTCAGAAATCTTTCTATTGTTGCTATATGTTTTGTTATTTATGAATATAATACTTTGCTAATCTCACAGGACTTTTCAGCTTTGCTTTCATTTTCAGCCTCAAATATTGCAATTGTTTTTATGGAACTCATTATCTAAGAATGCAAGAAGTATTGCAATTGAGGGGACAGAGCAACAATATTAAACTATAACAATCTGAATAGGGCTACATCACCAGGATTTCACCTCAGCAGACACTGATTGTTCTGTATCGTTTTCCTCCTATGGGGCTCATGATCTTTGATGTCCAATTGTAATTGAAGAATCTAATTTCTCTTATACGATCTTAAATCATGACCTGGAACCATTTAATACTGTCACTTCTAGACCTGATCACAACAGTTAAGAACACACAGCCACCATTGCAAGACGCTTTGCAAGAAAAACTTTGCATTGCATTGCGTTGCGTTGCATTGCATTGCAAGAAAAACTTTCTGTCATTCCTTTCAAGTTCGATTTTTTTTTTTTTTGAGAGAGAGAGAAGGTAAATGGGCAAGAGGTAATTACATTGCTGGTATGGTCAAATGCAGCAACACAATTGCCATAAAGCTGTCAAAGACCAAGGTTAAGCTAAAGGTCTTCCTCAGATCACATTTCTTCTCAAACCCACTGTTTCTTAACTCGACCCAGCTGCTACTTGGTGGAGACCAACGGGAAGGAAGTTGTCACCTCAGTGGCCTGTAGCATTCGCAAGGTCTCATTCACGTCCAAGTGTCGTTCCATACCCTGCCGGCTCACGCTTCCATTTGTGCAAGGAAATAATCATTTGCACCTGTGTGGCTTTAAGCACACCTAACTGAGTGACTAAAACCAGCCCCTACCAGAGGCAATTTATAGAACCGAAAAGGCAGTTCTTGCCCATTGTTTTATCCACCTCATTGTGCGATACAATTGTCTGGTACTGAGCTAATTCTGAGTTCAAAGGAAAAACGCTTTAATCCAGGAGTAGAAGAACTGAAATTCCTTGAACTTTCACACTAGCACATGATTACTGACCAGTACTGAAAGGAGGTGGAAAATAAAAGCCCAAGCAAAAAAATTTTAAACTCAGCAAGATGTGTATGACTGCCTGCCTTCCAAACGCCTCACGCTCTGTCACAAAAGCCGCTATAAGATTGCATAATATGGAAAAATAACACTTTATTTCTTTCCCTAGAAAACTTTCTAAACAAGGTTGTGGTGTATTTTACCCAAACTTAAAAATATAATAGGAACATTTTGCTTTGAAAATGGAAAATAGTGCTTCATTCTCTTCAAACCAGAGCGAACTCAGTTTGGAGAGCACAAGGAGAAAGAGCTATTATCATTAAAAATAAAGACTTTATTGAATTACAGGACTTGAAAGATGGTTTTAAAGGGTTAGCCAAGTTTTTCCCACATACTAAATAAAATTAATAACATTTCCAACCTCAGTGAGAAACAGCATGGGCAGGAAAAGATAATCTATCCAAAGAAGAGAATTCTTTGCGGGATTTGATCAGTTACAGAAGGAGAAGAGGGTGGAGATAGTCTACAGTTAAGCCAAGAAACGATAAAAGTTGTGCAGAGTAGCAACAAAGAAAACCAAATTTAGGTAATTTAGGATTATGCAAGGCATTGATGCAATAGGAATGTAATGGTAAACCACTATAAAAAGTAAAGTGGAGAAAAAAATATAGACAATTCAAAAAGAACAGCCAATTAAGAAAAGGAACAAACACCACACAGCCTCAAATTTTCTTCCTAATTTAACATACTAATTTCACTTTCATCTCGGTATCTGCATAAATCAATATTCATAAGTCAGACTAGAGCTTCACCCTACAGTGTTGATATTTGTCAGATAGCAACCGATCTGTGGTAGCGAAATTTCTTGTTTTTGTGTGTCATCCTTAGAGAACTGAGGAAAGACTTATAGGGTAGACTGAATCAGTGGAAATGGGTCCAGCTTCCTCGGGCTATATTTTATTGTGGCTGAGAGAAAGGACAGGCATCCATTCAAAGAAAATATTTGCTGGCATAAGAGTCTAGAGAGCAGTTTGGGCCAACTTTGTCTAAAATTACTATGGGGACAGTCTACATCTGCTTATCAAGTAAACGCTTTGAAGAAAGAATGAGGTATTTCTCAAGACAAAAGCAAAACTTTAAACCAGAGGTCCAAAAATTAACCTTCCCCCTACCCCCCAAAAATCCTATTTATAACCAGAAGTGGTCTAATTATAAGATGCTGAACGGACACATTACAACAGCTGAGCAAAAACCAGGAACGCCAGCACATCACAATTCAGAAAGAGAAAGGCAGTGCTGTATATCCTTTGCACACTAGTGCAATGCAGGAACCAGAGGGGCACAGCGGAGGTTGTGAGGTACAGAGGCTACAGGGCCTGGGTCCACGTTACGCAGCTGCTCCGACAGGGCTTCCACGGCCCCAGAAATGCAGAAGAGTAGGGAGGCTCCCACACTGCTCAAAGGCATAGCCCATAGTCCTGCTCACTAAAGCATCGCTGTTGATCTGTTATGCTTCAGATAATACATACCACGATTCAAAATTAAGAGCAAAAGAAAAACCTGTTTATGTAAGAAACAATGCTATAGGGTCCATCCAAGCACTGAAGGGTTTTTTTTTTCCCTTTTGTAAGGAAGAATAAGGGCCACCTATTTAATTTCAAAACTGCAGCAAATCTGTTAAGATTAAAAATGTTTGGAAACATTTAAAAGTGTGTCCATCTTCTCTTAGGAGATGATTTGCAATGCATATCTGCGGAAGTGTGTGTTTCCATCTTCAACACGTTTTAAGTGCTGCTGTCCTCCAGCAGCATTGTTATCTTCAAAAGCAGCCCTATGCTTCCAAACCAGGTGAGGAAGTCTTCAGATTTGATTTGTTTGAGGAGAAAGCCTAGGACATGGAAGTAGGACTTGACCGGGAATTAGCAACTAGAAGGGAGCTCTCCTCTCTGGGGTAGCGTCCTTCTCACCCTGGGCAGGCAGCTTCAGTTCTGTGCCTCAGTTCCTCAGCTATAAGATGGGAACATGTGTATTGCTTTTGAAAAGCACTGTGTGATACCATGCCCAGTGGTATAATACCTAAATCACATCATCAAAGCTTAGCTGAATCCTGAAAGTTGTCATTTTCCTGTTGTATAATGATTTCCTCCTAAGGAAAAGACTGATCACACATAACTGAGATGGGTGGGTTACATAGGTCATGGTGTAAAGCAAGCCTGAGAATTCTGTCTGCTTTAACATAAGAAGTTCTCCAAAATTTATTTGTTTACTCTTATCTATGGCCTCTGTAATTCAGGTGTGAACCCTCTCAGCTGAAAAATAAGCTTAAGGATGCGCTGAACAAATACAGACAAGCATCCATTCAAACACAGAGTGAAGACCCTATTTCAAGGAAAGCAGAGCAATCAGCTTTGAGAAAAGAAGCTAGGTTATATGAATGCTGAAATGAAAACTCTTTTCTACTGTCAATATTGTCAATCCCCAGCTAGAACCACAAGTAAACCCTGTCTCCAGCCTGCAACATCCTGGAAATATCTTATGTGTGTGACAAGTGCCCTTGCTGGCAATGGGGGAGTCGATACTCTTTGCCAAGCTTGTCTGGAAATGCAGCCTTCAGATCTGAAAACAGCCCTGTGTCTGTAAATATCTGTCGCTCTCCTCTCTTGTTTTAGAAATAAAAAAGAAGGAAGCATAGAAAGAGCTAAGTGTTCTTGCAGCTGGAAAATGAAAAGCTGTCAGTGAGAAGCAGACAAATAAAAAAGGCCACATTAGAGGAAAATTGTAGTGGTTGAAAGCCCATACAGTGAAACCATGAAAAGATATATGAGTTTGTCTGAGCACGGCAGAGCAAATGTGAATGAAAGCTTCATGTTCCATTATTTCATAAGGCATTAGAACATCACAGTAGCACCACAACATTTCAAAGTACTAGTATAATCACTACGCTCACTAACAAAAATTACCAAGCATTTAAATGACAAGTGGAAAGGAGCTGAAACACAAATAGATTTTTACAGAATTAATCAGAAGATTCTGATCTGCCACAGTCTGTAGATAATTACTATACTGTGCTGTCAAAGGAACAAAAAGCCTTCAAAGATTTTTGACGTGCCACAGCTTACATATCTAACAACAGTGAAGAACACGTTTGTTTCTGCTGAAAGTAAACAAACATCTTAGCTGAGTATCATGTACTACATGAGTGCTGAATCTGAGGCGGAATAAACTCCTTTGCTTCCGAGTCAGCATAAGTAATCTCAAGGCTAAGTACGTAACAGTTCAAAGTCTGGTACTTTGGCCTTGACTCTCATTGATCTAAATCCTCTTCCCTGTCCTCCCGCTGTGTCCAATTAAATCACTACACCCCAGTTTGCAGTTCACGCTGTGCTTGAAACCAGCTCACCCGGCCTGTACCCAGCCCAGCGTCCCTGGTTCGCGCAGCGCCGCTGCAGCAAGCCCAGCCCAAACACGGCGTCTGCGCTGCAGGGGGGCAAGGAGGGACGGAGCTCCCCGCAGCCCCCTGCCTCGGGCAACCTGGCGGCTACACAGCTATAATTAGCTAACCTCCCCATCGCCCGGCAGGCAGCACGGGGTGAGCAGCGCCCGCGCTAAGGCAGGGCTCCTGGCCTCACCAGCCCCCCGAGCGCCAGGCAACGCTGAGCTGCGTTAGGTGGTTGCTCACCGCCCTCCTGCTGGGCTGCTCCCCACGGCCTCTCCCACGCCTTCGCCTGGCCACGCTGTCTTTCCACTAACTCCATAAAGGCCGCACAGCCAAGTCCCTCCCAATGGTTGTTTTCTGGTTTTACTATAATACCCTGTTACCACATAGTGAGAACACTTTCCGCATCCTAGACTAGTGTAATTTCTTTTACTAAATTCAAACCACAGGTTCCCATCCTATCAGCTTCCCATAGTTCACTTTCCTAACGACAGTTTAAAGGAGAGGAGATTACCTTGGAATTATTTATAGCTTCCTGATGATTCACATGGCTTCTCTATCCTCACTTCTGACACTTCTTATTCTTTGAACACATCCAATTGACCCTCTGTTCCTCTTCTGTGTATTTTATCCTGTAATCTTCTATTTCTTCTATCACTGTTTATTAGAAGAGACTGTAGATGGTCACTGCTGTCAAACAGAAAATTATCCTTTGGTTATTGGGTAGATGGTGAAAAGCAGTATCCAAGAAGCAGTAACAAAAGCACTTACAGAAATAAAAATACAAACTAACATAGATGAATATCTGGATTAAAAAAAATAGTATTTCTACTTCTCTTACAGTGAGTTCCAGTGGTGGGTCTGATTTGAAGAACAGCTGATTTAACTGGGACAGATCATTTAAGGCAAAAGGATACATTTTACTACATCTTGACAGAGTATTGCTGCAAATACTTTAACTGTACTCACAGCCAACTAATCTCTTAAAGCAATATAGGACGTCCTAAAATCTGGCATTACAAACATCATCAGCACTATCCCGATTTCCAGCAAGGACTTTGTTTCAGATTATAATTCGTGTTCTTACTTGTTGCATCCTCAGCACTAAGCAGAAGATCCATATGGATGCAGCAAACTAATAACAGGTGTAACCACTATCAGCCTCCCCCAGGCACATATGGAACAAATCACACTTCAAGGATCTCATTAGAAAAAAATTCAAAATAAGGGGTGGAGGACAAGAATCCAGATTCTGCATCTGGTTTCTAACAATCCAGGCTGAGGGTCTGACTCTAGAGCTTGTGGTGCACACTAACCTTGTTCATATATTAATTTGTTCATAGTCTTGCACAGCTTTTGCATGTCTTATGCCAGCTTTTAATAGCAATTATTTCATGGGCATTTCTCTTCCTATTCATGATTACACAATATCCCTGTGGCAACTACCACAAATTCGCCCATTAAATAGTAGCATTATAAAAGTATTTAAGCTGTCTTTTAATTCCAGCAGCAAAACTCCATTAAAGAGGTGAGAGACCAGTACCATACAGTAATAGCTAGCTGTCCTGTTTTGGAATCTTCTTATTCACCTTCTTATTCAATTTATGCCTAGAGGCATATGTCAGAAGTGTGAAGAAAATTTGCAGCTAAAGGTGTAAGGGATATATAATAACATAAGGTACTATCAACATGCTGCTGCATTATTGTATTTCCTCCAACACACTTCTTTTGAAAGGATTCTTAACATAGGATTTTTACTACATTGGCTGCAAAATAATATGTGTACTGTACATTTTCAGAAGGGCAACAGTGAAGTGATTAGCTTGGCTTCTGTCTCTGGCAAGTCCTTCTTTCTTTTGCTTCTGTCTGCGACCTTCTGGAATTAAGGGAAAAGGAGAATAGGCTAACTATTAATCCAAAATAGGATTTATTCCCAGCTGTCTCTCTATTTCATTAAACATCTCTACCTCACAAGTCTGTCACATGGTAAATATTACCTATACTCAAAGACTTCATATCCACAGCTGATGAATTGCTTAGTGGAGAAGGTACACAGAAGTACCACAGACTTTACTGCTTTAGCTTTACTGCTGTGTGTCACAACTTGTGTTCAGCAAGGTGCTGTTCAACAGACAAATAACTCCTCAGATACTAGTTACTCCTTCCCACAATGAAAATCTCGGTCCAGTTATGGGTCATCCTCTCCTTTAATTGGTGTGGTTTGCAACACTGACTCACTAAAGACGCTAGCTGTTTAATTCTAGTTGTAGAATAATCAAATACTTCCTGCCATCAATATTATTTTCTAGAGTATTACCTGCCCTGGGCCCACAGAGCTATTTCACGTTTGTTACATGAGTCAAATGGGTGGCTGTAAAGTTGCAACAGCAAAGGGATGCAGCCTTCCGCAGCAGGAAATACAGAATGCATTACCAGAGCACCACATGTGCAATACAAGATTGGGAGTCAGGAGTCTATTCCCAATTCACTAATTCAGCTGGGAATTTAGTTAAACTAGTTTCCTTCAGACAGTTTTCCTTTCTCGGAAATGGGTACGCACACTGCATACAGTATTTCACAGGGGTTTCTGAGGTATGGCCAGGCTTCATAAATATATGAATTCTGTCAAATGAAAGATCTAATAACTGGTTGAAAATACAAAACAATTAGTAACACATTATTCAGTAATCTTCCATGTGACCCACCTTTTCCTTCAGTTTTCTGATTCAGTTTCCTTGCAGATGATCACTCAGGAAACTGAAGCAATTACTGCACAGCAGCCTGAAGCCATCAGATGCTTACCTAACGCTGGCAAACAGATTCCAGCTTAGTGTGTTGGCATCCAGATGACACAACAGAATGAGTTCCAATAGCTGACTCACTGCTGGCTTTAGGCATAGTACAAAATTTATTGTTTTGAAGAAGGCTGCATCAGAGTTGCCTGCTCCATGACACGTTTGTCAAACCTCCCGCGAGGGCACACTTAGAGATGAAGCTGAATTTGACACCTCATACCATCAACCATGCAATTTTTATTAGCAGTATCATGCTAATTAGCAGGCATGACGATGACAGGAGAACTTCACACTTTTTTTATGTCACTTCCAGATCAAGGTAATAACTACTAGTTCAAGCTGATATACCACGGATTGGAGAGGGGATTGCCCTGGAGTAGAACACGCACTGAAAGCTATAGCCCACGAAACCTGCAACATGGATCAAGGCTGCCTCATGTACACCAGAGGGACGCGGAGACTCGGTGGAGACTGCAGGCGATGTGGTGCCAAGTGTCACGACTACAGAATGCTTTAAATGACAATGTCTACTTCACTCTGGTGAAGTCACCACCACGGGAGACATTTTGTTTATTCACCAAACAGATGCAGTGGTTGCAAAGCAAGCTTTTGCTCCCCTTAAAAGCAGCCCACAAATTTCATCCCTGCTTTTTGGATACCGGCCTCTCTAGGCAACAAATTATTCTACTTCTGCATGTATTCAATTACCGTCTCAACCCAGGTGCCAGAAACCGAGTAAGTTAAGAAGTTAATTGCCTCTCCTGAATGGATCGCAAATGAAGCCTCATTTTAGGTAAGCAATTCAACAGTCTCCAACTAGCAAGCACTTTGGTCGTGGGCAGCCAGCAGTTACTAGGTTTGTGACCAGAGCCTGAAGAACCTCTGCAGTCCCTAATAGACACAAATCTCCTCTCAGGCAGATTGGCAGAATGCAGACCTCGCACTGATCTCATCACGCCCCCAGCGTTAAATTCAGGATGAAGCTCATTCTCTTTCATTTTCTTCTTCTCAGCGCAAGATGCTTTCCTTCCCCTACAAGGACGGGTTTTCTACCACATTTCTGTTTCCAGAAATAATCTCCCTTTAATTTTCTCTCTGTCCCACTAGAAGTCCCGAGGGACTACAGTGCAGTGTTCTCCAATCCTTGCCAAGTATATGCTCAGCTATATCCTCTGTCCACTCACACTGCAGGAGTTCAGACCCAAGAACAGGATGATCTTCCTTCCCATGGCACCAACGTTCTCTGCCAACACATGCCCCTTATTTTGTTCCTTCTCCCTACAAACTCAACACTATTACTGTGCACTTATTTACTGCTTTTGCCAAGCGGTTGACTAGTCCAAGAAAGAGACACAAAAAGACTGTACAAAAACCCACTCCCAAAATAGACTTAATCCTTGTGTTTGCTCTCCCTTTCACCAGACTGCCTGCTGGCAAAAATTCACATCTCTGTTCACTGGTATGCTTTCTTTGGCTGCTGGTGTCTTGGGAACATCTCGACAGCTGGATTTTGTGCAAACCTATATTCATATGATCTCATTATGTTCTCATATATGGTCATTTCCAAGATGAATGTGCTGAAGAACACTTTCTCTGATGGCAATCAGTTACTGACTAAATTTTCCAGAAGACAACAAATAGGTTTGTATGTGTCATTCTCTTTCTGCTGCTCCCAAACCTTCTGTCATGCACTGAAAAATCTAGTTTGCAATTTAATGATTTTTGTCACATACACTGTATTTTTTGTATTTCATGTTGCCAGTTAAGAGCTGTTTGACTGCAGCTTCATTCTGAGTATTTATGAATAATGAAAGTCATCTTAGGCAGTTACCCAAGGCTGACAAAAGTCCTTTGGATAGGTAGACCCACTGAAAACCACAATCTTACTTGGCACAAGGATTCTTTCTGCCTGCATTTCCCTGCAAAAGAACTCTCTCTCACTACAGGAACAACCCCTAGAGTATGATGCTAGAGAAACCTCTCATTAACTTGACTTGTTTAATTCTCCATGCCTGCCAGACCAGCACCTCACTACAGTCAAACAAAGAGTTCTTTGTAAAAATAAGAAGCAACTGCCTTGGAAGAACTGAACTGTCCCAGGAGCCTGAGAACAATTCAGGAGGAACCTCAAGGAAGCGCGCTGTAAAAGGGGTGAATGACCTCAACAGAGGTGGTCTGGAGCAGTAATATCACTACTTTTAGAGCGTGTTGAGGGGAAAACTGAGTCAATAAATGTTCATTGCTTTTTAATAGTATGGTGTAGAGTATGGCAGAAAGTATACAGAAAAGCATCCAGGAACTCTGAAGAGGCTCCATTTGCAATACAGAGAATGCAACATGGGATTCTCTTTAAGAAAGGCACTTATCAAAGGACAAAGTTAATGGACAAACACATTCAGAAAACAGCAACCAAGTATTCATAAATATTCTCCTCCTGTCCCTGAGTCTTCTGTCTGCAAAGTGGTACAGGACTCTTGGTCCAGCAGGTAAACATCCAAATGTAAAGAAATCAACACTACAGTGTTTGTGTCCCTTCTATTTGGCTTTACTTTTATTCTTCTGGTAGCCTTGGAACAGACACCATCACAGACAATCTGCAGATCATCTCTGACTTCAAAAGTTTCAGTCTACCACACCCGTGACTCATATTCAAACACAGAATAAAACTGAGATTGGACTCACTATTATTTATTCCAATTCCTCTCTAAAGACCAATTCATAAGAAAATTAAACCTAATGTAACTTTTCAGCAGCAATGATTAGATTGAGTCTCAAAACAAAAAACTGTAGAAATTGCAATAGTCCTACCTGATGATTTAAGGCAAAACACCCAGAAATACATTACAGGTCTAATTGTCATAGAGTCAATTTTATTTTATTCATAAAAATGCTAGCTTACTAGCACCAGGCCTGAGGTGAAAATACACAAAGCTGTTCTATGCACTGTTCTGCCCAATGCCTCAAAGGAGTTATCAGCTGAAGTCTAATCACAGAATCTTGATTACTGATGTTTTGCCTTGTAATTTAGCAAGTCAGCATTGGAAGTCACTGGGGATGATTACATTCTGAACTCTGTGATGGCACCTTTACAGGCTCACTTTCAGTTGAAATGACTTGGTTTTCAGACTGCTAGGGAGATGGTAAAGATTAAGTAAACCTGTTTTACTTTGCAGGGGTTTTTTTAGTAAGTGGGAAACCATTTATCCTGAACAATGACCTTTAGGTCTAAGGAAGACACTACTAGTGCTTCACTTTTTATAATCAATAGTTTAATAAAGGTAACTCAACGTAAATTAATGTGAGGAAACATGCCAGGAAGGAAATACCTGCCTACCTTTCTTCTAAAGCCCAGAGGTAGACTTGACACCAACTGATCATCCCCTGCAAGGTCTGTATTTCTTTGGATGCTGTCAGTTCTTGCCAACACTTTCTGGGAAACTCCTCCAAGTCAGGATCACCACCCACACAGACAAAGTTAATATTCTCCTTTAATTCAAAGTTTAACCTTAGAATTGAACCATTCAGACTGGAATGGGAGCACGTACAAGGTATTTTACACTTTACCAGCTATGCCACTACTTCCTCCGAGACTCTGAGCACTCCTTTTGATGCCACCTTACCACTATTCGGTTTTCTCTGGTTTTTCACTTCATAATCTGTACAGTGAGTAACCCAGTGTAAATGCATAAAGAAATACACAAAGTTTGAGAGTATATTTCCTAGGATTATGTACCATCTTCCACTATTAACTATAGCCCAATTTTGTGACAGACCCCTCTCCCCTCCCACCACTATTGGACCAGCTAGCCAGCTGCTGAAAAAGCTGCCAGGAAGCAAGACTTCCCTGGTTCCCATTAACATTTTGAACTGAAGCATTCCTGGAGTGTCTTTGTTACACCAACTAAGCATTTTTGTCATTAAAAAAAAGCCGTTCTGTTGGATTTCATTCCCCTAACGTTTGTAACCAACCCTGAACAAAACATTCTGAGTCTGCTCAAGTCTTCGCATCTATAAGACAGTGAGCAAAGTTCAGAAACACCTGTACACTCCCTCTCTGGGGAATGTACATAACCACATGTATGTACATAGTGCATAACCAAAAGAGATGAGAGAAACTCCAGTACATTATAATAGCGGCAAGTCTAGATATGGCATTACACAGTTTTGCCTGGAAGGAGCCTGGATTAATCAGACAGTGCATGGTACTAGATGTCTTGTTCCCACATATTTCAAAGGCAGCATTAGGAATCCAATAGACCTTTGAGAACATTTCTGCTAAGGTCAAAGATCCCTAGAAGTCATCCATAGACATCCAAGAAAAATACTAATTTTGCAGGCTCAGTCAGACAACAGGATTTCCACAGGTTCCCTCCTGTATATGGAGTCCTTTGTTGCATATAACCTTTGAAATTTATTCCTAACTTACTCTGTGATAATTTTCCTTTAATAAATCATGAGAATTCGCATGGAAATAAGTCTTTTGCTCAGCCTCCACAAAACACTAGACAGTCATTAACTTTTTTTTTTTTTTTTTCAGATGAGGTAAAGGATCATTAATTTTCCTGTAAAAGTAGAAGCTAGAGACCTGCAAACTGACAGGGACCTGACCACGGCTTTACAAGGAGTCTGTGGCAGCCTCGGGATTGGAGCCTATCTCCACACAACTCCTAATGTCAAACACTGCCACTGATCCAGTCAGTACTCATGAACCCATGAGACAAAAATATAATGTTTAAGATCTTACTAAAAATCAAACACGTTGTCAGAATAACATTAGCGCTACTTTTTTTGTGCACAATGTTACCACAACTAACCTATTTCAAACACCTTCTGAACTGAAAAGAGCTCCAAAGGCTCTGCTACATTACTTTCCAAAGACCAGGCATCACAGTTACCACCTCCCACAATGCAGCCTCACTTAGTCCAGCAGAATTTTCACCTGCCAAAAAGCAAATTTGCTGTGGTTTTAAAAATGAATAAATAATTTAAAAACCCTATAGGATCACAGCCCTAAACATACTGTGTTTTCCAGCATTCCTGCTTTCTCCGCCCTAGATGAAATCCTACAGGAATTTCAGAAACACCCAGCACCCCCTTCCTCCTCTCTTGCTTCCTTTTCTTGCCCCACTTGCTGTATTCCCAGGACTCAGAACTCTTCAGCACATTCCATTTGCACTCAGTATAAATAAATACAAGGGTAAAAACTTTGGGGAGCTTGGACCGCAGCCAGCTTGCCTGGGTAACTGGACTTTTTGTGGAGCTCGAAGGGTGTTTTTTAAAAGGAGGAAAGAAAAAGAGAACAGCTTAAGAATCTTGGCTCAGCCTGGGAATATTTCCTCCTAACTCTCTGGCTAAACCTCAGCACAAACGACTGGGCTGAGGAGTCTATGTAAAGCCGAGGAGGCAGCCTGCAGTACTCTCCACCAGGACTACGACAGCGCTTGGAGAGTTTCAAACCATGCTTTTCATTTGGACATTGGCTTTTACTTTAGTCCTGCAGCAGCAAGATCTTTTAGGTAAGTGATTCCAAGCTTGTAACGCGGAAACTGTAGCGTAAGTGATCTTCTGGTGAAAGCCTTTGCATGGGATGGGAGGGGGAGGCAAGAACTGCTTATTTGATAGATTTGATCTGAAGATGACAGGTATGTTTCAAAATTCTGTGGGAATATTGTTTTTTAACAGGAAAAACTCCCTTTCTGTGCTATTAAAATCCATCCTGGAGGCATATTGCTTACTAATCTCTAAAAAAGAGATTTTTCACTACTCACGGGAGACACTATTATTCTATTTGCAAAAATTTAAAACCACGCTCATACACTGCATTCAGTGCCCTGCATTTCCGCAGTACTGTTACTGGCAGGTTTAATAAGACACACACTAATCCACTCAGAACTGAGAACAATGTTCAAGGTGAATAAAGAGAGATTTTCCCATATTCAAACGCTTCTTTTTAGATTTGCTCATAACAGCACCTTATTTTTTTCTCTTCTGCTTTTGGATTACTTATTCCTGAGATTTTCAGGAACATAACTCTTTAGTCAAATCCCTTGGCAGCAAGCAGTATAAACATACAATATCTGATAAGCTGGTATCTGAATTTTACTCCTGTTAACAAAGGATCTAGTGCTAGACTAACCTCTGATCATATTGTTGCTGATGGTGTGATTGAAAGCTATTTTCTGTTTGGCTTGTTCAAGGGTTTATAGTCCCCATGTAATCACAAAGCTGGTTTCACAGCCTGTTTGCATTATGCATTTTCTACTAGCTGAGGCTAAGCATTATTTTCCCTCTGCTCTTACTTCCGCACAACACGTAGTGTTTGTATTTCATGACAGGGTGGCAAGTTTCCATTACAACCAAAACATTTCCTGAAAAAACACTAGTTCTTTCTGTTCCCCAGGTTGCAGTCACTCCTCCTTTCTCCTTCTCTGTCCCACACAACTGGCTTTATAATGCTTATCAGTAATGAACTGAAAGAGCAATCCTAGCACCGGCACTGTAACTTGCTTTCACTCTACAAACACTCATTATCTGCCTGTGAATTTTGCAATGTAAAAAGGCGGCTGGAAGAATGTTTTTGTTATTATTCCCCAGAAGTATGGGTTTGTTTAAGCTGAAATCGTTTGTAAATTCAGGTGAAATCTAACCAAGTAAAACATTATTTGAATAACAACTAGAGTGGGGACCAGTACCCAGTACTATGCCACGTGGTAGCTACTCAGTTACCGAATGATATTCACTGTCCCACTGGAGCATTTGATGTAAGCTGGGAAGATTCAAAGGAGGTAAAGAAGTGAACCCCAGTCTCCAACCACTCCCTGCCTCAATGAGGAGGGCATTTCCTTGGAAGGTGGGAATCCATGGTCCATATCCTTTCTTTAAGGCAGGCAGAGGGAGGATCTGAGCTTGCTTCTGTCCCAGCCAGCTGAGTATCCTGGCTGGTTGGCACAGCCATCCCCCCTTTGCTCTTTGCTACTTTTGAGGGGGGGGGGAATCTAACTTGATTTTATTACAGATCCTCCCCACCCCCACTCCCTCAGTGACTCATTCATTGTCTCTTCCTGTTTTTCTATTTGGCAACAGTTCCTCTCGAATAAAAATGTTTTGGGGTTGGCCAAAGGAGAATTTATGTTTTCAGTCAGCCATTAATATGAGCAATCTTAGATTCACGGAGCTGAGCCTTCAGGCAGCTCAGTGAAGGTCTGCAGTGCTGCAACGGGAGCCTTTTGGGACGCCATCACATCCTCCTGCTTAATGGCTGCACTTTTTTATTGCTTGTTCTTGTCAGCGGGTTAGTTTGTGGGGTGCTGCTGCTGCAAAAACGTAGCGTAAAATGTAGCATAAAATATAGCCTGGGGTACTGGAGCGTTCAAAACCTGCCCCATTTAAACAGCTTTCCATTCTTACCAAATGATCCAGGCAAATTTTTCCCAAGGGTGCAGCACCCCAACAGCAGAGCTTGTGTTGCACGTTTTCGCACAGCACAGAGGTGAGCAGGAGTCCTGGCAACCGGGGGACAGCCTGGGCCCCTCTGACGCGCTCCCCTTAGATGAGCAAACCAAATACTGAGTGGGGAGAGAGCAACAGCAGAGCTCAAATGGATGTGCTGCTGCGCAATACTGTCTTTAAGAGAGTGTGATTTGTTTTTAAACAGCAGAAGTTTCATTTGGTTTCAATTATAAGGAAGAGTAAACCAAGTCTAAGCTAATGTTTTTGCTTCATGCAGCTAACATACTACGCCTGTTCAGAATATTCTGGATCCTGATATTCACATGCAACATCCAAAGCTGGGTAGTTCTGTACGACTTTGGAGTGAAAAGGGCTCTTATAAAGGGCATGGTCATTAGTCAGAGTTAGACTATTGTCTAGAAATCGGAGAGAAAAAAATCCCTTCAGAAGGGCCTGTTTTTGCCCAAAGTTGACTGAAAGCATCTTGCATTCTCATAGGACAGTGTTTTGCCTCCAGGAGATTAAACTGCTGCATTGTAGAATTAAACCTGCAGTAAGAGGAGGAATGAGAGAGGAATTTTCAACCAGATTTTGACCTATATTTCTCTCCTAGTAAATCAATAGCTGTTTAATCTACACCCTATGTCACAGGTATTTCCTGTCCTTATGGAAACCTACAGGCGCTGTTGTTTCTGAGGCAAGGATCTTTGCAAACACTTATCTGTGAGCTCTGATAAGGCTGAAAATCTGTCACAATAAAGTGCAGCCAGATACAGGTGTGTTTCTTAAGCACGTGAGGCCTCTGAGGAGAGGTTCTGTGCAGAAGTGAGCCCTGCTACCCATTTCATGTATCTGCAAAACCCCATGTTCCATTATACTTAGTTAAAGGGAATTTAGTTTTTAAGTTCCACAGCCTTTATAACCTCCACGTATAAAGCAAAGGTTAATATCAAACTTTCAAAAAGTCAGGGGTCTGGAAATTATAAGACTTCTGCTCTTCATCTGCACCAGCTGTATTTATAAATCCAAATGATCTATTCTGGTTGAAGCAGTTGTGGGTCTTGGCCACAATGATGGGATCTAGTATAACATCACTATTTTACTTCCTGAGCAGTTGCAGTACACATGAACCGTCTGCCAGAGGAAAACACACGTTAAAGCAAGTTCTTAGAATTGTTTAAGTACTAGGACAATACTATAAGGATCCTCTTTCATTACGTTGTCATATTTCTTCCTATTGCCACAACTTATACACAGAAACTACACAGACCACAGAGCTGAGTAACCAGTCACAGACTTGCCTCAAAAAAACAAAACAAAACAAACAAAAAAACCCACAGTGATTGTCACTCCTATCACTAAACACAGGCCAAAAGACTGAAATAAACTCATAAAACTGAAAAACTCTTTATCCCACATACCAGATATATCTAGATACCAGTTGCCATCTTAGCATTTATGGTGACATCAGTCATTCGGGTAATCTCAGTGCCTCCATTCTCAAATCAGCCTCATCCTGCGTAACTCAACATTCTTTACATACCCCACTACATGCCTCTCCTTCCTAAAATGGGTCATCCCCCTATCCATATACAAGTATCTCCTGTACAGCTGCCAGTTATAATCCACATTAATACTTTACCTTAGTTTCTAAAACAAATACGTATTTATATGGAAATAAGTACATAACAAAGGAAAGCAGTCCAAAGCATCAGGGCAGCTCTATAGAAAGTTATAGAAAGAACTGGAGTAACCTATCCACAAAACTACCTAGTTCACTTCTCTTATCAGTCTGATTTCCTGCAGTCATCTTTCACTGCAGCAGCTAGCACAAGTGGATATTCCCTTGTTCAAAAGATCAGCATCTCAAAACATATTCAAAACCAGTATCTCCCTCTCAGGAACATTTACTTCCTTTAAATGACTACATAAAAAATTTAAGTGCTTCTTATGATCATGAACATGATAACAGAGCAGAAGAAGAAACATAGCTTCTCAAGTTGTAATATCACTTCTGGCAAACAATCATGGCAGCGTCACCTGTTTTTGCTATGCCTGAAAAAAAGAGAGAGCCCACTCGCAGCACAAACTAGCCCTGGCCTTGTACACCCCGTATTGGTCTCCACTGCTGGTTAAGTGAGAACTGAAGCTCCATTACGAAATGGGAATGACATGGATCATGATAGCAAAATCTTCATCCAAAGGAAATGGTTCTATACAGAAATACACGACAGCCATCTCCTAATCATGTGTAATTTCTGTCAACTCCCACTTCTGATTTTGCATATTTCACCAGCAGAAGTGAGGCACATCAGGACCAGAACACTGCACAACACAGCATCTCACATATAAGTTGATGGAACAGACAAGTCAGAAGGAAAAATGAGAACTGGTATGCTGATACCCTGACCATCCTCACCAATACAGTATCTGTAACCACATTACCCCTGTATGGGGTACATATCATTACCTGTGATACCGTGCATCCATAACGCATGAGATTTGCTCTTTGGGTCCTCCTCTTCCAGAGGAAAAAGGATGAAAATAAGTCCTGTCTTACCTTCCCTAGGATCTGAAATGGTAGCATATTCTATGTCTCGATAAATGGAGCATAAACCACGTGAGCAGGTTTGGAACGTGACTTTCCAATACAGTTATTCAGCTTCTAAAATCAATATTAAAGATAATTACTTTCATGGAAGAAACTTATTTCAGGATGTTTCCATTATTATCAGAGGCTCATGAATCATACCTCCGATCCCAGAATCCTTTGGATTTTCTTTAATGTTCGGAATCTTTCAAAGAGTTGCTATTCAGGTAGCAGCTGAAATTCATGGTCAATGCATAGATTAAAGCTTAATCCCTAACTGGGCATAAAGGCCTTTCAATTTACCTTGTTGAAATGATTCCTAAGAACATTCTAGCAGTTTTTTCTACATTCAGTGAGTAAATTCCCTCTCCATTATGCAATACATACCTTCCATCTTCTACTTTGGATATTTCGTATTTGCCCCGTAGTTCTGTCACAGAAGTTGGAACATAATAAATGTGTGTATGTATGTATTTATACAAACGGACAAATCCCTGTGGTTGCTTCCAGTGTGAAGCATAGAAACCTTTAACAGTATATATGAAATTACAGAATTATTTTTACATATTTATTACAGTTTCTGCAGTCTTTATTGTTCAGCAATCACTAACAGCAACATTCCCTTTCCTTTCAAGAAACTAGCTTAAATTCTAGAATTTAGGTTCATAGGTGCCCAAATCACAGCTAAGCATAAGGTAACATTTTAAGGATCACAATCTTGGAAGTCTTCTACATCCAATTAAAAATTTGCTCTGGAACATTTAAAAGCTTGAAGACAATGTGCGCATTAGACAGCATTTCCAATATAACATACACCATCCAGAGCAATTTATCATTGACCTCCTAACTTGATATAAGTTAACTTAACTATATATAATCTAATATTAATATTATTAATATTAGAGCATATCTAAGATCTATTATTAGGTTAAGTTATATATAACTTAAAATGAATTTTGGCACACTGGTGATAATGAAACCAGTAAGTGGGCAGCCTGCCTGAGGTGACCCTGCTTGAGCAAGGGGGTTGGACTAGATGGTCTCTAAAGGTCCCTTCCAACTTCAACCATTCTGTGGTTCTGTGAAGTGGTACAAAAAGTCAATCCCATATTTCCATACAGAAGGATCCCAATGCAAGTAAGAGTTGACATAATTGGAAACAAAGTTTGACGCCTCTAGGCACAGTCCCCCAAATTAAATACAACTAATAGTTTCAGCTTAACATGGACTTAGGTCTGAGAGCCCTAATACTGACAGACATCTGCATTTGAACTTGTTCTGTCCTCAGGTATAAGTCAGTCAACCTCACAAATCACTTTTGTAAACTGTGTAATTTCTTGAGCTAACACTTCGAAGTTATATACACACTTTAAAGTGGAGTCCAGTACTATATTTAAATAAGGACTAATTTAAGCAAGGATCACCTTCAAAGGTGCCTTGCTTTCTTCCCAAACCAGTTAGGTGATTCTTCAAAAGTACTCAAGTTCATGAATTTTTTCCCACTGGAACACAATCCATTACTACCTCCTTCATTTTCTCATTAAAAGTCATCTTTCCACCTTATGCTATATGCTACAGGAATGAAAGGATACCGCTAAACTTAAGGTAGTACAAACAAGAACACACACCATAGTATGTTTTCTTCAACCGTTATACATGCCCTTCCTCATTCCCCTTCATTTATCACATGTTTTCAGATTTCTTTGACATCTGGTTCCTGTGTCAGTCTCACTTGTCTTTCATTTGGCTTGTGGTCTGCTTTGTTTTTACCTCTCCCTCCCCTATTGAGCACAACATGAACTCTCAGCTAATTTTCAAAACCACATTGGTCAGAGAATGATGCAAAACGGATTTTATAGACTTTAAGACCAATAGGGAACACTAGGATCATTTAGCTTGACCTTCTCTGTAACACAGTCCAAAGAACCCAAACCAGTAATTTCTGCATCAAGCCTGTAACTTCAGTGTGACCTGTATCGTATTTTTAGGAAAGGCACTTGTAAAGAGGACAAGGAATGCAGAGGCCACATCAGTTACTAACTTGCTCCGTTGGCTAACTTAAAAATTTGCACCTTAGCCTAAATTGTCCTGTTCCAGCTTTCAATCGTTTTATACCTTTCTCTCCCCCAGCGCCCCATCGGATATCTTTGTCACACACAGATACGTTGACATGAGGTTGCTTATACGTGGCACTAATAGTCTGGGATTGGATAGAGGGGAGCACAAGAGCTGTCATGCAACAAGTTATTATTAGCAAAGTAATAGTTAGCAATACCTCTCTGAATTTTGATACTAACTTCAACCAGAGATTTTGAAGGACTGTGTGTATGTTTACATATGTTTGTATATGATGTATACATACCAACATAAGCACATATATATACATATGTTTATTTATATATTATAATATAAATAAATGACAGCATCTGAATAGACAGGATCTTGATGGAACTAGAAAGGAACTTCTTAAAAAAGTATGAAGAAGTGACAAATGGAAGGTGAGAAAAATACACCAGATGTACATGAGACAAAGGAGCTCATCTGAGATAGGTTATTACGGTTCTTCACCTGTTTGCTCAGGCTGTATTAATTCTTAGTTCACTGCTCTTTCTATCCCCTAAAATAAAATGAAGTTTCGTGCAGTCAGGCTGACTGTGATACATAGATCTTCACTCCTCAAACTACCTCTTTCATACTTTTCCATTAAATGGATTCTTGTTAGAAACTGCCTCAGAAATTCTCTCTTTTTCTGCTCCATCTACTCGTTTCTAGCTGTATCACAGCAGAGAGCAGTTAGAGCTACCCAGCTGTTACAGATGCCAACAACATACCTCAGGGGATTTTAATCAGAGAAAAAAATGAGGCATAATGCACAGAACAAGTCTAAGTTTCTGGGTGATTGGTAGCATACATAAGTGTTTTTCCTCTTATAAACGTATGGGTGATTTTGTCTTCTTGAACAAATGACTTCCTTATTCTTAACAGAGAATAAGCACCTATATATTAAATAGCATGGACTTGAAGAATCTAACTTTCATGTGCAAGAAGTATCAGGTGGGGATTTGCAAATGGGAATTTGATGTAAAGGTAATGTTCTCTCCACCATATTGAAACATTACAGCCAACATCTGCCTGAACTAATCCATTACATTTCAAAAGAGATAATCAAGACATTGAACTACGTGTCCTAGCAAATAGCCTGAGATCCTAAATTCATTCTATAAACACACACACTTGCTTGAAGTTGCAAACACACACACTAATTTTAAATGTGTGTCTAATACAGTATACAGAGAACAGTTTACCTCTGAAAGTTAGTTTTAAAATTGACTATCAGCATTTTGCTGCATTGTGCACAACACAATCACAGAATCACAGAACGGCTGAGGTTGGAAGGGACCTCTGGAGATCAAGATGCTTCGATACACAGGCAAAGAAAACTTCTAATTTATGTTTTTAAAATGTTTCTTCAGCAACTGAGAGCAAGTACATGGAAGTACTCTAAAAGGTCATTATTATTTTGCTTATGTAGCTTGCAATGTTTTTTTCTTCACTCCCTTTATGCTCCAGATGCTGCTGGAGAAGGTCAGCTCCAAAGTCAAACTGTGCCATTTTCTTTCAGCAATTGCAATACAGAGAAGGGCAACACTCATAAGCAATGTGTGACTCTCTTTGAGCACATGGAAATTATTACTTCAATGAATTGTCTGACCATAGTGACCTAGATGCATGTCATATTTACAAGGGACCGGATGTGTCCTGTGAACAGCCCAGCGAACAGCCCAGACCAGTGATAAAGGCTGTGGATTAACAACTAAAGCCAGAAACCAAAATAATAATCAGGTTTAGGAAGCCAAAGCCTCAAGCCAAGGCTCAGAAAACAGGAAAAGTAGGAACTACACTGCCCAAAGCACTGGCTGCCCAGCCAGCAGCAGCAACAGCCCCCTGAAGTACCCTGTTCTGGTGGGGGGTGAAGTGGCAATCACAGGGGCAAGAGCCCTTCTGCTCAGGCGTGCAAGTTGCTAATCAGACACAGACATGCAGGTCCTGGCTGAGAAGGTTTCTTCTGGGCCAGCCCTCAGAACATCGTACTTTGACATCTGGGAACTATCTCTCTTTGACTTCAAAAACCAACTTTCTGGTAACGCTCATCACTCACAAGCAACAGCTATCAGGTGTTTCCTGAGATACTTAGGCTTGGACCATTTGTCAAATTTTGTAGTCACTGCACTGGTCCTAATGGTCTGGGTAAGATCTTATAATCCTATCGAACTACCATGAGACACTTCCTCCTCTTTCAATAAGTCCGTAACCGCTTATAAAGCGGCAACATGCTCTCAAAATCCAGCAACGTGAGAAAGCGCTCGCTCTCTCCGTCCAAAGAGAAAGAACAACCCCCGCAAAGAATCAAGCGTTACTGAAGCCTGCATTTCACAGCAACCTTTCTGCCTAGTTCTCTAGAGGTACATATTTGCACAAAGCTGTAGTCTCTGCTAACCTCACAGTGAAATGCAACAACCTTACACTGTCTTTCTCTACCTATCACAGAATAGCCTGCTCTGAACAAATGACTGGGTCATCTGTGACATCTAACCTCTCTCTCCATCTGTGTACACCTGCTTAGGGCAGCAGTCAGGCTCAGCAGGATGCTGAAGTTTGTGCAGAATAGAATCTTCTTTCACACAAAAGGTTTAAGGCTAAAGCAATGATTAAAGTGGTATTTTGGGTAAGGCCCTATATGATTTCTGCTTCAAACAGTCATTTCGGCATAATATTTTGCAGCTCTGGTGAGGATTTAAGGTTCTGTATCAGGAAAAAGATGAAAGGAGCCCCTGCATAGCGCTGACATGCTAGCAGGAATCTACCCTGTGCCATCAGAGAGTTTGGAAAGGTCAGAGAATCTCTGGGTCAGACTCTGAGTCTGGCAGGTCAAACAGTTACTTCTGCTTGTCTTATAACAGAGCTCTGCTTTCTTTAATGGACCAGCATGATATATGAAGCATGATCAGAGAAAGAGAACTGGCCAACACTAACTTGAACTAGCTAACATTAACTCTCTTGCATTTTCCATTTCTAGGGAACAGAAAAAACTAAACAAGCCTGGCATGTAACTTACGGCTGGCCAAAAGCTCCTTTACTAAATGTATATAACTGTGCTGGCCCTCACCCAAACTTCCCATTCAACTTTGTGATCCAGCCACCTACAGTTGGATTAATACAGTGAAAAATAATCCCTTGTGGGATTTTTAAATTCTTACATTTGCTCTTAGTTCATCTAAGGAGTTCTGTTGCCTCATTTTCACAGTTCATTCGTAGTTAGATCTCACGACCATGCATTCTGCTTGCCCTAGGTCCTCTCCTAGACATAACGGGTGACATTTCAGCATCCTGGTGAATCAGATCATCAGGCTTAAAGCTGTGAATAGCAGAAAGGTGGAAATTTTATTAGTCTCTGACAGTAAAATAGAGCTCACCTTATTATTATCCTATTATTAAGGTAAGACAAGGTTTGTAGAAAAAGACCAGCCATTGCTTTGTAACCTCCATTTCTGACACAAAACTTCGATTGTTATGGCCGTGACCGAGTAAACATCTTAACCTGAAAAATTTTTAAGAAGTAACATGGTTCACTTGACCAGCAAGTGAGGACAAAATAACAACACTCCCAGAACACCAAAAGCAGCAACTAAAAAAAAAAAATAAGTGTAACTGCAGAGTAGCTAGCATTTAAATACACATTCTGATAGACTTGTGTAAATATTAAACAGGCAGATGAATTCACTAGGATTCAGTGCTAATAGCACCACCTCCTGGTAAATGCACCAAGAAAACTAATTAAAATCTGCTACAAATAAACAACCAAAAATACTATCATCTTAAACTCTGCCAAACCAATTTTCAAGCAATTCCACTCCTAGTACATCAGATCACATTTTAATCTTACCCTCCCCATTCCTCCCAATTTCAAGGATGCCATTCTAACTCTCGGTACACTCCTCATCCAATCAAACTGCAATGGCTACAAGTCTTACTTGGGCATATGTTTGCCATCATCTGATACCTACAGCTCCAAAAATCTTGGCACTGACTTGCAGTGATATATTGCACCAGTTCCAAATCACTGCTTGCACACAACAGAACTGAAGACAGTACTATTTGCCCTTCTTACGCTTCTAAATGTTTGTTATAAAGCAAGCTAGCAGTTTCCTCTGTTTATTTTCATTACAATCAAATGAGAATGAAATAAGTTACTGCTACTTTCTTATCATTATAGCATCCTCACTTCTGAATCACGATCAAGACCTAACTTTATGAACGTGGAGCAAGACATAATGTCACTCCAGTGGGTTTTAAAATACTCTGCTACAGTTCTACACAAATATGTTAAAATACAAAAGTTACCAAATGCTGCAAAAAAATTAGGAAAAGGAAGATGATTCCATTAAAGCATGGACATTGACAGGTATCCACTGCCCTTCCACGGACTGTGGCCAATGGAATCAAACATCCAAAGAAAGCAAGAGCTCATGAGTACTAAGGTCTCCACAGATAAACTGATTGAGGTGGGTGACTTTTGAAACAACACCATACACAAGCGACATGGTCAGCAAATGGCATCAACAGCACGCACTTTTGTTTCCCTTCCTATTGAAAACAACCAGACTGTTATGGACAAGTTTCTGGCATGACGGAATCACCAGCTT
Organism: Dromaius novaehollandiae; assembly: GCF_036370855.1. Classification (NCBI taxonomy): domain Eukaryota; kingdom Metazoa; phylum Chordata; class Aves; order Casuariiformes; family Dromaiidae; genus Dromaius; species Dromaius novaehollandiae. Next base: position 19,403,851 of record NC_088103.1, read on the forward strand.
GCATCCCTTTGGGGAGTAAGTGGACAAACTCAGCTGCTCTTCACAGCAGTTACTTCTGTGGAAAGTCTAGAGGAACTGATGTGCCTTCATAACACCTAGGTTTTATACTAGCAGAGACAAAGTTATGTTAAAACCTATAAACTCACCTGCAAGCCAGGAGAAAAAGAAAAACAGACTGTGTAAAAAACAAGCACAACCCCCCCCCAACCCCAGCCCAACAGCAAGGTTGTTCCAAACAACCCTGACACTGTGTACAACGCAACGAGAGAGTCACAGCGGTGGGGTAGGAATGCAATTATTGGGAGAGGTTCAACTTCTACCTGGGACTCCTACATCTGTGTTTCATAAACAAGGTTGTTTAGCATGCCAAATACCGCAGAAAGGTAAGGACTGCTTTCAAAAAAACCCTCCTGTTAATCAACTGTGACTTTTTCCAGCTGCTGCAGACCCTGTCAGTGTCTTACCTAGAGGTTTGGAAACAGCAGGCTGGTGTAACGAACAGGATACTATCCACGAACGCTTGGACATTATTGAAGAGGTAAGAGCTATTGCATTAACTCCTGGACCAAACTAGAACTCTGCCCCAACCTTTTGATCAAAGAAAAGTAAGAAAAATCACACTTTTAGCCACTCTTCCTTCTTGATCCTGTAAGAAAAAATTCAGTGGCTATTTTTTTTCCACATGTAATGTTTTGTAAGTATCTATGAAACCATTATTAGTAAAAACGTATCATCCTGATGGATTCCAAACAATTGCTTAGCCAGTCATTGAGCTATTATTTATTAGCCCTTTCTAAAGTGTTTGTAACAGTGCCTTTAATACAACAATCTCAGAATTGGTACCTGTAAAGTTAAATGAAGTTCACAGACTTGCTATATTTGTCAAAAATTCCAGCCTTTGAATAAAAGGCCAGTAGAAAAGACGTGAGTATTGCATCTCATCCAAAAGGCTAACAAACCCATTACGCATTTCTAGCAGCTAGGCTGAGCTAGAAAGCAGCACACGAGTGAGCGCAGGGAAAAATAAGATATCTTCAACTGTTGTAACAGATTTTTAGTGTACCTAAGAGCAGTGATATTTAATTACCACTGGAATGGTTCTACTCCCGGATACAGTACAGAACTTTCACATCTGCTCATGGTTAAATGTGAATTCTGCAGGTGACTCAAAAAAGATAAAAGGAGGAGTTTCGGCTCCTCCGGATGCTCAAGAGCTAAATGCACTTTACGACTGGGATTCTAGGGAAGTTGGAATGTTTTAATATTTTTTCCTTGGAGTCTTAAGCACCCACAAGATTTGTGTTCAGCACTAACTATTCCAAGTTGGGTTGCTGCCAAACTGCATTCTGTTGGTTCTCAAGTACTAATATTATCTCTCCTGCTTCAGTCCTAGCCATCTTCATTGCCCTCCCCCTTCCAGTCAGTTTGTCTCATCCTTTCTGGTAGATTGTTTCTCTTGGATGCAATGGTGGCTCAGAAGAGAATTATTTAAACAAACAAACAAAAAAAAACCCAAAAACAAAAAGACACCAAAGAGACACCATACAAAGCTTCCTGTAAAAAGTCAACATTACAGGTCATCCTTTATACACAAGTGCTATAATTTAAGTCTTGCAAAATGACATTTTAATTCCTCAGGGCCACTAGATGCCAGTATAACACAAGAAATACGTAAGTCTCTGCAACAAGCAGTATAAATTAAATCAGTTGTTAGTATTATGGGCCTGTAGATTTGCTCTTCTGCTAACATATTTGGTACAATTCCTTCTATTTGACCCTTTTACCACCCATTTCTCCAGTTGTCTCCCTTGTTTTCATTAGAAGGTAATAAAAACAGTGGAGTATCTAGAATCAGAAATAAAGTCACTACTCAATATCATCAGTGAGACAGAACGGAACATCCCCATGACTCCAGGAACGCCCCTTATAGACATTCTTGATGGTAAGTGTCTAGTGGACTGTAACTAAAAGTTGACAACAGTGTTGCATATGGTATTACCAAATGTGATCTTTTGCCCCTCAGATTTGAAGTAATCATTCAACTCAGTGCAGCTGAGGCCTCAGCTGAAGTAGTAGGTCCAGTTCTGATTACATCTCAACAACCACTGAAAACAGGGGAAAAAAATCCAAAGAGCTAGACAGATGGCTTACAAAGAAAGGCTGATAAGTTGGGGATGTTTAGTCTAGAGAATACTGAAGGAGACCACTAGGCTGAGTAAGGCTATTGCAAGGATGAAAGCAGTGTTTTCCTTCCCACTGCAAAAGTGAATAAACCAAGAAATAATGCAGCAAGGAAGATTCAAGAAAAACCACAACACAAAGCTTTCTTACAAGGACAGTGAGCTTCTGGAATGACGTAACTGTAGTCTCCCCAACACTAGGAATGTTAAACAAGTATCTGTGAGGGGTGAGATATATACTTCATCATGCCTTAGAATAGCAGGATGGATGGACTAAGCAATCTCAAGATTTCTTCCAGTTTTATGATCTCCATGATTCTTTAGTCTCATGTGTGACTGAAAATAAAAGGGTAACAAAAAACCCTCAAACAATTACTGGATATATTACAATCTTGGCAATTTAAATGCAGTTTTGACAGGCAAGCCACTCAAGCAAAATGTACTCCAGGTAAGTGTTTATTGGAATAAATTAACCGAGAAGGGAAGCAATTTGGGTGAGACCACCTGCCCTACACAGTTTCTTATAATATTCTGTCCTCTTCAGTCTCTGACCACATATCAACAGTGCCTTTAGCAAGGTGAGAGATGTTCCCAATGGAGAGTAAACCTCTTGTTGAAAGATAGGAACTTCACACAGACATCTGTTTATGAAGTTAGTTTTGTATTTTTATGTATCTGTACGTACATACAAACACATAAATACATAAACATACTATAATGCATTAATTTGAAATAAGGTGGGCTTGAAGTAGGCAGCAGTAGGATTTATGTTGGTTCGTAGTTTCTCTTGCAGTTCAATGTACAGAGCTGGTCACCGTGACTGTTACAGAAACTGGAATCAAGATCTATGTCCTCATCCACTTTCTTATTCATTACGTTGTCTAAGCTTCTGTGAGAAGTAGTTAATGGTTAAGAGTTAATGTACTCCTCTGCAGTAATCACTGTTTCAAAGGGGAAAAATATCCCAGTAAAGTGTTAATTTAAAATGGAAATCCTAAGCCAAACAACCACACACTACTTCTGCATATGTGCAGCCCAACTATAGTAAATATTATGCAGATGAAGGTTGCAGTAACTGCCAAAGAGGTCAAGAATTGCTAAGTTCAAGGATCTTTCTTCTGTGATTTGATGAATCAGCAAAGTGAGAAAAATCCATTACTCTGAAGTAACAGGCTTCATGTTTCAAGTGATATGTTTATCCAGAAAGATTGATCCTGATCTTATAACCAAAAAATAATTGCATCAATTCTTCTCTATACAGATGCCAGCTGAGCACTGGGACGATGGAAAAGATACGAATCTAACAGTGTGGTTGTCGTATATAGTTACGCTCTCGTTCATTTAATAAGCTTCTTTGTATTTGCACAATTTGAGCTGGGATGAACAATCCTGAGCAGTAGTTTGCCTTCTGTGTTCCTGTGCTTTTTAATAAAAAATTATTTGCCTTTATATACCCTTTCAAAGCTTTACATTTTAAATTTTCCAGTAGCCATACTTAAGACTGTATTTCAAGTACAGCATTCTCAGCAAGAAAACAAGATCACATGGGGTCTTGGACTAAAGCACAGCTAGCAAACATCCCTTACTTCAAAATCATATTCCTTCCCTGCCAAAGAACTGAATCCTTGCTATTGGTGCAAACCAATGAAGACACTCTTTCAGCTGTAGCTTCCTCTCAAGATAGGCTTCGATTGCCTGATAAAAAGCAGAACATGGAGTGGTCTGGCTTTGGACACAGCCACATTGCTGCCACTGACTGAAATGGTAGTGATATGTGTACATCTTGACCAAGATTTGTAGTTTGGAAGCAGAGCCACCTTATTCTGATAGCTTTGCACTCCTCAACCTCTCCCTTCTGCTATGCTGACTACCCAACTCAGAATTAATTCCAACATCCATCCTCTCCCCACTTTAAGAGGGAAAAACATACAAACAAATTAAAAAAAACCCTAAGGAATTCAGTAATATTTTACCCTTAAGGTATGCAGAATCTTCATTAAAAATTGGAACATACAACAAAGGGATATTGGTATGGGGGCTCAAGAATTTCAGAAAGAATAAGTGTATACTTGCTTTTTAAAGAAAAAGGTTTCATGTCCCTTCCCATCTATTTGCCCATCTCAGATAAGCTCTGCTTCCCCACTGAACAATGCAACTTTTCTATTCATGTACTGTTTTAAATTTGCATTTTGAAGATCTGAATTTTCCCAAGACAAACAGCAACACAGTATATTCTAGGAAAAAGGACCTGCCTGACCTTTAGAGGGTAGGTGGGGATGAATGAAATAAGGGAAGGAGTTTGCACATTCTTGATTAATAAGCAGTCTCTTCTCACTGACCTAGTCCCATGTCTCTCCCTCCTTGTACTTTTTGACACATTTTACTTTGAGAATGACAAGTTGAACAGATGTCATTCATGCTAGCAGAGAATGAAAATTTAAGAGTTCCAAGAGCCAGAGAAGAGACTTTACAACACAAAAAAATACTGAGAAGTAACTACAGATTATATAAATCATGTACAAAAAATTGCCCACCAACAGCACACAAACCCCCAACTTCGGCCAACAACTCAATTTCTGAAAACGTCTCTGAATTCAAGCAGGGAACTTCTATGGAAAAACTAAGTAAGACTAAGTAAGATGACCAAGTCATGACTCACATGTAGGCCAACACAAACAACAAAAAAGGAGAGTCTGCAAAAGGGTTAGAAGATAGACAGCTTTAATTTTGTAATCTTTTAGATACATATATTTAAGGCACAATCCAAAACCTTAAAACATTAACTAGAAAATCTTTACTATTGTCAGCGACAACTGCCTTATGACAGTTGCCCTAGAAATGAAATGAAATGTAGAATACATCTTCCTTAAAAATTGACAAACAAGCAAACAAAACAGAACTTGACAAAACTTCTTTGAAAGTCTTAACTGTTCTCTCCACCTATCAGGGAGTAGGTTAGCATGAAACCACCACTGTGTGCAATATATATATAACTGGCATTAAAATGGCACATTATGTTTATACAAAATAAAACCTTAAATCATACAACTATGATTTTTGCTCCAGAAAATGTATTATTTCAGCATAATATCATAAGCAGAAAGAATGATCTGTCATTCATTGATTAGACAGAGCGCTTAAAAAATCCTGAATAGATGGTACATAAGCTTAATTTTTTTTTCTTTGGTATTTATTACACAATATTTTTGAGTGGAAGGGAAGAGATGTGAAAAATGAGCTTTAGAAATGTAAAAGCTTTACGAAAAAATAGTTCTTTATACGTTTACCTTTTCAGGGAAAAGGATACTTAAAAGCAAAAACATGAAAATAGCAGCTTTAAAAACAAAGCAAACAAACAAAAACAAAACAGAAAACCCTCAATGCTCCATTTAGTCATTTCCACCACACAACTTGAGTAGGATTTTCCGGTAGTCTCCTGAAGTATCACCCTGGAAACAAATCCAGAAGAAGAAAAGTTGAAGGCCTTTTTTGTATTTTCTTGAAGGATTAAAGGGATGAAGGTGAAATGTAAGCACCCTAAACATTGCAAAAAATAAAATCCTGAAATTAACCAAATGACAGAAAGGTAAGGGAAAAGAGAGGCATTAACCTTCATTATTAAAAATTCCTGCTAATTAGAAATTACCATAATACATATACACAGTAAGTCCAGAACTAGAACGGAAAATGTCCTTAGAGAACGTATTTCTTTAGCAAACTAAATAGGGCATACCGGTTCAACTACTTTTCCAGAAATAGTTCAATAAAAATGCCTCACTAAGCTGCCTTCCTGCAACAGGTATAGAAATATGATGGAAACAGAAATACAGAGTCCCAAAGCTGCCCTCCTTGTATTCAACATGGATATTTTTCCAGGAGCAGAGAGAGAAAGTTTACTCTTTATTATGTCCAAAGATTAAAAAGAATGCTCTGGCATTGAGAGTTCTCCTTCCCCTTTCTCCCTCACTTCAGTCACAGAACATCCTCATGCTGTGGGCAGTGAAAGCTAATAGGGATGTACACACAAATATGCATTGAAAAAAAAATATTTCAGGAACAGCAGCAACTAATCACAAAAGGCGCTGTTAGCTGAATTTTGCCCGGTGCTCTTATAACTAACAGGTGTTCCCTAGTAAATAACTATTTTTGGTTGATGAGACTTGCCAAGCCTTTTCACAGAACAGTTTCAGCTAGTACATTTATCCCGTCCTTCATTTTCAGGTATGACTGAGAACTGTTTTGTTTGGATCAAAATTATTACAATAGCGACAGAGAGATGCTGCAAAGATCAAGATAAATTCTATGCATTAGGTGTAAAGCACAGACAACCTGCAAAACATAAAACATTTCCCTTTATACATCTCCTGAAAGGAGAGAACTGTTGTACTTTTACAAAAAAAAGAGAGACAAGAATTGAAGAACTTTCTTTCCAAGGATATTTTGGCTCTGCTTCTATGGAAGAATGTTGTGGGGGTTTACATGCACATAACCATGCACGTGCATGTTCCATGTCTACCAAAACCACGTTTTGAATAACTTCAGCCCAGTAAATGGGAATTACCTGTTCCTACCTCTGAACTGTAAAGTTATTTTATATTGGTTATCACTAATAATGCCAATTAAAAAAAGATGCAAATATTAAACTTTTCCACTGATGTCTTGTTTCTGCTTTTTCATTACACATTGGTGGTTACAAGGCATGTAACTGCTGTAGCAGAAGCACATCTTCACCCCAGAGACATAGGCTTGTAGAAAGCATCTGCTACATCCTCTGTGTCCCATAGGCAGAGCAACCATGTAATTACCAGTAGAAGACACACATCCAGACTTTTTGGCACACAGGATATCCTTCACTAACTTCCCAGGGTTTCTGCCAGTCACCACTGAGTTGCATCCTTTTGATGAGTGCCAAGAGCAAAAGGATTAAGTAGGGGTTGGACAGATTTGGCACATTCATTACAAAGTGAATGAAAGTGGCACCACTCACTCTCCTCCCTGCTCTAACACCCTGTTGGTCAGGCATCCTCTTAATTGCTGCTACAGCTCTTAATAGCTGTAAAGAGTGAAGCAACTTTACATCTTGTCTACAGAGAAGGGGGACGCTAAATAATCTAAGATTTAGTCTATTTCCAAAATTTCCTCCTTCCAAGGAAAAGGAAACAGCCTTTTAAAAGCATATAAGCAGCATTAAACTCTTCCAACATATACAAGTTAGAGCAGCATCATTTATTCACAATGAACTAAGGAATCGGAGGACTAAGTGATTTCTACAAGGTCACATATGGAGAATAGGATAGAGACCAGACTAAATCCAGGTCTCTCAAATCTCTCTGGACCAATTACCCTTCCCTTTCTGTCTGTTAGCTTCTTTCCCATCTCCAGCTCATCCAACCCCATACAAAAGCAAGTGCTGTCTGTTCCATGGCTCTTCCACCTTTACTCTCCTGACAAATCAGCAAACCAAACACAGTCAGCTACACCAAGAGCAATAATCGCTACTCAATGTAAGGATCCATGTTCTACCAGCAGAAAAGAAGCCATGGGAGGGAAAACAAGAACTCTGAAGTCTTACGGTGATATCTGTGTAGAGGGATTTCCCATACATCCGCTTGTATTCTGTGCGTATGTCCAGCAGGTCAACCTCACTGCGTGACACCATGATTCGAATCAGAGTTCTATCTTTTGTTCCTGCTCCCTGAAACAAACAAAATACAACAATATAATGCATTAATAATATGTGGAAATTCTGTATGATACAGCACTACTGCAAAACACACCAGCGCCCCCCCCCCCCAAAAAAACAAAAAGCACCCAAAAGACACACCCACAGAAGACCAACTCTTTACTAGCATAACCCCATTCAATTCAGTGAGCTTGAACAGAATTTGGCCTATCAAGCTTTAATGAATTAAATATTTACTGTCAGGACACTAACAGTTATTTCTCTGCAAAAGCACAGTTTAAAAAGGGGTAAGACAACGGGCAAGGAGCAAGGAAAGTCTGGAGAGTTTAATGGCCTATTTACTTATTTTGGCTAGATGCCTCTACTTAAAAGATATCAATTTCAATGAGACTTCAGCACATTAACCATTTTAAGAAGTGAAGACTTTCTTTCTCTAATGCATGGTTGTATGTATCAGTTCAATATAAGCTAGAGCTTTCCAGACTGTGATAATGACGACCACGTCTTATTAGCCTTCAGCTCATTAGTGAAAAAATATATATATTTTTTATTATTTCCAAGGTAGCTGTACAATTCATTACAATAAACTGTACATGCATATTAAAAAACACACTAAGTTAATGCATCCTCCCACAGGCACCTACCTTCATAGCATTCTGCAATCTTTCTGCAAAAAAAGCTGGTGTGTTCTTGAGACACTTAACTGCAAAAAGAAACAGCATTACAGAAATTAGGTACTCCTGCTCAATTAAAACTCATGGTCATTTTTTAAGCTTACCCTAGGTAGACAAGTGCTTTAATTTTACATAAACAGATATTTGATATTATGCAGCTTCCACTCCTTCAATTAGCCACTGAAATGAGTTTTAATCCAAATGGTAGTTGTAAAACAGTTAAAGAACCTACCATACTTGGTAGCTCATAGCAAACTTTTTAATTGCCAGAAATGCTAGCGTGAAGCAGCCATGATGATTCTTAAGTCTCACGATCAGATTATTTCTGAAAGGGAGTGAGGGACTGGGGGAGAGAGGCAGAAGGCTTGAGGGAGAACACAGGCACTACTGGCTTTTTCTTAAATTAAGCAATTCTAGGCCACATATCTGCAAGGCATGACTTGAATTCAAGTTGTGTCCTAACACAAGTAGAGCAGCTACCTATGATAGAAACCTCACCTTTATATTATTGGCCAAAGTTCATCAGGACTTCTGGAAAATTCTTGACATGCTTATTTTTAATGACCGAATTCTAAATTTAGTTAGCACTGTTTATTAGACATCTCAAAGAGCAAAATCTAAATAAAATTACGTTATACTAATCAGAATAAGAAGAGAATCCTTCATTAATCATCAGAATTAAAATCTATATATTGATCCTATGTTGGGTACAAGTAAACAGTCATGCAAGCTAAGGCAAATTACACAGAAAACAAACCACACTTGTGTCTCATATTGTATGGCACAGAAAGGTATGAAAAGCAATCACATAAGATCAAGATAGAACATAAGGGGCAAACCTAAATACGTATTTCACAGCAACACACATTCTATATAGAAAAAGTATTTTTCTCACTAGGAAAATGTAGATGGAAAATAGCAGTTCAACACAAACAATTGTCAGTGATAAACCAATTCAAAACAAGCAACAAAACACATGAAATGCCCATTTCTTGATCACTGTATTCAGTTAAAATAACACACTTGCACTTCAATATGTTTGGAAATGTTATTGTAAATTACCATTTGTACAGTCCAGAAAGCTTTAAAGAAAGCAAAATCAAATATTTTCAATTAGAAAAACCTTTTTCATAAAAATAAGGTGTACAGAACAAGTCACGCTGAAGTCACCAACAGATATACGTAATTAAAATCTAATGAATAAAGAAGTTATTTGGTGAACATTAATAACAATTCTTTCTAAAAAGGGCTACTGTTTTGTTTGCATGTTACAGTCCCAGTTCTGCACCTCTATCCACTTGGAATGCCGTGTGTTACAAAGCTCTGCTGCAGTCAAAGGCCACTGTGTCAGAGAAGGGATTTGCCCACAGAGGACAGCTGTTAGCATCAAGACCCTTGACAGTTTCTTTACTGAGGGAATCTTTTTCTAAAAACACAGGACACTATATTTCTGTTCTGCATCTTTGGTTTTCTAACAGTGACATTTGATTGATGTGACAAATTCTGAATCTCAGAAAAGGTAAGACAATATATAACACAGAGCCAGACTAATTTGGAGCATTAAAAGGCCACTTTGGTGACAGCCTGGCCAAGCAGGGAAAAGTAAGAAAAACAATTACATAGTTTACACAGGCACAAGATAGGAGTGAAAACTGAGGTTTTTAAAATTTTGCAAAATTTTGCTAAAAACTTCCATGAAAAAAAAAAATCTGTGGCTTCATCATAGAGACTCCCAGACAGACCCAGAGAGAGAAAGGCAGGCAGGCAGACATACAGACAGACTGACCAACTGATCCAGAGAGAGACAGAGAGACAGAAATCCAAAATTTTATTGATAATAAACTATTTCAAATAAAACTGCTGCACAAGGACTCAGGGCCTTGTCCAAACCCCAAAGAAACCACTGACTACCTTTCAAGGGACAACAGTAGACCTGAGGTCTTTGCTCTTCAGAAGTACTGGAGGCATTTATGAAGAAAGATTAACAAAGCTGTAAGCCAGGGGAAATAATGACCTCTCTGAAACCAAATTTAAGTGTTCTGTATACTAAAAATAAGAGGTTAATGCCTATATTTTTGCTCGATTTCCAAAGCTGTCATGTACATCCCATCCTCATCGACTCAGTGATTGGTACAAGTTCTCACTTTTTAAAATAATGCCAAGTACAGTTATTAATTCTCTCTCCTCAGTTTAACATTCAAAACTGAACATGTGAAATTTAAATCCAACCGCGGCCTGAAGCAAAAGCCTCATCTGTCATTCTGAGGTGATTTAAGTGCTTTGTTTTATTAACCATAGGCAAGTTCACATGAAAGCTCAACAGGAAAAGCACAAAACTGGAATTAGCACTAAGAACAGCCTCAGCTGGTGTCACAGATACAATCATCACAGCCAATCCTAGTACTGACAGCAGGAACAGAACTGCTAAGATGGCACGTACCTACTGCCAGCATGCCCTTTTCCAGGTCTCCAGACATTTCACGACATATGCTTTTCTCGATGTCCCGGTTACACATCCTCTGGTATTCACTGAAAACTGTTAAGGGAAGAGAAAGTTTTCAGGAGTTGGTCTCATAAAAGCAATGGCACGGGTGCACGCCAGATGTTTTGCTTCATTCACACTTCTCAACTTTCTCTGATGTCACAGTACACCCACACAAGTTTTAAAGTCTCCAAGATTAATACTACTGTATCAACTACATTATTTCATTTAAATGTCATCATGCTCTTTCTACCTTGTCTAGTTCCTTGCTTATTTTTAAGGAATTAGTCCAAGGCACTGCAGTAACGGAAATAGTGAAATTCTCCTAGGAAAGTTTTGGTTGACAATAAAATTGAGATAACTTTCAGATTCTTCCCCTACCTCCACCTTTCCCCTCCACATGATTGTGGATGTGGAGTTACTAAAGTATTTCTACCACTATGGACTGATGTAACATGCTATCACTAGCAATAAAAAAGGGGGCAAGGTGGGGCACCATTGCAGATGTGCTTGTATACATTCAAGCATGCAAAGTTATACCAATTCTAATTTCGCAATTCTTTCATCAGAGAAACATTTGAACAAATATTACCTCTACCAGTTCTGATCTTTAAGACAGAGGATCATAATGTACAGCTCCTGTGTAGCCCTTTCCATCAGCAGAGTTCACCCTGCTTTACCCTGAGGTATCATCACTCCCACTTTACACATGGCAGAACTCAGATGCAGAACTGCGTTACGCATTTTTATCATTACAAACAACTGAACAAAGCTGATATTTAAATAGAGGCCTGGACGCCATTACCTGCTCTGAGGTGGGCCCTGCTTCTTGCACACAGAATAGCATTGAATTTGGACTCATCGGTCCCTAGACGGTTCTCTCCAGCTGCATACAACTCCTAAATACAGAGCAGAATTCACACTTCATTGCTTATGCAGTCAGGCTGGAAAGCTGAGTCACAGATTCATTTTGTTACAGACTCTCCTCCTTTTATACTTATCACTTGGCCTAAATACTGCTGGAAAACAGGAAGCAAGCAGAAAGTAGCAACTAGTTCTAACTTTGACACAACACACTAGGTGCCTTATTTACAGTCAGCTTACTGATGCGTTAAGTGCCAAACACAAGAGCTTCAGACTACTCTAGGGGAAAAAAAGTTCAGTTAAGAAGTTGAAAACTATTTTTCCTAACTGAGTTTGTATCTATCCTCTTTTCCACACCTCTATATATGTTCCAAGACGCTCATATCTTTCCTCTCATCTTTGGGCTACGGCATACTATGCAGAAAGCTAATCACATTACTATTCATAGGACAGCAATGTCTTGAAACGATCCAGTGCTTTCTCCATGCTGCTTGGTGAATCAGAACTCACTGAAGAAGTAATATACAAGCTACTAGATCCAAATGTCCCCTACTTGCTGCCCAGATCTAGAGTTCCTTAGAGTTCAGGCAAAGGGCACGGAATAGATTAAGTCTCCCTCCGCAGGCACATCAATCCAAATTTCACTTTAGAGTTGTGACTTAGTTGTTGTGCCTTAGTAAGTAGCACAGAGTCACCCAACAGAACCTGGAAAAGCAAACGAGCTGATGGAATGAGGGTAAAAACTTATTCCCAAAAGCTTCATCTCTGCAATGGAGCTGCATGGCTCTGTTGGGGCGTAGGTCCCTTCCATCCACTGAAACATAAGCCCTACACCAGGAAAAGTCACACTCTGTCCAAAAGGAAGTGTAAGTAAGAATTACATACTCAAATCTCAGTGTACTGAATTGATTATAGTTACAAATTACGATGAACTTCCTACTGACCTGCACATCTCTTTGGACGAGAGACATGTCAACTGTTGTACTTTCATCTCTGTTTCCCTGAAAGAATTTAGAGATATAAAGGTTGCGCTGGTGGACTTCACAAAAAAACAAAAAAACAAGAAATCCAAACTCAAAAAGCCCTGCATGCAAGTACCTGAGAAAGCGAAATTAAAAGCCTCTGAAAGTGTCCAGATGTGTCACTTTTGATTGCTTCCTCCAGAGTCTTCTTAAATTCTGGAAGAGAGCCACAATCATGAATCATCATGCACCCCTGCTCATTTCCTAAATTCTTATCATTAGTCAGTGATTAAGAAAAAGAAGAAGAAAAATCTGATGGGACAGTGACAAATCTAACCTGCTTTATAGACCCTGTTGAGCTCCTGAATATGCTCGTTACTGCGAGAAGCTAGGATTTCAATGAGACAATTCTCATCTGTGCCAACACCCTAGAAAAAAGCATATGGAAAAACATACGCTCCTCAGATACTCATCTTACTTTTACAACCTTGTATGAGAGAAATGTAATAAAGCTGTAGAACCAAATACAATTCAAATAGCAACTTTTTATAAGAGGAGTCAAAGCGAGTAGTTTAAACATTACTTGTAACAGAAGTTTCCAAGTATAGATGTGTATTAAAGATTATTTTAATGAACTGTTTTATCAATAAAAAAATTGTTTTAAAATGTCATCCTCCATCCCAAATTTCAGGCTTTATAAGAAGCAATTGTTTCTACCTATTCAAGGATTTGTTGATTTTAATAGGCATCTTCTACTATCTATTACGTAATGACAGTTGCAATCACAATGCAGCTAATATTACTTCATCCTAGCTTTTTTAAAAGAGCAGCCAAAAAACATTTAAATATGTGTAGTGACTCAGTAATGGAGAAGTTTACTTTAGCTTCATTTAAACCCCTTCTCAAAAAAAAAGTTTGACCTGTTTTTATTAAGAAAAAACTAAGTTTTTATAAATTCATCTTATTGCTGTAAAGAGAAACAGTACCCAATACTTCCATAATACCTTAGAAAATGCTCAGCAGGAAAATACACTTTATAGGTCAGGAGAACTGAGAAAAAATTTTTTATGAACCTAGTTTTCAGAGGTACTTTTGAGCAGGGAGTGTAAAGGCACTGGAAACTAAGTTGAGCACTTTGATAATCAGGGCCATCACAGCTCAAAGCAAAAACCCAGAAACAAAGGTGCCCACAGAGTATCCAGCTTGGAAGAGATCTGCCTCACCGGCTTGCTCAAGACCATGCAATGAATGAATTGCCCAGACTGTATTAGAACTTAGTTTCTGACTTTTTTTTGTATTTATAAATATATTTTTGTTACAATACAAATGCATAAACTAGTCTTTACCTTTAGAAAAAAAAACTATCAGAATAATATTTCTCAGTTTTACTATCATATGTCTCCAAGAAATGGGGTACAGATCAGTCGTATAGTGGGTTGAACATCTGGAAAGAGTGGAGGGAATTTAAGGTCAAACTTCTACATGACTACCAAAAATTGTTTCACTTCAAATATCTCCACCATCTTATAAATTTAAATCTCATACACAAACCTTTATAGCTTCCTTGATTTCATAAGCATCAAACATAACAGGTGTCTTCATCATTGCTAAGATTGTCCTTTCAAAGTTACCTGATAGCTCAGACTTGAGATCCTTGATCAAATCCTGATGAGAAGTAAAAACAAGGAAAAAAAAATGCATCAAGTCTACAATTGACAAATATGATGACCAAAATTGTGGAGTTTAGCTAGAAGTCTTTATGTGTAAATATCAATAATATGTCCACAAAGTAAAGCTCTTTCTTTTAATGATGCTAAAAAACCCCAAAATTACCAAATATATTCAGATAATTAAGTTTGAATCAAATAGATTGCACAGACCAAAGGGTCAAAGTAACTTTAGAAGAGAAACAGCTTTATACATTTCATCTGAAACACTGCATGGATGTCAAGAGTAGGTAAAATCATAACCCTAAACAGGCTATGACTTGTGAACCATCTTCCCCACAGGTAACTTTTTTTTTTTTTTTTTTTTTTTTTTATAAAATCAAACATCAACTCTTCCAACTTCTCTTAAAGGAACGTAGGCCTTATTTCTTCTTCCCTCTGTGCTCATAATACACTTACCTTTCCATAAGCTGTTTTGAAGGACAACATGATCTGCTGCCGTTGTTTGTTTGAACGACTTCCAAGACAATCTATAATCGCCTGCTCATCAGTTCCTGTATACGTACATAGACACAGAATGAGCATGTGCATGTCATGTGGTGACTCAGCTATTACAATTTGATCCTACCTCTGCTAAACCCAACTGAAGCACACATGTGCCTTTAATGTACCTACTGCATCTCCTTCTTGTGTATGACCACAGAACTGCAGACCTACTCCCAACCACAAACACAATGAAAATAGAAACAAACAACGTATCAAACTTATAGTGCTGTTTATGCCTCAATTCAATTCCAATAATTCTTCAGATAACCAAGAATAACCATGAGTGAACTATCCCAGTGTATATATATCCCAGTACATATGTAATGGAGAAAAGCAGTGCTGAATTAAAGTTGCAATTCTACTTTTAACTTGAAATGTAAATCCACAGACTGCTCACCAAACCCTTTCATTGCCTTCCTCAAGACTTCCGCATCCTTCAGAGGGTCAAATCCTGGTGCATCAGTGATCGTGCCTCGGTTTCCATACTAAATCATACAAAGTGGAGTAGCATATTAGTATTAACCAGAAAAGGATTGTATTTTACTACTTAGGAAAGATTAAAAAAAAGAAAATCGATAATAGTGGTTAAGAGATGTAACAAAGGAAACTGAACAGAACTTTAAGAGTTTGTTCATTTCTGTATTCAAATTATGAGAAAATACAAAGTCAAACAAGTTCACTGGTATTAAATCTGCTGTCCTACTAAGGTCTAATGAAACTGTATGTACAAATGGAAATACTTAATTTTAGGGAAGGAAAATTTAATGAAATTCAAATTCACTTCAAAACCTTCTTCTTGGGTTAACACAGTAAAACAGCATTTATTTTAAACCATGTGAGCCTATATTACTGGAAAAGATCCATCTCTCTCTCTCCAAACTTCTTCTCATGCCTGTGTTTTCAATTTCAGGCTTGGGTTACTCTTATATGCACAGAGAAAAATGTACAAAAACACACAGAGTCACATTTCAAAAACACTGAATGCTCTTACTGCTCCAGGAGTGACTGTAGGCACTGCAGAGCCTGAGTAAGAGGGCATAGATGGATTCACAGCTGGGCCTGCTGGATAACTTGGCGTTGGCTGCTGTCCAGGTGACGGCATCGGCTGCTGCCCTGGATAAGTTGCTGGCAATTGCCCTGGATAGCCCATAGGCTGCTGACCTGGAGATGGCATGGGCTGGCCTGGCGCAGGACCACCTGGGTATCCTGGGTAAGCCGGCATTCCTGATGGTGGATTTCCTCCAGGTGGAGGGTACACTCCATAAGAGGGCTGCTGTCCTGATGGAGGTTGCCCAAAGCCACCTGGAGGGATTGGGGGATAACCCCCAGGTGTTGAAGGATATATGCCTTGTGGTACATTTGTCCCTCCAAAGGTCCCTGCCAAGTTGGAAGCCTGCAATGACAGGCAATAAAGCAAGAGACAGTAAGGCATAAGAAGGGTTGAGTTTCAATAACAGGCTTAACACAGCACAAGCATAAGAAAAACCCACCACACGCACCACAGATGGGTTACTCTGCATCTGCAAAAGCACTTTGCAATAAAAAGATTTTACGAGCAAGATCGATCTGAAAGACTATATTCAGTTGGCTCTTGCTTTACTGTAATCATAAGCTGTCATACATCAAGCAGCAGAATCCACAGTCACATACGTAACCACAGCATCCAGCATTATATTCCACTCACCCAGAAAACTACCAACAGCCACATACCTCTTGTTCTAAAAAAAGATCACACCAATTAATCCTAGCAACACAAAACTACGCTTGTTCCTTCTCTGCCCATGGCTGCCTTACGCTAATCAGAGCATCATTTGAGTAGAGATTTACTCAGAGCAACTCCTGGCTGTTTTATATGGGAGATGAATGCATTAATGGTTTACAAACAGCAGGAGTCCTTGGACTATATTTGGAAAGGCATCTGCAGAAATCACAAAGTAGATATTCCATTCCACATGCAATATCATCTTCCCACATTTTTACACTCTGACCCTCTTGTACAAAAGATCAAGAAGAATCAACATTTGATGACCGCAGCATGCTCACAAAATAATTGCTGTAGATATTTCTATGTGCACCCTTGGTAATTTTTTGTCATTTTGACTGCTGGCTGCCAAACCACTGCACTTAAATTCTCAGAAAGACATCTGTGACACAAGTGTCTTTTTAGAGACTGTATATTCCTTATATAATATAATAGATTTCTAAAGACTGAATTGTTAGACATGTCACTCACTTCTACTCCAAGCAAAAAAACCCAACCAAACAAAAAACCCCACAAACAGACAAAAATCACACTGGAAATGTCTGCATTTTCTTCAATCAACATAAAAGGTTTTAACCTCCACCTGTTAAACATTAGTGGTTATAAAAGACAGCCTGGTCCTGTATTTTTTTTTAGGTATGAGTCATTGTTACATCGACCTCACAGCCTAGTTCCTTATTCAGACTGGCCAAAAGCCAGGTAAGAAGCAAAAGCTGCAGTACATTTGCCAACATTAATATTTTAATAATGGATACTCAGTGTTAGCGGTTCATTCCCCTGTTCCTCCACATAGCAAAACAGCAAAAGCAAAGTTATGTTACTTTTATATCCACGGCTTTTGAAGGTAAGCTCTTAAAAAAAAAAAAAAATTCACTAGCGGTTTGCTTTCCTAAAATAAGGAATAGCTGTGGTACCTATTTTCTTCAATAGATGACATTGAATTCTCAGCACCGGACATAAGGGCCTGGCTTTACACAGTCATTTCTTTTTTTCAAGTCTGCATATTCCTATGCAGAACACAAACTACGTTTGTAATAAACTACTGTGTTGCAGTGACGGAAACACATCCTTGCAGTTGAGTCAGAGTAAAATATACTAAATGAAATTGAACTCACCATCCCGGCCATGTAGCTTGGATTGAATTGATTAGCATAGCCAGCCACATTTTCTAGACCAATCGGAGGTGGATTTGAAGGTGGATAAACGGCACCCCCCCAAGGACTGCTACCTGAAATCAAACACAGTTGTACTGAGAGAAGAAATCATATATTTTTAATCTATTTCTTACTACTTACATTTCTAATGTAAAGTCTGTTAAACACTGGCAGTTTAGGAGGAGGAAAATTAAGGAGGTGCATAGTTGCAGTCCAGTTGTGATATAAGAAGAGGCCTCATTGGATATTCCTAATCCTGGCAGCTATCACTGAATCTATAATATATTTAGAGTTATTATTAAAAATAAATAAATTTGAAGAAGACTGAAAAAGGCTGCCATTAGATCAATCACAGTGAAAGACGCTGCCCAGTTTCCCTAACAAAGATTCACACTCACAAGTGAATACTGTAAACATCATATTTTGATTAGAGAAAAGTTTGTCTTAAAACACATAAAATTATCTGAGCATTCCAACAGAAAGGATACTCACATTAGGCTGGTAGTTTAGTACAGAGCGCACCACAGTACACTTACACGTGCCCAAGTAACAACACAACAGGGCTGTGCACAGCTGTACAGCTTTGTCAGCATAGTCTACCCGAGCTAGAATACCCTGCTGAGAAATAGGATTTATTATCCTGGGCTACCCTGGCTACATTGCTTCCCATTTCCGAGTTAGCTTCCGTGACTCCACGCTTTGCCAAATACATGCAACTCCAGTCCTTTCTTTCTGTGCTTTCATTATCAACAACTAAAAAGTTCACTCAGATAACAAACAGTAGTTACATATTTCACTAATGTTACATTATCACAACCAACATCCTCTTTAACAGCCATGTTCCTTCCATATACAGCTGTCTGCTTAGGAACAGTGAATTAGGGATAACGTCACAAATAAAAGCCTTGATTTTTTGTGGGATATAAGGCTTAAATTGTGCAACCGATTTCTCTGCTTCAATATACTCATTTTCCTCACCAGCTGCTTTCATGACCCAGTACTACTGACAGGACCCTTCCTTGACATTTATTGATCTTGGCCAAAATGATGACTGTCTCCTGGGTTTTAGTGCTTAACTTTAGGTGCATGGACCTTACATGGACAAAGAGTGGAGCAGCCATCTTATATAAATCAGACTACCAAGAATCCCTGGCCAAGATAAAATGGGACTTAAGAGAGCACAGAAAGCTTCAAGGAGTCAAGAAAACCCTCCAGAGTCCTATTCTTACATTCATTTCACCTTTCCACTCCTGAAAAAACATCACTGTAATTTAACATTTACTTCATCCAAACAGCTTACCTGGGACTGGTGGCGGATATCCACCCGCTGGGGGATAACCAGGGTAACTCATTGCAAAGATCTGAAAAAGACGTGTGATACAATTATTTTCTGTAATTTTATATGATAGTTAGTAAAGCATTAACAGGGAATATTTTTGCAGTAGCTTGTCCGCAAATTTTTGACATCTCTGCCCAACAAAAACTGCACAAGTCGCAGAGACTTTCCCCTGGAAACCTCCTCCCATTTCCTTTTGCTGGATCAATAAACATGCCCAAATTATCTAAATAGCTGTAGAGTGATTCATCAGACTGTCCCTTTCTTACTCATTTTGGTTACTAGTTACCACTCACTGTCTATTACATTGTTAAGGATGTATCACTTGAACAGGCTTTATTGCTCTATTAAAGAATCAACCTTTTTGCAACCTATACAGAACTGCCAGTCTTACTAATCAAGAGCAGAAAGTTAGCTGAAAAACAAATCACGTCTTCAAATGATTAATTTTATGAGAAGTGCTGGATGGCATTTAAATGCAAACGTCTTCACAGCTGCAAGGTCAGACCAAGAAGCTGAAACGATGTATTTTATGCTTACAGCATTGCTATGAAATGCAAAGGGTTTACAGAAAGGTAAAAGCGCTAGAACAAATTGGATCTCTCAGAGCTGACAGTGCATGTCAGCGCAGAAGTCCATAGTCATCCGCTGTCCAAGATAAAAGTGGAGTGTCAAGTGGGAAGGACAGCTATACACCATACTAAAATGATTTTCCAGACTGCAGAAAGGCTTATTTTAAGCAGAATAACTATCAGGAAGAATGGTAAAAGTAAACCAAGGAGCTTGTTCCAAATTAAGAAAGTGCCCAATGAATCTTCACTTCAACTTTTTCAAGGTTACTTTTAGCAACAACCTCCAGTCTATTTTTAAACACTACTGTGCAAACAGTATTTTTTTCTCTTCTGTCCCCTGAAGCACTGAATGTGTTGGGCTATGCAGACCACTAACCAGAAGATGGTTTGTTTCTCACCACAGTTGCTTATACTGTCATCTCTTAGGAAAGATGAGAGACTCAGTAAAGCGTTACTGGGAGTAAGAAACAGAAAACCACTTTAGATGCTTGGTTACAAGTTACATTCACAGTGATCTATACTCCAAACCATGTACCTTAATTTGTTTAATTCCAACAGCTGCCCACACTCCCATCTTCACCTGCCTCCGTTAAACCGTCACCAACTGCAAGGAAAAATACTCCAAACAACAAAACCTTTTGCTTTTGAATTCTACTTCCTTCCACTGTTGAGAAGTAAGGAGCCTCTCAACAAATTAGCTGTAAAGTTATTGCTTTGCTTTTCAGGGTATTCACTGCCTTTTGCATCTGGCTTGTTTTGCTGTGCTTTGGAATTAAGCGTGTATGTGGAGGGGAGGGGTTCGTTGTTTTTGTATAATCATTGTAACTTCCTTTTCTGGCTTGCACAGCTCTTGCATAACAGCGGGATGGGAAAACTTTTTTAAAAAAGGAAAATATGATTACGAAATACTCAACCTATTTAAAAAGCCTGTATGGACTTCATGCTGCATGTACTCATTTAAAGGGGGGGGAGGGAGGGGGAGAGAGAGAGAGAGAGAGAGAGAGAGAGAGAGAGAGAGAGAGAGAGAGAGAGAGAGAGAGAGAGAAAGTGAACTAAGAGAAATGACAGAAAAACAGAGTAAACGTTATAACTGTGCTTTACCTCTACCCCAGTGGGAAAGCATCTAGCACACTTGCTAAATACGTGCGCACACTTCTCAGCATTAGAAAAAAGCTTCTTCACCATGAATCTAGAAGGGATCTCCTTAATGGACTAAAAAAATGATTTTTATGCATGCAGAATCAAGTACTGCCCTTTCATTCATGCCATTTCCCGAGTCTCCATTCCCCATACAAACACAAGCGTGGGGTGGGGATCACCAGCGGTGCAACCATTACCCCACCTTCAGTGGGATTGAGCCCCTCTCTCCGTTCGATGCATGTGATGTGGTTAACAATTCACCAGCCTCCCACGAGGAGACCAAGCGGGATGCAAGGCGAGGCAACTTGCTGATGTTTTTGTAGAATCAGGCTTTAAATCCGCGAGCTGTTAATCATGAACAGCCACATCTAAACCTCAAAAAAGCTCCAGGAAAGTCAAAGCCATCCACAAATGTCATAGCCTAGCTCCTCATATACATATAGTCTGTTCTCACAACTGGATAAGTTAGCCAACATTATGCTGTTCATAAC
The DNA here is from genome assembly GCF_036370855.1 of Dromaius novaehollandiae. Lineage (NCBI taxonomy): Eukaryota > Metazoa > Chordata > Aves > Casuariiformes > Dromaiidae > Dromaius > Dromaius novaehollandiae. The sequence continues at coordinate 19,425,364 of NC_088103.1, forward strand.
TGGATATCTGAAGCAAAAAGGCTCACAGAAAATTCTTTACATTGTATCAGATACTCATAGAGTATTCTATATAAAATGGTAAACTTTTTTTTTCGTATTCTCTTCAGCCTTGGTTTCCAATGAGATCTTTTACTGTAGTGGTAGCGTTCTGGAACAATTTAAATATCAAAGCTGTTGCCAGAATTTATTTTACCACGAACACAGAGAGCAAATGATGTTCTACAGGGCCACGTTAAGACCTACCTACATTAAAAAGACATCCTAAAGACACCAAATTATCTCTAGGCTATTTTAATCACCATCACCAGACAGGACTGCTTGAACTAGTCACAGGCCAGATAAATAATAAGAATTGCCCTCTCTAAAATTCTGCATCTCACACTGATCTTGACAGTACCCCTGTGGAAACCTTAGATCCTACCACCAAGTCAATCTTGCACGATAAAACTGAGCAAGATCTGAATCTGGTGGCTAAGCGTTATTTCTACTTTGTGTAATTTTTTTTTATTACAACAGAAACATGACAATCAATACATGGAAATCAATCACACCAAATTAATTTCAAACTGATCATTGCCATGTTTCTAAGCTGCTGCAAAAAATCGTATTACATCCTTCCTCATTTCACAACTGTTTCCTCTGCATTCCTTCTCTACTTGCAAGGGCTTATAGGTTAGGGATCAGTTGCGTCAACATGCACACAAGAAGCCGGCTCTAACTGTGATGACACTCACGAGGCTGAGGTACCCTACCAGGTTGCTGCTCAGCTACAGAGCCCTAGCCCAGTCTGCAGGAGGCAGTTACCGCAGCACAGGCAAGCTCCATTCCCTTCTGCCGCTCTTGCAAGACTTGAAACAGAACAACACAGATCACTTCACAGGTGTTTGGATCTAGCAAGGAAAAGTAAGGGCTTTACGTTGTGGAATTTAAAGAATTTGCAGATATGCACATAATTCTACCATCAGGCTCCAAAGGATAAATAGCACAAACTTAAGAGCACTCATCCACTACGGATTTAGGAGAATGAGGTTTTTCCCTGCCAAGTCACTGGTCTGAGTCTAGTCCAAGGTCTAGAAGAAACAAATGTTTTGACAGTACAAGTCAAACATCCTTTTCAAGTCAACCATAGGTTACTTCTGCAGGGTAGCCATCACATTTGCTGGTATGTCTACTGCTACTCAACACCTGACCACAGCTGCAGAGAAAGACAAATGCAGCTGGCAGAAATCTGAATCAAGGAAGACATTTTCCTAATCTTAATTTCCCACATTCAGAAAACAACACTGTACTTTAAATTTAGCAAAGTCAGTAAGGGTGATATGTAAAATACTCAGTAAAGCCTCCTCAATGTTCATGAAAAACCCTCTTAATTTGCACTGAACCCAACAGCATCTTTGCGGAGCTGAACGTAGCAAGTGTGGATTACCAGGCCTCTGCCCCGCCTTCCTGCAGCACATCCTTTCTGAAAAACAGGCCACGTATTCACAGGCTCATAACCAGCTCCTGCAAGGCCCCACCTTGAACCTTCACTACACCTTTCTAACACTGATACCTCCTGTAATTTGCTGATTTTCCATCTTCACCGAAGACAGTAATTTCAACTAAGATGCATTTGCAGTTCTCCAGCCACACCTTGAACCACCTAAGGTGTCCCAGCACCTACAGCCTCTCTGAACTCCACAGCAACCTGCAGATTTGACAAAGAGCTGGAGCATGTCATCGTGACACATAATAAATATTTGAGCATTTAGAGTACAGATTTTATGCAAGAGCTGATTTAAAGGAAATCTTACTGCACTGTAAGATATGCAAAAACAGATTAACTGCTGTACTCTGGTGTGCTTTTAACTGTTTCACTACTTTTTGGAAAAAAAGAAAAAGTGAAACACAGCAAAAACAAACAGCTCCACTACAATGAAGAGCAACAATTCTTCATACCGTTTTGCCCCCTAAGGTACTGAGCAATAGCATGTCTGATCCATTTATTATCAATTTCCCCTCTTTTCACCTGTATGCAGAACCTGTTTTCTATATCCATCTTTCCCATGAGGAAAAGTTTCTTGTCTAGGTCTACCTAGAACTTGGAGAGAAAGAAAGCAGACTGAAATTACACTGTAATACTTAATTTAATGCTGCTGGGATTACATGCACACAGATATCAATGTTCCAAAGCCACACACATAATACAATCTGCAATCCAGAAAAATGCTCTTATTCTCATGCACAGAACCACCTTCCCATAAAACTACATCACATTTAATCTCTAGGGCATCTTCAGAGCAAATTCAGCTACACGTTTAGCAGCCAAAGGTATCCATTAGTTGAGGAAGACACATGACAACAGAATAATCTTTCTTCTCTGAGGCCAGGAAGGAAAGCCCTCTCTCCAGCCTTTGTCTGCAAATCTATCTACCTTCAACCTCTCTAGGAAAGAGAAATAGGAAACATCTGGAAGAGGAAAGAGTTTCAAGTAGTCCAAAGGTTCTTCTCTATTCCCAAATCCTTCCCCAGGGCTTTGGAGCAGGCACTTGTGTTTTACTGTTATTTTTTGTGTGTACATTCTACAGAGGCAGGGGCTGAAAGGCAGCACTACCCAGGTCATTTTGTTTTGGTTAGTTCTTGCTCATTTGCGAGGTCTACCTGACTAGGCTGAAGCACATACAGGTATTGCTAAATCTCTCCTCCCAAATATATTGACACATTGAGGGTAATTAAGCTTATTTGTTAAAGGGTTGCCATAGCGGCAGTCTCCAGCTCAGATTTTTCCATTAATCATTCCCTAAGATCACTGCCTTGCTTCACCTTCACCACCTAGTTTACAAGCACTATCACTACCTTCAGGACACCAGTAACAGCCTTCAAAACACACAGCTCCATCCCAGTCTTTGGTAGGACACAGCAAGACATGCAAGGAACAGGGGAAAACATCACATATGTTCCACATCCACTGAATGCAACATGGAAATTACAGGAGATTTAAATTCAAATCCCACACCATGAACAAATCTAGTTCTGACCAGCTGGCAGGATTTGAGGGAAACTCCATGAGTCAAAGTTGCCAAGTTTTCTGCCCTTTATCCAGTATATAATCCCACCTAATCTAAATTTTGATTAAGAAGTGACACGACAATGTAATATATTTAATAGCAAACAGAGAAAGCATTTTTTCCAAATTTTCTACTGTTTTCCACCTTATAGCAGACCTTAAAAATAAAATTAAAAAAAAAAAATCAAAACAACAGTTTGCTTCATTTCCCTTAATAATATTCCTGGATGGCTAACATCTCCTAAGAAAAAAAATATAGATGTCAAAGCATTCCTAACAATATGAAATAATACTTCAGTACAGAAAGCAAAAGAGAATTATCACTTCTGTGCCAATGTTATTGTAATTATCCTTTTTGCAATGTTTAAGCAGGTTCTAGATTGGACTCTTAAAAGTTCAAAACAACAGCACTATCCATAAAAGAACCACTCTTCTACTTAAGAGAGGAAAGAGTTTGTTGTGAAAAGTAGTACCCTTTATTAGGCCAAGAAGCTTTTGGTTATATAAGCCCTTCTCTAAGGGTCTGAACTCTATTTCATTTTAGCGCATAAAACATAGAACATCAAGTCTGCAATACAAGACATAAATATTGTGCAATATACACAAGGGAGCTCAAACCCTACACAAAAATGTCATCAGGCAGATGCAACTGATTTTTCTGGGAGTGCCTGATGCATATCCTACGTTAAGATTGAACTTATGTCCATTTGTAATGCTAGAAGCTAAATCTTGGGGAAAAAAATCCACATTCTTTCTGTTCAGCAAGATAGTGGATTTCACTTGTAAATATTCACCGATGCAAAATACAAACGTAAAGTGCATAAAGATATGGCAGCAGCTACCCGAGATCTTTTTCAGTGCTCTGAAGAGACAATGTTCCAGCCCAGAGACCTGTGAAAAGCCACCGCATTTCACAGCAATTTTACAGAACACGACAAAGCTGAACACTTTAATAAGGTAGACTCAAACTCAGGTCATATAACTCATCCCAATACCGCTCACAAAATATTCTTATCCCAAGGGAATAATAATTGCTGAAAGCAATGCCAGTTGTTACTGATACATGTTACACACACACATACATATTTATGTATGAACTGTTAAAACCCCAACTCATGAGGCCTTGAAGCAAAATGTTATTTAACGTTTCTGGTTAAAGTTGAAGGCAAAAAAACATGTTCTCCCCCTCTACTGGAAAAGGCACAGAGAGCTTCTTTCTTTCCTCTTGGCAATCCTGTGTGCTGCCGAAGTCCGACCCCGGGCACGCCTGGCCGTGGCAGGGCTGCGCCAGGCGCCCCGCAGCACGCGATGCAGGAGGCCATCAGCCAGCCGGCACAGGCAGCCCCGCACCACACCTCCGCGGAGCGGCGGCAGAGCCGGGCCCCGACCCCAGCCCCTTCCCAACAGCGGGCACGCACGGACCATAGCAACTTCTGCCTAACAGCATGATGCAGTTGTGAGTACATGGAAGGGGCAAGAGGCCACATACAAATCCAGAAAATGAAGGGAAAACAGAGATCCTTGCTGCATATTAACTCACTTTGTGTAATAAAACCTGACATATTCCAGGGCTTTAACAGACTCAGATACTCTGTTGTCTTTTTCTCCCAGCACTTCACTCCTGAAAGCGAGCTGAACCAGACAGATAACCGTAAGAAAGCTTGCCTGGCTATTATCTTTTGAAATACATGAACAGGAGAAAACACAACGGATTCTGGTTTTGATGCTTTCTTTAGCAAAGGCTATTTTTACCATCTAGTAAAATGCAGCTTTGCTACTTAAAGTGACCTAACGCTTGCATATATAACATGAAAAACAATTTTAAAGAGTAAACATAGTCATGGTACTTCTGGCAAAGCTAAAAAAGAACAATTATTACTGAGTCACTCAAAACCAAACAAATAAAAACATGATTCAGTCAGATTCCTAGCATGCATAATGCTCCTGCTTAAATTAGTCCCAAAGTGTACATTTCTGATATTCCAATTATTACAGCAAAGTGCTTTAAAAAAAAAAAAAAACAAACAAAACTTCATGTGTAAACATAGTAATGAACAGGACACTCTTGAAAAATGACAAGATGCTTTTCCCAATAAGCCTTTAGATACAAAACTAGATTACATGCATTTATTACCAACATGTCCTCCTATTCAAGCTTTCATCTGAATCATTTAAAAATTAAGGCAAACAAGTTTGGGATTTGGGGGGGGGGAGGGGGGGAGAAGCAGGGAACAGTGTGATGGGAGTTCTTTTTCTTCGGGGGTTTGTTTGTTTGCTTTTAATCCCATGTGACACATTCATTTTTGATTCCAAAGAAACTAAAGGAACCTTTAGCAATTAAAACTGAGACTGCTAATTAAGCTAGCCATTATCCCTCAACTTAAAAAAAAAAATCACTATACATAAAAATGTTCTACATGCTTCTTTTGAATATTATGGTTATTCAAGTGTTTTCAAGTGGAATTTTTCCTACATCCGTTTGACTCCAGGCAAACTAGATCCACAAAACCACGAACTTCTCACCTTCAGAAACTTGTGATCACACCTTTTCCGTACTTCAGCAAGTCTCTGTGGGCCATTTCCCCACCTTACCAAACACTTACCTCTCTAAGCTAACCTTCCCAGCCATTCCCACAACCATTCCGTCTTCTGTACCCACCTGCCTGACTTCTCCCACTACCACCCACAGCATCTTACTAAAACTGTGTGTGTGATGAATGACACTTGCCTGCTGACAGTGAAGTGATGACACAGGCTAAGGGAAATAAGATTCAGAAGTCCGCCCAGTTACACAAACACTATGCGTGGGAGGATACATGAACAGCAAGGTCCTTGTTTGCTCAGCCATTAAAGTGGTAATGCATAAGAGGAGGGGAAAAGAAAAAAGGCAGAAAGAGGGAGTGCCTTGAAAAAAACTACAGAAAACATGCTCAAGCTCCTCTCCCCCTTCTCAGTGTTAACCCTTGAGGTACACTTTAAAACTCTAAATAAACATCTGAGCTTTTACTACTGCAGGGGACATCGCTGTCTGACTTCACGTTGCACGACGGAAGCCCTAGGGCACTTGAGCACTTTCCTGCTCGTTTTGCAAAGGTAGGAGATCTGTTTGTAAGAGATAAATCTGTAATGTACTTTCGATAAGAATCTTGAAAAAAAGATCCTGTAAGGAACAGCAGAAAAGGACTGGAGCTGAAGGTACTTATACCAAAAATACAAATTATATAATGGTGGCAGAAGTAAAGAATAAAATTGTAAGGCCACCAGAAAACTTCTGTTTGAAGGTGCCATTAGAAATAAGCTCAGCAAGAACATTTATGTCAATTCTTGAAATTTATTTAATGGATGCTTTTCAGTGTTTAGTCTCCAGAAATGCCAAGTTCCAATAATTTGAGGGCAAAAAGAACAAAAAGATCATGACCTGTATGTATTCAAAATCATTTGTTTAATTATTCCACAGAATACTGAATAAAATTAAACCCTTGGCCTTTACTCTTCTTCCAGGTTAACTACCAGGATCTAGTACTGAAGGCTGCCTAAAGCTATAAATTACAGAGCTCCTCTGCACAAAAAGCAGAACCTGCTCTGACACTGATCGCTGATTATGAAATCAGCGCAACAGAATTTATCACCGTACAGTGTACTGTGGATACTTACCACAGATAAGCTGGGGCATCCACCACACTGTACTTTCGTAAGACAAGGACAAGCCACACTCAGCACTGTACTAGCTAGCTGCTACTTAACCCCAGCCTGAGCAGGATTTATTTCTGTCTTGCCTATGCACTGACTGCAGCATGCACTTTGTCCTTATCTGACAAGATGAAGAATGTTACACCTGGTATAGGTAATAAGTCCTGCAGTATGATTTTCCCTAAAGTCTTCTGTGTATATGATTCCCTGGCTAGCTTCCTCTGTAGGAAAAATACTGTAGGAAAAAATAATATAGTAGAATATGCTTCCATTACAACGAAGTTTAATGTACTTCAGTTCACATCAGTCAAATTCAGAAAATACCTTCCACACAGAACATAGCTTTCATAGTTCCTCTTTAGGGACCTTTTTTGGTCTTCATCCAAAACGCATATTCAAAAAGTACTAATGCATCATTCATTCCCTACAAAAAGATGTTAAAAAGCTATGAATTGATGGCAAAGCAGAAACAAACTCAAAAAGGGAAAGGAGAGGGAGGTTTAAGCTAGAATTTGAACTGCCTATTCGTATTATGGATAAGAAGCATTGCCATTACTGACAGTATTACTAATTTGATAGATTATTATATTACTACTTTTTTGGAAGACAATCTGGCATTTTTTTGACCTGCTTGGGCAGGCAGAGTTGGGGGGGGGAGGGGGAGGAGGAGAGAAAGGTAGCACTGACAAACCTTGGTCAAAAAAAGGCAGAGCAGAAAAGCGACACTGAGTGAGCAGATTTTCAACAAATCCATAAGCCACAACTGAGCTGTACAAATATTAATTAAGAAAACGTGCGACTGAGTGTTCAGTGACAGAAGCACAAACCACGATGCTACAGCCTTACCAGCCTGTTTCAAGTATTTTATACTGTGAAGCATTACTTGCAGAGTCATTTGAACCACCTTGGATACACTTCTCCATACAATAGAGAAATGCACAAAAACACATGACCAAAACAAGATTCTCCAAGGCAATGGAACAATTGCTTTGAAGGTACCTGCAGCCAGCAAAAAAAAAATCTGTATTTCATAGAATAGGTTGGAAGGGACTTCTGGAGGTCATCTAGTCTTCAAGGAATTTCACAGATGACTCACTCTTCTGACTTACAACCTGTACCTTTTACTGGTGGCTTTTATTGGCTGGGGAAGAGACCTCAGAAGCCTACTAGTGTTAACAAAGGCTAATTTTGGTGCAACAGGTAACTCAGCCACATCATGACAAAATTCTTTAAAGATCAGCAGAAATCCCACGATAGCTGGCATCTGTCATGCCATAGGTCATCAACTCAGGACCCGCATTCTTCACAGAGGGCCAGAATTCAAATGGAAGCAGACCAAACTCATATTCTACCTGCCTGTAGAACCAGGACAGCCAGAAATGGCAATGTAATGCTATTCACCAGCACTGAATCACAGAAAAAGCAGATAGTAGAACAGAATGAAACATAGTTACATGTGTATTTTTACAGGCCTTTGTCTTTGGGGGCCAAATAACACACAACATGAGAGAAAAAGGTGGTATGCCCCTGTCTGTCACCAGTAGCTTTTCATTATTGTGTAGATTCTCCTTATGTGGCTGAACATTTATTTTCCTGGCACACTGCTCCACGCTTTCCTGGGAAGACCACACATCTCTTGAGTTTACTTATCAGTCTCTAAACATACACTCAAGGCAATAAACTTCAAAGAACTTAAATGAGCTGCGCAGGCTCTCGATGTTCATACGCAATGATAACACAGGAGTGAATTAGCTAATTTTGGCCTCCTCCTCTGCCTCCACCCCAAGTGTTAACATTGGAAGAGGATGCTACAAAAGGTATTTGGAATATTTACAATACAATCAGTCAAAATATATATGACAACATGCACATCAGACACTTTCCTTACACCACAACAAGCAAGAAACATCAAAATAGGTTTACAAGCTGTTTCATAATAGAATGAGGTAGTTACGATGTCATATAAAATAATTTCTGGTATAAACAATCATGCTATAAATAATCCTAATCATTTTATCAGCTGACTAATGCCTCAAGGGCTTATACTATTCTATTTTAAGTTCTGACATATTAAGAACAAATTTTTGCATCCTCAGTTTTTAAGTCAGAATAGTTAAATACTAATTACGGTATTTCACAAAGTAGCTTGCTTGTGGGAAATCTTAAGAGAATTAAAGCAAAAGTTTAATGTTCAATACTCTAAAGCAGTTGTCAGGAAAAAAAGAAAAAAAAACACCTAAGCGTTCATTTCACGCCACCACTTTGTGTTTTTGCTGCTGTGTCGAGACTAAAGTTCACAGCAGCGAGCGGCCCCGGCTACAGAAGCGTAGGGCTCCAGTATTCCTCAGGCCTGGGAGACAACAGAAACAAAAGGAAGATGGAAGTTTTCCACTACGTCCCCTGCCAATACTTCTTGCATTTACGTTGCTCAGGCTGCAAGAGAAGCAAAATAATAGTATCTAGCTCTTAAAGAGAGCTCTATAAAGAAAGGCATGCTGAGGAGAGCTGCAAGAGACCACTGTTAAAAACTGTATGCACAAAGCCTACACCACATAAGAATGCCTGGGCTCTGGACTGGGTTGATAGTCTTGGAAGGCCCCAGTTGAAAAGCAGGTAAACAGGAGTTTGCAAATAAGGTGATCTTTTCTTAAAGGTGACTGCTTTTATGCTTTCTAGACACTGAACCCCCCACACACTGAAGTGCCCAGGAAACTTAGCAAGGTTATTACTCATTAGTGAGAGTAAAGGAACATGCTTTGTTTACTTCTTACTGTAAAGAGCTAATTTTCAGTTGACCAGTGAATTGTTTACAGAAATTGACTTGTGCAGGAAAGAGCCAATTTAGTGTATTAAACCAGAGAGCTGGGCATTTCACAATAACCGTGAACATACAGTTAAAAGAAAGCAGTTAACAGAAAGCAGTTAACAGTCAACAGAAAGCAAGACAGTGGCCTTCAAATCATACCCATCTGTGTAGGATCAACCAACTTTGGAGCTTAAACCTTATTACTGAAAAAAAAATAAAATAAAATAGATATATTTTCCTAAATCCTAACGTTTGTAAGATACATTAATTCTACTAGCTAATGAAAAACAATTGTTTTCCAAACACTGTCAAATGCAGCCAAAAGAAGTTATTTAAGCTATAGATAGGCACAATGTTTACAGAATGAGTGCAAATTTTCTAACTTTAAATTACTCTCTCTAGAAACAATAACAAGGGATTCACAGTATCTACTTTAGCCAACTTAAGCAACTAATTTAGAGGTAACTTGCTATGCCAAAGTTAGAAATGTAACATGCCTATTCAATCAAGAGAGATGCCAGATGTCTTCAGAAATGTGAATTAGATGCCTAAATTAACCACAGCAAATATCATTCCCTTTACATATTGACTGACTGGATATTCTAAGGTTTAGCACAAACAGAGGTCTCCCGTGAAGATTTAAAGCTCATATTTGGATTTTTAATACAGAATTAATTTGGTTAAAAGTTGTTAAGCCCGTTGGAATCTGCAATCCAGCTCTCCTGATGACAGAACAAATACTTCAAGGAAGGAAGGAAGGAAGGAAACGTTCAAGTCCAGTGCTTCTTCAGGACAAAAGCAGAGGTAAAGCTAGAACAGAGGAACCTATTGGTGACATTTTTCCAATACCCTCAAAAGAAAACCATGTTCTGCTGTGAAGGAACAAAATATTCTTCACACACTTAAGACAATTTCCTATACAAAAATCTGTGCGGTTCTAGCAGTGCCGCAACACTGGGTCTGTGAATGAAGAAGACAGTGCTCCTCACACCCTCACAAAAGCATTCCTCTCATCACGGTGGGCTCTTCGTAAACCCATTCTGGGTTTGAATACTCTGCTCAAAGGCCCACCTCATCTGAGAGGATGAGCTCTTCTGCTGTTTTCAAGGGCTCTTGAAATAGAGAGCCTCCTTAACCAAAAAAGCTTTTAACCTTCCCTATTATCAAATAAACCAGTATCGTCTTTCTCAAACAGACAATCTATGAGTTAAAAAAAAAAAAAAAAAAAAAAAAAAAGACTGTGAAGGACTTTTTTCTATTTCTCTGTGCATCTGTTCTTAGAGAGGATATTGCAGTTACTGCTACCGATCACACAGCACAGTGGCATTATCCATCTGAACAATAAAGTCTCAGGTGGTGGGATTTTATTTTATTTTTGTAAATCGCCAGATAATAAAAACCTATTCAGTCTAAATTCATACAAAATAATGATTAGCACTGGTGCAGAATCAGCATCTGTAATAGCTGAGCAGTATGGATACAATTTCACACAAACACAGAAAAATCCCAGCTGCTTAGTTTAGTCAAGATCCATTGCCTGGTCATCACAAGCACTTAATGAAATTGTCCTTTAGAAAGGCAACAGTAAGTCCCCACTCCAAGCATAAATGATTCTGAGCTTGCACTACCCATGATCTGACTTCCTCTAAAAATTTTACATTAAATTCTGATAAAATCTGGAACAAATAGAAAGCATAAACAGGAGAAGCACACTGCAAATATTTACTGTTGCCCTTTGACTTATCTACACCCTGATGTACTGCATTCTTTCCAGCTCGGTTAACTGCTGGAAGGAAATTCAGCATTTACATAATATGCAAAGATACAGTAAAACCTGTGTTGGTCAGGCTGAGGACAAAACATTCACCCATGCCGCCAGAGGTAAAAGTTACAATCACAAGAGTGAGGTTCACCTTTAATTACTTAAAAGGAAAAAAAAAAAAGAGAGAGAGAGAGAGAGAGAGAGAGAGAGAGAGAGAGAGACTGACAGAATGACCCACCTTCTTCCAGGAACTGTTCAAAATGAGAAGTGTGAAGGCATTCATACATTTTCTGAATAAACTATTGATTAAAACCTGTGTGTTTTAGTCCAAGGCAGTTCAAGTTTTTCCCCAGTTCTCTTTAGGCTAACTTGGGGTTATTCAAATCTGGCACCAAATATCAGCATGATGTTTTAGACTGAGCAATCCACTGGTGAGCGTCTAAAAGATTGCTGTTTCAGGCGCTGGATGATATAGTAAAGACAGATTAAGAAGTTTCTGCCTTACCAGCTTATTTCTGCCTACATGCCAGTGCACGCTCCTCCCAGCTGTGAGACTGTGCTGTAAGCAAGAACCGTCCCTGCGCACCAGGTTAGTCCCACTCCCTGTACAGCAGCACTGTCCGAGCCCAAGGAGAGGCAGGCTGCGTCACAGGAATCAGAAGGGGAGACTGGGGCTCCCTCAGCCTCCACTGCTGTCAAAGTTAGCACGAAACCAGAGCTGCAGAAACTGCTGTAAACTGTCTCAGGGGATTCTCAGGCCACCAAGTTTGACATTGGATTGTGCCTTCTCCCATTCTAAATTTGAGAGTTTTAAAAGTACTCTTGATAGCACAGATAAACCTGCTTCCAAACAGCTGGCAACAGTTGTTTTGGCAACAACTGAAAGGGAACCACCTACACTGCAGTACACAAAAACTGAAACATTATGATAACAATTCAAGTTCCAGTTTCAAGCTTCTCTCCAATACTACAGTCTTCACAATGTTTTTTCCTTTATATACTGTATTAAGTACACAAACACCTCCCTAACTTATCTCCATCCCAATATGGTTTCACTATATCTTTCAGTGACTTTTGACATTTCACAGAATTTCCAGGGCGGCAATTCAAAACTTCTGGAGACTCCACAGTACAAGCTAAGGAAGAGATGTTGCACCTGAGTGAGCGGGATGACTGCTCTAGAAATGTTAAGCCTAGATTCACAAAGGTATTTTCACTCCTGACCTCATACTGAGGTCAAACAAAGAGAAAGGTACACAAGTATCATTGTAGCCACAGACTTAACTGCAGTAGGCCCTTTAAAAATCTTGCTGAATCTCTGCAGGTCCTCTATTGTATACAGCACTTTGTTTTAAGTGGTGGAGAGAAAGAGTCATGAAAGTAGATATAGAAACAGTTTCAGGAAGGGGAAAACCAACAAAACTACCAGGGGGACTAGGCCACAGGTAGGACTGGAAGCAAGTGCCCAGTGTAAGCTATCTGCTACACGAGTGGGAGGAGAGTGGTCCACATGACTCTTACAACAGCTCTAGAGACAGGAAATTACAGAAGTAGCTCTTGGGAAATAGCTAAGCATTCATGCGCTCAACTCTACAGCAACAACCTGCTAAGACTGTTTTTTGTGGCACGGTTTCTCTGAGGTTACCTTACGTGCTCCAGCAGACAACGGACTCATCCAACAGGAAACACTATATGAACCCCACAGTCTGCTGCCGCAGCCAGCCTTCGAGACAGGTGCAAAACCAAACCAAACCCACAGTAATCAGCTCTTCCATTAAAATACATTGTACCAGCATCTTTCCCTGTCAATCTCTTTTCTTTCAACACTTTCACCTCAGTGGCTCTGCATCAACACAGCTGTCTTCCTTTTTTTGCTGAACTGCTTTCAGTGGTCCATTCAGTACCAGATTTGTTCCTTCACTGTTCATCTTTATCAGGAAAAGACTTCAAAGGATTTCCAGTTAATCTAGTAGACCGGAAAAAACTATCCCAAGACAAAACATTCACTACTGCCCAGCCCTTCTTCTCCAGAAACAGGAGGGGAACAGGTAAGAACTTTTTTTTCTTCCAGATCGTTAAGCTATTTTTTTTAAAATAGTTAAGACTAAATTCTAGTCTAAGACTTTAAGTACAGTTTAGGAATATATAATGTAAGGAAATATAAACTATGTTACAAGCAGTTTGCAGAAAGGGATGTTCAGTAATGAAAAGCACAGTATAACTGTTCTGATAGAACTGCCATCTTATAGTTCATTCTTGTTATACAAGTCAAAACTGAAACTTCAAAATAAATCGAGGATACATGCAAAATACTTAATAGCAACTGCAAGAACAAAAAAGAAAAGAAAAGAAAGAAAAAAGAGAGAGAGAGACTTTCCTGTGAAACCATCTCCTTTGCCTGAAAATCACCGACAGCTCTCTGAAGACCTCCATCCAGCAGCACTGCAGAAGCAGCCGGCAGGCTCTCGCAGCTCACCTACAGCCAGCCCCTCCTGACGCCTTGGACTCCCGCGCGCACCCCGGGGCTCCCCGCTCCTGCACAGCCCCACGCACGCCTCAGGGCGGGCTTCACCGCACGTTTAACGCGCCCGTCGCTGCCCCCGCCAGCGGCGCGGACTCCCGCCCTCAGCCCAGACCAGCAGGCGCGGAGCAGCCACCCCCCGGCGGTCCCCGGGGGAGCCCGCCCGCCGCCGGCCCCGGACAAGGAGGCCCCGGCCCGGAGCGGCGGGCGCGGACCCGGCGAGGACAGCGGCCCGGCCACCGCCCGACCCCGCGCCCGGGGCGCCCCGCTGCCCTCACTGGCCGCACCGCCCCGTCGCGCGCCGCAGCGTACCGTCCTACCGCGGGTCCGCGCGGCGACCGCCCTTCCGCGCAGCTCGAGCGCGCTGCGAGACGGCGGCGGCAGGAGGCGAAGGAGGCGGGGCTGCCGCGGCTCCTTCCGCCACCGGCTGCAGCGCTCGGGGGCGGGGAAGCGGCCGCGGAGGAAAACACGACCGCCGGGGCCGAGGCGCCCCGCGCGCCCGCCGCGGCAGCTGCTCCCCGCCCCGCCCCGCCGGCGGAAGGGCGCGGCCGGGCGCAGCGCAGCTGCCGTCGCTTCAGTTCGGCGTCCCTGCGCGGCGCTTGTGGCCCCCAGGGCAGCAGACAGCCGGGAAGGTTGCGCTGGGTGGTGATAAAAACCTTCAGCTACGCCCTGGAAAGCCCCGTTTCTCAGGTTTTCACGGTTGCTGCTCAAGCACTTCCTCGCTGACCAGGAAAGGCAGCGAAGGCCATGGGCAGTTTCAACGTTCCTTGCAAATTTTAAAAGGTTTTTAGTTTTGAAACACCAGCGTGGTATTTATTATGTGAAAAACTCTGTGGAGCCTCGGCACAAGCTGAGGCTGGTGAGTTCCACAAAACGGCAGTTTCCAATCAAAGTCCCTTTCATTAAAGAGCAAACGCTGACTAAGGCCACCGGTTGCACGGGCGGCCGAGGCTTCCCTCGCGTTACATCGCAGCCTGCAGGGCTACTCGTGTGATGCCGAGGCTGCAAAATGGAGATGGAGGAAACTACGCTCCGAGTCAGGTCTAAGGCCTTAAGTGTTGAGTATAACATCTGATTCAGAACCAAAACCTGACTTCCTTAGTCAGGAATTCTTAAGATATTTCAGAAAACATAGGTAGCCTGTCTGTCTCCAGCAGTCTCAGAAGACACTATAACATTAAGTTCATCTGCTTCTTAGCTCTTTAAACACAACCAGTATCCAGCCTCCTAAAAAAATGGTAAAAGATACTTTAAGATGAATTACATCATTACATTCATTAAGATGAATTTGAAATTTCACTAGCTATTTCAATAAACTATTTACCTGTACATTAGCTGAATATCTGAAAGACCTCAGAGTCTAAAAGTATCTGAAAACCTTCCTGGATCCCTTTGCGCTATGAAAACCTTCACCTCTCTCCCATCAGGAGTGCATGCCATGGTTTCCCAGCTGATGCAGGACTGTGACTTACGGATTTCTGCATCACACTGGAAGCTAGACTGTTGTGCTTTTTCTTATCCTAGGGAACACTTACAAAGTAATCCTACTAATTTTAGACTACAAGAATTTTAGAGAATGGAGATTTTTCAACATTAACCTTGTCTAGCACAAGCAGTTACTTCTAGATTAGTGCTTCAGTAGACATCTTTTTTCTACATGCATTCTTTAAAGATGAGTGAGATGGTTCACATGGAACCATTTAGAGAGACAAACCAAAATAATAAAGATGAAAAATAAAGAGGACTAGCATTTTCCAGTTACATTTCTTTTGCCAAGACAGTCATCTAAATAACATTGCTCACTGAAACAGTGTTATACAATTTGGCGGGGGAGGGGGGAATGAACTCTTCTTTGCATTTGGGATTTTTAGCAACAGTCTCAGAACCTCCTTTTCAACACTGAGTTCCCTTATATGTATGTGCTATAACAGGCTACTTCATTTACAGCAAAACTAATTTTGATGCATGTGTTCATGGTTCTGAAAGCACATGTTCTGGTTGTGTGGGCAGGAGCTACAGGCAAAGCATTTACATAGCAGAACTTCCCTTTTGGGCTATAAAGCTGATAAAAAAAAGAAGAAAGTCAGATCAGAAGGACTGCAGAGTCCACTCTTACATGACATTTTGCCACGGATTATCTTTAGTAGTATGGTTGTGACAGCCCCTTTCCTCCAGCCTATAAACTAGGATGCCAGCCACAGCAATGCTGCATTGCAGCTCTGTGCTCTTGTCCCTGTCCACCCATCAACACTTTTCAGCAGAGGGGCTGGGTTTCTGTCCTCCATATAGCTTCAACATAGCATCATGTCCAGTCATTGAAATACAAAAGCTGTGATGGAATTAAAGAAGAAAAATATTTTTTTCCTCATCAAAATCCTAACTGGCACCCTGACTGAGAACTGAGTGCTCACAGAGGTCAAGGCTGTGCCCATGGGTGAAAGCTAAATTTAAATTAGTTCAAAAGCAAATGTACATGTATTAAAACAATTTGAGGGTGGCTTATTGGAGTTTAGCATAAATTCATTCCCAACTGAACTCAAGCTTAACTGATAAAGACACACATGATTATTATGCAAAACTAAACATCAGGGCAGGTTTTGAGGCACAGAGCGTAGTGGGACATTCACTATGCAAACAGCTGGGCAAATTAAGAAGTGACCACAGAGTAGCTCACATTCAAAGAAGGCCAGGAATCACCGTACTCTCCATATGCTGGCAGAGCTACTCTTGGGAGTTACTCTCCTAACTTGCACCAGCCAAAAGGGGCCACATTAGCTTAAACAGGAGATTTTTGTTAACCAGAGTCATTTTGACTGAAACAGGTTAGAAGCCATTCAGAGGAGCAGCTGCTCCAACAGATGAGGACAAACTAACCTCTACACAGGGTCATTTCTTCATTCGGGAGTTGGAAGAAAACGTATTTCTGTAACTTCAGTACTGTTATTTTCTTATATAGAAAAGCCCTTTGAGTATCACACCCAGGCTGGCAGCACTGAGATATGTTGGAATGGGTGTGTGAGGAAGCTTGTACCACTGCAACCAGCCCTGTACTTATTCCAGGCCTGGTCATGTTCACTTTGAAGTCAACTGCCATGTTCCTAACATTCAGGTTTGGCTCACTTCTATGAATCCCTCTATTTAACCACCTGTCAGTCACACACTTTTGACCATAAACAGAAAACTGGGGTAGCTATGGCAGCGCATGGAATATTTTTCTGACAAGGAAACCATTGTATGGAAACTTCACTAGCTGCCGTTTTCAGACAGGGAGTGAGGCATTTGTGTGCTTAATATATTTCACTTCTGGAAATTTTTCCACAGGAATGATAACCTCTGAGTCCAGGCTCCTTGGGAGCTCTGGCTGATACAAATCCCTCTTCCTGCAAAAGCTGTTATAGGCAGCAAATATTCTTCTCAGCAAAATAAAAAGATACAATGCAGTAGCTCTGGTAGCATATTATATCAGTAAAAAATCATCAAGTTACATCACAACACCATTAAGGGATAATTTTCTGTAAAAAACATGTCTATAATTAGATGAAACACATTAGAGCTTTTTTTTTCTTTTATTTGAAACAATTTATAAACTGTTATGGTGAGTTTCTTTCATTGTCAGTAAAATAAGGGGAATGGTTATGAGAGCCACATGAAACATGGATTCAGGCCTGAGTCCTGTGAAGTCTCTCAGATGACCTCAGTGGATTTTGATACAAGGTAAAAATTTGCAGAAGTATCTGTGAAAATACTTACAATTTTGTTAGAGCTCAGTAGAGTTTTGATGACTGAAGACCTTAAAACAGAAGAAGAGATTCTGCTGAAACTGGGGGCAGGAAGAAATCAAAACCTTTACTTTCCAGTGCATGTGCCTCTAAAGGATTCATACTATTACATCAAAATCTGAGTTTATATTTAGTTTTTCTAGTTTTGAAAACATACAAATAAAAACCCTCAAAAGGGATCCACGTGTACGTGATATAGTCCAGTTTGCTTGGGTATCTACACATCCCAAAATAATAGCTCTATCTTCCATAGATATCTTAATGGAGTCTTAATTCCAAAACTGCCTGTGAGGCAACAAAGAACCACAACGGCAAAAATTTTGTTAACAATAGGAAAACATGAATAAGGCTTCACTATTCACTCAACCACATATTCCCTGGCTGCCAGGGTTCTTACCTGCTCTGCTTCTCTCACATTTCCAGAGGGGAAAGGGATCCCTGATATTGAGAGAGGAGCACCCATGTCTCCATTCTTGAAGAAGAAAATAGATGACAGCAATGTCCTTGCCTTTTTGGGGAAGAGAGGCAGAGCTAGTGAGCCTTGGCACATGCTTTGTTCAACCTGACAAAAGTAATTAAAACCACTGAGTTTCACACATTCCTGGCCAAAAATCCAAGACAGTGAGAATAACGAAAACAAATACAGAAGAAATGATAATGGTAACATGTGGATCATGTATTTTAGATGCATGCATGAAGGAATTACATGGCATAGATATATCAGTTTCCGAAATATTAAACAGGATGCCAATGTGCTGTGATAAGCATGGGTCATGCTTTTGATAGATTCATCATAAAGAAGCGGAGCATGAAAATAATATAACAGACATCAACTGTTTTGGTATATTATTGTGTTACTTTTCCTATGAATAAATACAAGTATATAGTCATAATTCACTCAAGTGAACATTTGGGACATAAAATGGCTTAAAAAATACTAATATGTCATCCTCTTGTGTTTTATGCAAGGATGAAGATCTGGCTCTGGCAACCTGTTTCTGTAATTCCATAACCTACTATTTCTTTCTTTAAATTCCATTTAGTACCCTATAGGTGGTCTGTTCAAACAAGTGACAAATTGTAAATCTGAAAAGTGTCAATATTTGTCCACTCCAGATGTATAAAAATATACAATTACATAAAGTATAGAAACCATTTTCAAAAGGAGGGCATGCCAGTTACTAAGTCACAGAATTGGAAGTAACTTGCACATTAAATTATTGCTTTCCTTAGAGTTTATTAAAATGAAGAGAGACATTAACAGGAACTCTGCATAAGGCCCACTTCTGATCCCTCTCAGCAGCATGGCATCTGAAACTCTCACAGAGACATGCCAGTATAGTTCTTGCCAGGAAGGGACAGGGCCACTCTCTCTATTCCAGCCTTTGCTTCCAGCCATGCTTTCCCTGATCCCTGTTAGATCAGCTTAGCAGCATTATGAATCCTTGTCACGACGGTAAATTTAAGAGTCTCAGGAGTTCTGACTGGAAGTCTCTTCAGTATCTTTGTAACACATTTTGTCGCAAAAGGACATTAAAACAACTAACTGGTAAAGTAAGTATTGTGTCACAACTTAACTACAGCGGTAGAGCAGAATGTAACTGACAGCAATTGTCCCTGAGAGCTTACAAGAGGAAGAAAAGAATGGTAGAACATGCAGTATATCAGGTTGATAGAGATGTAATTTATATTCTTTTTTTTTTATATATGCATGTTTGCTTTTATAAAGACTTAGTTTGGTTTTCTTTTAGTGCTGTGCCTTTTAAAACTGTCTTTCAACAAGCTCAGTTAGAAACCTAAAACCAGTCTGGAAGTGGAAGCATTGCAGCACACAGTTCCTAAGCCAGCCACAGAAGCCATGCTGAAACAGAGAAGAAAATTCAAGTATATTTTCTCCAGTTAAAATTACAGGTAGGCTACTAACAAGTACGTTGTAATACCTAGACTGGTATTTAGCAAGAATAGAACCCCCAAACCTTCTCTGCCCATGTACTTTGAACAGATGTTTACTCTTATTCTTACATTGAAAATTGTGAATGTTAACAACAGTCGTTCTGCATTAGCATTTCATACCAAATGTGTATGGACAACAGTACCACAGTCAGGGTAAGACAGTAGCAAATAAGGCCTAGAATCCTTGGTATCAGGATATGTGAGAGTCTTCGTATTATCTCAAGCATGGTCATATTGCTTTCTGACATTACGCTTGTATTGATTCAATACGAGTTCAAAGGAAGATATTCTAACCCGCAAAACCACAGAAGCATTTCCTGCAAGCACTGCATTTTCCTAATGCCCGTTGCAGTCTTTAGTTCCAACCTCATATCTTTCCACTGTGAGTTCATGCCGTAACAGTATGCAATCCAGGACTGAGTGATGGAAACTACTGTGTTAATCTAGTAGCTATACAGTATCCACACCCCTGATTTCACAGGTGCTGTTTTCTTCCTTTCCTTCCTTTTTCTGTTTCCATTTTTCAGTATTTTATTTCCATTACTAAAAGATTCCATTGGTGAAAACACAAGGATAAACTACCTGAGAGTTTACTCGCTAAAAGCAAACAGAAACTACAATAAAAGAAATCTGTAAGTTTTAAAACTCTGCCTTTCAGGCAACTTGGGATCCTAGAGTACTAGCCAGCCCATGGTACAATGCATGCTATTAGGAGCGCTAGTCTGGAATTTGAGAGATCCAGGTACCCTCACAGGCTCCCTGCATGATCTTGATCAGGACTGGATCCTCCAAATCGACCAGATACATGGATTTTGACTCCTTAGGAGCTAAAATCCATCATTTCCCAACTCTCCCTTATGAGAGGGTTCTTTCATAGCTATTCTTGGTTATAGTTCACTTCTTTACATGTTAATTGATGGAGACTTTGGAAAGCCAGCCTCCCAAATGCTCTACACTCTATTTTAGCCAGCAAAAGGACAAAATAATAAGCACTTGCATTCATTTTCCTTCCTCAGTTTTGTCACTACTGCTGAGCATTCTTTAGGTTGTAGACTAATTTTCTTGTATATCATTTCTAAATTACGCAGTTTGAATTTTTGTCTATCTCTTGTTTATGCCACTCTTTTCCTTTCTTCTTGACTGGTCCTTTGATTACACCAGATCCCTACAACACAATGTAATGCACTTATATTCTTCTCTCCTTCTTGTTCCTCTGCAAGTCTTCTGTAAGCAAAGTGTGTCCGGTTTGATGACATTTGAAAGGTAATGTTACCTCTAATCTCTACGTTACACTCCTGAGAAAATTGTGTTGTTTAAAATCCATTTCTTGGAGACAAATTTGGCTGAACTCATTTCTGGGTACAGTCTGAAGGCAGACAGCAATGTTTAATGACTCTTCCTTATTCCTTGTATGGAATATAGGCAATACAGTTTAACAGCATATGGTTTGACTTGCTGTATGCTGAGGAATTCAACAATACAGCCTTTTCATAAACTTGACCAGTATTTGTGATGGACTGTACAGACTCCCTGTTATCAGAGGGGCATCCACCTTAGATCTGTGTAATTCTTAGTACATAGGACTTTCGCTGAAAAAATTTTCTTGCAAACATTTTGTATTTTATGTTAAATAATCATGCCCAGAGCTTTGATCTCTGGGAATGTCAATCTGTCACCTTTCGCTCTCACTAAATTCATTCAAATTAGGATAAATGGGCTATATAAGTTATGGCGTCTTGAGTGTACATATCTAAACTATCATCCTTCACACGAAGCAGAATAAAAAATAGTCTTGAAATAAGCAGTTTCATCAAGGAGTAACTGACAGAAGTGCTTTAGTTTCCATTTCGTATTAATACAAACATCTCATTAAACCGTTAAAGTGTTGCAGTTGTATAGCTCTGTGTTTTACTTCTGGAGGACATAACCTTTCTTGTTTTGCTGGGCTGACACCTTGCAATGTACACTTGTAGAAACCAGCAGTTTAGCCCTTTGCAGTTTGGATTTTTCTAGAATTTCACTCAGACATGGCTGCCAGTTAACCTAATTTGTTTAGATCTGCTCAGGGTTGTGGCTTTTACAAAACTGAATTCTGAAATCCAGTTAATATCTAATTCCAAATGGCTCCAGATAATAGAGTTTGGCAATGGAAAAGGAGCTCACAGAAATCAGCTGAGCTAACCCTGGCCAGTACACTCTACCTACACCTGCAGAGTTTAAGCTCCCAGTATGGGAAAACACATACATATTTGCTAGTACTTTTGAAGGTAATGCAATTGGGTGATGTCTGAATGGGTTTCCACAGAACTACCTTGTTTGGAAGTTGATAAGAAATTCATCATTAGTCAGTGATATGTAGCATCTTTCCTAAAATTCCAAATAGTACTGTAAGGCAATTAGGTAAATCTTTCATTTCAAAATAAATTCCAATCTCAGGGACATCCTGAGAGGTGTAAATGTGAAAAGCTTAACAGATTTTACAATAATTTGCAAGTAGTCAGGAGTTAAAAATATCTTACAGTTTTTGGGTTCAGATTTATCTTTCTTTAGTGCTTACAAACAGCAAATTGAACGGAGAAGAAACCATTAGTACTAAAGGACAGCCTGTTTCTACTGTTTATCCCTATGCGTCAAGTCTGTGACAATTTACACTATCATTTTGAACTCATCACTTTATGTTGTAAATGAATCTCCATCCCCACAAGATTTCTAGGCAGAGCTTAATACAAACTAAACACAGATACACACCTTTTTTTTTTTTTTTTTTTTTTTGTCTCCAGGAAATGGAAAGTGCAGCAACTCACAGGCAATCTGACCCACCAATATCATAGAGAGTTCAGATCAGTTCAGCAGTTGAGCAGAGATTTCCTCCTCTTGGTAGAAAAAAAAGCAAGGTCCTCTGATAAAATGCACAGGAAGTTGGAGAGACTTACCCAACTATTATACCATATTTCGACAGCACATTTCAAAACATTAGCTTTGCATTTTCAATTGAAGGATATTTTGTTGGCAGAGGATTTTCCAAGAAGATATAGACCAAATAAGAGGGAGGCTTGTTTTCTAGCACTTCCTGTACTCCATGATAATTTGCACAAGGCAAGATGTTTGTACTAAGTTGACAGTGGTTAGCTCCAGTAATTATAACAGCTGCCTTTCCCTATAAGCTATAGTAGACTCATGCCACTTACTACTGGTCTTTCAGTTATTTTCAATAGCAAGTTATTGCATTGCTCTTCCTATTACTTAAGCACTACAGTTACTTTGTTAGGGATTTTCCATACTAGAAATTCCAATTAAAATTTTAGAGCAAAAGACTTTTATTATAACTTGTATTTAGATTGATGAACCATAGGCTATTACAAGCGCCTGCTCCTATGGCATCAAACACTTGACAATCCTTGTGTTTACAGACATGATACTCCATATCAGAGTACAGAAAGATGCATACTCCCTACAGAGATTTAGAAGGATGTGTTGACTTTCTGCAAAAAGTCATGAAAGTGACATTTTGTACTCTTAACTGACCCTTATTTCCTTACAGTTTGGGAAACAATTCAAAAAACAAATTATCTCAATTCTTGCATCTCCTTACCTCCTATCCAACTCTTCTCTACTCTGTCTACAGCAGTGTTTCCATGATTATCTACTCCTTATTTTCTAATCACTTTGCTTCCTCCCATAGGAAGAGAAGATTGGATTTGGAGTTACCTCACTCACAAAGCTTTCTTTGCCTTGATTCTTGCTCTGACACCTCTCAAAGCTCCTCCTGTCAGTCCATTCATCCACAGTTTTCTTTCAGTCTTTTGAGTTTCAGCTTTACTCTGCTATTCACTGGACCTGAAAACATTTCCGTGTCTTCTGCTCTTCTCACTTCACCTTTAAATCCTACGTTAGTAAACACCATCTTGAGCAGTACTACTTCTATTTCCTCAACTATTTCTGCCCTCTTTCTTATCTATGTGGTAATTAAGTGGGGAAAAGATATATAGCTTATCAGTATTTTAAGTATGCCAAAACAATTATGGACATGTAGATATATGACTATTCAATGAACAGCAAGATCTGGGAAATTTTGGCTCACCGTAGGCCTAGAGGTGACTTTAGCCTGTTTGCGCTTCAGATTTCCTTCCCCCAGAATGGAAATAAATATCATTTCTCTTTTTCTGCTGGCTGAGTATAAAAACATGAGGAACCATAAGGACTACATGAGGATAGGTATCCTATACATGTAATTCTTCTTCGTAATTACTAGGCAAAATTGAAAGGCTTGAAAAATTCCCAAGGGTACCAAAATACAAAGTTCAAAATGTAGTTTAAAATAATCATTGTGTAACTTGTCGGACCTTCTGATCATTGAATCTGATGCCTGTGGGGGTCATCTGTACGCAGCAAGTTCTGAGGGGCTCCTTTACCTCCGTAATGAGGGGGGTCAGCACCTTGTCAAACTGTGCCTCTACCTCATTCAAAGCATCTTTCACCCAAGATGGCTCAAAATGTTCTGCCACCATTAAGAAAAGACAGCACTGAAAGGCTGCCTGTCATAGGTCTCCCAGCCTCTGTGGTAAGCACTCCAACCACAGATTAGGGACCAGATCCTCAAAGAGCTTTCTTACAAAATATTTAACTGGAGTTGAAAAAAATCAGTTTTATGTTCTCAGTATTGTCAGTAACGAGGCAGTAGTATAAAGGTAAGAAGGTAAATTCAGATCTAAAGTTAGAGAGAGTTTTTCTAACAAGCATTGCCTAATTGGCTCCAACATTTAATCAGCAAATACTTATTTCCTTTGCTTTTAAATTGCAGAGAGTGAGAGTCGCCTGGTGGTGAGTGAGTAGCATAGCCATTTGGCATTGCACAATTCTGTTAGGCGTGCTTTACCCAGGATCCATACATAGTGTCCTTTCACTGGGGCTCTGCACATGGACCCAGGGGAAAATCTGGAGAACAAAGGCTCAGACATGATGGCAACTGACCGTTGCCAAAGAATTCATCTCTCTTTCCTTCTCTCTCAAGTTCAGTCAGTCCTAGATGGTTAGAATTGGCCTCAAATGCCTTTTTTTTTTTTTTTTGGTTCTGCACTCCTCATCCTAACTTTAAGCCTTACAAGCCTCCTTTAATTAGGATTGTAAGGGAGGGAGTCCATTATATCCTGACAAAGAACTAGGCCTGCATTTTCTTATTTAAGAGCAGTATCAAAAAAAACTCTGGTGACTTTTACGAAGCAGCTAATATCAGCAAAGCCTATTATCTGAGATGGCTCAGAGCACAAAGTACCAGGAGATTCATGATAGCAGTTAAGATTCAGACCCCCAATCTATTAAGATGCATGACATGGTGAGTCAGAGCCCTCCATCTTCTGGAAAGAGAGAAAAACATTTTGTCTTTTCCTTAAACAGTTGTATTACTACCCCTCCCCAAATATTTAACATTCAAACATATGAGCCACTGACATTCCAGCTTCCTTCAATTTTAATTTAATTCTACAGCAGGGAATGAAAAAAAAGTGTTAAAGAGAAGATAGTGTATTTGTCACTCAGATGTAAATAGACCAGAATTATGGAGATGTCAAAATTTACAGTTCAGTTGCAGATTGTGGTTAGGTTTTTTTAAGATCTCAGTCGAACTTCTGAGATTTCACAAGATCCTAGTAGCCCAGGAAGATATACGCACATGGTATTTCTTCTTTTATCTTATATTTACACACGGATTTGCCAATAGAGGGAGTCCTTTTACTATCTACCAAAACTTTATAGAAGTGAATTTTCACAGAGTTTTAAAATAATGACTGTGCCCCTGCAGTGCAACTACCATTGCGTTAATAGCAAAAATGAAAAAGATTTGCAAAATAAAGTCACCTCAGGGTATTTAGCAACTCAAAACTTGGGGTAATATCAGCCATCCAATCACCAGAAGTGCACTGGAGAATTCAAGTGGTCATTTATGTCATTACAGCAATTATATCCATGGGCACAGCTAGGAAATATCTATGAGAACAATTACATTTAAACATATTTAAAAGAATTATGTCAAATAACTATAAGTTCCTCTCTTGGACAATCTATGTTTAACTAAAAGCCATTTGAGTTTGTTCCTGATGTTATATTTAGAGCTTGTCAAACAGCAGCTATTCAGTTAACCCCTTCCGTGGTTTGAGAAACCAACTTTCTTCTACGTGGTCATTTCATTAAAATATTGTGTAACTTTTAATCACAACTGAACTAAGTTTCATACAATAAGACCTTCCTGACAGTTCACTTGCCCTTTCATAACAACATGAAGCAAGCCTTCTTTTGAACTATGAAAATGTTAATTTAATATTTTGGAGCTACTGTTTGAATTCTGTTGCTGTTTCTGCTGCTGAACCTCTACATAAAGTTGCCAGTTCCCCTCTGAACTGACTAGAAGATTTCAATAGCTGATCTGATGATGCTATGAATCATGTCCATGCTTGGACTCAGCATCTTAGACCATTGAAGGAAGACACAAAATAAGCAGAATAACATTTCTACTTACTATACCAAAATAAGCCCTTTACAAATACAATATATGTCAGGTGTAGTAAAGTTGTGTTAAAACATTAAGTAACCAACCACGAAATTAAGATCACGTTTACTCACGTGTGGTGACTCACTAGCAGTATCATAATAAAAAAGGACAACATATAAGGTTACAGTCACATCTGTGTCACAGTAGCTCCTCCCTTCTCACAGAAATTGCCATTTTCATAGCAGTTACAACTTAATTTCTCATGAAGCAACTCCTAAACTTTTTACAGCTTGACATTTGCAAAAGCAGTATTAACTGCATCAGTCCCTTTCCCTCCTTTCAGGGGGACCTGGGTTTATACTGAGATTCCAGGAACAAACCTAATCCCAACCACTTCTGTTCTGAAATCAGTTCACAACGGGCAAACTTCTTCCAAGGAAACTCCAGAGTGAAACAGACCTGAACCTAACTGTTGATGGGAGCTCAAGAAGAGTCTTTTGTCTTCTTCCTTTTCAAATGAGTAAACCTTTTCATTTTCTAATCCCTGTTAAGACTGCAAACAGAGATCAGTTTTGTAAGTTTTGGAAGCCTGGCCATCTTGGATAAACATTCCAAGCTTTCAAATGTTTACAGACCAAATTGCAGAGCTAAACATTTATGTTCTACTAAATAACTTCAGCATTGTGTTTAACTGAAAGGCTCCTAAAGTAATATTGTTTCTACCAGTAGGTGAAGACACACTCTACAGCAACAACCAAAATTTTAAAGGAAGAAATGAATACAAGTCTGTCTGTGAATATTTAGCAGATCTCTACGTAGTAGGCTTTACAGTTGGAATATAGAAAACTTCCA
This sequence comes from Dromaius novaehollandiae, assembly GCF_036370855.1. Lineage (NCBI taxonomy): Eukaryota > Metazoa > Chordata > Aves > Casuariiformes > Dromaiidae > Dromaius > Dromaius novaehollandiae. The sequence goes on from NC_088103.1 coordinate 19,452,257, forward strand.
AAGTTGAAGTGATTTCTTACTTAGAATATATTCCCAAGCCTTTTGAAAACAATTAAAAGTAACTATTAGCTTATATGAAAACTAAAACTTAGCTTTTGGAGTTAAGTGGTGTATTCCTCCCCTAATTCTAATTTAATCAAGGATAAAACCTTGTCCTTGTACCTTAAGGCATGTTGCCTGAGATATCACTAGGAACAGGATTTGCACCCTCCTGTTATACCTACGCAGGACAAGAGTGAAATGTTGTTTGTTTTTAAGAATGCCTTATATTCATTCTGACAGATGCAAAATGGCATTGGTTTATTTGCCTCCAAAGGGGAACTAGTCTGGTCCAGAAGAGATCATTTCTGGAGCAAAATCTCTGTTCTCAGTCACAATCTCTACTCAGTTTTAAGTGATGATCTAACTTTTACTTGCTCGAGTTAATCTGAATTATGTCTCTACCTCCTTGGTATTTACATTTTTCAGACTCTTTAGGGACAACAACCGTATCTCCCAGCGTGCAGAGCTAAAAGAGAAATGAGTATGTCATTCACTGTGAAATACCACTTTGCTCACAAAATGAAAACAACCTAGCATATGATACTGCTTCTAAGAAGAAGAAAAACAACATGAAGACAGTTCCATGGTAGCATTGGCTTGCAGGCTGTGTGATTAGTTACTCTGCTTTTCATGTAAAAACTTTTTATGTTAAAGCAATACAATGCAGGCAAGGGTATTTCTTAACTTCTGTGGTTAATTTGTATGTTTTCATTTCACTGTGAGGTTCAGATGCATGTGTTTTCCAAGAGGTCAGAAGAGTTTGCCCTGGACTTGCTCCTCTGGGGTTCATACCATTACACATTTCCTGTTTTGCACATGACAACACAGTGAGCTTTTTCAAAGACGCAAGCTGTATGTATGAGCCTTCTGACCTGATTTACTACTGTACTATTGCAACAGAGTCAGACAGTATAAAACCGAAGGAAAGCACTCCTGACTGAAGCCTTCGTCATCTTTCTAACAAGCCTTTAAGAACCTGGACTTGGGCCCATGGCTGAAATAAGCGGAATTCAGAGTGGCCACCTCCAGATTTAGCCTGGGTTTTCAAATCCCTAAATATGAAGTGATCAGATAAAGCATTTTTGTTTTATCTTTTGTCCATTACTTAGTCAAAGTGATTTCCACTCCACTGGCACTTGTTGAGTAATGGTAATATGAAGTCAGTCACCAAGGACTCAATACAGACACATAATCTCTACTGAATCCAGAGGTATGCAGGAGGTAGTTCCTGAACCAGCTATTAGAATTGGCATCAGTATTTCTTCTCCACAAACTGCTTTGCTTATGCTCAAAATGGCAGGCTGCTCCTCACCCCACATAGAGCCCAGATCTAGCCCATAACTGCCTCTGCCAGTCTCTTCCCTCCAGCTGCTTCTCTGCCCTGCCCCTAGAACTATTCACTCACCACAGCTTAGCAGACAGGATCGTGACCTGGATTTCAGGTGACTTCAGTTTTACTGCAGTTTTCCCGTGTCATTCAACAATTACTGTCGTCTATCCTTTATATATATATAGGGTATATTCATGCAAGCAGCTACATCCTCCTGCTATAGATCAGCTCTGTTCAGGATTTAGCACCTTTAGCTCATAAATTAGGTGGTGACTGTGAATCCCATTACTATATAAATAATAACAACACTCCAGTCATTTACATCAGTCCTAGAATTAGGATATTCTCATGAATGATGTGAGCAACATACTGGTTGCCACAAGGCTGGAAATGCAAAATCCATGGTTTTGATCAAACAAAAATATACAACACATTTTATAGCACCAAGCTTCAGGACTTCCTACTATTGGTTGTATTATTCACCTAGTTATTTCCTAGGAAGGGATTTCAGCATGGTAGCAGTTTAACAGGAAAATTTGCCAGAGTTCATATCCTATTTATTAAGAGGAAGAAAAAGCCAACAGCCCTGTTTTTGCCCACAGGAAAAAATCTGGTTTACCTTTTTCTTATTTGAAATGATTCTAAGTGATAGCTTAGTTAGCATTACCTCTAGTTAGCATTACCTCTAGTCAGATTTTATACAGAATTATTTAAAAAAGCAATATCACATCAGGGAGGATATTACTTAATTTTCCTGGTTAGCTATGTCCTTTCATTTGTTTAGGAAGATCCTATAGGTCAATTTTCTGAAAGTTCTGGGTTATTTAGAGCTTGAAAATGCACAGTGATTTACTATCAGTCTATTTCTCCACTGTATTGTGGAAAAAATAGTGTTTTCAAATGAACTGACTTCTGAAAACTCTTTTCTTAATATGATGTATTATAACAGGATCTTTTTAAAGAGAGGGCAACACCAAAAGCATGGATATTGCAAAGAGAAATGTAAAGGAAACAACCAGGGAGAAACACACACACTTTTTCTTATCTTTTCAAGTTGGTTTAGAAATCTGACTGAAAGGCCTGATGTTGATCTATGAAACAAGTGCAAAGGAGAGGACTAGATTTTCAGCTTGCTTGAATCAATCAAACATCACTGAAATCACACCAGTTACATCATCTGAAGACTTTGCATAGGGCTCACTTTTTCCAAGACTGCACATGCTGGAATCAGTTCAAACAGGGAACAGAATTAGTTCAAACTTGTACACCTCCGTATTGCTCTCTGATCAGAGAGCATCTTTGGAGCATCTTAGAGACGACAAAGAAATTGTCTGAAATGGTCAGTTTGTCACGTTGGGGGTCAGGACCTTGAAACATAGCTGTTCTCTGGACATGAAACTGAATTACAAAGGAGAACTGGGATTTCATAAGCCCAAATTGATAGAGTCTGATAGTCTCCAAAATTGAGATCATTACCCTAGTGAACTCTTTCATGAGAAAATTTCTGCAGTATGTAAGACAGAACGCGAGAGGGCAAAGAAGACAGCCTTCCTTCGTGGGGGCTGTAGCCCTGGCTGGCTGGTGGGTTAGCCGGGAATCCCAGCTGCACAGGCACAGGCACAGGGGCTGCTCCCTCCTCCCTATGCTTTGCTGCATTATTATTGCCCCAGAAGAAGCTCTGCTCTGTAAGAGCCAGGCTTGCATCTCCTACGACAGGGAAAGGAGGATGTAGACAAAGCCGAGCAGGAGAAATGCACGGTTCTGCAGGATAATGCTCTTCAAACTCTACATTCAAGAACTGAATTCAAAGCAAGAATTTAATAAAATATTTAGAAACCTTATCATTTCTTTCTGGCATTTACAAGCATCCTGTCAACAGATGGAGTAATTCATCAGTAGGCCACTAGTCTGTATCCACCTTCAAGATGGACCATCTCCCTTCACACACAATGAAAAACAGCTATGGGGAACAAGTCGGTGTCTGCTTACATCCCTCAGTGAGCAATGAGCAGACATATCCATAAATAGGACTCCACATGGGTGCAGGGGCTTCTTGTATGAAATCTGGTACAGGACTGAAGCTGAATTCTCTGTGTTTCTGGCAGCTGTTTGGTGGTGTGCAAGACCCTAGCTGGTGAGCTCAGATCAATCCTCAACAGACATATGCTCACTTCTTAAAATAGTACATTCTGGCAGTAGATTGCAAAGAGACAACAGATATATGTGCTATGAAACCTAATTACCATCTCATCCCACATCACGGCCTGTCATTGCCTGTGATGCACAGCAGAAGGAGGTTTTACTCTCCAGGCTCAGACAGCTCAGTATAGTGACTTTCCATCTCTGCAGTACACTAACGAAATACATCAGAGTAGAGATTTTTTTCTCTATTTTTCTATACTATAATATTTTCACAGGAGTGACATCATAGATGCTAGAAATGGGGAAAAAAATCACTCCGATTCATCTTATTATAATCTGTGCCAAAACAAGACTGATCCCTATTGTACATTTGCTTGTGCTCTGGCCAAACTAATGATGTATCCCATAAAGTGGTTCCACTGCCTCCACGCTTGCAGTCTAATAGAGTTCACCATCAGCACAGTATAAAGGCTTCCTTTCTTGACTACAACCTGTTAGTCTCTATTATACCACTATCTAATTACTCCCTTCACTCACCAATGTTTGTATACCTCAAGTATTTGTAGACTTTTACCTTGAACTCTCTGCACTTTTGTTATTGCTGAGCCAAAACAGAGAGAGTTTTTTTCAGGGGTTGAAACAACTAATTCCCCATTCATTGCTCTACTAATGTGCTCTGCTAATTAGGCCCTTAATCTTTCCTCTGCATATATTCTCTGCATACCTCTAGTCTGTCCCTATCATCCTAATACAGTAACTGGGTGCTCAAAATCAATCTGATGACCAGCTTTGATCACTACCATCCTCTACACACATAACCCAAGCTTGCATCATACATATTTCATTGCCAAAACACTGAATAAACTTCTATCTGAGCTATGACATTAGCTTGGATAGTCATTAGCAAGATGACATTATTGCCATCCTCCTGCATTTCTTAGTTTCTAACTATTCTTCCATAATAGAATGATGGCATATAAACACCAATGACTGATGGCAAATCAATTTGTTCATTCCTTACTCAAGCATCTTATTTCAATAGTTATTTTTCAGCCCCTTCTAACATTTACTGTTTCCTCTGAATCTGGTATTATCTGCATATTTTACTAACATTCTGCTTCCCTTCTGCTTTATAGTAGGTCAATGATATACTTATTTTCAATTCATGTTTGTAAAAATCAGAAGCTTATCTATGTACAAAAACTTTTAAAAAACAGCATAAACATTTGTTCAATGTTATCTCCCACTGTACCTTGCATTTGCAATCTATCACTTCTAATCTTGAGTACAACTCTACAGTTGTTATATTCTAGGCTTTCTAAAGTTGTTTGAGGCTTATCATTTGAAACTCAGAAGTCCTAGTAGTGGCAGTCTAAGAAACAATTTACTTACCATCTGTGTCAGATTAGATTCTCACCTCTGACTGTAGGATCAGAAATAGAGGAATTCAGCAACTTCATTTTAAAAGTCTTTTTTACAAGATCTATGAGGAAAAGCAAAAAGGCTGTGGCAGTGCAGCCATGTTACTAGATACAAGTTATTAATAGGAATGACTTTTACCATCTTAATTGATCTTGTATATAAGGGGGAAGACACTATCTTTAAAGCAATCTAGTATTATATCAGATAATAGTTTTAGTAATAGCTTAACCTGCCCAAATCACATAAGAATCAAACTAAACTTCAACTGAGTTATGTGAGTAAGAGGACTTGCTTCAGAATATGCTGGAAAACAACAACTGATATTTTTTAAAGAAAGCTTATATTCAAAGTGCATTTGGATTTCTAGTCAGAAACGGCCCAGTAAAGAAATGGTCCAGTAAAGAAATGGCCCATCTCCCCTCAGAATAACCCCTTAACAGCTCTCACTTGGAAATTGGATATGTAGAGGGATAGGAATAGAGCGGTAGGGAATGCATACTCAGAACAAAAGAAAATAGCAGCCGTTACTATAAATGCAATGCATTTCTGCTTATTAGACGCAGGTTGAAAGTTGCAAGGGAGTAGTAAGCACCTGTAATTTAAAGAAATAACCTAATTCAGTATGTGCAATTTTAACAATTACCGAATGACAAACTGGGTGTAATGAAGCAAGGACAGACTAAAGAAAAGTAACAGGAGATTTGGGTGGGATTTTTAGCAGAATTCTAACTCCATTCCCACCAAAGTCAAATGAACTCTTACTGATCCTATTCTTAAAAAATTACTATTTAAATTGGCATGGGTATTGTATCCTATTACCCATTAGGTACAAAAGTCACTTTATATGTCTAATAATTCCACAAGTATTGAGGTTTTCATTGAATGGGCCATCTTGCATCTGCACATTAAGACTGGACCATAGCACTTTTGGCAGCAAAAAATCTCAACAGTCCGCAGTGTAATTCTAGTTAATTGATAATTAATTGCTTAATATGATGTGTAATGAAAGGTTGAGGGTAAGGTGAAAGAGATGATTTTCATCTCTGCTACAGTTTGGTAGCGGGGCAACTCCTTTGGATCCTACAGATTTACATAGGCTGACATTGTGCAGATTTCTATAAGGCTTGTGTGTGAGCCAACAAAAGTTGTCCTTTCTGAGAGACGTACCCAGAAAAAAATATCTTCTACTGGACAACTTGGACAAGGAATTGAAACTGCCAAAAGCTAAGGAAAGTTGCCAAAGGAGAAGGAACAAAATTAAGCAAAAAAAAAGTGTAAACATTTTATCAACAAAATCCTTAGGGTAGGGAAAGGCAAACTTATGGATACTTATAATCACAGTACATAAAATACTCGGAGACAGGAGGGAACCAGAGATTTCAGCTGGGGATCATGGTAAAACATTTTTAACAGGAAACAGACATCACATTACCATCTTTCAAAATGTATGATTTTCAGAGTGGGCCCAGATAGACAATAAAAAAAACAGTTACAATCCTATAGCTCCTTTTAATACTATGAATGATTAAAAATGGAATGTACAAACTGGAGTTAAGAAGCTCCACAGTGTAACTTCAAGCAACCTTATGGATTACAGCCTGTAAACTGCAGGAAATAGAGTCTCTGACTTCACTAGGTGATCTGCACACATGCAGGACTACAGACATTGTTATTTGACATTTCTCTGTCAGTCACTGATATGAGTTTTGTTTTCTTCAATTATTGATGGATTAGAATTAAATTTTGTTCAACTGTTGCATGAATAGAACAAGACTAAGGTATTAAAACTTCTATACAGAACTAAAATTATGCAGCCACTCTGCTGTAAGACTGTGATTTCACAAGAAAAAAACAAATTTCTTTCTGCATAAACAAGATAGGCAGGAAAACTCAGAAAACCAATTCCAATGTATTCCAGAATCACACTTCCAGAAAATCCAACCAATGGCATTTTAAGTTCTGTCCTCAAACAAACTGACAATTTTCTTCAATCCATGCAAGCATTTCCACATGCAGTTTTAAATGAGTTTGGGAAGGCATTTCAAAGAAATATCTTCAGTTTATTTCTATTTTCATGTAATCAAGGCTGACTTTAACAAGAAGTTACACCTGACTGTGCAAACTGAGCTGGTGCATTACTGTCACAGAGAGATTAGATACTACTAAAATTAAGAACGTGGAGCCACATGTCGTGCTTTGCAGCATAGTTAGTTCTCTCATTACAATCTTCAGCATATGTTTCTTTAGTACAGAGCAATTCAGTATAGTTACAAGAATTATGTGTCTATGCATTTGTACATGCATATGTATTCTATATTTCAAATAACTGTGGCATTTATCATATATACCTGCTATTGGAGTTTTTATTTTAGTCCTTAGGTGCACATGATTAATGGTTTTATTGGCTGGAATATGTATGTAAGTGAATAAAAAAATGAAATCCAATTATTTGCATGATTAGTAAAAGTGATCCTGTGCAAAGATCTTTCAATTGCTATAAACTATATGGATGATTATAAAAAATGTACAGTAGCTGGCACTGAACTCTATGTGGCAGTAATGTACCAGCTCAGTTTGTATGGCCAAGGCTTAAAATAGGTAGGGAATTATACGATGCAGGTGTAGATAGGGAGGTATTAAGACTGGGCCCCAAGAACTATCAGGAAAACAAACAAACAAACAAACATTGAAACAAAACTAAAGAATCTATGATTTACTGTAATTTAAGAAAAGCATCTCTCTATCTCCCTCCTACGCTAGGAGTGGCACAAATTGCCCTTCATTTTTCTGACAATGTATTCATCCTTGGCAGCAATGGTACAGTCTTAAAATCTACTTATATTTTGAGGTCATCCTGTCTGGCTTTATAGGATCTTTTGGAACAGAGCTCTGCAATTTTCCATCCTAAGACATCTGATAGCTACACTAAAAATAGCCCTGTGGCAGTTCCTCCGTTTAAGATATACCTACTAGTATGTGTCATGCTGATCATAGTTTAGAATCCTCTTGGACCCTCAAACTACTGCTGGTGCCTTAAAGACTGTAACAGAACAAGTCTCAGGGTGTTCTTTAAACTATCATCATTAATAAATTATGCTCCTAATAATCCACATTAGAACTGTATCTGTTTCTGCATATCAAGTGTATGCAATTTACAGCATTCTCTGACCACATGGAAGGGGATGCAAATCAATATGAGAGGAGGGCATGAAGAACAACTTAGCATTGTTTGCACAGCTGTGGTGTCATTTTTCCCCTTGCATTACATTTTCCAGTATTCCTGTCCCAACCAGTTAAAGAGCCAACGAGATTAACAAATGACTTCCAATGATTTATTAAGTGCCAATAGCTACAAGAGCTAGACAAAATCCAGGTTCTGTGAATATCCATACAGACAATTTAGAGAAATTTGGAGAACTAGACTCCCACTAAGATTTTCCACAGAAAATATCTCACTAGTTGGGCTACTAGGATGTACGATAGTAATTCATACCATAGCACATCAAGGCAGAGGTTAGTGACCCCATAGCACTTAGCAGCAATGAAGGCTGTTTGCAACAGGAATGTTTCCAGACAGGCTTTGTTTTACATTGTCCTTAAGATACATCAAATAGTTGCATTCTGTGTGCAAGCAGAATCAAAGATTATATCAAAAAGAATAAAAATGCTTGAAAAAGATTAAATGCGGCTTGATAACATACCTTAATTTCATTCTGAAGGAAGCTTTATGGTATCTTGTTTGCTATTCTGATTGAAACATCTATCTTCTACCAAGATTGAGGGAGTACAGTCAACAAGGCCTAAACTTCAGCCACCATTTTCTAGTTTGTTAATTGTTTGAAAAGACTTTCCTGCTTTCTCAGCTGATAAAATGAAGTTTCTGGAGTCAGTAATCTAATTTTTAAAAATCACTCTTCATTATTCTATCGCCTTCTGCAGCCTGCAGATATCAAGACAAAATATCCAGGTTAGCCACTTGATGTCTCAAGTCTTGCTTTTCTTTCCATGTATGTTTTTTAGCAATATAATTATTGCATAAATAAACTTCCCAGATGGGACTTACAGACAACAATGCACTGAGGTTCCAACTTGGAAAAGTCTAGCCCATTTCCTTCTTTCAAAGATACAATTGTAAGAACCTTCTTATTGGGGAAGCATAAAACCTAAAGTTACCTCAAAATATGAGCAAGAACCAGGCTAATCATATTAATCATAAGTTAAATCAACATGAAATGTAATATGCAGCAAATGTGAAAGGAGGAATGGAGTAGGTATGGTGAGGGGGAGACATCTGGAAAAGTGAGAGCAGGTCATTAACAGACAGACTCGTGTTTGATAGCATCTTCCCCTAAGGTGTAGAATGTCACTCCTCCACTGTGTGAACCTTTCTTTATTGCTTTCCAACTGTTGGCTTTAACCAGAGGTGGGGAAAAGTCACCAATGCATATGCTAATTTGATCAATTTTTTCTTTGTTTCCTTGATTCAGCATAAACATAACCAAGACAAAGTTAACAACTACATGCATTTAAGTACATCATTCATCTTTCCATTTTTCCATGCATTTCTTGCAAGTGTGATATGTAACAGCTAATATTACCTGGCTTTAATATGTCATTACTGAGAAGATCTATCAGATTTGAGACTAGGGATATGGAGAGAAAGAAAAGAGAAGAATAAGGAAGTAGCTAAAGCATTAAAATTAAGGTAGAAACTTTCTTTAACTTCAAATTTTACTCTACAATGTCTTTTGAGATACCAGATGATAAAATTCCCTGTCTCTCTCTACCCACTGAATTACCTGTAAAAGGATTCCTTCTGCAAATCCCTGAAAGTGTAGATATCTAGAAACAAGGAATGCAGCTGGACTGACAAAAAGGACTCTATCCTGGAAAGCCTATGAAAAAGAATCTGAAACCAACATGATCCTTCCATGCACTTGAAGCAATCCCATTTCTTGGATAAATAAACAAGAATAGGTGTACCGATTTGTATTGAGAAAGTGATTTATCTCTATATATGGCATTGGTGAGGTGAAATGGAATACTGAGTACAGCTGAAATCCATATTTTAATGAGACCAGCTGAAGTTTGGGGAGCTGGGTAGCAGGAGGGAAACACTGAAGAAATGAAAATAAAGTAGAAGAGAGCTTTTGAATTAATTTTTACTTAAAGATCTCAAAGTATTTAATCTAGCAAAATGAACAGTTAATGTGATTACAGTATAAAAGAATCTCCATAGAGAAAGTACTGTGTACTAAAAAAAGCTTTATACTAGTGAAGAAACAAAAATACCCCATGAAGAGGTAGCTAGTGGCTAAGGCTACTTTTAGTGCAGAGGGTGATTAACCACTGGAACCAACTACAAAGGAACGGTGGATGCCTTATCTGTTGCGGAGGTTTTTTTCTGATCAAGAAGATCTATTTAGATGAAGATACTGCAAAGATAATACAACACTTCGCAAAAATCAGTAGCCTGTGTACTAGTGTTGGTCAGAATAAACATTTTCATAGTCTCTTCCAGCTTTAAATTCTGTGAAAAGTTGGACCTTCCCTTTGAAGGTTTTGATTCACACTTCTATGCAAAATCCTATTATCCACTGAGGTATCTAGTAGCATGAAGTATATTTTTAATAAGGTTTCTACTTCACAGCAGTAGAAGGGAAAAAATATGAGTGCACACAATGAAACAGTTAAACACAGTGCTAAAATGCAAGCCTGAGGGAATTGAACCATATGCCAGCCATATCTGCAGGGGTGACTGGTCAACTAATTAGGTAAGCCTTTTTGTAGACAACTGACGTATATAACAAGGATTTTTTTTATTCCTTCCCAAGAAAAATACTGAATACAGTGAGAGTGAATAAGCCCACACATCAATAAAATATACTGGAAAACACTCACCAGAAAACAGAGCATCTAATCTTTGACCAATAACTCTTCCATGCCAGCGCAAAGCTACATATTACTCCAGACATTGGGCGAAAATATGTATTTGGGCTTGGAAATACTCAGGATCCCATCATGAAATCTCTTTACATGCTTAAAAGTTCCTCTCAAAGCAATTTAAGAGCCAAATGAGTGGCGAGAAAGCAGTATGTGTGAAGCCAAACTCTTGAATGCATAAGTTTGGGTACTGAAAGGCAAAATCTCTTTGTTTTCTGGGCACAATAGCTAGCATTCCCCACTTCTTCTGATCATTGTATTTTTCCAGTTGGTCATTTCTGACCTTGATTCCTCTATTTGTTTCAGAAAGATTGGCCAGGGCAAACCCAGACACATTCCAGGTCATATGCAAATCTATACTTTGTGCTTTTGATCCTTTTAAAACAGGACCAAGAACTGATCACTTCAGGACTTTTTGTTTGCTTGCTTTTTGCAGTATGCACCTTTTACTTTTTTATACCCTTCACCATAGGCTGTGTTTTCCAAACACTGTGGAAGTACTTCAGCAAAACTTGTCAAACCAAGTAATTCATATGGCTGAAAACATTTAAGAGACCAATTTATTTTTTCCCTCCTATTCCTCTGTATTACAAGCAACACAACAGTGAGGGAAAACATTACCCTGTTTTTTGCATCACATTTTTCTCCTAATCGTGATACTGCTGGGAAATATCTGCTCTATGTACTGCAGCTGAGAAGACTCCCCAGCTACACTGGCTCTTTTTCAAAAGAATTATTTGCAGCATTGTTGTAACCACACCTTCTAGTCACAGGAAAATTGACTTCTAGTGCCGTCTCCAAATTCCTCTCTTCTCCAGCTGCTATTCCTTTCCAGCAGCCACTATGCAATCCATATGGCATAGTGAGAGCTGATTAACAACAACCCTGAGCTGAATGAGACTGCCACAAAGCCACCCCAATTTACCCCAGTCCTGTCCAATCAGACTGTTATTAATGTACCCAGTAATCCATAACAGCATTTTACATATGCTACAGAGCATAGCTCTCAGATGACTTTTAGTCACAAGATATGAAATTGATTCAAAACTGGAACCCTCTTTGTGAAAGGTTTTATCCTCAAGGTGGATGGGAAAAATTAAACTATAAATGCACTTAATATCCTTATTCTCTGTCAAAAGCAGGTGTTGTAAGAGAGTTAAATAACTACAGTTCAAGGTGAAAAGGAGAATGGTGTACCTCATAGATCCCATCAACATCAAGCTACACAATATAATCATTTCTGATCTTAGCAACTGACCTATAGGACTACAATAATAGATACAATAGATGGATTGACATAGATACGAAGGGTCCAGTGGACTATCCAGCTGGGCCCTATTGTGCTGAGCATTGGTAAGGCACAGAACGGAAGACAGTCCCTGATATAAAGATCAAATGATCTAGCTAGAAAAGGGAGACAAAGGAAATGAAGAGCAACAGAAGTGAAGGGACCTTCCTAAGTCCCTTTCCTAAGTCTCCTTCCCTAGAGTAGTTCTGTTGCTTAAAGAGTAAGAATACACCTCTTCCCAACTCCCATCTACTGCCATAATCACAAGATGCATACCAGTACGTATTCTTCAAGATCCTGACTTTACTGTGTATCGATGCATTATTTAGAAGCAGAAAAACAGACAAACAGTTCAGAAGTGTAGTAAGAAATCAATGGATCACTGTTAATTTCCTTCCCAGTATCCATTGTTCTTTATGAGATGCTTCAACATGGTATTTATGGGAGCTCTCTAAGCAACAATGCAGCCCTTCTTAATTTGAGCAGTAACATGCTTTTCAAAGTTTCATTTCCAAGAAGATAAATACTTCAGCAGTTGAAATGTTTAAAAATTCTTAGTTTATTGAGCTCTTTTGGAAAAATGAAGAGATTGGCAGGCACAACAATGAAAACAAATTCTCCAAAGACGGGGAGAAGTTAGGGCACCGAACAGAGAATGGAAATATAGCTGCAACAAGAGTTCTGAAAACTCAGACTTCTAGAGAGTGCTCCTATAAGATCTCACATTTCCTTACAGAAAGTAATAAATTTAGAATTCTAACAACCATCTGAGGTAGGTGAAGACAGTCCTTTCCCATCAGGTTAGCTATGCAAGGTGCAAAGACAATAAACAATATTACCAAATCCTGACCTTTGCTGCAAAGCTATCTAATAAAATCAGGTCAAACATTTTCTGGTGTTGACATGAAACCCATTTGAAATAGCAGACTTTACAAACACATAATGATTTAAACATCTTGCAGAGCGCCAGCAGCATAGAGACAGCATCTATCATTCATCGAAGGTCCATTGTACATGGTGCTGACACCAGAAGTCAGTTCTTCACATCATATAGCTACTGATCTATAATCACACTGGTTTTGTTTTTTTGCTTATAAATGTAAGTAATTTGTATTTCTACAGCAAAATAAAAGGAAGCAAGAAATTTCTGCCTTCCTAGAGAAAGGACACATCAGCAAGTGCCAACAGGCAATTATGTAAGGACTGGACTACATTAGCAAATATTTTACAGTGTGTGTTTCATGGATTTGTAGAAATAGATGCAATATTTTTGGTCCAAATATTCAAATACAGGTATTCACTATAGCCATTTGCTACTGTAGCTAAAGTTTAAATTGATATTTTAAGAAAACTGAGTGGTCAGAACTCCACGTCACAAATGCCCATGCATTCATTTGGTACAATCGCACGGCTGTGTAGGTGCTGTGTACCAAACTGTTAGAATGATATGGTTTTCCCTTCACACTGGAAAACTGTGGTCCTATAGGAATAGGACTAAGGCTAGCAGTTTTCTGATTGGAAAAAATTGCCATGTTGCTGTCTATATAAGCTGCATTGGGATTTGGCCAATGGAGATATCTATCTATCTATCTATCTATCTATCTATCTATATATACACGGTTTACTATCCCACCAATACATAACCTTCATAGACATATAACCTCAAGAGACTGTTTCTTAAATTTAAAACAGTCCTCATTTTACTTGAATAACACATTTAAGTCATTCATTGATAGGAAAGGTGACCTTAGGTAAAAGCACAGTTCAGTGATGCCTCCCTAAAAAGATGACAGCATAGAGAAATATGAGGGATGACATGAAACACATGGTTTCAAAGAGATGAGGAGCCTGAACTCCACCTCTAAAGACCAAGTTTTGAAGAATCTGTATTTGAATTTTACAAATGAGTGTCCCTACACACATACACCAGGCTAAACTAACCCCCCTCATCTCAACATCTATGCAATTTAGCAATGTTTCAATTCTGCAGCTAAAATTTCAGGCTTCTGTAGCACTGAAAGACATGACTAGGAGATTTAGGCAGTGACTATTTTCAAAACTTTAGAAGACAACATGCAAAAAAATCCGCTCATGCCTGGAGTCATCTGAATAATGAATTTCCTTATGTATCCTCTAGATATCCCCAAGTTAAGAGACAAATAAAAGGGGTTTAACAACTTCTGAAAGAAGGTCTAGCTTGAGCTAAATCTCAAAATCTAACACAATGCATCAGAAATTGGATGAGCTGGTCAAAGATGATAATATGGAACAAATTTTTCCGCAGTAAAATATTTCTTAGCTGTCAAAATTAGAAATGGATTTTTTTCAGTCACATTTGTACCACACCCTTCTTCAGAGAATCTAGCCTAATTGTAAGGCACTGAAAATATGAAAAAAACCCATAGCCCATTACATTTATACGAAATTTTGTACTAGGGGAAAATGTGGAAGCTGCATTGACTGGTGAAAGATCATCAAAAGTCTTCCAGGGAATTAAATTACTGTCTATGCAGAGCAAGCAACGGAATCACTGGGCCTTAAGTAACCGCTGGTCAAAACAAACAACAGGAGGCACCATTCCAACATCTACTTTTTAAAGATGAAAACAAAAGAATTGGCAATGACTAATTATAATAATTCATACCTGCTAAAGTCTGAGTGATTCTCACTTTATCCTTTAGTCAGATACAGACTGAAGTAGATGCAGGCAAATTCAGGTATTTCAAGACGTACTGCTTCAAATCAGTGGAAAATATTTTGTAAATTTCTAGAGAAAGGAAATAATAATAATAATAAAAAAATCAATCCTGATAATGCACATTAAAATCTGGAAACTGTTTTGAATTTTTTATTTCCATGTATCTGTAAATTGCCTTCTGAAGCGTCAAGAAAGAAATGCTGGCATGCTGTCCTCTTAATTTATTTTTGTTATTTTTAGAATAATTGAGGCCAGCTGTTACCTAATGGTGACTAAAACATCTTTTTTTTCCTCTAAATCTTCTTTCTTGATCTTCTTTCTAAATCTTTCTTGATTTGTATTGTAAAAAGGTCAGACAGACATGATAATATATGTACGTGGAGAAAGTTTGTCAGAGTACATAGCTATAGTCTATTCAAAGATTTATAACACACACTACTTGAAAAACCTAGTTAACTGCAATCTATAATAAATCATTCCTTTATAATAATCATAAATACTTTAGGGGAAAACTAGTGAAAATTTATTAAGGACAGCATAGTCCAACACTATGGTAAAAAGAGTCAACTGCTCAAAGCAGTGTGTTTTTTAAAGAAAATCTGTTCCCTCCTTCAACTGTTTGAATATGCTATTAAGTTAACAGAATAGGCAGCAACAGAATTGATGTGCTTTTCAAAAGGCATTTTGAAGAGTTTTTTCATAAAGATTAATAAGGAAAATAAATAGCTGTGAGCACACACTTGTATGTAACCAGAGACATATATGTATATTCCTGTCACGGGAAAAATAACATAAAAATAAGATGTATTCTTCCACAGATGAAGAAAAATGAATCTAATCTATATCTGTGAATTATATTATTGGTATACTTATTAAAGATTTGAAAACAGCACAACAGAGCCATGAAATAAAGCAATCTTGGATGAATAAATTTCCAAAGTAAAACCTGGTAAGTTATTTCAATCTTAACTTTCTGTTAAGTTTTGTCATAACAATTTTTTCAGATGTATTAATTTTTCAAAAATTTTTTGCCAAGTCATTTCTTCAAATAAATTTTGCTCTGTAGATCATATAGAAGCAGTATATTACAAGGATTAGCCATTCATTACATACCACTGCTTTCATTGGCAGCGTAAATCACTGGGTATTTTTCTGAATACCTAGATGGATAGAAGTTCATATGAATATGCAGAATATAACAAAAAGTGTGTTTCAGTTCTGTTCTTTCCCAAGGCTTCTCAGCAGAAACTTCATGCGAATAATGGCTTATATCCAGCTGACAGAAAAATATGAAGTATCCTGAAAGGCCAGTCCAGGCAGACTGCTCCACACTGCACAAATGCCTCCCATGATCAGGTCTACATGAGTTAAAGTATGCCAAGCAAGCCAAAAGATTCCTACATTGATAAAGTTGCAGAAAACAACATAGCAGACAGTATTTAAATGAATCAGAGCAAATATGAAAATTAAACAAACTCAGCATTTTAGTGAAACAGCATATGAGCAATGACCTACTACATTTTATGTTTAGTTTCAGTCTGTACCATTTAAAAGAATGCATAATGGGACTAACATCTCTGAACTCATGAGCCAGATTATTGATTCACATCTAGCCTGTAACTGGTGGTAACTATATATTAGGTTCTCAGAGTTATGTGTTATCTTTTTGAGAAAGAAATTTTGAGACAAAGTCCCTAAAACCATTTTCCACACATGGATGCCTGGCCTTCTTAGAAGTATAATTACGGTGCACCAAAAGTAACAAGGATAAGCAAAGATGAGATACAGAGGAGAACAGCCTAGTTAGCATGGATCCCTTTAGGACCAAAGAGAGACACTGCTGTACTTTCTTTAGACACACAGAAGTATCCTGGCTGTGGAGGCAATAAATCTGATACCTTTAGTAATTTGTAAATTCATGTTTTTCAAACTCCCGTTCTGAGACAAAAACTGGCAGTTTTGCTCTGCTGTAAAATTATAACAAGCTTTTCAACTACATAGCAGTTTTTGCTTGGGATTTCAAAGCTGCCATTGTTCTTAAAAAAATCACTTGCAAATACAAATCTGGAAATACTTACACCAAATCTGTCATAGTAAATAAATAAGTAAAGCAACTCTCATCTAAAGAGAAGTGGAAGACCAAGGGGGATCAAGAGGAAAAATATGTTCTGTGGTGTCTTGTATTGAAATTCACTATAAATACTTAAAATACGGTAACACAAAAAGGCAAAGCTTAGGGTTGTTAAAGAAATGCTTTATCAAGCTTGTAAAACATAATTTCTTAACCCAAATGTATATAGGAATAAAGTGTAGAGTTAAATAACTGTTTCATATACTAGTAAGCACTGTAAGGCTTGACCTCTCATGCAGGTATATTTGCGAAAGTAAATCTTCAGCAGTTTTAACAACCAAAGCTATGCATGGTGGTTTGCAGAGCAGACACTGGATTCATTCCAGGAGATGGAAGCACTCCAGGTAAAGTCAGGATGCTAGGAGCAATTATGGCAAACCCAGAGCCTTCCTCTTGTTAGAAGAAAGAGTGGCTTATTAGTCCTGGAAATCTGTCACAACCAGCCAGTGGAGAAAAAAGGGAGCTGGAGCTATTCCAGGTAAGACGCAGCAAAATGGTTTGCAAGCAAAGCACTCACCATAAGCTAGGATTTTTTTAAATCTAAACTATATCTCACAGAAAAAAAAATATCCACTTCAAATCTAGCCTATACTTACCTTGCAGCAGAGGAGAAGTTGGACAGTAACAGCAGAGCTTTAAATGAAAAATGTTTAAAGTGCAAAGCTTGTAATAAATTATTAGCTTACACTTGGAACATTAGGACCTGAGCAGATACTTAAAAACCACAAACATACACATGGCCAAACAAACCCAAATTACTGCAGAGATCCAAAGCCACTGTTGAAAGTTTTGGTTTTCATTACCTTCACTCAGCAATCAGTTTAGCTTGCAAGGGCATCAAGTTTAGATTAAACTGTTTAATTAGCTGACTGTAACAGATATAGCTGGTCCTAGGAAGAATAGGAAATGCATTATATTTGTTTTCCACAAGTATTCCACAGACAAACAGTGAGTGGGCTTAAGGTTTTAAACATATCACAACCAAAATGACGAGGTGCCAAAAGGCAGCCAGGTTCTTTAAAGTCACTGCTTTGCAGTGTTGTTTCTCACTCTTAACAGGAGTGCAACTTTACAATGCTGTCTAAACAGTGTGGAAAGAAAGGAATAACTTAAACCAAGGCTTTTACAGTTCTCCAGTAGTGTGTGTCACTCACACCACAGCCACTCTTAATCCCAGTTCCAATAAACAGTGAAAACTATTCCCCTAAAGTCCATGTTGCAAAGCAGGGTAACGGAAATGGTTCAAGAGACTGTCTTTCTCAGAGGCCCTGGGGAATGCCAGGATCTTTAGCAGCCAAGTCAGCTCATTAGAAAAAAGCAGAAACTAGCTCAAAGGTAAACACTACCAGGGAATAAAGGAGAATTACTCTTAATGTGTCCAGATTTTAGTCAGCCCTCTACAGATGAGGAAATTCAACGGGACAAATAAATTTCAGAAGTGGACTAGTTGTCTGGGATTTTTCACAGAAAAATGTTCTTTTTTCAGAGCAAAAGGGGAGATATGTCTTTGCGTCCCAAACGGAGAACATTTTTTCAACTGGGAGAATGTATTTCCAGAGTACCCATTGTTAAAGCACACTCCTCAAATTATTGCTATGTGGTTCAGTGGTTGGAGTAAGAAATTCTAGGTCACAGCTTTGGCTAGCTCTGCCTGCCATGGGTTCACTTTTATCCACGGTCAAGTTTTTTAGTTGCTCTGAATTTATATACCCCCAGAGCTGGTTTAATTACACCTTTCAAATGGGTGTGAACTCATCCTTATTTAATATGAGTAAAATACTTAGCAATTCTAGAGCAATTTTCAGTGGAGGATCATTACAGAAAAACATTATTTCTATAACCTGAAGAGATTATGATGATTTAGGGACATTTTCTTCTTCTCTTGCTGGTTAAAACTTGGTCCACATGACAGATAAAATCCTGATGTGACAGCTGTTTGGTATCTCGTATCAAATAACACATAGTCTTGATTCCATTCCAAGCAAATAAGTAATTATCAAAACTAAATCAGGTCACTATTCATGAAACCTTTTGGATGCCACACAAAAAGGATAAATAGGCTACATAATGGAAGAGACTAAAACAGAAGTATGGGTAATGACAAACTATACAGGGTATCACAACTTGAGAATGTTTTGTGATTGTTGAAATGCCAGTATGACAAGCATTCACACAATATTCTGTGCCCTGCGGAAACACAGGAATCCTACCATTTTGAAACTCTTACTAACAGTAATGCTCAGTTGAGAGCCTCCTTTCATACCTCCACAGAGGAGAAACATAACATTAAAAAGCTACGTAACTAGAAAAAAACCCACACGCACACAAGAGGGAGAACAGCTATAATCCATCCTAGATCGACGAGGGGAGAAAAGGCAGGAATTTGCCGTCAGTCCCAGAACCAGCACAGAAAAAGTAGTAGTACACTTCATTTTCTCTCAAGAGCAAGGGGAAAACCGAGAGTAACAATCAACTTCATGTTCTGCACTCAGCTGGGAACACCTAGACGACATCTGTATCACCATTTTAGCCCAGACCAGGAATAGTCCTTTCGTAAATCTTGTGACTGCTCTCCCTTGCCCTGTTTTTGTTCACATCTCAGAACGCGCATGCGCGCTCTAAACACAGTTCTGTGCTAAAACGTGCTCTGACTGCTAAGGGGCAGTCAGTCTAGGTGGCAAGACTAGATCTTGTCATAAGGAGAAAAACATTGAACTGTGCAGAGTGTGGGTGCCAGGTCCCTTGTTCTTCCTTTACAAATTCACTACTATCAGGCCACAGGACTTGCTAACTAATGTAGATATAACCCTATACACTGCCCACCACTTGGGTTGGACTCCAAACAGACTTTCAAAACAAAGCATCCAAAATGTTACAGGCCAAGAGAGGGAACAGAGAGTTTACTGATAAGGAAGAATTCAGTAAGGGAAAGTGGGTGATTAAAGAAGCAGGTCAAAAAGAGAGAGGCCTTTTCCCCCAATCTCTGGGAATTGCTACAAGCCAAGAAAATAAGTTCAAGAAACCCAAGCAGGATGTATGACTCTTTCAATTTCTACTGAATTATAAATTGAATGGTTTTCAAGCTTTCAATGGAATATGCAGGTACCACAGAGCCATAATAGTCAGATTAAAAATGCATTATGGATTCCAAGGAGACTAAGCTATATCTCTGGGTAACTCAGTGGAATTTATTAGTCCTTGCAGATTGGCTGCTATTATTATCAAAAGCAGTTATTCATTTTAAAAGTGTGACTGTCAATTTAAAAATGTCCCAATGTAACCTAAGCCCCCTGCCTACAGGCCTACAGACTCCAAGCTATCCAGAAAACAGATCTTTAGGGGGTATATCATGAATTATTTATTTCTTGGCTTTCTAGAGCCATTCTTGGTGAAAGAATTACAGTCATGTAACTATGATGGTGGAAAGAACAAGAGAATCTTTGAAGTGCAGAAACACTATGAGATACAGGTTTTTTAAAATAGAGTGCTGAACCAAACCTGAACCCAGTTCAAGCTATCCAACTAGAAGTGAAACTGAATCATTATTTTGGAAGTATTTCTGCAAATTGCTCCTCCAGCTGACACTCCAGTCACAGCTAACCACAAATCAAAACCAAACCACTACATTTTACTGGGGATACTAATTGTCATTGTCAGTTCCTGTCAAAAGATTCTTTTGTATTATAATTACAGCAATATTGGCAGCACCATCTTATTTACAGATCATCCCCTCTGGGAAAAAGTTTAAAAGGAAGTTAAGCTGAAGATATTACTTCTAATATGTTGTTATATTCTTTACTAAATATATATAAGTTTAAGCCAAATGAAACTTCTCAGTAGCATTCAGTTTGCCAAGAGACACTGAATATTTTTTTGCTTATACACAAAAAATGCAATACAGATAAGCCTTCCCTAGCTGCGTGAATCCTCTTATCTCACCTGAAGACATCTGGCAAGGTAGGAAAATGGATGCAGGATACTGACATCTTCATTCAAGTCACTGATGACCTAGAAAGAATCTGACTGAAAAACATGACCCCTTCTTGTGCTGTACTTCAGTGCGGAAGTTACCATTTGTTTTCTGCACTTTGCTATATTTTAATATAAATATATTCAAAATGCACATGTTCACACTGGATGCGAAATGAATGGCATGTTACACCAGCAATGAACCAGAACACTGGAACTTTTTCCACAGAAGCTACAATTATTCAAAACCCCTCTGGCTCTCACCCACAAAGGACAACCCCCTGCACCTCTACTTTCTCACTGGAAAAACAGAAGTTGCATCTGTTTCGTTGGAAGTAATCTGTGCTGGACAGTGTTCTAATTCTCAAAAGAGTGGATAATAACATATTCTTAACAATGTTTTTAAGCAATTTTTAATTAATTCTCCTTTCCTCTGAACCCAAGAAAAGAGAGGTGAATAGAGACAATTTAAAAGCAGTTGAGCACTCACTCTCCACTCAAAATACATTAGTGACTAAACAGAAACAAACTACAAATACAGAGAAAAAGTTCAATAATTACTTTATACTCTCATGTATGCCAGAACTGGTAGTAAACAAATTTCAAATTCCACAGCATTTTTTTTTTGGGCATGTAACTGAAAGCCTTTCCCTTTTTGGAGAACCACTCATTCATTAAACTCTTTGATGAGGGATAGGAAAAATATTTTTGGTGCACACAATACATAACTTTGCCATTAGTTAGGCTGGAATTTGGCACTGGTAGGGACGTGTAGTATCTTTGACATTATCAGTGTGGCATTAGTGCTGGTAAGCTACAGCCACTTTCCTGGAAAATGTTTGATCTAGAGGCATAAAAGGTAACCAGTGTAGAGGGAAGCCACTATAAAAAGATGTAAAAGGTAGTTTTCTACATCTATCCTTTATGTTTTTACAGCATAAAAAAATGTAAGACCTTTTGCTATGTTCTGCAAAATTAATATTAGGATTATACTGGGATATCCATCAGTATCCCAATGTCCTTATTCCTATTTAGTGTAGCAATTCAGTTTTGACATGCTTTTAAGCAATATCTCTGAAAGCATAAATGGGAATGAGTGTTTTTTCCTCAGAGGTTTACACTGTCAGAGATACTGTGGCAGAAATGGTGAGGTGGACATATGTTGGCTGGAGAATGTATTTCTTCAGCTACACAGTTATGTACATGCTCTGTAGCTGATCCTGGCTTACATTTTCGTCTGAGACAACCAGGGGAAAAGATACAGTGCAATTAATATTAAAAGCAAGGAAAAAAACTCCAAACTTTTCTACTAGTTTGTCAAGGAATACATCGTCTATTCATCGGCTCCTCACATTTCCTAGCAAATATGACATTCCTTAAGGCAGAAACACAGAAAAGTTAATTCTGGAGCAATTACACTTTTGCAGACTTTCTCAGCTTTCATTTTTGCTTTTCCTTCAACAAGTTATTAGTGTTAGTGATATGCTTGGCTAATCCCATCCTCAGAGGAGCAGGTAGTGCATGGCACAGCTATGTTTAAGCTAGAGACACTAGTAGGCTTGCTTAGACCTTTATACCAGATGAAGTTACTCACCTAACTAAATGGGAGAGGGTCAGGTCACTACTTCTGGACGGGTACCAGTCTTAGCAGGTGCATTGCAAGGGTTTTGCAGTAATGGCTAGGTCAACAGAGAGAGTAAAAACAGTGGTGCAGGTTAGTAGGGATGAAAAAATCTCCAGAAGAATATCGTTCAAAACATTCAAGTTTTACACAAAAAGAGCAAGGTATATTTTTCCTTAAAGACTGAGTACCCATATCATTCTGGTTCCTTTATTTACTGTAATCCCCACTATGACTCCACCTTTCATATTAAGGCTTGTATTGAAGAAATGACAAAAACATGTGTTGCTAGAAGTTCATCTTTTGCCTTTAGTTGAATTAAGCAGGACTAATGTAAATATGAATTTCATCAGCTACAAGAAACTGTAGACTGAGAACTCTGTTTGTACACAAGCTTTGGAATAGCACTTTTTTCCTTGTGGATCTTTTCTTTTTTCCTGGTGAGTGATTGCACTGTAGTGCTTTTACTAACAATACATATACATGAGAAAAAGAATAACATTCAGCAATTGTATTATTTTAACTGAAAAAACAGCCTGGCTTAAAAATGAAGATGACAGATTTTAACAATTTTAAGTAGGAGCTTTATTGTTCCATCAGCATAGCTAACTTACGTAGTATCACATAAGTAATCCTTATGTATCTACTACTTATGTAGTACCACCATGATTTTTATCCATAACTAATAAATGTACATATATTAAAGGTTTTATACTGGAGTAACTTAGTCTATTTTTATGCATGCACAGCATAACTGTTCTCATAATATCACACATCAGAACTGACAGAGTAAATCTGATCCAACAACTGTAAACCAGATATCTGTTATAAAAGCTGATGACTTTTACATCCTTGATGAGATAGTACTAGGCGGCAGCTTCTGCCTGTCCAGAGCTGTAAATGGAACAGTACTTACTGGTCACCCCATTGGCTGCATCAGGCAACTGAAAACCAGATGACACATAAGACAAGGCCCGGATGATCCCTGAGATTTTCCTAAGCATATGAGGTGTGCTGACTGAGGCAAAAAGTAAGACCGCATGTGAGACAAAGGTCCAAATTTTGGGACATGAAAAGAATATATTTTCTTCAGGCATCTGCGGTTCATTCCCGTTATGTAAATAATTGCCTAAAACCTCTTTGGAGAGTTTCCAGTTCCTATACAAATAATATGTCAACTAGAAGTAACCAGGAAACAAACTTTCCTGGAACACTAAATAAGAGAAATGTCCGCTCTGGAATCAGCATAGCCTTGTAACTCCGAATGAAGAAGCAGCATATACTCCAGCGAATGAATGAAATACCAGTTCTGTCATCCAACCTAATGGAAAGTTGAGATAATGCAGAAAAAGTGAAACCATAGATAATTCTGGGTATGTACAGAAGGCATTAAGAAGAAAGTCAGTGAGTGCAATGTTGAAGCAGGAGGGCTCTGTGACAGCTGTGGCACAAACAAGTTCACATACCATGGATGAAGCGCTACTTCCAGACCTAAGCTGATTTAAGAACATCCAGTACTTCCACAAAACGCAGCTTCCAATCCCATCCTCATCCATTCTTTTCACAGGTCCCACTAATCTCCAGTAGCTCTTCTCATCTCTTATTATCCACTGTTGACCTGTACCATCCACTAATTAACCTTTTCCACTAATTAACCTTTCTTTTATCTTAATCTCTGTCACTCTCTTCTCCCTTCAGCCATTGTTCTAATTTATCTCCTTGAAGCCTCACTCTACATAAGCATGCAAACACAGCGAGCTTATACCTATTGGCAGAAAAAATCTGGTTGCCCTCCCATGAGAACATAGAGAAAAAGCGGCAAACAATCAGGCTCCGTATCTGGCTCCTGGAGCTTGCTGTAGAATGGATTTAATGGCACCCCAGTTAAACAGAGAAAAGCAGATGAGCAGAGATGCCATATACAGTAAAGGCACACCCAAAAAGTACAAATGAAACCCTGCACACATTTCAAAATCAATTAAAGAGTCATCCCTTCCCTCCTCAGGCAGCTATGTCAGTATTTTTATTGCATGCTTTAACACCCATATATTTAAGGGGCTCCAAAGGCAGCACAGACCTTCTTCATTTGGTAGCCATTTACAAAGCGCTGAGGACATTTAAGAAATGCCCTTAGTGAATGATCTCCTACAGCATAAGTTAGGTTAGAGAAATTCCCCAGTGACAGTAACTCACAGGGCTCTCCCGACTCACCTGCTGTTTCTGTGGCTGGTGATGCCACCATGAGCAGCAGTTTCAAGGCAGACACTTCCAGAGGGGTAAGGCTGCATCTGTTCCTGGTTCTCCTCTGCCTAAGCTCTGCTGCTGTGCTTCTTTGCTCTGTCCTTTTCCTTCCCCACACTCTCTCAGATTCCTGGGTCAAACAAGAGAAAGAATAGGGTAAAAGGGCTAAGATGCCTCAGCTACTGTTTTGGCCATCGATGCTGAACTGTTAAATCGCTACTAGAGACAAGAATACACTACCTTTTAAAAAGGAATAAATAAAACACTTCAGAAGCCAGGGCTACAGCTAAAACATCTACATGAAGGTTTGCAAAATGATGCAAATCCAAACCAGTCTGTCTCATAAAACTACTTGCATCCATTGCGGTTTTCTTACAATTACTAAGCAATGTACTGACACCTTAACATCAACCAAGTGGGGAGGCCCCAAGACTTGAAACCATAAACTGACCTCTCAGACTGTCAGGTACCAGGTGTGAAACCCCTGTGCTCCAAGAGGTTCTATTATGCAAATTCCCTACTTTGCAGTTTGAGACTCAGTCTTACAGGCACTGTGCTCTGCACACAGCAAATCGTTAATGCATACAGGATATGTTTACTAAAATTCTACATATGAATGAGCTAGAAATGAAGAGAAAACCAACTGCTATAAAGCATATCACCCACTGTCTCAGCTGCTTCTGCCAGAGCGGATATCTGCTGCTGTCTAATAATGATTAGTATAGTACACTGAGTTTGACTGTATGACAGTTACATTGACCAGTAAGTACCTAAAGGGAAAGAGTATTTTGCTGCAGTGCAGCACATTTCATCTCCTCACACGCAGACAGCTCATGGTGGCGGTGGTGATCACTGTGGCATGGAAAGGAGAACTGAGATCACAATGTGAACAGTGTACAAGGAAAGTCACCTGCAAGTCCCTGCAATTAGAAACCAGGTTGTTTTGCTATCCATGTGGCACTTCAGAAACATACGCTGCATCCTGTAGTTAAATAGAGTAATGCACATTTAAAAATGGTTTCAGAGCTAAAGTCAACATACCAGCCAGAGGGGACAGAAATGACATTTCTAGAAGGTTTCACAGACAATACAGTGGAACAGGTGGGCCTATACTGATAATGTATTTGAGCGTATCAGGCTACTTTTGAGAATTTCTAAAGCCAGAACTAGAGAAAGATATTTCAAGTCTATACTCCCTAGGCATTGTTGGTCCAATAAAGAATGGCAGACTTCAAGCAAGATCACAGGATGTCACTGTCATGCTGTCTCTCCCAGCATGTGAGACCAAACTAGGGAGTTTTCCTTTCCACTTGGTCCCTTCAGTAAATCTATCTTTGTGACAAATTAGCTATCCACCTAACTCCTCTCCTCAAAGGAGAAGAGAGAGTTCTGTGGCAGCTGCCTTAATTCCTCAATCTATTCACCCATTTCCAGAACTTTTCATGTCAAAAGTATAAGAGGAAGAGTAGTTATAAGTCACTTCTGCTTAGAGGAAGAAAACAGGAATTTTGACTCTTGTACTTGAACGCTAGGTTGCAAATGAGCCCTTAGATACCTGCAAAAAACACAATGTGATATACATAGATGTGTGCATTTCCTAGCCTCACTTTCACAAACTTTGGTTTATGCTGTGTTTCATTTTTTGCCAGTAGAGCTGCTGTATCTACATAGCAAGCCTATAACTATCATGTCCAGAACTCAGAAATGCTACATATAGATGTAGTTTTACAATTTACAACTCTGGTGGAAATGCCTTCTCATAATTTGAATAGTATTTACATGCCATTTCCATAGCATAGGTAAATTATTTTATAGTAAGATAAGAACCTCTGCTATGGCATATGAAAACCATTTGCTTGGAATATTCTAGCTGCATTGCAGCAAAATGGCCTGCTACATTATGTTTATCCAGATTACATAAACCCGAGAATCCAGCGGTGGGTTCAAGTTACCCGGTTTCTCTAGTCTCATTGGTAGTTTTGGGTATTCCTGCTACTCTCATTTTGGAACTCCATCTAATCTAGAAGTAGACCAAGAAGACAGCAATTCAGACCAAGAACTCTTTGAAAGTATAAGAATCCTGACAATGGAATATTTTCTATTACAACGCATTCATTTTTAAAGTATGGAGTACCAAAAAAATCAAACACGGAGGACACTGCAGTTCAAAGGCTGACATCATCTAAAGGTCTGAACACTGAAAGCAAGGACATGACTACATTTGATTATTGAAAGGACAAGTCCTGGCAGGAACTGCAAATGATGCTATATTGTTCCTTGCTCTTGCAAAGATTCCCTGGGAAGAGAGCAACCACAAGAGTGTCACTAAGGTGACAGGCTGCATGAGTAGTTGGAAAGTCATTTTGAATAAATCAGATAGTTACCTGCTATTTAGGGAATAGGACTGGAATGAAGACCTTCAATCCTATCTCTGTTTGCCACTAACTTGTTTCAAAACTTCTATTATTCAAGTCATTTAAGCCATTCGGATCATTTAAAATTTCATGTTACGATTGCAGTTATTTTTTGACTTCATTGTCTCTACTCATGAGCAAGACCAGGAAGATAAATAATTAACTGTTTCAGCACTATAGGGCTGATGAATAATCCATATAGCTGATGTTGCTGTTATTCCACCCAAACAGAGTCAATAGGAACTGTGCACACACGCTGAAGACATTATGTTGGACTGTCTCATTGGATGCTTTTGTCTCAAAGATTTCAGGGGACAACAAACTCAATTGACCTGATGACTTTTTTCTCTACTATGATGTATCTGCTAAACTGACAATCTGAAGCAATCTCCTCCTCACTGATCTATGACTTCTAGAGGAGAAAAAAAGAGGGGACATATGATGAAAAAATCCCTATCTTGAATATAACTGGACAGATGCAAACATGCTAGCAGCATTTTGCTAAGCTAAGTGCAGTACTGGTCAGAAAGAAAAGAAAAAGCAGAAAGAAAGAGAGAAAAACTGCCTTGAAACTATTTTCCAGAAGAAAATGCAGCAGAAGACCAGGATGACAATAGGATCTCTGAAAGAGGGAGTGCTCTTTGGTTAAGTTATTCATAGCTGAGGCATATACAGTCTTTCCCTTTCTATCTAAGCTAAGCAAAGAATCTATTCAACTTACTCATTTCTCTCTGTGGTTACCAGGGCCACCAGATAGTAGCTAGCAGGGCTACTATCAAGGGGAAATTACAACTGAAGAAACTTCAATGTTCGAATCCGTCTGGTGGAATGAATGGGATCCCTACTAACACCTCGGAGGGTTGGAGCGCCTCTCAATATAGCTGCTATAATAAATATTCTGCAATTTTCCCTTCCCTTGACCCATTGCAATCTGTACAGTGTTGTGTAACTAAAGCAATCCAACCAACCAACCAACTAGCACCAGGGCAATATTCAGTTTGGAAAAAAGTATCAAAACATACCCAAACCACTTCTTGTGAAACATCGTATCACCTCAGTCACTCTATATTTTACATCTATTACTGCAAAAGCCCTGTTATCTTATCTGCCTGTTCAGAACTCCCATTCACTTCACAGCATTTTTCTAAACAGAAAGAACAGTAGAGCTGTTAATAAAAAACCCCCTGACCTTTTTAAAAAATTATCAAGAGGGAAGTGATAAAAATGGCAACTGTCTTTAAGCAAGCAATTAGCATGTCCACAAAAACAGAGTCCAAAACAACAAAACAAGTAGTTTCAGCTTAGCTCCTCCTCCTGGACTTTCTACCGTATCCTGACCTTACCATCACCATCTGCCAGAAAGGCAAGCTCCTGAGATGTGTCTGTATTTTTTGTTCTTTTTCCATTTACTGCCAGGCTCCAGAAAAATCCTCATCCATAATTTATTAAGTCACTATGCCTGGTTCCCATTTTTCTCTGTTTAATACCTCATACAACTACATCAGATTGGGGTGCAAATTGATTTATTTTTTCTGTTAGCAAGCTCTATGCTGCAGACAGGTATAGCGGCACTGTCTACTGGTGTAGTTTGTTCCTTCCCATGTTGATATGCATATATTTAGCTGTTCTCAAAGTGCTTTTAAACCAAGAGAGCTTATAAATGAGCAAAATGCATTCACACCGCAAGGATTTTTCTCATTTTAAAGATACTAGCACTATTACAGGAGTTCAGTTTGCTCTCAGTTGTTCCAAACTCTTCCTTGCTCTAAAGTTCTGAAAGTTTACAATCTTCATCTTCACTTGAATTCCTGTAAGCAGATTTCTACTGCTGCAGTTAACTACCTTCTCTCTAAAGCGAAATACATCCATCTTTTGTGTTTGAAGCTGATAACTTAATAGTGTTTTCTACTGTGCATACACTGACCTGCATTTTCTATTGCTTGTAATGGTGCCTTTTCAGAACAGTGATTTTTCTTCAGTCTTAGCAGAGTATGTATGGCTCATAACTGTAAACCTGGATGCCAACTTTGGTGTTTCAAAGGTCAGATGTTTTTTAGTTATCCATGTAAGGAAGGCGTTATTTTTAAGATCATACTGGAAAGACACATTAATTTTTAGCCTCCTGTAACTCACAAAACAGCAACCGGAGTTTTGCTCAGGTTTTTAATAGTTACCTCCTATGAGTTCCTTTGGCTTTAAAAAGAAAACTCCTAGTTTCATTGTTACAGTGTTTGTACCAAATGGCTACCCTACTACAATCTTAACTCGGCACAGGGAAGGCAGCAGGGGAGAGTTTATGAACTGTAATTACCAGCTTTCCCACTCAGGCTCTTTACTAAAAGAAGAATCATTCATCATCATCTTTTGTGCTACCGACTCCTTAAAAGGCCTACTCAGCTATCACTCCAGTGTATCCCACTGCAGCAAGGCTCCCCAAGAGCCTGAGCCCAGGATACCTAGATGGATTTCAAAGGGAACATCGTGCGGCTTGCCTGCCTTATTTGGGAAACCCGAACTCTGCAAGGCTTGGCACAACCTCAGTAACCAAACAAGCTTTCGTAAACCTGGAGCTCTGACAGAGATATAATGAGAAGAGACCTCATATTATGAATTCCTCGCGCTGGCAAGTAAAGGGAGCGAGGGCGGGTGAGACACCAAGTGAAACTTGTGCAGTTAAAAACAACCTGAAGCAGACTGGCAAGAAGCCTTCGAAAAGGCTCAGTGCGTGTTTTGTATAAAATCTTCTTCAGGAAAAAGGAAAAGGAAGCCCTGGGAGCGAGCAAGCAGGCCAGCCAGCGTAACACACACACACACACACGCACACACACACACACACACGCACACACACGCCTGGGCACACCCCGGCCCCCCGCCAGTGGCCTGGCGGTGGACACGCACCCGGCCAGCAACACTGGGCTGTACGCACCCATGCCCACGCACACGGACGTACACGCGCGCGCACACACACGCACACAGCCAATGGCCTGCCCGCGTCCCCGCGAAGGGGCTCGGAGCCGCGGAGGCGGCGGCGCCCCCCCATTGGCTGGCCGGCTCATGCATATTCAAATACGGCCTGGGGGCGCGCGGCGGCCGCCCCCAGCACCGCCCCTCGGCCCCCACGCGGGCGGGCGGGCGGCCTATGGCGGCGCGGCGCCGCGGCCGGAGGGCCCGCGGGCTCCTCCCCGCCGGTGCCTGCGGGAGTGGGAATAAAGACAGATAGCGGGCAGGCACCAGCCGGGAGGGGAGGGAAGCGCAAAAAGTTTCCTGCGAAGTTCGCGGGCGGCGGCAGCGATGCCTGTGCTGCGCGGTGCGCTGGGGCTGGGCGGGCTCCGCTCGCCTTAGGGAGGGCAGGCGAGAGCCGAGCGGGGGCCGCGCGGGCGGCGGGGAGTCCCGACCCGGCAGCGAGCCCGTCCTCTCCGCGGCAGGGCCCGGCGGAAGCCGGCGGCGAGGAGAAAACATC
Organism: Dromaius novaehollandiae; assembly: GCF_036370855.1. Classification (NCBI taxonomy): domain Eukaryota; kingdom Metazoa; phylum Chordata; class Aves; order Casuariiformes; family Dromaiidae; genus Dromaius; species Dromaius novaehollandiae. The sequence goes on from NC_088103.1 coordinate 19,482,958, forward strand.
CCAGGCAGAGACGGAAAAGCGCGGCCGGCCGGAGCGGAGGGAGGGGGCGCAGGCACCGCAGCGACACCCGCTGCCGGCAGAGCTCGGGGGAAAGATGAGCTTGCTGTCAGCCATAGACACCAGCGCTGCTTCTGTCTACCAGCCCGCCCAGCTCCTCAACTGGGTCTATCTGTCGCTGCAAGACACGCACCAGGCCAGCGCCTTCGATGCCTTCCGCCCCGAGCCCTCCTCGTCCCAGCACCCCGACCTCAACTACACCAAGAGCACCCCGGAGCTGGGCTCCTCGCTCAGCTCCAGCTATCTCAACAGCTTCTTCCAGCTCCAGCGCAGCGAGGTGAGTGCGCGGCCCGCCGCGCAGCACCCCCCGCCGCGGGGCGCCCGGCCCCGCTCCCCGGCGCCGCGCCGCCCGCTCGCCCCCACCGAGCCCCAACCGCCATGATGCTTTGGGAGCCTCCCGGCTCCCCCGCAGCCGCAGCTTGCCTCCGGGGGCTGGCGGAACCCGCGGCGGGACGGGGGACCTCGGCTCCCCGCGGCGCTCTCGCCCTCCCCGCTGCTGTGTGGCGAGCTTACGCTGAGGCGAGAGGCTCCCGGCCGTGGATGCAGTCCCCGGTCAGCGCAGGGTCCGCCGCCGACCCGGCGCCTCTTCCGACTTGGAGCCTTCCGCTCGCCGGGGGAGCGCGCGCGGCCGTTAGCGCCGTTGGCGGCGCGAGCGCCGTTCCGTTAGCGGCGCGGGCACCGCTGCCGTTGGGCGCCGCCGCCAGGGCCGGGGCCGGGGCCGGGGCGAGGCGCCGCCGCGGGACCGGCATTGGCGAAGCCGCCCTCCTCCCCCTCCACCTCCTCCTCCTCCCGCCGCCGGCGAGCGGGCGAGGGGCGCCTCTGTTGACAATCTGGTAAATGGTTTACCCTGATTTTGGTGGCGCGGCCGTCCTGGGACGCGGTCGGGGGTGGCGGCAGAAGTAGCCGCGGTACCATGAGGCGGGAGACCCAAGAGGCGCTACGGCTGTAATAAAAAACACAGCGAAACAAAAACACCACAGACAGGCGTGTTAGATGTTAAGTGATATTAAAAAAAAACCTTAGATATAAAAGATAATGATACTAGAAAAGACATTTTAATATTTTTCGAGCGGAAGGGCTAAAAGGCACTGTGTTGCCTAACGAGAAGAGATCAAAGGCTGGCATTGTTTAAAAAGGAGAGGTAGCAGGAGGAACGTGACAAAAATATTGATTGAAAAATTTTGCACACGTTTCATAATGCAAGAACAAGACTAAATGAAACCAAAAGGAAGGAAACGCAGAACTATAGAGTATGCAAAGCCAATTCACTGTGGAACTCCCTGTCACAGGAAGTTGTTGAGGTCAAGCACTTCTGCCTTGGAGGGACTTTACGTGCACAGAAATCCTGCGGGGCGGCACACCTCCCACTTCACCGCTCCAGCTGCTCAGAAAAGATCCCACAACATCATTTCTCCCTGCTGGGAAGCTCTGGCTTCTTGTCCTAGGCATTTGATGTTGGCTACATTTGGAGAGGGGCTACTCAGTTAGATGGACTATGCATCTGACCCGCTGCGGCAGTTCCTGCAGAATGACATTTCAGGTTCCTCCTAGTGCCATTTAACTTGAAGCATACATTTTAAAGGTATTCTCCATCAAAATACATATTTTTCTTTTATCAGTAATGGTAGAGAATTGTTAATTAACAACACATTGGTTTCCCTAACTGTTGTGGTGTAACTACTAATAAAGAAGAGCCACCAGTTTTTTTTTTTTAAACATATATATACACACATTGTTTTTTCTTAATAGGAAATCTTCCTTCTTAAGACTTTTGCAAAACAAACTTAGTCTCAAAACATCCTCTGTTTTTGAAAGTATATAATTCAAAATCCATTCAGTCTGATCTACCCAGCCTTACTGAACAGAGCATAATATACCAAGTTTAAAAATATGCAGACTTAAAAAGCACATCGATTTTGCTGAAAGGCCAACAGGCAGTGAAATTCAAACCTCCAGCTGCGTACCTGTTCATTACAAATTGTGATTTTGCCACTGCACACTTGACTTGCAAGCTTTGTGGTTTCCAGGTAGCGATAAGAATCCAGGATTTTGGCCTACATGGATTCTTTCCAGATTGAGACTAGATTGCTCTGTTTGGGTCTGGGTTTAGTAAAGTCAGAATACATTCCACTTGGCGTGGGTCCTTTTTCTTCTTGGGAGAAAAGAAAAAACAACTAAATGGAGGATGCATCCAGGAGGCCTTTGGCATAGTCTCTGAGAAACAATTTTTTTTTTCCCCTTAATGTTTCTCTCGAGTTCACTTTCTGCTTCTACAATAGCACTTACAAGCAGGGGCTAATCTTTTGTCACACACTCTTCCTTTCTACTTGGTTCACATTTCTTTCTAATTTTTCCTTGTGCTCCCAAACTATTTTCTCCTTCTTTCTTCTGGAAAATTGTTTCCCTTGGTACAGTAGGCCTTCCCCAGACTGCTGCTTTAACTAGATATTCAGACCTCTGAGCGGTGAGCCCATTCTCAGCCACCCCACTCAAGGTGCTTGTTTCTGATGCGATCAGTTACCTTAGCTGCATTTCTGTGTAGGTTCTTATCATCTTATGAGGTATATGGGTGCAACTTTATATTACTCTTATTAACTTTGTTACAATTTCCTGAAGCATATTTGTCACAACCAACAGGAATACCAGTGCTATAGAAAGTCTAAAGCATTCATTAGTCAAGAGGAACTAAAAAGTCATTTGATTCTGTACAGATATTTTAATATTTCTTAAAGATCAAGCTTGTTAGCAATTTGTTCAAGTTCATTTTCCAGCCTGTGACAGCAGTAGCAGCGAGTATGTGACTGGTCAGAGGCACCTTTCTACATTTCCGAACTTTTTATGTACTACATACTGACTAAGAGTTTGCACTTATGAAGGGGAATGCAAAAACAAGAAAGGGGGCTCTGCCATCTCATATGACATGAGAATGCATTTGCCCCACTGGATGTACTCTGAGGAAAGTAGGGAGCCGTCCGTTTAGTTCCCCTGGCTTACTCTGACTGCTAAAACAGAAACTTTCATTCAAGGGTTTAGGTGTTAGAGATACTGCTGCTCAGAAAAAGTTCTGTCAGTATATTAGATGCTCTGTTCTTTCTAGAAACTAGATTGCTTTTTGGCAGGAGTCACCCAAGAGAGTTTCCTGCAGTGTCATGCTCTTAATTCTTGAAATTCTAACATCTGTTTATTTGCAGATGCCATTCAGTATACACTAAATATTTGGACGGTGCAAAATTATTTTGGGGAGCAATTGTGCTGCATGCTGCTTTTGCATCAAGTGGGTTTATGCTATCTTTGGAACACACATAGCTTTCCACAGTTAAACTGTTGACTGTTTTCTACACAGTGCTTGCTTTGGTTGGCATTTTTTCCTCACGGTTTTGTCCTGGGTTGGCTTAGCTTGGAGCTGAGCTGTGACAATGATTGACACATAGCTATACACAATATTTGGAAAGTGACCTAATGAGAGGCCAAAATAGCAACAGATTGAGAAATGATAGAATCATAGGGTGTAAAATAATCATGCGTCCTGTATGGTGCTTTGCAATTGAAAATTTCTGGAGGAGATTGCTTGGAATAGGAGACAGCACTTGTGAAAAGTTGCTATTATACAGGGTTTGCTAGTCTGCATGGTAGTGCCTGCGTATGTGACTTGCATGCTGACCAAAGGAGCTGGACAGAAAAAGAAATACCAGCACCCACAAATAGTCTTGCACTTAACCAAGATTTTTGTCCTCCAGACTTTTTCCACTACAATGGACGCCTTCTAAATAAACATGATGAACACAGCTGTTTGGTGCATAAAAGCCCATTGTACCAGAAAAAAAAGCAATCATAAAGGTTTAAACAGTACAGCAACAATGAATGTTTTGTTCCATATGCAAGACTCATTTTGCAGAACAGACCTGTTTTAAATAAAACTTTACTGCTGCATTTATTATCCTAGATATGAAACGAAAGCATGTTAGAACATTAAGATGCATTAAATTGGCTATTGAACTGCACTCCACCCTCATTATAACACCATCCTTCAGAGCCAAGTATTTGAGGTTTTGTTGTGGGGCTGGTTACATGGGATTTAATGTATTTGAGACGCAGCCAGGTAACTGTGGCTTTGTGTCATTGAGTAGTATAATTGAGAAACCTAGAATAAACCTAGAATAGCGTAGTAGATTCATACAGTATTTTTCTATACTCACAGTAGGCTTCCTACCAGAGCAATGCTGACTTTGGTCAAGAAGAAACAGCCACCAATAAATAGAAATTACCATATTATATGTATCAATATTGTTTGAATGTAGAGTCCTAATGCCCTCATAGAGCCATATTTACACATGAGAAGGAGCCCATGCTAAATGAATTCTTTGCCAACGTACAATAGTCTGCATGTCATTCCAAGAGGGGAATTCCTTCCAGAAATCTCTACAGTAGCCACTTTCTGGATCTAAAACTGGTCTTATTTAAGCACACATGTGCTACTGATTAGAAAATAATGACCATTTTTGAAGAGTAGCTGCTGTATGTGACTCAGGGACTTCTAGATCCCTTCCATGTAGGCAAGGGAAGAACTGACTGGGAAAGTGAGAACAGGAGCTAGTTGAGTTTGCCACAGAAAGGTGCAGATTCAGAAAGGACAATTTGGGGAATTAAAAGATTTAAAGACTGTACTGTTGCAAATAGTGCTCCAACTCTAATGGAGCAAAAGCAGGTCTGCTGCACTGGGATCACTACTGCATATCAGGCAGCTTCCCAGAGGAGAAAGGTTAGTGTGACAATGACACTCACATATTAACAACAACAACAGAAAAAAGGAATACTTGCAGGAACAGCAAAAAAGTATGGAAGGGCTTGTACAGAAATAGCACTTATACAGAAAATACATCAGACAAACTTGTTTTCCCTTTGTCCTTCATAGAATTTTAGGAATATACACTAGCTGGATACTTGATGAAGAATAATCTGCTCTTTAGCCTAGATTAACTAATTTGGAAGGTGATGGTAAAATAAAAAAAATTAAGTTTCACCATTCTCTTAGTATCTGCAGTATATAGGGTTTGCAATTGGCCCACTGAATTAACTGTTATATCTCTGAGAACAGCCACAAATAAAAGGTTCCTAAGAGAGAACAAAACGTGCTGTAACAGGCTGCTCATGACCAGTATGGTTCTAGGGCAAATACAACAGAGATGAGCATTAGCAGAAATTGCCATATGCTCTAAAATATTTCAGATTCCCCCCATTTTCTGGTCTATATTCACTATTAGTTATTCTAACACAGAACATACTTGTGATCCACACAGCGTTTAATATGCTAAGCACTTCAGTAAGGACTTCTTGCTTCTCCATTGCAGACAAAACAATCACAGTTATTATCTCCTCTTATTTAAGAGCAGTTATTGAAAGCCAGAGTAGTGCAGCATACAGGTTGCCTGTAGTACGTGAAGACATGTTAAAATAATTTTTAAAATATTTTAGTTTCTGTAGTTACTTAACTCTTCAAGAAAATGCAAGGTTAGCCTTTAGCACAACCATACTGCGGCTACAACTATGAAGCATCAGATATGCTTTGCAAGGTTGCTCCTGCAATAAGATTTACCTACTGGACAAGAGCAACAGCAAGGTAGTCTGGCTCCTGGCTTCAGTTGTCATTCACTGCTCTTCTCCAAATTGTCTTTGGATCTTAACTAAGAACATATAACCATTTGTCAAGGTGAAACAATTAGCTCTTAAATAAAGGAGGAAGTTAAAGTTATTCAAACAAACAAACAAACAAAGACAAGTTTGCAAACAGGATTTAGCAACTTATTTGGACCTTCTCTTTCTAAAATTTTTAGGGTAGCATGCAAGTAATTTTGATAGATGTATAATACTAGGGATTTCATGTATATAGAAAGAAGAACATTGACTGTGTTGTGAAATAATCAAGCATTTCATGAAGACAACTAGCTATAAATAACTCTTTCAATACATCCTTTAATAATAGCAATTATTATTTGATTAATTTCCTCCTCCTCATTTTTCTCATTGTTGTTCCTATAAGTACTAGCATTTTAGAGCCCTGACCCTATTACAATTTTATTGAAAAGGCAATAGTTCAACAGTTTGTTTGAGAAACTTCTGTACTCTGACTCATTTAAGAACAACTTTGGATGATTGGACATGTACATTACACTTATTCTGTGGCTATTTAAAGTGACAGTAAGCACATTTCAAATTGCTTTTCAAGGAGTTAAATATCAGTTCAGGTATATTCTCCCTTCTGCCTCCTCCCGAGGTGTGAATGTTTTCCTGTGGTTCTACAAATAATATTTAAAAGAAAGAAAAACAACATACGCTTCCTTCTGTTTTCTTGTCACAGGAATGTGGAAACTGACTACACAGGTGAGAGAAAGAAACTAGCATAGCACACTGCTAAACACATAAAGCAATCAAGCCAAAAAAGTAATTTTGTTTTTTAATCAGTGTCAGTTCTAAGACACCTACCTGCTACTGCTAATAGTAATAGCTGTAGGTGAAAAAGATTCAAGGGAGAACTATGTTTAAAGTTGAGAGGTTCCCTGTAGGTCTTTGCTGTTAGTATGCCTAGAACAGCTGACTCTAGCCTTCAAAACTTTGTCCTGTATACACTAACCACAATGTACTTTGGTACTTGCATTATTTGCGTACATTTCTTGTAGTAGACCTCATAAAGGATTCCAACAAACTGAATCTGTTAATTTGGAGACAATGTACTTTGGGGGATCTCAGGAGTTCCAACCCAACTGGTCTCCTACCTAGCAAGCTCTAGAGCCATTTTGAAGGTACTGCCTCAGCATGGGAAGTGTGGCTTCCGCAGCCCGGTCAGTATTTTGGACTCAGAAGGTCCCAGATCTTTTACAGTTGTTTGAGCTAACAACTATTCTATTTTTCCAATTCCAGTTTGCCATGTGCTTTAAGATGCAAAATTTAGATGAGTATTAACAGGGCTTTTAAGTCTAGAACTATTCTTTTTTGCCCCCTATTCTTATTTCTGCAGCTATGTCCTCCTGTTTTGCTGCTTGTCTCTGGAAAACACCCTCTTCTGCTGGGCGAGGAGGGGGGAGGAAGTACCCATGAAAGTGCCAAATGAAGCGGAGTCTGAGAATAAGATCTACATTTTATATAAGAATTGGGAAACTCAAGTGATCAAACAACAAGTTGCACTACTCCATTTGTATTCCCAAGGCACTGCTTTGGAGTTTGTTTTACTCTTCAGGATTAAAACCTTTTTAAAAGTGCACTGTGCCACATGGAGTAGATATCTTCATTCCTCACACTGAGGCTGGATTAACTAAAGGGAATTTGATTTCAGAAGGCAATATGCAAGAGCCAAGTTTTGGTTCTCCTACTCAAGCAAATACTCTAACTAAAAACAATTGAGTTGCTTTTATTCAGGATTACTTACCTGAGTAAGAACAGCAGAAATCTCCCAAAACTAAACTCTTACTGATGATGTATTGAAATAACTCCAATTGCCAGGGCCTTTCTTCTGTTACTTCCTTCCCCTCCCCACACCTGAAACAAATGCGGCTGTAGATCTGTAGCACACCTGCTCTATGTCTAACTAGTTCAAACATTATTTACAGTTAGGCTTTTACAGCATGACACCAAAAGAATTTTCCACATAGTCTTCTGTAGCCACTTAGTATCACATCAAAGGCTGAACCATGTTTGAAAAAGTTAGAAAGAGCTAAAATATTAATTGTTAAACCTATTTCAGGTCTTCTGGAAGAAAGAAATGGGCTTACTGCTTTACCATTTGTTTCTTTTTAATAGTTAAAAAAGGCTAGCAATAGAAAGTAGGTCACTTATATGTTATTGGACCGGATTGGTCCAAAATTATTGCCAACTTTTACAAATCACTTGAGATCTTGTATTTATGCAAACTCCTAATTGAGCAGAGCACTGGCATTCATTTTCTTTCTCATGAATACACCAGAGTTTTGAAAAGCTTGCCAGGCAATACTTAGAAAATTGTAATCAGAGGCAAAACCATGTAGAACTCTTTACTATTCTATTTTATACATGCAGTTTTCAGTTATGGTTATCTTACAGATTTACTGTGTCTTCCATTCCAAGACACCCGAACAAAGGAATGATGTAACCATGTGTTGGGCAGTGGTTTTTCATCCTCTCCTCCTTTGCTTTGTAGACACAGGCTCAGTTGTTCAGAATAGAAAAGGAACATCCTTCCCCCAATGAACTGCACAAACCATCAGACAGACAAGTCTGACTTCCATCAGGATATTCATTCATGGAGTATATGTAATGAATGGATAATCAAAAGGTGTATTAAACTGTGGTCTTATCCAAAAGCCAAGGAAACTTCTCCCATATTCATTAAGGCTTTTTTTTTTTTTTTTTTTTTTGATTTGGATTATTTGGGGAGTTGTATGGGCTAGAGAGCAGACAACTTTTAGCAATGATCCCTTTCCTTACGTAACAGAAGTTTAAAAGCAAAGATCTCACCATTGGCAGTCTCTAGATGAGAAGTAATACAGAGAAAAGTTTTCTAGTTTGGAGTTTAAGTGGACAATAAAATGTGTCTGAGACCTGATTTAAGTGATATTTAAATCTAAGACCAGAGGATATTTTCATGCTACTTTAAAAAACATAAAAAACAACTGTGCAGCACAGTTGCAAAAAAATCCGGGTACAGATATGACAAAGCTAATAATACAATGCCAATTAGATGTATTTGCTTAGAAACAAAAGCAAATATATCCTGTTATCAAAACTAAATGTATACATGTAAACATTGCCTAAAAAGTGTTGCTAGATATTACCTTAAAGCTTCTGAATAGTTTTGTGAAATGTAAGAGTTAGTATTTGTACCTCTTCTCAGTTTCCTCTTCCTAGGAAAATTACCAGCAACCTGATGCCCATTTTGCCCTTCTCTGGAATTGCCCTTTGATAAAGCCACAATGAAATGATTAAATGGAAAGAACATAAGTCTTTACTTCATTGCAGTTTCCTTCAGTTACTTTCTGAATGGATTAAAGAAACAGAATAAGTTTGGCAAAACTATTCAAATCTTACAGCAATTCTGACATAATTCAAATAGACAGCATTTAATAAGTGTCACAACTTAGATCAGTTCTCTTCTGCTGGAGGTCAATTTTTACTCTCAGAAATGTTACAATCAGTGATCTACTAACAGTAGAATGTAAAATTATAGAAAGATTCACCTGGGGAAAGTAGAAGAATGAAAATATAGGTTTATGAGTTGTGTGTGTTCGGTTTTTTTTTCCTTCTTTTGCCATATTCCTCATTAGCAAGCCTGAGAAAGAGGTATTTTCTACACTTGATGATAATATTCAGCTTCTCCAGGCCAGTACAGTTATTTTGAGTTTTGGTTGTTTATAAGTTATCAAATTTTGACATCATAAGCCTAGCCCATTACTTTTTGGCATGGATGTTGGTCTAAGCAAATACTAACACATCTAATACTTTGAGCAAGTGGAGTTTTAAAAAGTCTGCTGTACACCCATTTTGCTTAGTAGTTTACTACCTACTGTAAACTGCTGTCAGTAGAAGAACTGTTGCATGGTATTCTAAAACTTGTATCTTAGGAAACTTTTTTTTTTTGTTTCTAGAGATTTAGTTTGAAGATAAGCAAATACCCTCATGACCCACAAAAATTCTTTGGGGTTGGTGGCTCTCACTGCCATATCCAAAGTAGAAATATGTTGCTGCTGTATTAGATGACCACGCACACCTGCTCTCTGCACATGGCAAGATTCAGTGGTTCTTTGAATGAACACAAGAGCAGTACTCTAGAAGGAGCTCAGGAGTCTGAAAATCTGTATTTACCTCTTATCCAGCTATTATCCAACCAACAAACATTTCAAAGGGATCACCTTGCTCCCAGAGGTATCTTTTGGCAACTTGGGAGTTCTGAATTTCTAAACTCATTCAAGGTTGTAGAAGGAAAGGACAAAATGTTTGGGGGGAGGCATCTATGTTTCTTCACACTAAGCTGGCCTGTTAGGCAACTATATGTGCATATTCATTAGGGCTGTTGATACCTGTGGTTGAACGGAAAGCAAAGGAAATGTTCTATAGTCATTGCATCTTGAAGAAGGGGAACTTGGTAAGAGCTTTCAAGAAAACAGAGTCTGAACATCAGAGGTCCTTGATATAGAGGTGTTCTTATATCCACCTTTCTCCAATATACATTGCAGTTTAAATTAATAGTATGATAGATTAATTTCTCTAACAGACCCAAGCTGAAAAAAATTTCTTTAGTCTACTTGGAAACCAGATTACTCCTTACTAAATTGTTATCTTCTAATTTATCTGAAGTAGACTGTGAAGTCATAGGCTTACTTGCTTAGATCACACTCAGAGCTATCGTATTTGATTAAGAGGGTGGCTATAGATGTAGATAAACCTATCTAAAACTCTTACGGAGTCACATGATAAAACTCCAGCCTATAATTTAATACCTGGAAACAATTTGTTTTCTTCACTGTATTCAATTTAATAGCAGTTTTTGTCTTCATATGAGTGCAGGAACTGGGACCCTAAGCGCATTGTGAGGGGCCTGTTCTGGTCAGATGATGTATTGTTTCTACCCCTGACAGTGACCTTAGCTTTGCCTCCTTTTAACTTTGGCACAGAAACCTCTACAATGGCTGCCAAGAAGGCATTACTGAATGTAAACGATATAAACAAAACTGTCTCAGACGTAAAATTCTATTTAACCCACAATGAACATTTCTTAGCAAAACCTTTTATCCTAAGAGAGCTGCACAGGAGGTAAATGCTTTTTTAAGTGTGTCTTGAACAGGCACATATCTATTTCCGGGTGTTATTTTTCTTATGTTTGGAGTGTCAAAAGACCCACCGAATGAAAGGAAACCTGACTCTTGTTTTTCAAACTGTAGGTCAGATTGAGACAAGATTTCCTGCAGGAAACAGAGATGTTAACAGAATGTGGCTGTGAGTTAAATTAAAGCACAGGGGTCAAAATATGTCCATTCATTTCTCCCCTCACTATATAAACCTCATAACCTGCTATCTCCTATCTATCCAACCACCCTGACTTGACACCCACAAACCATGATGTTTGTTTTTCAACATTAGGAGGCACTTGGATTAAGCTGTCTAGTAGAGGCCTTCCCCACCCCCAACCTGAGCTCTTTCTTAAGAAGGTCAGGGAGGTTAGTGCTCTGCAGCTCTGGGGAGATTCAGCTGCAGGCAGTCCAGGGATAGAGAAATGAAATCTCCTGTGGGGATGTGTTAAAGTAATTTGCAATGTGAATGGTCTCCCTTGTCCCTAATATAGTGCTCATGTGTTAGAGCTTCTCTTTAGCATAAGTGGGCAGTTGTTTAGCATTCAGCAGATGAAAAGGATCCCTGCAGAGCTTGGTATAAGATTTGGAAAGTTCCTCCAACACTGCACACCTTTGACCAGATAAAATCTGTATCCTCTCCTTTCCCACCTTCTTTCCATATCCACTACCAAAGGCTTCTTTTGTGAGATCCCTGTATATCGTGTAAAGTAAGTGCACCCACTGAAACAGTGAAGTTTGCATTGAAAGCTTTTAAAGATGAGCAGATTTAAAGTGAGGTCAGGTGGTGGCATGCATTTTTCCAGCACCTTTCCATGAACTGAACGTACATAAATCATACAGAGAACTGCTGCACCCACTTGCTGCTCCACCACGCCTCACTGATGATAAGCAAATTTACAGTCTGAAAAGCCACAGCCAGTCAAGGTGATAGATCTATTAACAGAATAGAAGGTTCACTGCCCTGCTGCTGACTTGCTTCACAACTACAGACAAGTCACTCCACATTCATGAAGTCTCAAGATACCTTGTCTTTGAATGGAGAGTTCCGGTGTCCTTTATCTGAAAATATTTACAAGTAGGCATTCATGTAAATACATATTTATCTAAAAATCCATCAAGAAGGATGAATTAAGGTATACTTGGCTAATCTAACTAGCCAAGAATGTACGAATGAATCTATATTTACCTGCATTTGTAAGTGAGGCACTTAAGTGATTCATATTTTTTTGAAGTCATTCTAATGAACAAATTTTTTTGACAATCAACTTAAACATTGACTGGAAGAAAACAGAAATCTATGGGGGGGGGGGGGGTTCCCCCAGGCAAAAGTTTTCCCTCACTAGCTGATGAGCTTTGCCTGTACTTGTCCAATGATAAAATTTCACTAAGTAAGCTTTTAAACTAATTGTTTTCCATAAAAGTATCTATATTTTATCAGAAGAGTTAACAGATATACACCATACAGGAGCAGATTCTGAGGTTTTTCAGTTTGGCCCCAGTCACTGAAGTTCTCTATTTCTAGCTCATTCAAACTAATACAACTGATTTATGTTAGTATTTTCATTTAATGCCTCTGTTTTCAGAAGACTTTTGAGTTGGCCATAAACATTGATTCTGCACTGGAAGTTTTCTTGGGAAAAAGAAAAGAATTGTTTTGACTGTTTATAAAGAAATGGAATACAAAAAGGTCACAGATTTGAAATGCTGTGCTCCAAATGTGGTTATCTTCAGGTACCACTATTCTGTTTTCATACATGTAGCATGGCCCCACAGATAATCCCCATGTCAGAAACAAGTGCCAGGGGACTATTAGGAAAGAGGATGCCGGTCCTGGGAGTAAATTTTGTATAACAGTATGTACAAGACACTGAATCACTGTTTTGATAGTTTCAGATTCCCTCCCCTCCCCCTTCACCGTCTTGACGTGGAAATAGTCTTGTGTATCATACCATTTCATTCATGGCACGACGCTGCCATGTACTCAGTTCTTATCTGCATGAAAATCCAAGCCAATAAACAACTTCGACACCTTCTGGCATTTCAGTACAGGGCTAATAATTAGCATGGGTAGTCTGGTTACCATCATATGCACAAGACAGACTTGAGAATGTTTATAACTTACAGAATATGAAAACCTTACTTTTTCCACACTGCTGACAGGGGAACCCAACTCCTTTATCTAGCAGACTTCAGACAGCCAGGATGCCTGCTAATGTAAACTTAACTCTGGAAGTTAAGACTGTGCTTTATTTGTGTTTGCTTTATTTTGTTGGCAACATACTAAAGCAAAAGCAACTCAAAAATTCTTTGCTCATTGCTTTTCAATTACAACCTGCTTCATGTATTGGAAGAACTGATGACTGGACTATGTTATAGCAATATTGAAGTGCTACAGGACCTCGCTAGAGTAAATGCAATTAAATCAAACATGCAGAGAAGCACCAGCACAAGTCGTACTAACTTGTATCTTGAGAAAATTCTTTTCCAAAGCTTTGGGGATGCTTTTAAATGGCTGTAAATGGGGAAGGTTTTTCTAGTAGTGGATGTTCTTTCTTTCTTTTTTTTTTTTTTTTAAATATTAATCCACTGGATTTCAACTGGAAGAGTCACAATAACAGCACCACATCCAATGGAAATTATCCTGCTAACCTGGAGTAGTCACCTCTGCTGACTTCAATGTTAAACCCTTTAACTAGCAAGAACAATTAAGAAACAGACATCTGTGACACGGGATGCTATGCACAGAATCCAACACTATGGGAGAATTATGTGGCCAGATAATGGCCAGGGAGAATTATATTCTGTCCAGTTTTAGCTATTAAACTCAGATTTTAACAGCAGTTGATTTCAAATAGGGCAAAAAGTTGTATTTTCTTCATGCTTATTGGCCCAGTATGGACATAGTTAAGTCTGCCCAGTTTTGGAGGTTCTGCATTACTCACTTTTATTTCCTCAAGAATGAAATTAAAAGTAAGGTCCCTCTCATCCCTCCTCCTCCAGCACTGCACACTCAGGCTCTGACACCAGGTTAAAAAAAAGTGTTTCTGCCTGTGCTACTGAGACAGTAGTGGTACTGCTTGGCTGCCAAATGAAGGTGTAGGGGTTGTCAGTGAGGTTAACACTCCGAGCCGGAAGACAGGACTTTATCCTGGCAGCAGTGCAGTGGAGCTTCCATAGTCTGGTGTCCAGTTTTCAGTTCCCTTTGCACAGCCAAATCATTGCTTCGTAGAAACTGCACTGCTGCAATATAGCTTACTCAGAGTCCCCTTTCCCCTAGTTCATTCATTTTCATTCAAAGGTCATCTTCTGTCCCTGCTACCTTGGCTGTCAGGACAGCTCTGATGATCATTTAGCAATGTCAATTTCAAAAGATTTTCATCACACTGGGTTCACTTACAATAGGAAAAACAGGCAAAATTGTTTGGTGGTCCAAGTGCAGTTGCCCATAAACAGCTATCCATATGACAAAAGCCACCATCCCACTGACACTAATTGATCCCCTTGTTAACAGATGAGTCCAGCATTGATTAAGCATCAAGGCTAAATGGAAACATCTCTAGAAGTGATCCTCTAGGCCAGATTTGAGAGCTATTAGAAAAAAAAAAAAGGGGGTAGGAAGCAAACTCATTCTTCAGAGAGGATTTAGAAAAAAGAAATCCACATTGCCAGTAGCCTAGGACCTTTTCACATTTGGTTGGGGAAGGAGAGGGACATTATTGTTAAAAGATATCTTTTAACTCAATAGTATTACAAATAAACTTGGTACTGGGATCCGATCAAAGAGAATAAGTGCTTTTTTAGGTTAGCTGCATTTGTTGTTCATCATTCCACGAGCTGTGTAAACAAACAGCATGGTTGCCACCCTCCTGTTTCATTTCATTTCATTCAACGAAGGACGTTCATTGAAAGCCAGAAGTTTCCAAATTTAAGCTACTTCTGTGGATATTTTGAAGTTATTTCAGAAAAATACTTATTAGTATCATTGTTGACAACAATAGTGTATTTGGAATAAGAGATCTAAGCAATTTACATTCTCTCTTAGGCAGTGGATCTCCTATTATAAAAATCAGGACAGCTAAATGTTCTCTTATATTTGCTAGATCCTTGTAAATGAATCAGAGTAGGTTGGGAAGTCTGAGATTAACATTATACATAAGCAGAAAATGGAATCCATTAAGATATATGATCACTCTTCTAAGAAGTCTATGAATAGTTCATCTCGTTTACGGTTGTTCTTGAATTTCATACTCCTGAAGTACATTTCATGATGAGTACTTCAGCACGAGATGACTTCTGCAGAACAGATACTGTAGAGGTAGTAGCTGCGAAAGCATCCTCTTGTTTGTTCTTGTGACTCAATCCTGAGGCAAGAAATGTAGTTAACTCAGTCTGTGCAGTCTTTAACCTCTTTCAGCAAGGCTTCAGAAAAGCAGAAACTGGAAAAAGACTGAGTCTCTGAGAATTATCCTGCATGATACCAACTGGCATCAGCTGTTTTTCTTTCTTCTTGATTCATACTATTACAATGCTGAATTGGACTAGACAGACTGGCAATGCTGAAAAGTTTTTTTCCTCAAATTTAACTGGTGAGATACTGTTTGTGGGCACCAATATGTAGTTTCTTTCTTGGGGGTGGGGGACAGGGCAGGGGGAGCAGGGGATGTCTTCAAAGTTTACTTCTAAAATAAAAATAAAGCAAAGAACCCCAGGAATACTAAACAAACATACTGCCCCCACACAGCCTATCAACAACCACTTCAAGCAGCACAAGTCATTCCAGCTTCAAGTAACTAGTAGAGCCCCAACCATTATCTTAAGGGTATATCAGACACTGACTGAACTTAATTCAGAAACAGAATTACCTAGGCAATCCTCTCTGTCTCCATTCCCATGCCTAAAATATTTGCTTCTCAACTCCTGTAAGTCTTAATAACAACATGCCATTCCCACATAAGCAGGATGTTATCACTGCTATTAATAGCAGTTTTAAACTAGAGTTCTGGAAAATAGGTAATGCTGCCCATCAGCTTTGGGCAGATTTAAATGTTGACATAATAGAGATGCTATTATGCTACCTGTGCTTTCTTCTCTCCATTAAAAATACCTTTAGAGCTAAAGCAATAGCAATGCTAGTTCCCACTGGTTTTGGAAAGGAAGACCTATCACCCATTTAATAGAGTATTTGGCTGCACCATCATATTTCTAATTGTACCCTGGTCTTTATTTTTAAAGTTATCCCATCAGTAAAAAAAACAAAACAAAACAAAACAAAAAAAAAAACTGAAGAGATCAATTCAGTTTCAGTGTTTCCTTATCCTCCACTTGGCCAAATCAGGTCAATCCCAAAAGCTGTCTCTGAAAGGCAAGGACCAGCCAGAGAATCAAGGGCATTTGCCAGATCATTCACATAACTAAGAACTTCTTAGATGTGAATTAGACACTGAAACTTGTAAGTCACTCACATATGTTACCTGACTGGTAATCAAAGTAATGAAGCTGTACAAGACAATAGCTGCCTCTTTCACAAAAGACCATACTGTAACCTTACTGATTACATACCTTTAAACTGGAAACACTTAGCAAACAGATAACAGGGAAGCCTTGCCTCCCAACACTACCAACAGATACACTTTAAAGACCTGCTGAGTAGAGAGGTTACCTTTTAAAAATACATAACAGACTTTCAGTTTGATTACCATTCAACTACATGCATTTCACAGAGAGAAAAGAAACACAAACTTATATATTAACTAAAACTTCTCACCACACCAGGTTCTAAGTTTTACTACTAGCTCCCCCATCCTACTAGTATGGCAAGATAAGGAAATCCTGAATTCATTGCAGCTGGCCCTATGAGCCTTGTAATTAGGACCTATAGTGTGGTTTTATCGCTCCTTGAGAGGATTAACCCTTTCACTGCCAACTTCTCTCGCTCCTGGCATACCAATGGGAGGTATTGTTTGTGGTCGTTAAGAAGTGTTATATTCTTTCCAAAGGAATAGGTTGGCTTTGCACATGTGAAGGTGGAGTCTTTCTTTTGGGTGAAATTCCTCAGAGGCGCAGTCTCCCTGGCATCTCACAGATGTTTACCAATAACCTGAAGTTTAGAATGAGTCAGAATGCAGTTCCCTTTTTCTCTTTTCCTTTCTACTGTCATCTTTATAAGACCATGAATATTCTCCCTGTCACTCTGATCACTACTTAGACATCCCTTTTGAGTGTGAAGCTAATTCAGAGTTTTTGTTCAAAACCCTCCTTAAAACTCCCCTTTGCAGCTGTGCAAAAACTCAACAAAGGTTTAATTGCAGATTTGCTCAAACAAGTGCCCCAGCCAAACAATACTGTTTTATGTATCTTGGCAATATTCATTCATCCCTTGTCTTCTACAAGGCATGGGGAGATGAACAGTGCCTGAACCACCTCTTGCTTTCACCATACTCATTGCACCTTCCTGGGCTTTTGCTAGTTAATTCCAGGGGCGAGGAAGAATTTTACTACCACCACTTTCATTATATAACTTGGCTTTTTGGAACGGCTTTTTTCCTCATCTCTCTCTAAAGAATTGGAGATTTCCACTGCTAGAGGCAGGATGTAACACAGTTTGCACTGGTGCTCCTAATAGTATCTTTCAAGTGCCGGATTGATGTGTTTTTCACATTGACTCAGAGTTAACCTGATTTAAGATCATTTTCCAGGTCAGATTGGCAGGAACTGCTGAAGCAGTTTGCTTGACTCTATGCAGGGAGGAATGGGCTACATCTTGGAATTGTCTTGGAATTTTTCTTAATAAATTCATTGTTCTTTGAAGCATCTGTGTTACTGGACGTGTAACATCCATGTTCTCTTCTACTTTCTTCTTCTGGGATGTTATACTTGTGACTTTTCCTGTCTTAATGTTGGACCTTAAGCTGATTATAGGGAAGTCTTTCCTGGTGGGATACAGTGGACGTTTTGGTGTGTCCAACTTTGGCACACATACCTGCCCTGCCAGTTGAACCAGGTGACCACTTTCAGACCCATATCTTATGCTTAGGCCGTAGCGCCTTTGTTGGCAGCCAAAACTATGATTTTGTGTTAGTACAACATGTAATCTGCTGGAATCCTGCTTGTGATAAGACTTTTCGTTGCCACACTTTAAACAAACAGAAGTTTGTGGAGAAGGTTTGCAGAGAGAGTGGCCAAACTGATCTTTACAACCCTTAAATTTTCCTATTGACCTGGAACATGCCAAGAAGGGTTGTTGTAGGAGTGAATTATGTAATATCCAGTCATGGTGTCGAATTGCTCCCTTGTAAGGAGGTAATAGCTCAGTGTAAAGTATATAAAGAGGAAAATGGTCACCACTGCAAACCGTAAGTCCCATCCAAAGCCCCGCAGCAGACAACAGGCAGATATTTGTTTTGTTTCATTTTTTTCCTCTGACTGGTCAATGGGTTGGGCCTGAGGGCAGAAATGGCTTGCAGGCAATGGTGAGGAGTTGCATATTCTACATCCCCAGGGAATGTTGCAGATTTCTGCAAAAGGTAAAGAATTTAGTATTTCGCATGTTCTGTAAAAATGGGATAATAATAGGGAATTTGCAATGTTACTGAAGAGTTTAATGTATGTGAAGTACTTTAAGAGTCTTCTCACAAAAGTTGCTCTTAAAAAGCAAAATTTTATGTTATTGCAAGTATATGTAAGAGAAAGTGGCTCAAAGGGAGAGAAGAGCTTCTTGAAGACCCTTAATTAATCCTATTTTGGCGTCCATAGCACTTCCCCTTCCTTTTAACAATCTGGTGCCAAGAATTTCTCATTCCAATAGCATCCAATAAATCCTAGAAAATAAATTCCTGTGACTGTTGGAGGTATCTTTAGTGACTTGATGGCTAAAGCAGTTAAAACCTTTTAGTCAGTTTTTGCAATAGCTTTTACTTTTAAGATGTAGGGGGTTAACACCTGAAACAAATGGACTGGTTCTCCTCTCAGTGGCTATAACATCTTGAACCAGCACAGATCTGTATCTGCACCATGGTGCAATATAATGATGGGCATTTCAGTGCCAGAACACGTGTGAAGTTCCGACTGAGGTCACACTCACTCTGCTCAGCATCTTGTAAATGGAGAACACATCTATCCCCCAAAGGGGATGGAGAGACTTGTAATGGCTTTTTTGAGTCAGACAGCAGGTCAGTGGGAAAGTCAGAGTAGAGTTTGGGACTCCTGACTACCGCTCTGTGGCCCTTAGAATTGATCCTGGCGTCATGCACCAGCTTCAGCTTTGTAAGAGTGGAGCTCAGCATGTTATGTTTAACTGTAGTGGGTGAGTGAGGAGTATCATCTGTATGGCAGTGGCCTGCCATAACTAATTTTTTATTTAAAGTTTATACTGTCCACAACAGCATAGGATTTGGCAATGGTTAGGAACCATCCAGGCAGTTGTGCCTAGGGCTGTCATACTGTATCTGTGACTGTTACCCAAAAACGCATTCACTGTGCAGACATCCTGCATATTTGAGATCTCTGAGGTAAACATATTTCAAGTTTATTTCACAAACTCTATAAATCAGTTTCTATACATATCTTCAGTATATCTATATAACATATAAAGATTCCAATTTAATATTTGGATTTAATAGCATTGAAAAACAAGTTCTCCATATAGGCACAGATTAGATCTCTTCTAACCTCACTTTTCTGTAAATGCGCAGTAACTGTCTGATGCCAGTGGAATTACATGTGTATAGCATTACTGTCAGAGGTGTATCAGACCTAACATAGAAACAGTTCCTTGTGAAATGTGTCCCATCATTTGAGGGTGGAAAGAACTGTCTATGGTTGGATCTGTTTCTACAGCAATTCATTAGAAAGAAAAAGATAGATAGATAGATAGGAAGGAAGGAAGAGGAAGGAAGGAATATGCTATTTACTTTTTAAAATCCTACTGCACAGTTTCTATTGAGCCTAAGGGCATTAAAGAGAATGACTACCTGTTATCCCCATTAAGACAATTAGCTATGTAGGTGATTATGGGTTTCCTGCTGGTCTAAAACTTCAGAATGGCAAATTAGATGCTCCTGATTTTGATTTGCAGTTTGAGAGAGTGAAGATCCTATAGAGGTGAGGCACAAAAACTAGGTATATACCATTTATCAGGAAATGTTTAAATCACGGCAGATTTTCCCCTACAAAATCCTAGACAGATGTAGATCTGGATGTTTCTTGTTGCTCTTTGAACTCTGTGTTAACTGTCTCACTAACAGATTAGAAATTAAAAATTACTTTACATTTTTCTTGGTGTTCTTTTCCTTTCCCTGACTTCAGTATTGTTCTTGTAAATAGCTTTGGACACAAAAATGTTCCTTTTTGTGGCTTGGTCTTTCAGCTTTTTGCCTGCATGTTTTAACCACACTATGACTGTGGTATGATCAAACAGAAGAAAGCAATCGTTGCTTAGCAGAAGGCTGGGCTAAGTGAACCATAGCAAGCTCAGTCGTTATCCCAGCAATGGGGTGACCAGCCCCATCACACTGCCTTCAAAAAGACTCTATATTAATGACCTGTATATTGCTCTCCCAAAATATGCAGCCATGTTCTTAATGAAAAGATTCCTAAGTTATTCCTGCTATTTTTATCCGTTCTTTACTCAGATCAGTCTCAGAACAATCTTTATACAGTACTATGTTTCATTTAACTTTTCTTCTTTTCTTTTGCAGGCTCTGAGCAGCAGTCTATATAAGAGTGCATCTCCTTATGGCTCTCTTAATAACATAGTGGATGGGTTAAGCTCCCTCACTGAGCATTTTTCTGACCTATCCCTTTCTTCAGAAGCCAGAAAACCCAGCAAGAGGCCACCTCCTAATTACCTGTGCCATCTCTGCTTTAACAAGGGACACTACATCAAAGACTGCCCACAGGTAAGGAGTATACAGTATTCTGGAAAAATCTTCATGAAGATCTTGATTTAGTAACATAACATTTGGCTCAAATATTTCTTTAGAGTAGTACTGAAGAAGTATCTTGACAAAGTGCCAAGCCAGCCATGCATTCTTTTAATCTATTCTTTATCACAATGCTGACGGAAAAAATCTGCTATTTCATTCATGTAATAAGCATTACAGAAAATATTCATCCAGGCACATGAATAAGTAAATTTTGGAAACTATAAGTGGCTACTATGTAATTTTCCATCACAGAGATTGTGTAAAATATGTTTTCAAGCAGCACACTGTATAGTTAGTTTTGGCAATGGCACTTAATAAAAAATGTAACAAGTTACATATGCTAAAGGAGGATAAATTTCTACATGAGAGCTTTGAATTAGTGTTGCAATAAGACAAGCTCCAAGCATACCTGAAGCAAAATGTCCCTTGTCTCATGGAAGAGGTTTGCTATATCTGGCAAGAAGTGATCATCTTGGACTCCTAGGACTTTCTTTTGTAGTGGCGAAGCTGGCAATATTTGTTTCCTTAGAAAAGAGGTATAAAACAGTGTGCGGTAAAACCACTGACCAATTTGCAATTTTTTTCCTGAGGTTCCAAGGCACAATGTGCGAGGTTTCTCCATCCTCTCAAGTTTCAGCAGGAAGCACTTGTGCTTCTGGCTTAAACTTTCACAGCTCCAACTGTATTCTGTATAGAGTCCCAGGGAAAAGAAGGTGCCACTAGTATTCTAGAAATACAAATGTACAAATGTATAATACTACTTCAGTATCGTTTTAACCTCCTACCCTCTTCATATGTGATTTTCAGCAAAATAACTCTGCATAGAATTAACTAGCGTTTGTGGCAGTTGAGGATGTCAGATGTATAAAAACCAAAACACAGGCAGCCGAGAATTTGCCAGCTGAGCAAGGTCAGCATGAAATCAAGTCTAATGTCAGATGAGTTTTAACTGAATGCATTCCTACCACTGTTAAGCACAGACTAAGCTTTTTTCTTCATGGAGTTTAGCTGTGTATCTTTTATTATTTTTAACAGAAGCTGTGGAACAGAAGTACATTTTAGAGACTCAAGTGTGGCACTTGAAAATATTTTTACTTTTCATTATGTTGAGTAAACCAGTTTTCTGTTTGGAAAAAAATACAAAGTTCTCCTTACTAGAAGAATAAAAATTCCCTGGTTTGTATACTTTAGTGTTTAATGTACTTTGTTTAGCATGTTAGAGCAAAACATAAAGATAGGATCATGTAATAGCATACATTACTTAACAAGGGGATTCGAACTACAGGTACTAAATATGCTTTATAGTGAAATACAGTGCTGAAATGTGTGAGATAACAGTGTGGTGCTGTGTAAAAATCAAATGAATGCAACAGGTCCCTTCATGATCAATACATACTGAGGTGTAGCTTGCACAGATGGTCCCAAGTGAGTGCATCAAGCGTGCTGGAGGAGACATGCTTTATTTCACAGGTACTTTTACAGTTTAAGGCACTGGACATTAAAGAACAATTAATGAAAATTAAAGACATACCCACAGAAATTCAGGAAATCCAAAAAAACCCCTAAGGTTCACATAGGAAGATTAATTTACTTACACGTTGTACGTCCTGTGTAATTTTTACACACTGGTTATGATTTCATCAGTAAAGTCTTCAGTTTCCTTGAGAATCAGGAAATAGGAAGAGTATACCTACAGAGCATACTTTATGGCTGGCTTATAAGCTAGTAACTAATCAGCAAAAAAATACAGGACTGGAAGGCATCTGCTTGTTCACTGCACCCAGTCCTCTACAATTACAGGCAGCTATCTCACACGGTCCCTTTCATGAACTGATGAAGTTCTAGCTGAAAAGCATTTCAGTATTTTGCCTTCACTGCTGTTGTTGTGGAAAGCTCTTTCCAGAACTTAAGTCCTCTGATAATTAGAAATATTCCAATTTCTAGGGTAGTTCATGGCTACTTTATATCCATTTGTTCTCATGCCGACATTGTCCTTCACTGAAATAGCTCATCTCCCTCCATGGTGTTTATCTCAGGATGTATTTATAGAGTGCAATCATATCCTCTCTCAGCATTCATTCTGTAGGACTAATTGAGTCAGGTTTTCTTAGTCTCCTCGTGAAATGTAGACTCTGTTTTCCTGTTCATTCTCATGTGCTTTTCATCTTCTTGAACACACATGACAAGTATATAGGGCATCCCAGATTAGATCTCACTTGTGCCTTTTACTGTATGCATGCATACCTGTTTCTATGGATCAAAAGTTTATTGTCATTTCATACATAAGGAGGAGGTGGTATGAAATTAGTGATGCTTTAGTGGTGATTTCTAACACAAGCAAGAGGTAGCCAAAGTGTTTTATTGTCCTGTTACATCTAGCCAGCATTTAAGTGTTTTCTTGAACAAGGGCACACTTAAGCTTTCACAGAAACATAAGCACTTCCCTTATTTCCTCTAAATTTGGGATCAGATCTGCAGGGAATGGTTCTGTGTGCATGAATTACCTTCATAACTTGGAAAGCACTGTGCAGAAGAGAGTTCCAACTGCCCGGTCAGGTCTTTGTTACAAAGACCTTTATCATTACTGGTCCTTCTGGCAATAACTGATTTCTTAATTTGAATATTGTATGCACTACATAAAAGCTTAGGTTTTGATGTTCAATTCTTCTAGTGCTGTCAAAAATGAAAGCTCTTTTACAAAATGTACATTAAAAAAGAGATGTAGCTTAGTATTTTTAAAGTATTTAAATTTGGATAGAGAAAAGGAATAATCTAATCTGATTTGGACAAAATGTGTATCAGTAAATAATACAGTATTTTTATTTCCATTTTATGTAATTGCCTAATAAGAAACAGATTTTGAAATAGTGCTTTCTGCAATTTTTCCTACATAACAAAGGAATTGCATAATAACTTTGAGACTTTTTATTCTCCCTTATTCTGCTTGTTATAAACACTATGAAGGCATATGTTCTTTTCCTGTTGCTGTAGGAGTTGACAGCATGCCATACTGATGAAAATATATGAATCTATTTAGATTTATACCTTAAGTGAGCATCATATTTTAGAAAGTTAAATTAAAAATAAAAAATATGAGCTGTAATATTCCAATACCTCAGGTATCCGCAGTTTGTTTGATGTTCTATCCAAAATGGTCTGTTTGGAAACTAAAAGGGGACTTTGCAAGCTTCTATTTTTTTGGAGTGTAGGA
Organism: Dromaius novaehollandiae; assembly: GCF_036370855.1. Lineage (NCBI taxonomy): Eukaryota > Metazoa > Chordata > Aves > Casuariiformes > Dromaiidae > Dromaius > Dromaius novaehollandiae. The sequence continues at coordinate 19,506,963 of NC_088103.1, forward strand.
ATTAATTAGTCTTTAAATAGTTTGTGTGCTCTGTAGTGGTAGTCAGTGTGGTTTCTGTTTTAGAAACTACCAGAAATGATAGCAATGTTATGACTAGAGCTCCTCACTTCAGATTTGCATACATTTGCAGAAACTGTACCACAGGTTTCTTCATGTTGTAATTATTATGCACGTAAAAACACAGCACTTTTTATCTTTAGTATCATCTTTGTAGCATATCTGCATTTTCTCTGAACTAATTTTTGAGTTTCAGTAGTTTAGATGTTACCATCTTTCTCTTCTCATGTCTCTAGTGTTCTTTCACATTCAAAACTTGCATCGACTTGAATGAACTGAAGAATGATTAGAGGATTAAGGTCAAAATCAGTACTCTTAAACTTAATACTGTGTCTCTTAAATTATCATTGACAATGCCATCACGTATATGATTTTTTTCTTTTTAAATAAGAAATAATGAGAGTATTTTTGTTATCTCATTGTTTACAGATGGTTAGGTGTGTGACATATAAACATACACATACATATAAAGATTTGCCAAAACTTTGTGTACTACTTGGTGTACTTCAAGGTGCTGCGCCAGTCTACATCTTACATATGCATTATAACTACAGGTTTCCCTCCCTGTGCCAGGACAAATGACGATGAGCTCTGGGCAAGTAATAGTTACGGTATATGATTTTTTATGACATTTATTTATCTAGCAGATGTAGAAATTCATACATGACATTTCCAAAAAATGTTATACTGTCTCTTTTAACCCGCTGTTATCACTGCACCCTGTATTTTTAAAACCTACAAAGTATGAACACTGGGTTCTTTTGTATTACAAACAGCCTACACAAAATGAATGTTGCTGTTTTACAATATAAAATGTTATTGACATTACAACTCTTCCATGATGTTGCCACGCAAAATGCAGACCTAGAACCCATATTATATGACTCTCTCATGTAGATATAATATGCACGAAGTGCCTGATATTGGGATGTTTTGTGTTAGATAAAGTATATGTGGACATTTGTGGATAAAACATCTAGTTCTAGTTTTGAGAAGCTGGTAAGTGATTGAACCATTTGCATGGTTCAAAATCCTCATTGAAAAAGAAATATGTGGACACAGATCCTAGACAGTATTTATTACGTAAGTCCTTCCTCTTGTTGTTTTAGGCAGTAATGGATTCAAGGCAAAGGCAGCAACAAAATTTGTAGTGGTAGAGTCCAAGCTCAGAGCCCCAGCAAAGCATTTTTGTATTCAAAATTTCCAGTCAAACTGCTGTACCTCATGTTTCTGCCAAGCACCAGTTCCATCTACTTGTCTGTCTGTCCTAATCTTATCCAAGGGCTTGTGAGGCCTTTTGTAACACTATGTGCAGGGCTAATCACTCCAAAAATCCATGGCTCCAGCTATGTTGTTCTGCATGCTGGACAAGGAGATCGTTCTGATCCCTGCATCATTGCCAAGATCTCAGAAAAAATCTTGCTGACATTAGTGTAAATTTTTACACAGGCAAGGAACTCCCACATCATGGAGACACTGTGAAACAAAATATCACAGTTATGCTGTCAGAACCCTGATGCGCTACAACTATTTAGTGCAGCCCCTGGAAGATATAAAACTGTTACTTAATGTATTTCCCAATTTTACATTATACTCTTAGAGGAACATGCATATGCATGCTCATAGAAATATATACATACTACCACAGATAGATATGTAATAGGAAATGATATTAGCCTCACTTTGCATAGTATTTTTAGACCTGTGAATGAAATATATGGGCATGATCCCTATTACCTAGGCCAACAATGGGAGTCTTTCCATTGCCAGCAGTGATCTTTGAACGAGATCCTATAAAAGTAGCTTGAGAACACATATTCAAGTCAATGAGAGTAGCAGGTAATTACTGTAGCTGCTTGCATTTGGATAGATTTGCTTTTGTGGCTTTATACAGGATGTGGAAGAAATCCGTGTCAGGCAGAGTTTAGTCCTTTGTTCTTAACTCACAGCTCGGTCTGCCTGATCATGCTGCCCTGGAGCTGTCCCTCCCTGTGGTCAGATACAGTGACTCTTCGGCAACAGAGCTGGTTCAACAGGCAGCTAGCTGGCTAGGAGACTGCAGTGGCTCGCACGCCTGAAGCAGTGATTTGATTTTTCTTGTGCCTTATGACTGTGAAGAGCACAAGAAGGGATTTCAAATGTCCTCAAAATTCAAGGGATCTGCAGCTGTGCTTTCTCCAGATACCAAAGGCTGGCTAAGATGGCAATGATGAGGAATCTGTCACCTTTACAAAGATAGTGGAAAGATTTTACCTTGCTGGTTTGTGGTTCAGAGATATTAATTTAAAAAAAGCAAAATGAACACAAACCTCTTGAAACGTATTTTTCTTTTTAAGTGAAAGATGACATTTCAGAGAGGTCTGAAATTATAGGAGATCACAGACTTTGCAAAATCTTAAAATTGACTCTGAAAATAGTAATTTCTGACAGTTGCTACATATAACCATAGTCTTTTGAAAGACTGGTGATGGCTTCCAAATAAACACAACCTTTTTCCAGCGAACTGAGTGAAGTATCAGTATTCTTATTCAGTGATAGGATGAGGGGTCAGCTATACACTCTCTTAGGACTCTGAAATATGGTACAATTTTGCAGGTTTCACCATAGTTTTTGGTAAGAGTGTACTTGTGGGCATTGGATATGCTGCTGTACAGGTCTGGATTGTTTATACTTCAGTTCCATTAGCTCAGAGGGTTAGAAGATAATAGAATCCAGACAGTGCAATGCCTGCTATGAATAAAATGGTATTTGAATCACCAAAATTAGTATTCCACATATAGCGGCAATACGGGATATATAACAAAAGATAATAGCAGCTAAATTCATCTCTGGTACAGTACCACTGATTTGAATAAGACCATTACTGACAGGGACCTGTATGCCTCTATTACAAGGCAGAAAAAACTATTAATCTGTACTATATGCAATTGTTTTCAAATTATATGAGGTATTACAGAAAACAAATACATTTATCTCTAGCCCCTCAGTTCTGTATCTTTAAATTATGGTTTGAAACATTAACTGCTTTAATAGAGCACACATTTCTTCACCTACATATATCTCTTTAAGAAGTTATAATGCTCAGGTGTTGATTTTGTAAACATCTATACACATACTGAACTGCCACATTATGACATACTGCAACAATTTGAGGCTCTCAATGTTCCTGTTTATAGACAATATATTAATATCATTTATTCATATTTTTCCACTCTGAACCAACATAATATTGTTGTAGACAATTTGGACTCAGCTAAGATTTTTTTTTAAGAAGTGTTTACCACATACAGTCACTTTGACAACTTTGTTTTCAAATATACCTCAAAATTTATTACAGATTATTTTTGCTTTTTCTCATATGCTTGAGCTTAATCCTGCCGAGTTTGTGAGGTTAGCTGGATGTATTTTCTCAGATCCTCTCTGGTACAGTGCCACTGATTTGAATAAGACTGTAACTGACAGGGACCCGTATGCTTCTATTTCAAGGCAGAAAAACCTATTAATCTGCGCTATATGCAATTGTTGTACAAGACTTTAACAAAAGTATGATGGGCTGTAATTTTGTAACATTCATTTTACCTCTGGAAATTCAAGCTGTTTAAGTCTGAAACATCAAAAAACACCATTGTTCTCTGTTTTGGAAATTCTGAATAACCTGTGCATGTCATTCCTTTAAACCATTTATAAGAGCAGCAAGTAACTTGGACAGCTGTGTGCAAGCAGAGGGGATCCAAGCAGCCCTGTTTTGAAAGCGTACTCCCAAAGTACCAGTTTTAGAACTGTGGTTGTAATATGTAGCATTTACATCCAGTTGTCTGATAATCTCTGGGTGTTTGGAAGGAAGATATTGAACCTTAACATACCAGGATAAAATAAATTAGAAAGTGAAAAAGGAAACAGAAATATCTAGTGAACTGTTGCTGTCCCTTTCCTGTCTAGGACACTTACATTACATACGGTTTCCCAAAAGTCCAGAAGACCCACCAAAACCAAACTCTTCCTTATGTACCGTCACTAAGTCCTCATAACTGTGGTACAGTCCTTATTACTGATATAAGTTCAAACTATTTTGTTTACATTTGAATTGTATTTGCATATTCATGACCTAAATAAGTTCCCATCTGTTGCCCAGTGACAAACAAACAAATGAGGTGAGGAAAAAAGCGGGTATCAGGAAAAGAATGCTGTTTAAATGTAGACTCTCATAGATGCCTGGTGTTTATACTCAGTAAATGAGTATACTCATTTGCTGAAACAGGACTGGTAAAGCCTCACCTGTATCTAGTTTGAACTCAGTAATTCAGGGAAGACTGAAGGGAAGTGAGATGAATTAGAGAGCTCTGAAACATGACTTCTTAGGAAGACTGAAGAATGGTGTAGTTTGGCCTCCCCAGAAAGACATATTAACAGTTTTCAAATATGTATAAAGCCCTTCATGAAGGGCACAATTTATTCTCCAGATCCACAGCTAATGAGTTCAGAGTCCTGGACTTAAACTGTCTCAAGGAAAATTAGAATGCTCTTTCCAACAGTACATACCATGAGGCACTGAAATACATTGCCTGGGAAGGCTGAGGATCATTTCTTTCAGAGCAGGCTAGATAAACCTGTATCAGGATTTTCACAGGTGATAACTAGTCCTGTCTTGTGACAAGTGGGAGAACAAGTGTTTCCCAGCCCTATTTTTTACTGTCATATATCTGCCTGTTAATAATACAACTAATTATCTTAGACATATGTAATTTATATTTTAAAACTGTGCAGAGCAGACCAGATCCAAGTCCTGTGTAGGCCACTGGGAAACTTTTATCAGCTTCCTTGAAGTACACTGAACATAGCTATTGCACTGGTCTAAATCTGGGCAGTATTTACTAACAATTTGGTATTTGCTGTTTGCAGTAAAACTCCTGATAAACCATAATTAAGTGCTTAGCTTGGAAACCAATGCTGCAAGCATTCCCCTCAAGAGGGAAAGCAATGTCTGGTTTCCAGCTCTCCCACAAGCTGATTTATAGATAAGGTAGAGAAAGGGCTACCAGCTCAAAACCACTTTAGTTTATAAATTCTTCATTTGCCCTGATAACAAAGTAGTAATAGCAAGATGAAGTGAATAATGTTTTCACACTTCAGCAGAGTATTTTGGTTTAGCATGATATATAGGTTGTGGAATCTCCATCCATACTTGGAAGTTTTCAAGATCTGATTGGACAAAGCCCTAAGAAACTTGGTCTGAATTCAGCATTGACTGCTTTGAGCAGGAGGTTGGGCTAGATGACCTCCCAAGCTTTTAAATAAAATATTCATGCAGAATTCAATAATGCTAAAACATAGAAGTTGAAGAAAACAGGCATTTATTACAACATAAATGAAAAAAACCCTAGACCTTGGAAATAACATTGGTCAAAATGTTCATGTACAAATACTTCCTGTAAAAATGTTTTCATTTAATCTATAGTTAGAAAGTCAATCAAATCATTTTTTTCAAATGTAATTTTCTCTAGGAAAAACGTGTTTTAACAAAATGTTTCACCAAAAAGCAGAAACAAGAATTTTAAGTGGAAAACTAAAGCAGAAGAAACATTCTTCATTTAGCAATGTTTCATAAGTTTCATTTGCTCAGATGAGTGTTTATATTTTGGCATTTCCAGTTTGAAATTCTGAAATTATTCACATCTACCAAATATATCAATATTTCAACTTTCCTTCCTCGCTTTAGGAGAATCTCATTTTCCAATTTCTCATAAATGAAAATTCCATTTTCTGATAATCCTCATGCATAATTAAAGATGGCCCACAAGGTCTGAGTAGAAGCTGGGGTGATGTCAGATAAATGGGAGGTCCTTTGGTTGTTGTGAAGAAAGTGATTGTCAGGGGAGTGGACTGACTTGTCTCTCCCTCCCTTTTCCTTTTAACGTAGTGTACAGAGGAGGAAGCTGGCAAATAGAGCAGTGAAGAGTGAGAGCAAAGCACCAAAGGCAGAGTGACAATTTCTATTGGCAACAGCTAGCAGCTGGAGTTAACTTTTCCTTACTTTTCTGATTGTCCCAGGACAGTCTGTAGATTGCGAGGAAACAAATCCACTCCAGAAGTGCCCTTCTCCTGTTGTCAAGATGTACCAATCAGTCCTGCCTTTCCCTCCTGTTACTTCACCTCCCTCAAGAAATTAAGATAGTAAAGGTAAATAGTAAAAGTAAGTAAAGGTAAAAAAGCCTCTTCCATCTCCCTGTTGGTGTCTAACCACAGGCACTGGTGCTATACTACTATATCTGGCTTATGTCAGTAAAGGCAAAAGGAGCCTATATATTAAGTATGGCCCATTTTATACCTATAAAACAGGTCATCTATCAGGTGTGAACAGAGTTGCTCAGCTACCTAATGCCCATCTATGCCTTGTAGGATTTTATATATCCTTCAAAAGAGAGGACTGGCTGAACAAGTTTGGTCAGAAGCAGGAGAGAAGAGAACATTGCATAGATCAGGAACACAAGTCTTCACTCTGTACTGATGCATGAATGTCAGCTGCATATACATCAAGCTCAGGAGGCATCGTGCAAACTGATGAAATTATCTAGGCGATGCTTTTTGGAATAGCAGCGGAACACCTACATAGTGTACTATATGAGTTGAGTTCACTGACAATCAGCAATCTCGTGCTTACAGAGGGAGACTTGGGGGTTAAAGTTGTTTTAGGAGTCATTGCACATGTTGGAGAATAAAACATTTAGTCTTGGCAGTGATGCTAAGGTTCAAGGACTTGTTTAGTATTCAGTTTGTAACCCTAACAAGGCCCTCCCTATACACTTAAAGTAAATCCCACGTAAAGTAGTTCCCCAATCACTACTCCTTCCCAGGAGGAGCATGTTTTGATACAGCTGCCATTTGCTGCTCACACAGTAAAAGTCACATGCTTTAGCCTTAAATTAATGGTATTCTAGAGCAGATGGCATAAAAATTGACTGCAGGTTCCTTGATGCAGCAGCACCACTCAGTGCATACCTGTGAAAGGACAGTGTCTATTAAGTTTGCTGAAACAGCAAACTTGAAAACTTTGAAGACCTGTTGGTTTCAAAGCTAATTGAAGTTACAGGTCATGCTAATTTTCTTGCAAATTCAAGTGAGAGCAACAACTGTATTTGTTCTGACTTTGATTTTTGACATAAGTGCCATTCCTAATGCTTTCAATATCATAAAAAAGCTGATTCCTGAAAATCAGTACCATTAAGCAATCAGTTGTGCAATATTTTTTTTCTATTTATATACTGGAAGTGTTAGCTCTGACTCCACACAGAAATTCAATAATATATTTATGATGTAAAGATGTATAATGTGAGTGACAGAAATGTAATAACTTCCCCAGATGTCAAACTGAAAGAGTTGACAATAGAACTTCAGTCCACAGACACAAGTGCTGTCATTAATAGAATACTCTAATTTAAAGGGACATTTCCAAAATTTCAGAAGCTTGTCTTTTTTTCCTTAAAGAATAGGCTTTTTCTTGCAAATTTTCTCCACAGAGCAGAAAAGCTAAAATGTTCATATGGTAATTAGAGGGAAAAAAAAGAAAAAACCTTTCATGTCAGGCCGTAGTAAGTGCCAAATCATTAGCTAAGGCGATAAAAGCCTGAGACAGGCACTTATCTTGAAACATTTGAGGGGTTTCAGCAGTAACAGCAGACATGTTGGAGGTGATGCAATCATCTCGCTTACTAGTTCATCCTCAGATTTGAGACCAGTTTTTCACAAGATACTCCGTACTCTTCATTTCTAACTCATTCTCTGCCTGCACATAAATGTGCGTAGGAGTACAGCAGAACCTTTTGAGGTCTTCTGCGCTACTGAATCCAACAAAAACTCCTTTCTCATTCTGCAAAGAAAGAGCACAGTTTGACTAGATTTAGACTTAGTCTCAAGCTATAATTTTGGACATGAGTTCAGAGTAAACCTGAAAATTTCCCAGGTTCAAGGTTTTCATATACAAAGTACTGGTTTCAAGTCCATTTCTAATTTTAACCTATGTTGCAGGTGTACAACTATAGATAAAACTCTGCTACAGACAAAATCAATACTTCCGCCTGAGCAAGTGTAACTGCACCATCTGGCAGCAAAGAACACCCAGTTCAAGCATAGACTCAGCTATCCACCCTCCCAAACATTGCAGGATGAGTGTTTCATCACTACACTTTACACAGGTGGAAAGGTGACTCTCGGAAGAATTAATGAGAGGAAAGATGATTTTTGAAATGGTTTCATGTAACAGTTGTGTTATTCTTACTCCTAAATGCCTTATTACACAGTTGAGAAAATGAGAGAAAGAAAAGCAAAAAATGTGGGGGAGAGAAAGGTTCCTTTCAAAGAACTTGTGCATCAGAAGTCTTTGCCAGGAGATTCATCAGGAGAGGAAAAAGAAGACATTGGTTTAAATAGTCATTGCAGGCCTGTATTTTGTATTCTTAAATCAAAATACAAGCCTGCAATTTCCTTAAGAAAGAATCCTCTAAGTCTTGGTTAAGAAGGTTTAATAGATTAGAGCTAAATGGCAAAAGGCTTTAAACTGGGGTGTTGTCTTCATTACTTTTACCAAGAATCATGTTGTTCTCACCAAAATTCCTCCTGTAATTTCAGGTGTGCCTGGGCCTGATTCTCTGTGACCCATCACATAAGGACAAAACACTACCATTCTGACTGTACTGGATTTTGTGCTCCACTTGCCACTGTCAAAGTGTTTACGCAAAGCATGGGAAAATGGAGAATCAGGCCCAGTGTTTTTCAGGTTCCCTTGAAAATGGTTATTCATCATGTAACATTGCTGCTTCATTCCTTTCCTCTGGTGGTTATATGTCTGCAACAGGTGAAATGCATATAACTACTCTGATTTTAGCATGTGCCAGTAACTTTTGCAGTAATGACCAAAAGTGTGTATCAATTTCCTGCTAATTTGAGAATGCTGTGCAGTTGTATTCTGTGTGATGTAAAGTAGACAGTTCTCCTACCTAAATATAGCAGTTATACCAGCACACTAAATGTGTATGCTGAAGATCCGAGAAGACAAAGGCCTGTTTTAATGATGCATGAAGGTTTCCTCAAGAGAATTGCAGGGGAGTGCATAGGCCTGAGCTTTTCTCCTGAATGTGTATTACTTCGCCCTCTTAGCTTTTTGCTATTTTATAATTTCGTTTGATTTGCTATCCTGCACCCATATGATCTTCTAAAAGATCTAAAAGTTGGAGGGGAAGAGGAGGAACAGGATGCGTTATAAAGATGAATGTTGCATACTTGCAACCGTTAGCCTTAGCAAAAAAGATAAGATCTAACACTCATACAAAAGAGTTGGGTTGTTAGCATAGCACCACATATAGGACTGACAGACAGGTACTGCTTATATTAATAATTCTATTATTCAGTAATGAAAGCTATGGTAATTAACAACACTATGACTGTTACGACACCACTAACACTATCGCTCCCGCTGCAGCCTGTTAAACTTTTACAAAATTCCCCCTATTGCTGATATCAATAACAACAGTCTCCTGAGGAGCAAGTCTTAAATGTAATTTTATGGTTGGTTTGTGATAAATTATTTTCTTTCATACTATACTGAATCTATTTAACCAGGAGGTAGAAGACTCCTACTGTGAACCTGAAAAGTGATGGTGTTAATGTGAAACTGTTGGAAAGGCTTTTTTTGATAATGTTGACATATATAAGTAAATAATACAATGGTCTCCTCCATAGCTGCTTGAGGTGCAACGTCCAACATTGGTGTAAGTTGGTACAGCTGATAAAGGCTGTACTGCTTATGCTGAGTTAAATGTGACTCACATTTTGTGTTTGTTTGCAAACTTGGAGAGAATGGAGCATTTTTTTTAGAAGTAACATAATTTTAACTCTCATCTGCTTTCTCCTGAGCTTCCATTCCTGATTCAGCACGCATGAGTCTGCTAATGAAATCCAGATGTCAGACGAAAAACCAATAAGCTCTCCCACCCATCTGGTGGATCAGGTTTCTCAGAGACTGGAAAAAAAAGAATCAGGAGAGATTCCTAGAATGGCTGAAACTTTAGATTTCAGTATGTTTTCAGAGAGCAGAAGGTGGCAGGGGGATGGGATAGAGGTAGTGTTGATAGCAAGTCAAGATTCTTAGTGGAAGAGTGAGAAGAAATTGAGTGGTTATGTTATCAGTGAGTCTGAGCTTTAAACAGACCTAGTATATCCCAAATTCAGTACTGTTACTGAATTTCCTTTTGGAAAAGAGTGCTGGGATGCAATGCAGGTTATATAAGATGCCAGCACCCTGGAAAATTACGCTGAGCATCACAAATGGCAATTCTGAGTCAGAAGTAAAAGAGCAATGTGAAGTGAATTAGTAAATTGGCAGCTTAGTTTTTTTGTCCTTGGCTTTCCTGTTGCAGGGTCCCAGTCCAGCCAGAGACTCAATAAGTCCGGGAGGAGAGTTCTGACATCAGCCTTGAGTTTACTTTGGAGGATTATTTGCAGTCCTCCCAAAACTAGCTCTGGGCTTTCTCTCTCTCTCCCAACCCTCAAACCTAACCCTAACCCTAACCCTAGGTTAAACTGTACATAAGGCACCCAAGCCAGTTCCAAGACTAAGAATTCCTCATGGGAGAATTCTTTTTGCAGCCCTCAGTTTCTTTGGCAGCCTCTTTCCAGCCCAGATCCAACAGTAGCTCCAGGCTTTCTTTTTCTCTCAACCTTAACTCTAACCATAAACCTGTGTTAAGTTTTAGATTAAAGCAGTCCAGTCCTTCCCCAGACTAAGAATTCCTCAAGGGAATTTTATTTTGCAGCCCTCAATTTCCTTCGGCAGCTCCTTTCCAGTCACCAGCAGTCATAGTCCAAGGCTGTCTTTTTTTCTCAACACTAACCCTAAGCCTTGGCTGAGCCATAGGCCAGGAACCCCACTACATACAGAGACTCAGTAAGCCTGAAAGGTGAATTCTAGCATTAGTCTTTTGTTACCTTGGAAGATCCTTCATAGCCCCCTGCAACTGTAGCTCTGAGTTTTCTCTTTCTACTGTTTTTCATTTCTGGAATGTGTCATAATTTTGAAATTTATCACATCTTAGGCCTGAGAAGAGGGGCCAGAAATTTCTGTACCAAAAGTCTCGAGCTGAGTAGCAGATTGGAAAAAGAGAAAATTTCTTCATTTTTAGGGGAAATACTTAACAAAAATCAATTTTACTTGAGCATTTTATGCAACTGTCACAAAAGAATATTCCATTACATTTCAGACAAGTGAATAATTGAAATAAAAGTGGTATCTTCTCTACTACGAATAACATTAGGATGCGTCAGGGTATGCTTTGACTCTGAAAGGTGTGTTTCCACAGGTACAGGCTGTGAGGCATAACAGGCTTTCCTCATTTTATCTGTGTTTGATTTTTGACATAAAAGCCACAAGTTGCTTTTATGCTACTTTTGTATCCCATATACTGAAGAGTCAGCCTGAGGTGATTTCTACCATGGAATCATTTATAGTCTGTAGTTTCCCCCTGGGGCTTATTTGGCAACTGAGAGCAGCAAAGATCCATTTGCATTTCTTTCCACAACCACACTCCTCTAGATTGGCAAGATAGGGAGAAAAGTTTACTATGGGTTGCTCTGCCAACTCTATTGCCACAGCAGACTTCTCTCATACTCAGGTTCTTCCCAAATCTGAGAGTGGTGGATTTATGGCCCCCACAGTGAAGGAAAGCTATCTCACAGTCACTCTCCTTTACTTTGTTCGGTTCTGCACCTGTTTCATATAATTTAGAATCTGAGCATTCTCAAGGCATACATTTGTGGTTTGCTCTCTCCTTCTCTTCCCAGGGTTGGTCTTGTAAAGCAGTGTTTCTGTTTAGCAACAGTTTTCCTTAAATGTCAGAGAAATCATGACAGATACAGGTACTTTGCACTTGAAATGGGAGAAAGTTTCTAGTGAAGTTTAATGCCTGCGGGAGCTTGTGACATTGTCTCGATGCAGCTCATAACCCAGGAAAGCTCTGTTTTGCCTACTTAGTGGTCAGCTGCACACTTTCTCTCAGCAGTTTTGGATCTTCCGGAACATACTCAATAACAGTGCTTGCAGACTTAGGCAAGTTCTGCCTGTGCTCTAAGCCAGGTAGCCCAAGCCAGTTCTAATCCAAAAGTCCTGTAGCAATGTTTATTGAGGAGATGTGCTACAGGATTCCGTAGATTTGAGGGTTTGAAATGCTGTAGTACCGCGTCTGTGAATGTTGTACTGTTTTCCATGGGGGATGGTAGCAAAGGCAGTTAATGCCCATGGTTATACCTATTATGTTGGAGGTGAATCTTCTGATCATCAGGAGGTGATAGAATTACTTGTGGATGCTGCTAAGTGGTAGTTTAGAATCAGCAAAGAATCCAGGAGCTCTCTGCTGTTAGACTGAACTGAGCTATTGAACATACGTGCCTTCTAGCAAAGGCACTGTACAGTAGCTACAGACACACCAAAATATTTATTCACTACCATGTATTCTGCCCAGGTCATCCAGGTGTTCGTCATTTATGAGCTGGTCTTAGCTGAATTCTGGTTCCCATTAGTGATTATCTGTGATGAGGGATGGTTAGAACTATGTGCAGCCTGCGCAGTTCACATTAGAGCCTGTGCTGTTTTACGAATTCATCTGGTGATTGTACACAGGGATTCAATAGGATCAGAGCACACAGAATCTAGACTGGGCTTTAGTGGCAGAGCTGTAACCGTTTGGTGCTCTTGGGGAGGGTAGACAGAGTGTTTCTTTTCATGAAGGATACAAACCACCTCAGCACAATCTGTTGGACCTTGCCCATCTTTCTCAGGAGCTAGAGCAGTATCTCATGGAAGCATCTCTCCCCATAAACATTTCTTATCATGTCTTTTCTCTCTACCCCGTAGTGCTCTCTGACAAGCCCTTAATACATTTGGTGGCTGATAAGAGCCAAAAGCAGAAGCTGGTAGAGATAAGAGCAGGGAAGTGTGAGAAGTGAGAAGACAGCTGTTGCCTGAAGCCTGCCAGATGTTGAAAAATAACTAGAGTGGGCAGTGTATAGCATCGCCCTAAGGTTACTTCATTAAGAACCTAATTTAACTCTCATTTGTGCCTATGGAAAAGACCTACTCATTTCAATAGGAGCTGGAGACAAGCATAAGCAAGTTTGGATGGCCAGCCTTCAGAGATGGGCTGTTGTCTTGCTCCAGCAGAATTACTGGTACACACAGAGGTTCTGACCCTGCTGACCCCACGCTCTGTGTCCTTGCCATACCTTCTCTTTATCTCACTTCCATTCTTGAGATTCTTGCCCAATCAATTCCCCTTCTTATCCAGCTGCTACAATTAAAGTCCTGATTCCTTTTCTGGAATACCTAAGCTCTGGAGTTTCACCCATCCAGTCTCTTTTCCAAGGTCCCTTTCACTGATGAAGAAGAATTAAAGCTGAAGAATGGATATTTGGCACACTGAAACTGTCATAGCAGGAAATGGAAAGCATAGAGCTTCAAAAATACAGCTCTCATATTCCTTGTGTTTGGTTCCCTGAGATACAAGCCTTATCTAGTTTTTCCAAACTCGACCTTTCTTCCTTATATTTTTCTCTGTTTAATGTCCAGTGTCTGTAATTTCATTCATTTAGTGTCAAGCCACTGTCTCTAGAGAACTTTTTGCTTAGCTGCTTAGCACATCTTGTATGATAAGACATAGCGGTTTCATCTGTGGACATTTATAGCACACTTTGGATGGTTATATTATAATAAGGAATAAGGCCAAAGTGCAGTGAGCCCCAAGAGTTAAACGTATAGGCCTTGAAAAGGAACTTGAAGTTCTTGAAAAAACTCATAGTACCTTTTAATAGGACTCCATAAGTCAGACTGTCAACCAGCAGTTGGATATCCAGCAGTAAATGTTCACTGTCTTATTGTAAAATTGATGTGTTCCATACTGCTTCTTAGAAGCCCATGATTGCTGATTCCTTCTCCCTTGAGACAGTTCTGTCTGGGATGAATAAGTGAATCTGGACGCAGTAAAAAGTACCTTATTGTATATCTCCAGAAGACAAAGCTTCTTGGCATTGATTTTTCTTTTAACTCCTCCTTGACTTTTCTGTTGGAGTGAATTACATGGACTGACCAGATAAAGATCACACAGAGTACAGAACTAGTACTCCACTACACATATTTGAGCCTTGTTTGTTAATATAGATTGGTTTCATACAGGTAGAACTAGACAGCTATCTTACAGAACACAATATATGAAATCATATATTTTTTTCATTTCATCTATGATCAGTTTGGGGAAGGGGTTGTTTGTTACTTGAATTTGAACAGTCTGATCCAGTTTTGGCATGCAGCTAGATTACCAGTATTCTAACATTCAGGTTTGTTGCTTAACTGTGACTGGTTACCAATGTCACATGATATTGTTCCTTACAATGAAAATAGATATCAGTTTTCCATGAATATTGAGCCAGGAAATGTGTTTGCTCAAATTTTTGTAGAAAATGAAGAAGGCTGAAGTCAAATCACTTTAAAAAGAATCAGTAGTTCTTTAAGCAATATGATTTGTCATTCACCCACAGTCCTCTCCAACATCTAGTCTTGTGTACTTCTGCTGTTATAAATAAATCAAAAGATGGAGTTTTCATCACATCCATATGAAAATCTATTTTAAAGTTGAAAAATCCCTGGTGTTTGCAAATACTTCCTCACTATCTAATTTAAATAGCACTTTTATTCTCCTCATTACTCTTCAAAATACATGGACATACATGAAACCTTCCACATGACCGTGGAATATTAAATTATAGAATCACAGAGTCACTGAGGTTGGAGAGGACCTCTGGAGATTGTCTAGTCCAAGTCCCCTGCTCAATGCAGGGTCACTTACAGCAGGTTGCTCAGAGCCATGTCCAGACAGGTTTTGAATATTCCAAGGATGGAGACCCCACAACCTCTCTGGGCAACCTGTGCCAGTGTTTGACCACCCTCACAGTAAAAAAGCTTTTCCTCGTGTTTAAATGGAATTTCTTGTATTTTGATTTGTGCCCATTGCCTCTTGTCCTGTCACTGGGCACGACTGAGAAGAGTCTGGCTCTGTCTTCTTTACTCCCTCCCATGTTACATACTAGCTACATAAGGTGGATTTGGGGGTGACTTTTGTATTAAGTATTAGTCATAATTAACAGTTTTATGGAGTGTGGAAAGCCACAATGTTTATGTGGCACCTTTTTGCTACCTGTGATCCACAGTTTAACAGGGCTGATCTTGTTCTTAGCATGTTAGAAATCACCTGGACCTAACTCAGTGACTGGACTTAGAATAGTTATACCTGACACAACATAGTGCATTGCCACATAGAGAATTTTACATAGCAGCATGCTATTTCCAGTTCTGGAAGTAGCTACTTCAAAGATAAAATAATACAAACATGCACAAATTATGTCCTGTGAGATAGAAAATAATCATGGCACAAATCAGATGGAAGATAGATTTTTCTCCCAAATACTGGGTACTCTCCGGGGAAAGAGTCCACAGGTCAAGTCAATAGATTGGTAGAATTCAATCCACCTAAAATAGTTGACATGGAAGCTTCTCTTGAGTCAATCAGTAGATTGTAGCTGTTGGGGAAAGCGGCAGGGGGGGAAGCTCTTAATTCTTTGGGTTAAAACATTTGGATATAATGTAGGGAAGTAGTGATCCAAGGAAAAGCCTGATCACCTCAAATTCCACTTTCTCTGTCCCAACTGAATGGGAGAGAGGGAAACTAAAACCAGAACTCCATTTTAACTTTTAAGTCTTAATATCTGCACTTCCTTTAGGGTTTTAGTCATCTTCCTGGCAGAAAATGTGCTATGCACTGCAGTTTTTACTTTGCAGGCAGACAGTTTGCAATTAGTTCTCCATTTTAAAAAGAATCACAGAAGTAGGATTTGCAAAATCTTTACTGCCTCTTCTTTATCCCTGTTTGCTTTTACCTTACAATCTCTCCTAAATTTTCAGCAGTGTTTTCTGTTAGACCTTAAAGCTGAAGGTAGGCAAGCCTAAAAGGGTCAGTGCTCATGAATTAGCAAGTGTAATTCTGTTTAAGTCTGTGGGGATGCATCTGTTTGTAATACTGGGTGATCTGACCCACAATAGCTGTTTGCATGAAAAACAGGAAAAGCCAGGTAATACCATTAGCCGAGAACTTTAGCTAGCATGGCATTCTGACTTTATTGAGCTGTGGTGTTTATGTGTGGAAAGAACTCCAAATTGTGCCATGGATATGTTAATCTTGAGTCAGGAGTGGCAAGGCAATTCCCTAAAGCATTTATTGTACGTTGTACTTTTCCACAAATTTTCACATAAAACAAACATTTCAGATTCTAAACTATGCCTTTTCATTAGAAAGCAATCTGCTCCTTTCTGAGTTACGGTTGAAAAGACAAGTTTTGACAACCTGCATCTCAGCTGGCACTAAGAACCTCAAGTCAGATGTACCTACACTGTTACAGAATAGGGCTGTGACAGACGCTCTATCTTTTCCCAGCAGTTCCCTGCCCAGTTAGATCCTTGGAAGTAGCAAACTCCCTGCTCAGGCTTCCCACAGCTGACCAAATTGCTAAGAGAACTGAACTAGAGTGCATTTTTTACAAATGGCCAATCTCGATTAAAAACAAAACAAAACATAAACACTGTGTTGCAGTATGCAAGTTCATCAGCAATGAAGAAAATCTTTAGTTAATTTTTTTCAGTGCCACACTGGAAACTCATATTTAGACTATTAACAGCAATAGCCCAAGGTCATTTTCAGAATCACTCTTTGTCACAAGAATGATGCCCCATCCTGTACTTACGGTAACAATTTATATCCCTCTAATTTTGCATTTGGCCATGCTAAAACAAGGTCATTTGCAGTTTTTTGAAAGACTCAGATCACTCCGTATAAGTTATCTGACCTCTTCATTATTTAGCACACCCCAAACACTCTGCCCTCTGTAGACTTTATTAGTATCTATTTCATCTTTGTTCCTCTTTTCAACTACATCTTAATGTAATATTGCCACACTGAAATAAAAGAAAGGAGTTGCTTCAACATCCATGTGTTTTAGAAATGGTGGATTTGTGTTTTCAGATTTGACTCAACCCCAAACTGCTCTTGACAGTGTGAAAAGCGCCCCATTACAACCAGTTCAGTTATGGGGATGATTCAGGGAAGGGTGAATTTGGGAGTCTGAATGACTCATACTGACAAATATTAGGTACTAAAACTTGTCTGTTACTAGTCATCAGTATGAGGAAGAGTCAAAGCTGTTCTCGTATATTTCAAAATATAAAGCCTTTATATTTTCTGAACATTTAGCTCTGCCCTGTATAAAAACATAGTACTGAAATTGCATCTGTAAACCTACATTAGTGTAGTTAAACTTCTGCTTACAGGCCCTTGTCACTTAACAATATTACGTAATCAGTTAAGCAGTTAATATAATATCTTAAAGTTTTAACTATGTGGACTAATAAATGAAAATCCTGGACAATCTCTGCAAAAAAAGGTTTTAGATGAAAGAAACATTTTAAAGTTGCATTTAACAAAAAATATAGGATTTTTAAGCCTTGATGATAATACCAAAGGCTAAAAAGTTTAATTTCATTTAGATTTGAAATAGCAGTTTCGGTTTTGTCAAACAATTGAAACATTTAGAAATAAACTCAAATATTATTCTCTGAACAGATCTTTTATTCAAGTACTTTTGAAGCAAAATTATTTCACTGGCTTTTATGATCACCAATCAACATTTGAACTTTGTGATGCTAGTCATTTTGCTATTCTGGTATAGAAGCATCTCTGAAATTCTTTTTTCTCCTTCCTCATTTGCTTTTTACACTTTCAGTCAAACTTTGTGGACTTAGGTTAAGGCCAAGATCTCATTTTAAGTCCTACAAATCAATCCTGAACACCCTTATACATTAATAAGTATTTATTATAACTCAAACTAATGGCTTCTAAAGGCCAACAAAAGTTGTCACTTTTCTAATTTATCTCCATTTTTTCCCATTATTATTAACTCAACTATAATTTTCCTTTCAACTTTGTATTTTTAAGACTTAAGTCATTGTAGGGCTGGAACAAAACTATTACAGGCTGACAGGTGCAGGTGCATTTGAACAGTGGTCTGAATAAATGCTGCTTTTTTGTGCCTTTTTGTTGCTGGATTTTTCTGATTTCTCATTCAAGTCAACCTCACAACCTTGCTTCAGTCCACAAGGAATTTTTTTTTTGACATATATTTTACTATGAGTTAGATTCTCAGAATCTTTCCTCTTTAGAACACTCTCTCCACCACCATTATCATCAGCAGTGACGGAATGTTTCAACAGAAAAGTTCAGCATGCATCTGTGAATTATTTTTCTCTACAGAGTGTCACTGAAGGTAAAAGTCTCAAGACGGATGTCCACTCATGGAAAACTCCTGTCCAGAGACGCTAGTCAGTGGCAAAGTATGTTTTCCCCATCCATCTGTTACAGATAATCATTCACCTCTTGGATCTCTTATTACAAGATCACAATCTCTCTGTTTCAACAAAAGGACAGACATTAATGTCCTTCTGCCTAGGAGGCTAGGTGGGTTCCTTCTGCCTTTCTGGGAAGTAAGTGGTAACATTTGGCTGAGCACACGATAATCCATTTTTCTGTACTGCATCTTAGTTATACAAGATGGCCTTAACAATTTCGTACAGAGGATGCTGGCTGAAGAAGAATGAACAAAGAGGGCATTTGTTACAATGGAGCAGTATTTTCATTTTCTTTAAAATTCTTTTCTCGTCATAAGCTGGACCTCCTACATTTTACCATACTGCAAGAGCATTTGCCAGATACTTCATGCAAATGGATGCGTACAATAGACATCTTCCTCTTGCATAATTCCTACCCAGGCTCCTCCTGTCCTTAAGGAGGTATCATGAAAGTAGTATTTTTTCCTTAGCTCTTTTCCTGAGAGCAGATTGATCAGGAAGTGCTCAATTTGTGGAGCACAGATTGCAGTACGACCTCATGTAAACATGAGTGATTGATGGATCTTTTGCTTCTTGGAAAGAGGAACCATGGCAGTACTCCACAACAAACAAGAAGATGGAGGAGAGGGAAAGACAGCAGCAAGAAAAAACAAAAGCAAGTAGCTTCCCTGCATGGAAGAAAAAACCCTGTATATCTCTATGGAAACTCTGTCACAAATACTTCAATAGTTTGCTAACGATGATGTGGAATAGGTTCTGTTGTACTCCTCTGCTAGTGAAACTTTTAAAAGCTGTACTGACAACTTTCACTTTTTGGTGCTAAGTATCTTTATCAACCACCTTTATAATACACAGTCTCCTTGTTGTGTTTCTCCTAGTGAACAATCCTCTGTGTACAATCTGCCTGACTTCTTGTTTTGATTTGCTGTGAATGGAACTGGAGCTCTAAGTCTTTCAGATTTATCAGTGTGTCTGTGGCATTTAAAAACATCCACTGGTCCTCTTACATCATTGCAGCGATCCCTACATCCCTGTTCTCAGTCCTTGTCCTCATAATTTCTCCCAGAGCTCCAATACATGCAAAGAGGAACTATAGCTCTGGAGGTAGGAACTGAGTGTCACCAATTGCATTAATGATGTTTTTCTCCTTTTAGTCTTCAGTACTATGCATAGCATAGCAGTCCAGAGCATTTGGCAAACTTGGAACTCAAGTCCAATTATAATTTCTGTTTAATCAATATTGTGCTTATATTGCCATCTGAAAACAAAATGAAAGTGAGGATCATATCGTGGTTACCTGCCTTGAATTACACATTACATGTTTTTTACTTGGAAACAGAAAAAAAAGTATATTCTTCCCTTAAAGTACATAACTGCCCTAGGAAAATATAATTGTCTCCTTAGCACAAATCTCCATAAATCTTGCATGATTTTGACTGGAAGGATTAGGATCTGTCATAGTTTAAGTAAACAAAAACTTTAGCAGCTGTATGATACCAGATTTTCAGCTCCAACTGCGCTGTCTTACAACCCAGATCTGTTTATATTTCTAGTGACAGGCTGAAGTGGTTAAAATCTAAATTAAGAAAACAGATGACACCAAAGAAAGACCATGTGGGTATGTGTATGCACATGTATGTGTGTGGCTGGCTGCAAGGGGCTAGGGAGCGATAAGGGAAGAGTTGCAGGGAGAGCACATTCACTAAACTTCCTTATGAAGGAAACCAAAAGTTAAGAACAAGAGAGAGGTTACCTGCCAGCTGTGCTGAGTTATGGAGAGGGATGTAGTTTGCCAGTCTAATAGGAACTTCCCTTTGCTGTCACTCATCAGCCAAAAATGAACTCCACGAAGATTTTGCCCATCTTACCAGCAAATACTAACACACAACATTCAAAATCTTGGTGGACATGAAAAGTCTATAAAGTTATTGTTTGGTTTTGAAATAAGGTCACTAGCATCCAGGTACTTTCTCAGAGGGCCTGTGGTATATGTGCGGATACTACCAGCCCATTTATTTGTGGATGGGCATCCATAACATAAGGGTGGTTGTAATGGCTGTGGCACCATTATTCACAATGTCAGTAAAAGGGCCAAGAAAGGAAACAAAACTGCCCCCCAGCACTTTTAAAGATGCCCTCTGCACAAAATGGGTGTGGTATGCCCACTGATATAGTCTCAAAATAGCTCTAGCTCAGAGAAAATGTTGCTTTCAGATTTGTTACATTTCCTTGTATTGTTGCAAGAATGATGCAAACAAGCCTTGCCTTTAAAAAATGTTATCATTTATGGTGTTATAAAGATGGCTTTGGGGGGCTTTTACTCTGGAATCTTAAAGCTATATGTTGTAAAAACTATTTACAAAATACAACCTACTGTATGTGTTTTTGTACATATCCAAACAAACCAGTTTTGTATAATTTTATTGTGATATAGACAATCTCAGCCAAGTCAATCCAACTAAGTACTTTCACTTGATTCCTACATGCGCCTGTCCCTCCTAGTTATTACACAGCAAGTTGAAATGTAAGGTGGATGCTGTCCCATACTTCTAAGAGGTCTATCTTGTACTGAAATGCAGTGATATTAGAACTAGTGACAGTCCTGCCCATTAGGGAATTGATTAAGTTCTCTGAGATTGTAGTAACTTTTCAAACAGTAATTTCTTTTCTGATCATGTAGTTTCAACTGACGGTGCATTTCTGGAAAGAAAACTAGCACAGTTCTCAGATAATAGCGTGATGGGTCTACAGAAAATATCCTTCAATCGGGACCTTGCTAGTTGAGAAAATATGTGCTTAAAGCAATTGGGGCTGGTTAAACTGTGAGAAGAGAGATTCTGGAAGAAAACTGTTTGCTATTTTGCCACCAAAGTTAGATCTTATTTGGAGGAAAGTTGTAGTTCTTGGGAACTTGTTGAAATAAAGAACTTGATACACTGAGGAATACGTTGGTCAACAACAAAAACTTATATCACAGTTTTTCTTTATCAAGTTGCAGCCAATCTCCTATTTAATCTAGAGATGGAGCAAGTACAGACTACTAGTATTTTATATTATGATCACTTGTCTTTTACTCATTCTGCTAGGCACTGCTCTTCTGCATAGTAACAAAGATTCCTCATCCCACAGGTATGGGAAAGGTGAACAGTGGAAGAGATAACTATGTTGTACAAGAGAAATAAGGCATATAAAAATTAGAAACCTTCCTAAAATATCTGAGGTCTTCAGTAGCAGGCTCTGGTCTTTCTTGTGCATCCTGCACAGAAGATCCTTAAATGATGCTTTGCCTGACTGCATCATTGTGGAGTACAGCATCACAGAATCTTCAGGCCAAATTGTGCACTACTTTTAAATATTTTTGGCGCAGGAGCTGCTCTTCAAAAATGCCTCACATATTAAAGCCTAGACAGTTGGATTCAGCTCAGTAAGTTATGAAAATATTACAAGCCTAAAGAAAGATAATCACATTTGCTGTTCAGTGAGGATTGCTCCATCTGCTATTGTCTTTTGCAGTGCCACATATTTGCCACAGAAATATAACAGAGAGATTGTGTGTAGATCTCCCCAGTTTAGCTTCAGTGTGCAGTATGCTAAGGAATTTTGGTCACAAAGAACATCCTTTTTTACAAGAAGGCAGTAATGTGCCCTTAGAATCCATTCGCATCACACAAAACAGAGCTGTATTTGTTCTGCCTAATGGACTTTGCATGGGGCATCTTTCTAGCACAGTCAGAAATATATTCCTTGGCTCTACCAGTTTGCCCTGAGGCACTGCAGTACCCCTCACGTTCTCCCCAGGGAATCCATGCTTTTCAAAATCATAGCCAGGTCCTCCTTGGTAAATATGTGTCCCTGGAACTTCAGTCTAGCACGTTGCTACTGGCTACATGTCCTAACTATAAAATATATTCTGGAAACAGCATGGGAGTTTTGTATTATTTCTTTAATATAGAGAGTGACTGGATGATGTAGTTCATTGAAGGCAATCATCTTTGCTTACTGTACTGAGGAAGGGTGGGGGGGTCATTTAATGGGAATCACATTACTACTTCAATTAGATTATAGCAGCTAAAAATAGTGAGCTCTAAAATGAGCAAAATAACATGGCTTTAATTGACACTGAAGTCTTGGAGAAATTGCTGCAGAACTTGACTTCCATGGAGGCTTGCTGAGTCAGCGAGCTGTTCCAACTTTCGTCCCTTTCTTTGGCAGTTCCAGGGTAAAACTTTGCAGGGATGAATTCTTGAAAATGTAATATATCTTTTTCTCCTGCAGGTCACCATTAGTTTTAGCAGTTGCAGAACCTGGGAGTTAGATTTTTCTCTTCTAGTAAGCACCAACAACATTGTGCATAGTGACTTTAAAATCAGTTCTGCTTACTACTGCCATAGACACAACAATAGAACATGCAAGCTTATGCGGTTGGAGTGAGTTAGGCCAAATGTGAACTCACAGAGCCAACAGGCTGAATCCCAGCCAGTTTCCTACACAACAGGATTTTCAGATATTTTTGTTTGAATTTAGACTTCTTGTAATGTGTAGCACATTCATTTGGATGTGAGAGAATGGTCTTGTGGTTAAAGCCCTGGCCTGGGATTCAAAAGATCTAGATTAAATACTGACTAGTTGTATTCTCCTGGCTTAGTGATAGTGTCTTTATTTATTCACATTTTATGCATGAGGAACTGTGGCAAAATCTCTCCTCTTATCTATTAGAGTCTAAGCTCTTGTGGCCGAGGTGTTTTTCTGTTATTTTGTACAGCTGCAACTGCAATAGACTCTGGACCTCTGCTTACTGAATTATACTGTATACTATTATACTATATTACTAAATCATAAACAATTTTCAGGCAAGGGTTGAAAATCACTTCATTGCTTCTGGCCTGCACAGGTCTGGGGCTAAGCGCAACAAGTAAGTACAGCTGACATACCACAGATGTACAGAATACTAAATATTTATAAAAGAGATGGGAAACCAAAGAAAAATTCAGATGTGGTTCAAAACTTCCAAGTGAAACCTGGTATAGCCTCTTGGGCCTGCCAAGCAGGGCTGGAAAGCAGACAAGAACAGTCTTTTATGAGATTTTCCTCCTCCTGGTCAGGCCAGAAGTTTTGCAAGAGCAGCCTTTCTCATGATACTTTGGCACTTTTGCTTCTGGTCATGCCTGAAGTTTGGAGGCAAGGCCATTTGAAAACACTAATGGAAAAATCAAAATCCCCAAATTCATTTGATCTTCAGCTACAGCTTGAAAGATTCATGTTCTTTCTCATACTTTAACTGTGCCCAAATGTTAATTGTAGGTCTTAATGTTTTTTAACTCATCGCCTTCTTTTACTGCTGTAAAAGTGCAGCCTCACATAGAGATTAATCCTTCTCCATCAAAGTCAAAGGAATAAAAATGAAAGCATAAAATGAAATCTCAGTCTAAAAAGAGACAGGTTTTAGTTAAGGAGAAAAATATGCTCACCGTAAAGCGAACACTGAAGCTACCTTAACATCACAGTCTACTTTATCCCAGAACTTCCTCACTTTATGCTAGAACACTATGGCTAACTTGAGCGTGGACTTAATGTATCCGCTGAAGTCAGTAACAAGATTGCAAGAGATGATACTGTGAATTCCACAGATCCACAAAATTCAACTAATTCTGCATAGCGTGCCCATCCTCAGTCTAGGTCATCTATCTAGAAGAAATTCCTTGGGGCAGGGACTCCCTCTATCTATGTGTTTCTATTAGGTCCAGCATGATAGGCTTCTTACAAATAGCATTTCTGGTGCTGCCATAATACAAATAGTGAATAATACTAATTCCAGACCTTTCCCCTTTGGAGCTTTTGCCCTCCAGGTAATATAGAGGATCACAGAACACACACGTTAGTAGGAAAGGATCTCTGACCATCCTGCCAGGAAGCTTTGCTTCTATACAGATGAACAAAAAGGGTCTCACTGCATTTTCCCTGTGACAAAGGAGAAGATCTTGATTATGGTTGGCAAGCAGAAAAGACCATTAGATCAGTTATCTTCCCACTTTTCCTCTCACAATTTTTCTTATGACACTGTTCCCATGAACTTCTTATTTAACCTGCTCATGGCTATTTGCAGCATTATTCTAGATACAGTGACATTTGTGCCAGCATAACAGCCTGATTACTCTCTTATCCTGCCTATCTGCAAACACTTGTTCAGTGCAATCATCTGCTAGTAACAAAAGCTGAAATTTGGGGTTTTATAGTGAGAGGCTTTGTGTATCTTCTGGAGTGGGGATTAGAAGGGAATAGAAGATGAATGGACTGATCCTTTCAGTCTTTCTTCAGGGTAGCACAGAGTGTTGTCCTCACTTAATCATTCTCACCCAAGAACACATGTACGCATATTAAGACTATCACATATGTTCTTGGATTGCATTCTGGTGACAGGTGATAAACAGACTCTGGACCACTGAAATTTCATTTAGTCTTCAATTTCTTTCTTGCTTTAACTACAGCTGTTTCTCAGATGATAAAAGTAGGCTCCTATGCTGGTGCTATCTCTGCCTGTTTTGATTAAAACAAGATGCAAGACTAGATCCTGTTCTGATCCATGTGATCCAGAATGAGGGAAAGATGAAAGTAAGTTTCTTTCTTGCAAAATTATGGGGGGATGAAGGAGAAAAATGCACAAACAAGAAACAGACACTTACTTCCCAAACCTTCTTACAGCCTTATCTAGAGTTTGCAAATTGAAATGGGCAGAACAATACACTGCAGTTGTCGCAGTACCACAATTTGTTAAGTACTTGTTAACAGAAGAAAGGTGCATGCCATGACAAAACGATTAGCCCAAAAGAAAGTCAGTGTTTGAATGAAAAACTTCCATGCGTTGAGAGCCAGATCCATAATGGGTAGAACTAGAAAGGAATAGGATGAAGAGAAGTGGCGTAGTTTGGTACCAGCAAACTTTCTGTTCTGTAACAACACTTGTAAGCCTCAGCTGGGGGTGATGAACCCAATCTGAAGAATACACGTGCAGTTTACCATCAGAGCAGACAGCAAGCACTCTGCATCGTGTCAGGTTAGTTCCAGTACTGTCATATTGCAACTCTACAGTGGTCATCCTTATAAAATGTGTTTACTCTTTTAGAAAGCATTGCAGAAGTATACCTTAAAAAAGGTGTCAAAATTTGGTTCTATGACTAAAATTTCAGGTGACTCTTAGTTTCAGTGACAATATTTTATGTACTTTGTCTCAAAT
Organism: Dromaius novaehollandiae; assembly: GCF_036370855.1. Taxonomy (NCBI): domain Eukaryota; kingdom Metazoa; phylum Chordata; class Aves; order Casuariiformes; family Dromaiidae; genus Dromaius; species Dromaius novaehollandiae. The sequence goes on from NC_088103.1 coordinate 19,532,738, forward strand.
ATCTCTAGCTAATATAGGTGTTACTCTCCTGTGCAGGTTATTTAAGTAATGCACGACAACACTTGCAATCAGAATTTAGGAAAGAACATGAGGCCAGCTAGGGACAGGTCAGGTAACCTTGCAGTTACATCCCTCAAGTACTAACCTAATCAACAGCTCGTGCTGTTTTCATGCATCATTAGATGCTGACTGTGGAAGCAGTACAACAGATTGCTGTTTTCTGTCACAGGAGTGAGAATAGCCATCAGGAATTGGAAACAGTTGATTTAACTGAATCAGATAAAATACTACTATTTGCAGAAGTCTCAGTCTGAACCAGATCACAGCTAACCTTTTACTGAGCTATGACAAAAAGTATGGATATTTGGCTTTGTCTCATGTCGTTACATGTTTACGGACCTTGGCTAAGCTGAATTCCAGTGGGACAGGAAACAGACATGCGGAGTAGTACAGCAAAAGTTATTACGGAGTTATTCCATACAACTAGAGTACAGGTGATACTAAAAAGCTAAAGGAGTCTTTCATCTAGATATATCCAATTTACTTTTGCAGGCCTAGAAAGTTTTTGGTAGGAATTTAGACCTGGGGATGTTTATCTGAGCCTAGCCTCTGAACCTCCATGAATTCTGCCCATTATCAAATAGAATTAGAAAAGAGAAATAATGTAACCCAGATTAAAATTGAGGATATCAGGTTAATTATTAACCCTGGGTGGACTGGACTGGAAATTCCTTAAATCCTTACTCTAGAAAAGCAGATGACTTGGATTGTGTGGAACAGAGTTATACAGAATGCCCAAAGCCTCTTGACAGGACACATGAGGAAAAAAAAAAAAAAAAACCTGTTACCTCTATATCCTACACATCTTTGTAAGTGGAGATCTTTGATCATGAAGCACCTGCTGTCCTTTAGTACTGAATGTGTAAGATTGAAAAGAAAGGAGCACTTTATTAAATTATTTACCTATTTCACTACTTGTGAAAGCATTTCATAATTCAGCTGCCTGGATTGATTTCTGCCTTAATCTGGCACAGCTTTATATCACAGCAAAGGGTGCTAAATCATCAAGTGTGTTCATGCACATCTGTGATGTCACACCATATGCAGTAATGGTATCTTTATTATGTGATGTGGTTTATATCTGTCCTAGTGGGTCATTCGTATTCTCTTCTTAATCAGTGACACGCTTTTTTTCTTTACGTGTGCAATGGAATGTTTTGTTTTACTTTGAGAGCCCAGATGGTTTTGGCAAAGACAGTTTTTAAAAGCTAGCAGTTACATGCATCTAACCGGACAAGTGAGCTGATCCAAATGAGGAGATAACAGTTTATTTATAGGGAGATACATTTATGGATAGGTATGGGAGAGGCCAGCTTCCTAGTCAGTGAAGACAGAGATTGTGCATGCTCACTACAGCTTTGGAAAGAAATCTTCCTGTTACCACTTTTCTTTCTATTCTGAGTGAAAGCTACTTGTAGATAAAGTCCTGTTTCTTCCAACAGCTCTAATTCTCTATTAGGCTTCATTCTAATACTTTGTTGTTGTTGTTCCCAAGTCTTCAGGACAAGGCTGTCTCCTGGCTTAACTCCACTGAATGCAGGGAAGCTACATTAGAGTGGGTTTGGCCCTACAGTTATCTTTCTTATTTTTTCAGTGCTGTCATTGTGCTTGTTGCAGTACGTGACAAGAATATAAAACAGCAAGCTTACATTAGAAACAAGTCACTAGAGAAACCGAGAAATCTTTCTAAGCTGTCAAATGTCTTTTCGTGGGGTGTAAATGACAGCAGAGTTCATTTCCTTTCTTTTCAATATCTTCTGGCAAGAGGACAGTGCTGTCGTGTAAACATGAAGTTACACAGAAGATTTTTCAAAGGTAAGTAAAGTCCTGGTTAGTGTTGCTTATTGCATTTCTCCCATCGTTTATACACCTGAAACCTGAAATTCCCATTACAGAATTAAACCATAACTTTCAAACAACCCACCAAAAGTCTCTTTTCAGGGGACACAATCTATTTTCGTAGTATTCATGGTCCACATAAATGTTTCAGGGGTAGAACAGCTTCCTGGGTTTATTACTAATCTACTGTGCAGCAGACTCCTAGAAATTCAGTCACAGAATGCCTGTTGATTCATCTAGGTTAGCGCATTCTCCTGCTAATGCAGGATTTTCCCTCTCTTGCTCCCCCATTTTAAATGACTCAGTGATGAAGCTTCCATGATTAATATTTAAGTCAATTCCACAGTCTAGTTAATGTTTTTCTTTTTTATTATTATTTCTTTTCAGGGCTGAAAGAGAACCGCTTTTGTAACCATAAGGCACAGCAGCAGGCAGGAAGAGACAGGAACATTTCTTTCATAGCCTCTTTCTGTTTATAGAGTTCTTTGGTCCTGGAAGATTTACATTCAAGTGAAAAACAAAAAAGTGAAACAAAGCAAACAACAATGTATAATCACTGATCACTAATATAGTGTGGTATGTCTTATCAGGCAAGCTAGTAACAAATCACAGGGACACACATAAGTATATCTGTCTACCAATTTATTTAAAAAACACAGCAGAGGAGAAGAAATGTTTCCATAGTTTTGTTTTTGGCTGCATCATGAGTGTGAAAGGGAATGTAATCCCGTTAGTGCAGAAGACTCTGGAAACGGAAGAGAGCAGAACATGAGGAGAGCAGAACGTATTTCTACGTTGTCACATAGGCCCAAATTTCAGCTAACCTGCACATAAATGTCACTCCCGAGTGAGTTTGCCCCTCACTGATGCTGAACCTACTGGCTTGGAAGCTGAAGCATAACTGTTCATGTATCTTGTCAAACTAAGCACTTGATAAAGGTTGCCATCTTATTTTTGGCACCTCTTTGTCTCTCTTCAAGTGACTAAAAAGGCAGGACATCAGAAAGGCAAAAATAATGCACACACATATAGAATTTCATGCCATTTAAGCAAAATAGATATTTCTACAGTTCTACTTGCAGGTGAAAGTCTGAGCAAGATGGCAAGGCAGGACACTGTTGGGGGCTTAGAGGAAGCAGCAATCAAAACTCAAAATGGAAGGGCCCACTGTGCTCGCTTTGCTATTGCCCTGACGGATACTGCTGAATTTCAGGCAGTACATTGTAAAGTACTCTACACAGTCTGACTTTAAATAATTGAAAGAGTCACCTTTCTACAATTTCCTACACTGAGAGCTATACCTTATTGTTAGTAGTTTTCTTCTTAGACGTTGCCACTGAAGTCCCACATATAATAATAATTATACCAATAATAAAGCTTTCTTTGGAGTAGCCTAACGCTCTTCACTTACAACTGCCCACGATAATTCTTCACTCCCTTGGAACTTGTATTTGATATATCTATAGAAGTACCATTCTACTACTGAAATCTTCAGAGTTCTCTTATTTATTTATTTATATATTAAACATCATATAGACTAGGATTTTGTCATCAAGTCTTGTTGCAGTTCTGTGAAGCTGAGTACTTGATATGTTAAGGCTCCTTTAGAAAACCTGAGAGTGAGATATTTTTCACTTATAGATCATTTTCCTAGGTTATGTTAGTTTATAAAAATCATTATGTTGCTTACAACTTAATCCCTTCTAACATAGGAAGAAAAGAAATTCTGAGCAACAACAGGTCTTGTAATAAGTCGCCTCATCAAATTGGGATTTCCATTGTCTGAAATCCTGATCGCCAGCATTTTAGAAACAGAGTGCAGCATGCTCTTGCCACCTCATCCAGTAAAGCATTCTGCATTGATGACACTGGAGAGCTACTGGTCATTTTAAATGTCAGCTACCAAATTCCCAAATCAGTCTGCAATGATTTATATTCCTAGCTGCAAAAACACCTTTTCCCAGAACACTTGCTTGCCAAATCATTTTTTATCATTTGCTAGATTCTTAGCCCGAAAGAAGAAAACACACCTAATATTTTACTGACACTTGTGTAATTTTCCCACCCTGCTGGGGAAGCCTAAATACAAGCAGATTGGAGTAGAACAGCAACAAAGAAGTCGTGCTGGAAGAACTTGCTCTGAAAACACAGCTGAACATGCCGAGTTTCGAACACACTGGCGACGCAGACAATAATAAAAAAGTAAGGATGGAAGCTCTTGCTGTGAAACCTCTTGTCCCCATGCATCTCTTCAAGAATATATTCAGCACAGAAATATTTATGCAAAGGCCAGTGGTAGGCTGCACAGCTCAGAGATACAGCCAGAGTATGCAATTCTGCATAAAGCCTTTTGTGTTTGCAAGGGGCCAGTCTTTTGCTCAGGGAGCCATGTCTTATTGTTTACCCACTGGGGTACTGCCTGCTGCTCCTTATTAGGGCCCCTGTCTCTACAGGCATTTCTCGGTACAGTCAGCGCAAACATTTTTTAACTATTACTTACAAAATGGCAGTGGCTTCCCCAAGGCCATATCTTTGTTTCTTTGTACAATGCTGTGATTGTGTAAATTGTCTTGCGTAAGCACATCAGCCCACTCTGGAATTCATTTTTTTCTCCCTTACGGCCTTTCATTGTTGTTCTTTTATGGTGGGATTTGTTCTTTTACCATCTTGTCACAAATCCATTCCTGTGGCTATGTCACTTTTAAGGAACAGCATGGTTAAGTCTAGCCTTTCAGTTTGCCAGAGGTCAGGGGAGCGGCTACTTCTGTTGAGAGAACTGCTGCCAGAGAACTGGGGGGGCTGTTTTGCATGGTCACACAAGACTGTAGAGCTCCCAAAAACATGAAGCCTAAAGCACCTACTTGTAATTCTTTTATCTTAGTCATTTCCTGCCTATATCTAACAGCTCAACAAATTCTCTTCCAGATTTAGCGATGTGGCTTGTGACAATATAAAGCTGCGGAGTAAGGGAGAGCTTCCCCTTATAGTGTGGTCCGGCAAAGCAGCTTCTTAAATCTTTAATATACAGTGCAGCCTCAGCATCATAAATGGTGTCTCTAGAAACCTAGCAACACAATAGCGAACATGAGAGTAACAGAACTTGTAATTGATGACTGGTGCAATATTCAGTTTAAGGGATTAGTTGTCCATCGTTAATTGGCACCAGCTATGTCTGCACTACAATGTAGCTATTTCATCTTTCACTTTGTGTGCAGAACCACAAGTTAAAAGTGGAGCCTGCAAGGAACTTATGATTCCAATTTTTGTTGACTAGAGAGTGGCCTCGTTCTCTGGAGCTTCTTCTTTTTTGCTCTGTCTCTACCTTAGCTGCATATTCTGCTTTAGGGGCAGTATTAGTAGCACAAGAGATCTGTCTCTGGATTCCTAGATCCAAGCCCTTTTTCCTCAGTCAATGATACTGATCTGGCGCATTATCATGCTCCCCCATTTTCTTTTGCCACAAGCAAAAAAGGGGTTGGCTGACTGATGGGGGGTTCCTGGCTCAGCTCAGACAAGACCCTGTCAGGAGGTTTCTGTACTGGGGAGGCTCCTACAAGATAGAGGCTCGGTGGTTGTTAAAGGCTGTGTCTGTGGATACCCAGAACCCATCACCCAGCACTGAAAGCACTGTACAGCCCGTCAGATATGCATGTAGTAGCCCCAAATGGTCTCAGGAATATGATAGTATACAACATGTGTTGGGCAGGGATAGTTAGCTTTCTTGGAAGAAAAGGGAAATTGCGCTTAATTACCGTGGGCCACCTTATAGTTTATACAGTTCACAAATTCCCAGGCTGCCTGAGGGGACAAGAAATAGAGAATCACTTTTAAGTTTCAATAATCACTCCAGATAGAAGCATTAAGTGCATTCATGCTTTTAGCCAAAGACTCACTCCAAGAGAACATGTAAATCAGGATAGGTATTGTTGATTTGTCTGCAAGGATGTAATCCAGATCCCTGTGTCATAAATGTATTTAAAAAACAAGACTAATGGAGGTAAATTCTTAGAACTCTTATAAAGCTAACCACGCTTTCTGCTGAATGACTCACAAGGAGTGATCTGAAGTGTATCTGAAGGCAATGGCAAGTCCATTGACTTTCGGCAAGCTTTGAAATAAGCCTGTAGGGATCAGAACTTCTGAATAGATGTAACTTTTACACAGATGAAGTTTCTAATGCAATCAGACTTTATTTTCCAAGAATTATTTTTAAGACTATTTTTAAGAATAAAAATAGTCTGTGAAAATAATATAAGCTATCCATATGAAATAAATATATTCTATTATTAATTGTTTTTAAGCTTGTAAATCTATTATTTTAGCCACTTTATAAAAGAATCAATATCCTCAAGGCTTGAATGCTACAGATTTTCAGATAAGATATCACAGACAAACCACAGAGCCTACTAAAACATGGGAGAAATGAGTTTACTATAAATGAAGTGCATTATCTTCAATTGTTAATGATGTAGAAAGAGTTTACCTCTTAGCGTTAAGTTACGTAACAACTAGACTAGCTGGATGATGCTAGATGAACATAGGGTTATGCTGATCTTGTTAAGAGGAATTAAGAAGCTTGATATGGCTTGGAAATATTTTCCTTTTCTTTGAGTGATGTGACCTTGATATCATCCCTGAGTCTGATACTGGTTTTGGAATTCAAATCAAAGCAATTAGCATAAAACACAAATACTGCCAATAAACCGGAAGCTGCCTTTAGTAACTGTTACTCTTCAGGTCGACCTTGCTCCCTATTTTTCCTCCTAAACATATACAAAATTGCTTGCATTTGCTTCTGATGAGCTGAAAGAACAACAACCCACATTTCCTAAAATGATTTTAGAAAGCTGCTTGTCTTGGTGATTCTGAATGAAAATTCTTTTGCCAACATGGTGGAGAAGTATACTAGCTCTTTCCTCTTCACACGTGTCTCCCTCGTTGCCCTTGTATAAATATTATAGCTAAATGTTTTCAGTTCAGAACTGGACCTGAAGTCTCAGCTGAGGACATTTTACAGACCAGCACATTGTTACTGAACCCTGGCCTATGCTCCTGAGGCTATGTTTGGCATTGCTGTTCAGAAGACTTGAGTTCAGTCCTCAGCTAAATGTTGTTTATGTTATTCATGTTCATATTGTTTGTGTGTCCCAACATACCCACTCACTGAATTTCAGAGGAAACTTAAAGGAGAACTATCATGCTAGTTGCTAGCTAAAGCTAACAAATGCCTTCCTTTTGTAGTCGGCTATTGCAGTGCCCTTACTAGTACTGGGGCACATTCCCTTCATCCTGGCTGGGCTTTTCTACTGACAATAACAAGAAGAGAGTGTTGGTTAAAACATTTAGATTAATTTTCATTTCTCTACATTGGTTTGAAGCTTGGCCTAGCAAACAAGAGCCAGATTCCTATTTCCTGTGTTAGGAAAGGAAGATACTGGAAGATAATAAAAGTGGAAAATGGCCTAATCGGAAATAGCCTGCTTGGTAACAGTGCATGCGCCATAGTCTTAAGTAGCTTGGAAAATTTCTGCCTGTAATTTGACCCCAGCTACAGCAAAAATTATTACTTGTGCTGTTCATCTCAGTCTAACCAAGTGATAGTGGGAACAAGTTCAGCTGCAGAACTAAGAGACATAAAGGAAGAGGGGGATGGTCCCTGCTTCTTCTTTTCTCTTTGAGAAAATCCTGAAAAATGCCTGGTAGCATGAAGAAATCTCAAGAAAGATGGATGAGCTTTTTGTCTGCAGCGATCAGGTATATATCAAGAGAAACAGACAGAAAAGGTCGCTAGAAGGGTGCAAGTTCACTAGAGTATGCAGATCATAGCAAAAGGGAGAATTAGACCCCATGTCACTTGTTAATCCTAACTTTCAGTGTACGAAAAAATAATGAAAAAAAAATGTACAGCTTTATCCTCCAGGAATAATTTCCTCACTACCTGCCCAGGTTGGTGCCCAGTGGAACTTGGCACAGCTGTTAACCTTGAGTCATTTGATAGGCAGAGCACGCCGGAGCTGACGGGCTGTATGGCTAAGCGAGGGGGTTTGCTAGCATGAGAACTGCCCTTCACAGCAACGGAGTCCTGTGCACAGCTTTGAAAGGGAGTAACGTGGAATGAGGGAAGGAAACACCATTTTATATCAGTTTAATGACCCCATCTTTCCTGGTTGAGCTCAAGTAGTGGATAAAGGTTTAGCTGTACAAAAGGCGTTAACACAGCTCAATTTTTATTTGTTGGCTTTGTAGGTTTGTGTTACGAGTGGAGCCTGAGAGAAAGGTAGTTATCTGGGAGATTTAAAAGGAAAAGTATGCATTAAACCAGGGGATGATGCTTTTTTGGATGAACCTAGCAAGTATCTTATGTGATTGATCAGAAAGGGGTTCACATGGCCTGCACTATGAGGAAGCAGACCAGTGGAAAAGAATTTCCTAGAAAGATGAGGATCTAGACGTTTGGTTTCTTCCCAGCAAAACAGATTTGCATGTTCCTTTCCAGTAAAACTATAAGGGAATTAAGCTATAAAATGTGTCCTAATTTTCCAGGGTGCTGTGTCAGGGTATTCTTGAAGTTTCTGTGAAGTGAAATTCTAAAATTTTTAAGTTGTATTTCTGAAAGTCAAGATTTAGAAACTGGAATCACACATGACATGAAAAAGGCCCAAGCGCAGAAAGACTTCAAATATTTCTGACTCTTTTCTGTTTCCTTTCATCTCTGTTTTTACTAAAGCTGTCATCTGAACAGGCACTTCTGTCCTTTTCAAACCGAATATTAAGAACTCCAAAGTTAGGAAAAGATAAGCACCATACAGACCAATATAGCAAAAACTGCTATGGAGGGCTGTTGAACTAGAGCAAGAACAATTTCAGCCACCAGACTTATGTGCTGCTGAGCCTGTTTAGAATTGGCATCTTGAATCTCTTTACATAAACCCCATGTAGCTTATATTTTCCATAAGTATTTAGGTGCTTAGCTCTTTGAAATAACTATTAAGTGACAGTTGATATATATCTTCTTCCCAAAATACATGACCTGGAAATTAGTGTTCTACTACAAAGTCCATCCTAAGAACCGCCACAAAAGCCATCAATCCAATCACCTATCACATAGAAGACAGCTGCAAAGAATTTCTGCTTTTTGTTTGATACAGAATTGCTTGAGTTTGGAAAGATGAAGGACAAGAAGTAACGGTGCGAATGTTTGTAAACACAGGCCACACTTTCCATAAGGAGTTGCTTATCTTAGGAGAAAAAACCAAGACACCTTCCCTCCAAGTCTTCTTAGGCACCAAGTCCTTTGAGACACTACCCAAAAGAGACAGGAGTTCAGCACACTTCCGGAAAAAGGCACCGAAGATCACATTGTTTAGGTTGCAATCCTGAAAATTACTGGTACAGGGTTGATTTCTAGGTTTCAAAAATTGATATATTGCAAGCTTGCCTGTTAGGAGGTAGAGGGATGGAGTTTTTTGCCCTTTGTGTCCAAGTTATTTCCCATCTGAAAAGAGTTTAAAGGAAGGTGTATGTAGATGTCTGCAAACAACTCAACTATGCGCAGCTTTTCAAGCTCTGCTAGACACAGCCTGTCCCATTTGCTAGAGAGCAGCTAAAAGGCAGATTATCAGTAGGGAGTGAGAAGTCATAGAACAGGTACTCATGTTCAGTTATTTTCAAAACACCGACAGTTTTTGAAACACCAATAGGAATGAGCTGCCAGTCACCAGGTGTGCTTCACTCCTGAGTGAAAAGGAATGTCAGTTCTCTGAGGTGGTTGGGAGTGTAAACATCTTGAATGTATGGATATATGTGAAGAGAAAGAGAATACATAAAGCTGACAGTTTTCTTTATGTCCTCAGCATAAGTGCAGGCAAAGGAGCTGCAGCTTCTGTTTATGCATGGCTGAAGAGTTTTCACTGTCCCCCTCTCCTTTCACAAATTTCATTCAGTAACCTTCATGACAACTTTCCTCCAGCATCTTCATCAGCAAAACCAGCAGACCAAAGAGGAGCTCAGAGCTGGACTAAAGAAGACTCCGCTTGTCCAGAGAACTTTTCCCAAACACAGACCTTTGCCTGGCCAGAGTGCAAAGAAGGCTATGGGAAAAATGTATACAGCACACAGGAGGCCAGGAAGGCCTGGCACATAGTCGTGTGGCCCCTCCAGGACCATTCCTCAACAACAAAGCTTTTGTCCCAGGATGTTCTCCCCTATGCACACACACCTGTTACTTGAAATGATATCACAGAAGCTTCTGTTCTTTGAAAATTGCATCTAATATCAGCCTAGTGGCAAAATGCATTGAATAGGGTTGGGGGTGTGGGGGAGAAGGAGAGATACAAATCAGAGGATGCGAACTTCTGCAGAGCTCGACAGGAGAACTGCTGCTGTTATTGTTGGCCTGGGTATTGTGGCTTTAAATTACAAATTACTTTAAATTGTAAAAACATCGATAGCGAGCCCTCAAGGAGAATCCCAGAATGGCAGTAAAGAAAGAGCATCCTGTCCCTTTTTATGCCACAGGAACGTGGGAGGGGATATAAAATCCCTGCTTGGCAAGTGCTGCATGTCAGAGTTCATGAGTTGCAAGGATGTGCATGTACACAGAGGCCTGAACAAAGAACTTTAGTACATAGTAAAAATTACTGCAGTAATTACCTTACATGTTGAGCAGTGCAACAACATTTGTTCTTACATTTTAGGCTTGCTCTTCAGCATTTTTATAAAGGATCCTATTACCTTGGAATTGGCAGGTGGTTTTGTAGGGATCCTTGGAGCTGCCATCAGAGAGGAAGATTAAGCCCACAAAGTACTTCCTTGACAGATCCCTCCCCACTCTGGGAAGAGGACAGATTTCTCTTCTGTTTTGTTCCCAAGCCTGGAGTCTCTGCCCAGGAGTCCCACCTGCTCCTGCAGCTCACATCCCCTGAAACCAGACCCCATCCTGCAGCTGCATTAATCATTAAGAGCCAGCTTGCAGCAGGGTGTCAAACAGTTGGCAGCACATGGTAAAGTTACTCCCTTTTCCCTCGCACACCTCCATCTTCCCCGAAAGTAAACAACAGCAGTCCCCACTGTGAACTCAGTTGCGAAATTGCATGGCACTGAACTTTATCTCTGCACTGAAGAGGCCTTGCAGAGGCCACACAACTAAGAGCGTATCTAGTCTGTACTTTTCTGCTGCCTTCCAAGCTGTTGCCAGTGAGAGAATTCTTTCCATAGCTCATGTGTCCACACTAGAAAAGGAAGCATGCTTTCAAACATGCAGATGAACACGATGCTATAGGCAGCTTAATATCTCACTTATACAGGGCCAAGTCAGGTCTCCAAATGCATTTAAATAAATTGCTAATACACATTTATATGCAATTGGCTCCATCAATATTTATCCCATGTCAGATAGTATGACTTGAAACATCTTTTCTTCTAGCATAGATCTTAGCATTAAAAAAGCAAAAAAGCTGTGCAAAAAAGCAGGCCAATCAAGTTGCAAAGCTCAGTCCCAAGCAGAGTTGTAACTTTCCTGTGACTAGGTAAAGTGAACAATTTTTGGTTCAGACATAATTCTAACAACATATTGTGGACACTGATACATTTTTTCAAGCTGGAATTCCAAAATTGGCAAAAGCCACCACATCACAAATGAGGAAACCACTCCCTCGGTGAAGAGATGATGGTATACAACATTAAATCAGAAGAAGAAACAACACAAAAAAACAATATATTCATTGAAGCTATCGATACACAGAACTGATGGTCCAGGGATCTGAACAGTAATGCTCTGCAGATGCCTCACAATCCAAGTCATGTTTAAAGGAATTCTTGAAGTCTCACCCACACAAGAGATCCTGGTTCAAAGCCAGCTCCAGGAAACAGCACTCTGCAATGTTTCTTTCATATGATGAAAACTTTTTTTGGTTCTCTTTTTCGTTATAATGATTCTAGCAGCCAGATACAGAATCAAGACCAAGCTCTACATGCTGAGAGCAAGTTTATCCCTCTCCCTTATTGACTGCTCCCCTACAAATATTTTGGAGAAACTCATTTATATCTTGTGCCATGACTTGAAAGAAGGATACTGTCTTGAAATTTTTTAAAACCATCTGCAAGCATCAATCCCCTCCCCCCTTACATTTTTTATAGTAGGTCTCACCAAACGGCAATAACAGCTCTGATCTTGATTTAAATTTTGTAATTCAGGGAGTCTCAATATAATAGGCTAAACCACTCTCTGGCTGAGACTCAGCTTTCAAGTCAAATTTGGGCTTTAAAACTTGGGCTTTTTCTTACCCATCTGCCTAGAGATACAGATACATGTCTGCATATTCTCAGGCTCTAAGAACTAAGACTAAGGTGTGTGTGTCAAGGGCAGAACCTGACAGAAGAAAAAGAGGTCTCTAACTGGCCTTAGAGCTGAAAACGTGTTAAAAAGAAAGGAGAAAAAGAATCAGCTTCATGAAGGTGGGCAGTTCTAATGGAGTTAACCAGCATTCAAAGCACAGACTCTAAATCTCACTGTAGCTTACAAAGTCTCAGATTTCAGAGCTTTAGCAGATTAGAAGGCTAAGTAGTGGTAAGATGTACTGTTCACAGAGCATTCTTTGGGCTCTGGGGAGAGAAATCTCAGTTTAGCTCTGTTTTAGTAGTAGATATTTAGCTTTTTCCATTGCTTTCGAAGTGAAAATACATAGATTCATTACTAAGTTAAATTGAACAGGGCTTTTGTTGCCGGGGGAGGAGTAGGAGGGGAAGATGGCAAATAACCTGCCACAGGGGTACATAGACGCATAAAATGTTTGACTGAAATTTGACTCACCATTTTAGTGTATTTTGTAGGCCCTTTTCTAAAATGCTAGCTGTTTTAATGCGTGTAACCCTCCTGTAACTGTAATCAAGCCAATTACTGTTCATTAACTATATGAAATTGCTATCACTGCCGGCATGCCAGTGTTCTACCACCATGCATCTTTGCTCTGTCCCTTGTTTCTTATTCAACTGGGCATTTCACTGGAGATGGAGAGGCATTAGGTGCCTCAGGCCTTCTTAGTTCCCTAAACTTCCCAAGAACTGCTTCCTGCTGCTGTGCTTTCCTTCCAGCTCCAGAGAGAACTGTTTCATCCCACCAAACATCAGCTGGAGAGAGAAGAAAAAAGGAAAAAAGATTTCCTCTCCTTCTTCCGTTCTTCCCACAGCATAAAAAAACACTAACTGGAATGAATAATTTTTCAGGTCTCCCTTGTGCAAAGATACCTTACAAAGTCATCCTTAGCAGCTGTGTAGCCCTGACATATGTCAGTGGGATGTATGGCATCTTTGGCTAACAGACATTTTCACAGGAGTATTTTTAATGCCTTCATTATGTATCTGCTTCAGTTAGATATATTCCAACAGAAGGACACTCTCCTCCTGCAGTCAAAGTGAAAAACTGGTTAGCCACAGGACTATGTAATGTCAATGCATGACTTTCCTCAGCTTCTAATGTATCATTAAAAAAAAATTCAGCTCTTTTTGGAATATAATCTGGTGCCAAAGACTACAGCAAATTCTAGCAAGTCGATAGAAATTTTCCCCCCTAATTTTGTTTTCCTCAGGGAGCTGTGGTTTCCATGTAAACACTTCTATGAGCAGGCCATTTGAGACATGCCTGGAAGAATATATATTCTGCCTAACACATATCCACCATATCTTAGCTGCTAAGAATAATAATTCTGCGGTCTCACTGTGCTTCACCACTATCACCTCAGCCTGACTGAGTTAGAATAAAGAACAAAGTAGTGTAGGTATGTTGAGAGAAAACAATGGCTGATAACTTCACTGTTATTTCTTGGATTTTGTCCTGTCTTCTAGGGTAGATTTTTAGCTTCAGGAAATACTGTTTGAAACCCATGAAATATGGCAAATAAGGACAGGGATAACACAACCCAATATTCATTCATTTTCATTGCATTTCATCTGCTGCAAGCAGCACCAACCTGTGACACTGAAGTACAACACAATCCAGAGATTTGCTCTAAAATTTAGATAACCATTTCAAAACATAAGAAAAACTTTTCTTCTCTGATTTTATGTAGGGTCTGATATACATTTGCTTACTATAAGAAGATCCCCTTTGACATCCATGCACATTCCACAAGCTAACAGCAATATATGTAGGCCTTTGGAGGATAAAAGGAAAAATGTAAATGTAATTTAATCTTAGCAATAATTTGGATTGCAAGCTCCAGATCAGAGAGTCTTTGAATCGGTCTGAACAAGGGGTTCAATTTCTGAGCCCAGCCTAGGTCTGGATTTGCAGTTATAAAATGGACAGAATCCCAGCCATGGATCTGAATGCTTGTGAGCTTTGGAGCATTCAGTATTTCTGGATTCAATTTCTTTTATCCTAAGCTCACTCCTGATTATTTATACAAGACATCTCTGAATCTTTTGGGTTGAGTTTTTCCTCATGTGCACTCTGTTCTAATCTCAGGATGCTACTAAGTATTTACAGTGCAAAGCCCCATGTAGTGGGTCTGAAGCAGAGCACCCTGAGCTTTCTTCCACAACTTCCAAATGCAGGCTCACGAAAAAGGGCAGCCCTGGGATTTACAATTGCAGGATGTTTGTCTTTAAGGTGTGCACCTCCAGTTAGCAGGTTCTGAATTCATCTTGCACATAATCATTGACGTTCTTCCCTCCGAGCAAAATAGTAATTCTTTATCCCAGTGGAACAAAGAGGGAGGCAAACAGCAGAAGAGTATGTGAATATGTATGAAAAAGCTTGCAGTCTGGTCACTTAGTAACACAAGGACTACAGAAAAACTGAGTTTTAGCATTAACTACCCAACAGGACAGAGGCATAAAAGGGATTAGATACCGGATCAGAAATTTTTGCCCAAAGGCTTTTTGGCATGTAACTGGGGAAGTTCACTTCACGAGTGGAAACCCAAGCCCTATGTAGCTAAAATGGCCTTCTCTCTCTTTCCTGTTGGTCTTTGCTTCTTGGAAACATGGATTTCTGAGCATGAAGTTGTATTGGCTAACTGCACGGGGCAAGGTTTCTAAAGGAAAATTCTCCTACAGCCATTCTGAAGTTTGGTAATGAGCTGGTTTGTGGCCCTTTCTTTTTTCCCCAGAAAAACAAAACTGAAAAAAGGACCCTGAGCCAAACGTGCTAGCTCATAGTTTTTAGACAACTGAACACACATTATTCCCTAAAAGAGCTTCCAACAGATGCTGGACCTCAGAATGATGCGACGTGGAGTAAACTTCCTGTACTGAGCTAAGATTTCCAAAGGAATTTTAAGGAATTGGATGCTTATGTTCCACTGTTCCCACAACAGTTGCCTTCAGCTTGCAGGGTGAAACCCTTCAACCCCTAAGGGTTTATAGGCAACCCCACATTTGTGTCTTATTTTTTGTGTTCAAGCAACGCATCTCCATTTCTTTTCACTGCTCTATACTTACTAATAAGCAAAATGGTGTTTTTGCAGTCTCTGTTGATTTTATATCTGAATCTTGTAGTTCCAAAGAGTATTACAACAACCTACTGAGATTTAGAGAAGTAGGGTAGATTGGGATGTTACCACAGCAATTCATCCCTTACCTATAATCTAAGTCTTTTCTCTAGGTGCCTATCAGTAAAGCCACAGCTAAAGAGCCATAAACTTCTACTTTCAAGCAGTGCATGTATCCTGCTGTGTAACAACCCTTTTGATACTAAAGATATTTCCTGTCATGTCTTCTACACTGCCAAGCATTGATTGTTGACATAAGTGTTTCATTTAATAAATACTACCAGTGTGTGTGAGCATCGGGGGATGATTCAGCAGTGTCAGGGGCCACGTGGCAGCAGTCCTAAAAGGCAGACAAAAGTGATTGCTTCATATCAAATAAATCAGGCCCCAAATCTAGATGACTTTCAGAAACATCATTTTTGCACCAAGTTGTCCTGCCTTAGCGGTTGCATTAATAATGACAACATATGCGTAAGAACCAATTTGTCAGGTCAGGCTACAGCCCCAAGCATTTGCATGTCTCGCTTTTAAAAAGGAAACATATAGTGCCTGAAATCCAGAACTGAACCAGCAGCTGGGAGACCTGGGTTCTCTTCTCAGCCCTGATGCTGGTCTGCTGGTTGACATAAGGCAGAACATCTTTATCTATCCATGCTTCAGTTTCTCCTGTGTAAAATAGGGATCATGACAATAACTTCCTCTGTGAAGCAGTCTCCAGGCCTGTGCAAGTGTATTAATCTTAATACTCAGATTAAGCAAGTAACTGTTTCCATCTGCTATCCAATCAGCTTTAAAGCCTTTCCTTGCTTTGGCACCTGATTACTTTTAATTCATCTGTTGGGGGATAAAATAAATATTTGGTAATGCCCTGAGAGCATTTTATCCAACACACAGAGTTTCTGTGAGGAATAAAGAAATACTGGAAAGCCTCAAGTTTTATAGGTGAAGGTGAAAAAGCTACACAGTTGCCCACTGAAGAAGATCAAATGGTGAGACCATTACTCATACAAGAGGAGCACACACCCAAAATATAATCACATTTGCTTCCTTGTGGTTATTCATGAATAAAAAAAGGTTCTGTGAAAAAAAAATCAGTATTCACAAACTTCCCTAAAGATATCCAAATGTTAAAAAAAATGTTTGTAAACAAGTTAATTTGTGGTAAGACTCTTTCAAATTCATGAAAGGTAAGTGTGCCACATTACTACTGGATAAATTCCGTGGAATCTTAATTGGAGGCTGGCTGGAGAATTAAATGGTATTTTCAATATCAAACATCTCTGTAAACCCCTAGCCAAAATTCTATTTGTTCATAAATCCTTTCTGTTCCATGTCTTTCTTCTAATAGATTCAGGTTATAGTTACTGTTAGTTTTCGTAAAAGGTGCCAAGGATCCCTTTCTGTTACCTGACACAGCAGGACTGTCAGATCCCACTACAGACCCCAACTCGTAGAACATTTGAATCTGCCGGGGCGGGGAAGGCAGAGGGAAGAAAATGCAGCCAAGTTAGACCTGCAGGATTACTGTGTGCTCTTGCTGGATGGAAATTCTGTTTTTAAATTGACTTTGAAATAAATATTTAGCTATAGGACTTTGAGAGTCCTGGTTTGTTTGGGTTTGTGTGCTACACCAGCGCGTCACAGGATTTGGTAATTCACATCCCTTGGGGTGGCTTCCTACTTAGAGCATTACACAAAGAATGCATTTTCAGGCTACATTTCCAGTAAATAACCCTGCAGTTCCAGGAGATGAACTAAAATAGAAGCATGTCTGCAGCTCAATGCCACTTTAGTTAAGTTCAGATCTCTCTCTTTCATTATTCTGACTACATCCTCTTCTGTTCCTCCCCCAACACTAGCATCTTTGTCAGCATCCTCTTCCTGCGAGTGACAAAGTGGAGCTCTTGGTTTTTACGAAGTTCTCCACGTAGCTAGCCGTACTCTTATGGCATCCTGCACTCTATGTTGCTTGATATATTCTTCCAACTCTTTCCATTGTCATCATCTTCCACAATACGTTTAATAACTGCTATGTAAGTTCTGCCAAACCTGTCAATCCCAAGCACCTTTTCTCAGACTATTGAAACACAGACAGGAACAGCCTCAAAAGATCAGATCAGTCTTAGTAAAGGACAATGGATGTTCGGGTATTTTATTTATTATTATTTATTTTATGAAGCATTCAAAAAACCCTCTAGTGGATGTAAAATCATGAAATAACATGACAAAGGTACATTTCATGACCTGTAGTTGCCAAATGCCCTGAAGAATAATGGTTTTATTAATCACTACCATGCCTAACTCATTCTCACTCTTTATAAACCTCTGATTCTGATTTTGAATGCTGCTCAGTTTTTGGTCTCAGTGAATTACAAAGATTAATGAGGCATTGTATAGTGTGCATTTCACTTTTTCAGTGTTTTATTTTCTAGTTTAGCTTAACATCTTCCTCTGCTAAAGAGAGCTGGAACTTCCAGTTTACCTGCTCTGCATTGTCATTTACTCATTTACTGTGTCTGAACAGCCCCAATATTTATTTGCCCTTCATATCAGTCTTCCAAACCTCCACTCTTTATTGCCACCTGTCTCAAGATTGCTTCAATCTCCCCTATATTTTTCTTGAGATACAGTGGAAATCAAGTTGTGAAAATGGGAACAGCGGATAAAAAGCAAGGTAACAAGTCTGGAGAAAAAGAGGGTGACGTGTATACTCTATAGCAGGTATTAACATAGATGCAGTTTAGAATGGCTAGATGAAAACAAAGAGACAGCAAATAATTCTTGATTTTGTAATGCCAATGGCTCCGTAATTCTTTTGGTCTGCAAAATATAACTCCTAGGAGCATAGGATAAGTCAGATTGAAAGGGACCTCAGGAGGTTTCTAGTACAAACTCCTGTTCAAAGCAGGGTCAGCTATGAGACCAGAACAGATTGCTCCAGACTTTGTCCAGTCCAGTCTTGAAAACCTCTAAAGATGGAGATTGCACAACCTTTCTGTTCCACCACTTGACTGTCCTCAAGGTGAAAAAGGGTTTCCGTATATGCACTCTGAGCCCCTACAGTTTCCATTTATGTGCACTGTCTCTCTTCCTCCCACCATGCACCACTGTGAAGTTCTTGGCTCCTTCCTGAAAACCTCCTTCTTGGTATGGGAAGAAGGCTGTTAGTTCTCCCAAAGCCATCCCTTTCCCCAGCTGAACAAGCCCTGCTCCCACAACCACCCCTTGCAGGGCAGGGGCTCCAGCCCTCTCCTCCCCTCCCCCCCACAACTTGGTGGCTGCCACTGAACTCACTCCAGTTCATCAATGTCTTTCTTGTTTTGGGGGCCCAAAACTGGACGCAGTACCCAGGTGTGGTCTAAAGAGTGCTCAGTAAAGGGGGATAAACCCTTCCCTCGAGCTGTTGGCCACGCTTCTGTTCATACAGCCGAGGATGCTGTGGGCCATCTTTGCTGCCAGGGCACACCCCTTGCCCACATCCCGCTCACTGCCCCCCGGGACCCCTGGGCCTTATCTGCAGAGCTGCTCCCCAGCTGATCAGTGCCCAGCCTGTTCTGGTGCCGGGGGCTCTTCCTTCCCAGGGGTAGGACTTTGCATTTGCCCTTGCTGAATTACATACAGTTCTTGTCAGCCTGTCCAGGTCTCTCTGAAAGGCAGCCGTGCCCTCAAATATATCGACTGCTCCCCTGCTTTGGTGTCATCTGCAAACTTGATGAGCAAGCAGTCCATCACCTCATCCAGGTTATTGGTAAATAAGTTAGGGCAGGTCCCAGGACAGGTTCCTCTTGTACCTCACTAGTTACTGGCATCCAGGCAGAGTATGATCCATTAACCCCTACCCCCGATCATCCCAACAGATTTTTTTCCAACTAAGTTGTCCAGACCATAACATCCTAATTTGGATACAAGAATATTGTGGGAGACATTGTCAAAAGCCTTGCTAAAGTCAAGACAAATGACACCCACTGCTCTCCCTTGATCCACAAATCCAGTTATTTTTCTTGTAGAAGGCAATCAGGTTGGTCAGGCACGATTCACCTGTGGTAAGTCTGTGCTGACTGCTCCCAATCACCTTCTTCATAAGTCCAGAAACAGCTTCCAAGAGAAATTGGTCTGTCATTTTTCCAGGGATGAAAAGTGAGGCTGACCAGCCTGTATTTTCCTAAATCACCCTTTTGGCCTCATGACACAGCCCAAATCAAGAAATAAGAGGGTGTCTGCAGACCTGTACTGACACTACAACTAGTTCACCTTTTGGACCTCTCAGAAGGAATTTGACAGAAATATACTGACAAATTTGAGGAAAATCTGTGTTGAACAACCCAAATAATCATAAAGCTGAAAACGTGGTAGTTATATTTATTTAGCTTGTAGACTAAATGGGCTCTTCAGAGGTGGCCTTATAAATTTGCATACAGATATCTTGCTCAGTTCAGCCGTTCCTAAAATGCATTGTTCTCTTCCTTTTCATCATCTCTCTTCAGGACGAGGTGCTAACTGGGGGGCTGACGTATTATGCTGAGTTAATAATAGATTATAAATGAGAAATGTAAGAAAAAACCTGAAAGCTGAAAAAATACATTTTTTGGTCCTATTTTCATAGTGTTTTCTGTAGTCTCTCACTTACACTTCTCATTTTCTTATCTCCTTTCCTAATTTTTCTTTCTTCCCAGAATATTTCCCCTCCTCTCCTCTCTTCCTTTGGACTGCATTGGCAGGAGGTTTCTCTGAACAGGAGAAAAGTCTCTTTTTCACTTTTGTGTAGCTTTAATGCTACTTAATTTTCCAGGGAAGTACTTTCACTTACCCCATATTTCACTCTGCAAAGACATCTTGGCCAGAATTTAGCACATTTTCCAGTCACAGATGTCTGTATCGGATTCATGCCTGGTTCTTGGAGACGTGGTAGAAGGGATTTTTTTGTTGTACTTTAACAGATTTAAATGCTCCCAAGCCAATGTAAAACAAATTTTCTTTTTCTCTTCGCCTCATGCTGAAAGATCTCATCTTTCCGATTGCATGTGTTTGGGTACGTACATGAGTGAAATCTGAAGTTTACTTCCAAATAAACATTTTTAGATGCTGTGTTAAAGGGAAATGACTGAATTTTTAATTCACCCCATTTCAAATACCAAGACAAACAGCTGCAGCCCTGGGCTTACCATACAGTAAATGATGAAGCATACATTTTCAAGGTCGTGAATTTACAGTCAGATCCTTGTATGAATCTGTGAATCCTTCCCCTAAAATTCAGGGGAATTCAGGGAAAACAGACTGTTTTTCATTTCTGAAGGGGAGAGTGCAATTTTATTGTAGAATCTCTGAATAATCTTTAACAAAAATATGTACACTTTCAGAAATCAGAACACTACAGACCTCTTGCCAAGAAAAAAAAAAGTCTGTGAAGACAAGCACAAGATAATATTAGGGTGATATTTAAAAGACTCTTTTCTCTGATCAAAACTGTTGGCTGGACTGGTGCTAGCTTGTAATGGTGGAGTGTTCTCAAGCAGGAACATCAGCAGCAAGCCACAACACAGCAGCTCAGTTTACATCTGTGCAGCCAGCAAGCACATTTGCAAATCTACACTATCAGAATTTTAAAATCCTTGGATTTTAAATACAATGGGAAAAAACAGTCACTTAGTCATACAGAAGACATGCAAAATATTATCCCTTCAATGACAGTCTGACCATATTACTTTCTTGATCTTTTCTTTGTGTTTCGTTCTTCCACTTTCCTTTTCTTTAGCATTGCCATATAGTGAAAAAGGTGTGGGGGAAGAGGGAGAGAAAGACAGGAAGAGTGGGTTTCCTTGCCTAGTCCAACTCAGTCAGTGAGTTCTTCTGGCCAGTCTTGCATATAAGCTTTCATCCCTAGTCAGGATCCAGGGAACAGCGACCTATTGCTCCACAGTAAAGAGGAAAATGTCACTTTGAAATGGGCTTTCTGTGCTTGCTGTTATCTTTCCACATCCTAAGAGCTAAGGTAAAATAGAAAAGTAAATTGGCTAGTTTGTGCACAGGCTCTGTTCACAGAGAGCAACGCTCCCAAGGAGATGGGATCCCAAGGAGATGCCCTCCGCAGCAGAGGGCAATCCACAGGTGGCACCAGGGTGCCACACGGGCAAAAAATGGGATGCCTGACAGTTCTCAAACAGAATGAGAACAAAGCTGTAGGTAAACAGTCCCAAATTTCCACAATTGCCAGAAAAATCTGTGTACACCACTAACATTATCGGCCTTCTATGACTGTTCATCCCAGTCAATATCACAGCAGAAAACCATCTTTGTCATCTTTGAGTGACTGACAACTGTTTACTCCCAGTTTTGTATAACTGTGTATATGCATTACAAGAAGAAAAAGAAGACTCCCTCCTGTTACCGATCAGTCTTACCTCGTGGTGTTTCTGGTGCATGTGAGCAAGAATTACGAAGCAATACAACAAAAATTGTCATGAAATCCCGGTCCCAATGACAAGGTCTTATAGACTAGGAATCAGCCATTTTCATGTTCGCTTACCCAAACATCCATTTGACTTTAATGGACAACCTTACAGGGGCTTTTTTTCGTATATTTTTATATATAAAGACAGGATTATCCATTCCTAGCACAGCTTGTCTCAAAAACAATTATGGACTCTGTGGCATCTTGCAAACTTGGCAGCTGTGCTGTCGTGTTATATGGGAATATAGATGCATGTTTGTCTTGAGAGCTCCCAAATCCGCGCATTCTCCATAGGAAAGAATGGGACAGGAAATTTCTGGGTTACTGGGCTCTTTGGCGCAGCTGTCTCTTTTGCTTTCACATGTATTTCTACAGCAAGATGAGAGCCATCTTAAGTAATGGAAACAGAGTCTCAATTCAGCAGTGATTCTTTTCTCTTTTGTCTGATCTAAAACAGGCTGAGTGTTAGGAGAAGCAACAAGCACTGAACTTTTCCCCGCATACACACACACTCACGCAGAGGAATGGAACAGGGTTGAGATAAGACTATTTTTCTTTTCCCTTTAAGAAAAAGTGATTTAAGTTCTTACTCCTTCGAATTAAGTTTACTGCCAAAGACATAAGGCCACAATCCAGCAAAATTTAACTGACTTCAGTAAAATTTTTCACATGCTTTCAAAGTTTAATATGTATTCAAGGACTGTGTTAGGGTGATTAGACTTGCAGCAGAATACACATGCAAACACGTAGATCTCGGTTCTCATGCCTACAGCTTAAGGTATTGAGCACCAAAGACACCACCTATTTTAAATTCTCAAATGCTTTGCCAAATTGTGTTCCTTAGCTAGTTTCAAGCGTTATTCCTGTTCAGTAACAGAACTTATTCCATTTCTCTTATTATTTGTAATCTCACACTCTGTATTCTGTTTGACCTACATTGCTACAACAGGAAGAACCTAAAATAATTAACTTAGTTTGCCTTACAACATTCCTGTTAAGCCAAAAGTAACCAGCAATCCATGCGGAAATGAGGAATAGGAACACAATAACATGTCCCAAACAACACTGGGAAATTAAACGCTCTTTCCTTTAAGTCCTGTTCTGGCTCTGGAAAGGTCCATTTCCTTAAAGCAAGTTCTCCTTCAGCCGTATTTTGTACTCTATATCCAAAAAATATGTAAAGGCTTACTAGAATATTATGTCTACTCAGTATTTTGCGTTAGCAGTTTTTGCTTTTGTTTCGTGATCTATCCTGAGAAAGAATTGTGACTTGCTAGAAAAGATGAAGGGGAATACATTCAAAAGGAAAGAAAGAGGTAACCAGTGTACCACAGCTGCATCAAGAAGACAGGCATGGCTTTTCCAGAGGATCTAAAAAGGCTTGAAACCTTCCATCCACACTAGTACTGCCCAAACAGCTCCAACTCAGCTTTGCATGACGAAGAGAACCAAATTTCCCAAAGCAATCACTGATTCCCTCCTTGTCTGAATGACCTGTTTTATACATATTTAAGATGGCCTGGGGGAAGATGCTCAGTGACTTCCAGAAAATCAGGCTTTTTTGAGGTACTGAAAACAAGTTGCCTAGAATGTAAGGCACTCCAGTGAGGAGTCAGTTCTGAAGGCCTGAGCCTTTTCACAAGTTTATTCCAATGTGACAGGACAGGGAAGAATTATAAATTCGCAGTGATATTTGCATGGTGCTTCAAGGAAAACACAACAATAAATGCAAAATATTGATGATAGTCATAAGTTCTGGGTCAATTATCAGGATCTCACTAGAAGAAATTTTAGTGCTTCTAATATCTTAGGGCCTTATATGCAGTTCTCCTCAACCCAGACACTGATTGCAAACTAGAAAATGTTACTGCACCTTTATTTGCATTAATCCATACAGGATTTGCATCTTATTCCCACTGAATTTTACAGCAGAAGTTCTGCTGCCTTCAGCGAAGCCTGGTTTGGCACGGCATGGGTCATTCGGTGCTCTGTTAACTGGTTTGCCCGAGGATTATCATCTGCATGATTTGCCTGTACCATAATCCGTTCACACATTCAGACAAGAAAATGCACAACTCAAAAGGCGTATAATATAAAACCGTTGTCAAAAACCAATAGAGCTTTTTTAGGCCTGAACCTTGAAAAGCATTAAAACAGTTTCAGTAGAAATAGGCAATTTCTATATTTTGGATGGGAATAAGACATTATCTTAATGTAGAATATTTTAGAGAAATGTAGCCTGGTTACAATTGCTCACATTTTAACTGATGACATTTTGACCACAGCATGCAATCCCTAGACATGCACTGTGCTGAGTATAAACATTGCAAGCCAAAAGGAGAAGAGAGAATACTCCTTGGAGTCTGCTACATGTGATAGAAACAAGTACTGTAGAAATCTGCTGATAATCCCCCTTTCAGTTTGTGTGCACAGCTAAATCTACTTCACTTCCTATGATACTGAACATTATGCAGTCCTTTGAGGTCCACCACTAGCCATAAATCCCAGACAGGAAACAGTTTTCAAGCCTAGGAGGAAAGACAGCATTTCATTTTCTAAAGACAGCCCAGAGTAACCGGGTCAAGCAAAGTTTGGAATTGAAGCTCTTGAAATCCAGGATACAACTGTGTATGTTTTTCTGTTTGTTTTGTTACCGGTAAACCGGATGCAACAAATAAAACCATTTTCCTTTCTTATTTTCTCTCTGTAACTGTCTCTTTGGGAGCTTCTCTTTGGGAGCCAACCTTTCTGTAAGCCAGTTCTTGAGGTCATAGCTCCCTAACTTTAAGACATCTGCTAGGTCAGATGTACTTGAAGAGAATCAGCTGCTTGCAGCAAGCACATTTTTAGCACACTGGAGCCACAGACAAATGTTTAAGGTATCTGTCTCTTTTGCTGTCTCTGTAACAGATACATGTATCCCACTTAAAATTTCTTGCCTTGATCATAGCTCTGTCTCTAACAATAATGCTGAACATTAGATTAAAGGTTCAAACCTATAAATTTTTAAATTGCAAGCTATAATAATTGTAGGAAAAATGCTACGAAGCAAAATATTACTGTTGCATTTGGCAATGGGTACTGAATTTGGCCCATACTATAGTTTTTCTAATTTTTTGAAAAGTCATAGAAGCTCAGATTAAAAAAAAAAAAAAAAAAAAAAAAAAAAAAAAAAAGTGTGTTCTATACCTGGAAAGGGGATAGTTGATCTGTACTTTATGAAAACAAAACCCCTTTATGATGTTTGAAACTGAACATCCAAATCCAGGGATTCTCCAAAACACCAGTCGCTTTTGAAGCACTTGGTGACGTTTCCTACATCCATTATTTTAAACTTTTCAATTACTTCAGTGGCATACATAAGAAAAAGACAAATAAATGCCAGGATTCATGCTCATCTCTCCAATAACAAAATTGCCTCCAAAGAGGAAGAGGAAAAACATATTTGGTAGGGAATTATTTCTTCTTTTCAAGCCACCAAAGGCTTGAAAGAGTGAGAATCTCTCCTTCAAGACACCTTTTACATACCATAAATGAAATGTTATTCTAAAATAGCAGCAAAAGAGCAGTCATTTTTTACAGTGAGGAAAAAACCTGTCTGGAAAAAAATACACCAGGCTTGGTTCAAAACTTGTACACTGCAGTGCCAGGCTGGCAGCTCTTGAAAGTGCAATGAAGTTGAAATGTTTCCATATTGCCTCTAAGCTTTAACACAGTGTGTTAGATGTTCATACTAACTTGGCAAAGATCAGCAGCCCAAGTGTACTAATTTCTTTCAAGCTTTTGAAACTCTTATTCAGGTGTCTGAAAACACAGAAGGTACAAGAAACTTGGTACCATGCTCCCCAGACTACCTAAAAGGCAGTCCTGATTGCAGTACCTGTATTTAGGGGATTGCAATGAATATCCTTCCATGCAACTCATCTCTTGTATTGCACTTAAGAGGAAAATGCTAGGAGCTAGATTCACAACTGACATAAATCAGTCAAGATGCATTTACCCATTTATACCTGCTTAGACTAGCTAAGTCCTCAAACATCTTTACCAAATCTGGCTTTATGAAAACAAATAGAAAAGTGATCACGCCCTCTGCTCTCACATACATTTTATGCTTTCCATGCATACTAAGAACTAATTCCAGTTATGCACCTAATTCACTTCAAGTCTGCTAACACAGAAAACATCAAGGAGGCAAGGTACACTCAGAAATTGATGCAGTCTCTCTACAGCACTGTAAGTCTGTCTCCATACTTATTGCAGTAAACAAAATCTTGAAAGAAAAATAAGAGTAAAGAAATAGTTAAATTTGATGCATCAATTTAAGCATGAGTTATGTTTTCTAGTTCAAAACATTTTCCTATATTTTAATCTGTATACAGCGTATTATGAAAAATTGATGCCCACCCTCCCACTCGCACACTCTCATGCATGAGGTCTAAGTGTTAACGTTTTCCCTTGATGCTCCTAGGGAAAAGCCTGCTATTTGTCTGCAGAGAAGGTGCAGTCTCTGCGACAGCGAGGCAGCTGAACTTCCCCACCTCCGAGTGCAGGTCTGAGGGGAGCCACGGCAGGTTGCTCAGCTTTTCTTTCGGTACTGTCTCTGGCCTTTTAAGATCAGTACAAAAAAAGAGAACTGTGGCAGTGGCTTTTGTCTAGAGAAGCTTGTCTTTCAGGAACAGGATTGAATAGCATGTCTTGATAAGTCACTAACACAATCAGCATGTTTAAACCAAGACACCTCAACAGAGAAAACAGAGCCTTTTATAAAAACATTCTCGCTAATCTACTTGATACCATTTGAACCTCCATCATGTGCAAGTCTGGAAACAAAAATCTTGTCTATGCTAGCTGCAAGTCACTTTGATTCTGTCTGCATCTTTCAAGTTAGAAGAAGGCAAAATGTGGGAAAACATAAGAATTTCAGCTTGGCATTTGACAGTTGCATTGTTCATTATCTCCACCTGAAATAAGAAATACGTATTTTTTAGTTACTTGTCATTTTTGAAAATATCTGAATTATGACCTAATGCTGCCATGTAGTCGGTGCACTGAGAACCCCATTACTCTTTCTTATGTTTGTCAGCTATGTTCTATCCTAACAGTACTCTTAGATTACGTTTCTGAGAAACAAGGTCACAAGTGAGTTTGGAATAAAGATACCACCTCTGGCTCAGGAGATCCCTGCAATTGCTGCAAATTGCTGGAGGCTGGGACGATATTCTAGGGGAACACCATTTTATGCTTAGCTTGTTCTTGTACTCTCCCCTGACTGCTGGCCCTGCCAAAGTCTGGACTTAACCTTTTTCTGACCCAGTACAGCAATTCTGACATTTTCATGCATGTACAAAATGAAGCAATTTAACAAAGGAAATAAATGCCATCAGTTACAACAAAAGAAAGAAAGATCCAACTCCACTGAAGATGATACAGTTGCTTCACATTTACTTAATGTAAAATTAAGGTACTAGGCATGCTGTATTGTAAAATAAAAACCTTGAAACATAGCGACCTAACCAGTTCCTGATGATAGACACCATTCAAGACATCATTCACATACTACATAATAAAAACTTAAAAATTCTTTATAGCTTGTGGGCAGAGAGATACGTTTACAGCTCATTTACTGCATACAATTTGAGAATGAAGAAAACAATTAAATAGAGGATCACAGCTCAACCCTAAGAGTTTAGCTTTTATTATTAACAAAAAGGAAAAAAAAAATCAAGGTTAAGACTGTACTTCACTGCATCAGTGTGTGACAAGGGCAGTGTTGTTTCAGCATTCAGCGTGGTCTCATGTGCTTTTAGAGTGAGAAAGTATCAAAATTCTTTGACAAAATAAGACTGGCAAGTTTTTAGTATGTCATCAAACAGATAAGTATGTAAACTTTTTCATCGTGGACCTCTCAACCTGTTTGTGAATGACTTTACCAAGCACGCACATTGAGATTTCTGTCAGCACAGTCCTTTACTTGTCTTAAACACACAATGACTGGGCATGTAACAGGTCGAAGCACAAACATGCTCCATTGTATTTTTCTGAAGTATCACTCACATCGAAAATCCTGTTTACAACATCTACTGAGAAGTCGTTTTCGTAAACATTTTTTGAGTTCAGTGCTGTCAGGATTTCAGCTCAACTGCGTTACTATTAATACATACATGGTAAGAAAGAGTAATTCTCTCTCCTGTAGGAATTATTAAAAGAAGTGCTGTAGGTTCTGCTATAAAGATTCTTGATTCTCTCCAACATTAAAATCTATGAAATGTACACTAGAAACAAACCAGAACTCCTCTCTGAGTAATGTATTTTTATTAGCCCCACATCTTTGGATTGCAACTGAAGACTAACAAATTACAAAGGAAAGAAAAGTAAGGTCCGCTTCAGTATATCCAGGAAAGAGGAAGCAGAGGGAGGAAATACAATTGTACCCTTTTATCATATTTGAGGCCCGGAATGTCAGGTTTGGGTATCTTTGGTTTTTGTGGGAGGTTCTTTGGAAGAGACTGAATAAGCAGAGGATGGTGGTATCAAAGAGTCTGAAATCTGGCCAGCAGTTTGCCTGAGGTCCTGAACAGAGAGGGGCTCTAAACAGGGGTCAGAGTGGATTTTTACACTTACTAGTGAATCTAGAACCAAGCTTTTAGATTGTTTCAAAACTTTGCGGAGGGTTTTTTTTTTGTTTTTTTTTTTTGTTTTTTTTTTTTTTTTGGAGGACTGTTTTTGCTAAAGTTTCTATAAGTTAAACTCATTATGAGGGCTACTTTAGTGAAGAGGCTTTTTTGTAAAACACCCGTTTCAATACACTTAACAACCATCTTGGGAGATGTGGAACTATATCAGATACAGAAGGGTGTCCTTGATTAAAACAAAAGGAAGGGCACAAACTACTTGTAACGCGTGAACAAGACAGGTATCTCAACCATAAGCCTTTGAAGGCAACAGGAACCTTTTCATTGATTTGCACAGTCTCTGCCCGACTCCAAGCACCTACACACACGTATGTAGGTGCAGTGTAGAAACTTGTCCTGACGTCCTTTTGTTATTTTACATTCTCCTACTCTTCCGTGCTTTCTCGTTTTGCTGGTGAAAATGGCCTGCTGCTCTTCCGTTCTTGCTCCCCCTTCCCTAATTTTAGCGGTTCAGATGTTTGGAAAAGCTTTGTAGCATTCTCCAAGCTTCTTATGGCCCTGCCAAAGCAAACTTGAACTCACCGCCTTCTGAGGCTTTCCCATCACTGCTGACACTCTCTTGGTGATGTGCCTGCTGTGAAGTTTTTGCTGGGGTTTTCTGACCGTTTTTGTACATCTATTGGGTTACAGCTAGATGAGCTAAGGATGCCAATGGTAAACATCAACATTGCTTCATTATAGAGCTGTTTAAATATAAAGAGACATACAGAAAGGGAGAGGGAGAAAAAAAGACAGAAAGAAAGAGAAACAGAGAGTACGTGTATGTGCATGTATTTGAGAGAGCAGGGGAACTGTGAAGAAAGGTAATCTTATTGAAAAGCAGCACTATCTCTTTAAAAATAGAATGAAAAAAATATCCTCAATGTTTTCTTTAGTCTTTTTCATTCTTTGGCAGAGTCCCAAAGATTTCACTGTCCTTGTCTCCAGCATCTGGAAACCATCAGGGTAAACAATAGAGTGCTAGGAACTGGAACCCCTGCCTCAGCTCCCATGGGACCGCGTGCTGGAGAACATGAGAACACAAACCATTGGACACCATGTGGTCAATTACTTCAAACTAACAAATCTGTGTGCCTTCCTATTTTCTGTTTTCCTTGGCACCACATGACCCTTTCACAATGGAACCCAGCTGTTGAAAAAGCCAGACATTTTCTTTTTTAACCTCTTGCTTACTTTTGTGCTTTCTTTCCACAGCAATCTTAGGATTGGCATGCGCTCTAGGTAAAAGTGGCCCAATTATTAAAATCCTGGACAGCTGTAATGTTTGCCTGTATTAGTCAGCAGAGAGGCTTGGGTTATTAACTTTGCAGGATCATACTGCAACAAGGACTCCGCAGGTGGTCCTGTGTTTTCTGGGTTTCCTGACATTGCTTGCCAGCACTTAAAGGCAGATAAAACAGGACAATTTTTTATAGCCTGCTGGTTTTGTGCAATCAACAATTGCATGTGCAATTATGACATACTTTTTAAAGTTAATTCAGTTTTTGCACAGGTGCTACATTGGCAATTGCAAAGAACTAAAATCATCTCCTAGCTGAATACTTCAGTGAAGGCATACCCCTTTCAATCCTGTGAAATAAACTTTGGCCTGGGTTAAGTATGCCACTTCCAGGATTGAAACTGGTCATTGTGGGGGAGTGGTCAGGTCCTTGTTCTTTCCAGAACATTTCAACATCACAATTTTTTGAGCTGTGTGAAGCAGTGTTGCTGAGCCCACACCAGCCAAGACTTATCTATTTCATTGCAATGTATCACTTGATTGTTTCATTAACTTTCATTCAAAGAGCAGGGATGCTGAATCCAAACAGAACTTTGTGCAAGAGATTGAAGGCTTAATCTTTAAATCATCTTAAAAGTTGCTGAACATCTCTAGCACATACTGAAGATGTGAGGAATTTTTTCCAAACTGAAGGAAAACATCTAATGCATTCCATGTATGAATAATCATACATTCAACATACACCCATAATTGATTTATGGGAGAAAAATAGCTATGTAACAAAAAAGTAATGTTGCAGCTAGAAGACAGGAATAAAATAGGGAAGTGCTGAGGAATTACTGTCCATAATGATGTAGCATGTCTCTGTTGGGATTGGACCTCTGAGATTTACAGCTCTTCTTTGAGCTAACAGAGCTGGATCTTTTAGCTCAGGCCACAGACGTTTTAAAACCAGAGTTCTGAGGTTTGATCCCTGCAGCTAACAGTGCACCCCGTTACCTGAGTTTTGGCACTTGGCTTTGTCAGCTTTGACTTGGGACACATTGCTGTTTACCTGCTAAGCAAAGGCTGTCGATTATATCTGTTTGTAAAAGTTAGGGAGCTGGTGCTACTGTGGTCAGGAGACTTGTTCAAAGCAACTAAATTCACATTAATAGCTGTTTTAATCGCGTCTGTATCCAAATGTGAAAGACCTAGTGCACTGAATTCAACCAACTTGTCTCTATAGGTTGATTGGCTGGGTTGGTCTTGCTTTCAGAGTGCAGGAGGGTGTCTCTAAGGGTTAGTTATGCAGGTTGTGACATCCTAATTCTCCAGAGCACCAAGCACAAGGTGTTCATTTTCAGGGTGCTCGATTGACCTATACTAGCTTATTTCCCTGAGATTACAGAAATTTGTAGAAACTGAGGATCTGGCCAGTTTATTTCCATTTTCAGTGTAGTGGAGATTTTTTGTGTCTTTTTCTTTTGATTTATACAGTAAACTTTTTTGTGAACTCCAGACACTGTGACTGCACATTAAAATGCCATCCAACTAGTACAAACAAAATTTTAAAAAATGATAATATAATATACACATATCTGCTGTGAACTGCAGCCATCAGCCATAATCACAAAAGTTCAGGCTTAAAAGACAAACAAAGAGACCATTTGGGCAGGCTGAACAAGCAGAATGCTTTAAAATGTCACCTGCAAGCTTGTTAAAGGCATGCTGTTAAGTGTGTCTGAGATAGATATCTGAAATTGCTTGCATCTTATTCCTCCAATTTTAGTTAAGTGCAATGTGTATTTTGCATATAATTTTACACTTACATTTTCTTTTTAAAGAGATGAGGATGAATCATCAAGTGGGTTTACTTGAGGAAGTCTTGCAGGATCTAGGCATTGAGCCATTTTGTGGCCACTAGTTAAAAAAAAAAAAAAAAAAAAAAATCCCAGATACAGCCTGTAGTTTGGCAGTAATACTAGGGAAGGTTTTTCCCTTTTTCTGCCAGAGGTTGTTGATCCCAAATGTCTACAGAATTGATTAGGCTGATAATGAAAGGGCGGATGCAGGTGGGAGCAGAGGGAGGGTTAAGACAACGCAGTAGCAACTTAAACAGCACAGTGCATACTTAATCTTTTAATATTTATGAAAGAGTTGGTTAATTTTATGGCTTAAGTTCAAACTAATCTACTGCTTCCCTACATGAACATCTTGGACAGCTTCTTGTCTGGCTGACAGATATTCATAAAAGCATAGATAAAAATACAATTTTCTGAAGGAATGCTTTGCCTGTGGCAAGAGATCTGTCTTACAAGAGTTAAGGGAGTCTGCTTAGCTAACTGGAGCAGTCCCAGCACAGCCTGGATGTAAGCCAGGACACAATCAAACCACTATAATGGCACTGATGGATGACCTCGTTCTGGCAATGAAGAGAGAACACATCCATTCTCTTCATCCTGCACCTCTTTAGTGTTTGACACTACTGGCCATGAAATACAGCTGTTGCACAAAGAAGAGGTGGCAGACAACTAGAGTAATGTGTTAAAATGGCTTCAGTCTTTTTGAATTGGAATAGCACCTCCGATATTTGTCCCCCTTCCCTGGCTCATTTATGAGGTGTCCCACAAGAATGACTTCTCCTTCTGGTATCTTACAATATCTGCATGCAATTACTAGGTAAGGTGGTTGCATTTAAATGCCAGCAATATGTTTGTGATACATACAGCTCTAGCTAGTTTTCCCTGCCTACCATGTCTCTGCCACTTAGTGAGTCCATGTTCAGTGCGGTGAATTGAATTCATGGATGAAAAACAGCTGCTTGAATATGAACTAGAGGAAAAGCTGATGCTGGCAACCAGAGAAGTGAGTTTTTGGAAATGTTTTAAGATTAGTGCAGTCTCAAGATTGGTCACATTTAGTCACTCTTAGGAATGTTATGGTATTTTCCCTGAGACTAACTTGTAATTATCAAGCAGTGTTTTTCTTCCCTTCAACTACTGCAGTTTAGACCCTCTTTGCAGCAAGTGATACAGCCTTACCTACTCACATCTTCATCACCTCTCTGCTGGAGTGCAACACTGTATACCTCAGTATGATACTTACACGCTTTAGGAAGCTACAGGTATTCAAGAATAGCAAAACATGTTTCCTTAGCAATTCAAAAGTGTCAACTTGTGCTCTATAGTTTTCCACAGAACAGAAGTTCAGGATGGATCACAGGCCAAGATCCTAAAGATACTTTCACTGAGTGGGTGGAAGATCCTAAACACCTTTGAGTATTTGGTCTATAAAATCCTTATCTTCAAGTTGCTCCATGAAATGGGCCATCTTGCCTAAAGGTACCTGGTTTCCTGATGAAGATCACCAGGAATTTCACTAGCACTTGTTCCTATTTTAATGAGGGAGTCTTAACCTAAGGAATAGCTACACTCAGGAGCGAAGGATTGCCACAAACCTCACTGAGTGCAAGGTTTGCACATTTTGAGCTTGTCTGCCTGTAAAGCCATAACAAAGTAAGGATATTTACAGTATATTTAAAAATGATAAAGCCTGTCAAAACTAAGATTTCTGCTGCATTAAAAAAGAGTGGTAGAGATTGCTGAATGATGGTATATAAAGTACTGTGTGAAAGTGCATAGGTCCTAATACTGAGGATCCTGGGACAACAAACTTTACAAGACAGATGAAGTGCGTATTTTCTTGCTGGTTTTGAACCACCGTGACTTGCAGTGCCCTTCAGCTCCTGCCATGTCTTTACATGTATTTTTAATATATTTAATACGGGCTAATGTTAATTTGTGATTGCCAATCCCTGTTTTTTCTCAAAAGGTTTTTTCCCAAAACCTTTTTCCGTAGGTCAGTAAACACTTCTTTTTCAACCAAGTCTTGAGAAACAATTGCAACTGTGATGTTGTAAGAGAGGCAAAAAGGCACGTTTTTGAATTCTCAGCAAGCTGTTGTTATTATAAACAAAACTATCATCTACCCTCATTTTAGGGTTGAAACTCAGAAGAACCCAAAGCCAATGTGTGCAGCATTTTCCGTCCTACTACAGTTTCTACACTCAGCTGGGATTGCCTGCTCAGTGTTAAATAGAACTGATAAATCATTAATTGAAGAAAGTTTACTGATGCAATTTTGCAGTTAGAATTAATGTACAAGTTGCAGGCAATCAGATTGCTATGACTTTATTCAGTAATTGCCACAGTTTCAGTGTCTACAATAGATTTAAATATATACGCCTATAAGGTGCATTTCCTGCAACTACTTACAGGACAACCCTACACATCACCACTTATGACAGATCACATAGACTATACAGTTATACTTCTGCTTCATGGGGCTGAGTTATACCTAACCACTGTGCCCCACAGAGAGAAGTCTGTTTATCATAATGTGACTAAAATGAGCTAGCAGGCAGGGTGGAGTAAAGCAGGACAGTGCAGAGGGGGAAGAGGTCTAACTGGAAAGAAAGCTTCATTTGTAGATGACGCATACTGCTTTTTCTGCAGAGGAATGGCTTGAGAGAATATTTGAGGCATTTTTTACATTTATTTTGAAATTTTTAAACACTAGGAACACTGATCCTAAAAAGAGAATGAAAGGAGAAAAGAATATGGAAGAGAATGAAAGTCATGGCAGGAAAGAAAAAACATATAAGAGTAGAGAACCCTGATAGTTAACTACTAATATGTGCTAAGTGTGGATAATCTGGTGGTCATTTCACCTCATTTACTCTCCTACTTTCTGGAAGTGAACTGATTTTAGACAGCTGATCAAGAAGGACACACATGTAAACCAGGCTGAAAGTAATGATTATATTGCTCACATTGTTTCCAGTAAGGGGAGACGGGGGCATCACAATCAAATTTCCCTCTTAAACTAGTCAGCATCTTGGACAGCTCAGTTCCTCCCTCAGATACACGCATGGACTTTTGTACTTTCATTTAATTGACTCAAATTTTCCACTATCTACAATTTTTTGTGTTTATCCATTCATATTTGATCTACAGTGCAAGGTTTCAGAATATTCCCTTCAAAATCAGATATTGCACACTGCAATTTCTGCTCAGAAAGAACCAGAGGGAAAAAAAGGTGTTGGGGGAATAACACAGTATACATAATATGCAAGAAAACAGTGTTTGGATTACTGCTTCTCTAGTCAGGTAACAAAATGCTCTGTGATTTAGGGCCTTAGTTTAGACAGTACCACCTGAATAACCTCCGTATAACTCTGGTTTAACTAGCAATTTGGGCCCAGTTTGTATTTTGACACGTTTAACATAACTAAGCACTTGGCTTATGGAAAGCAACTGTGCAAACAGGGCAAATGCTGCAAAGTAGAGTTCATCTTCGTGCTGGCCAAAATGGTAACAGGCCCTTTCCTCCTGTTATATACCTTACCACGCTACTACATGATTAGTCCAGGAATTGCAAGGAGGCCTTTGAAAGTCAGTGGGCCTTGGGTGCTTAATGGCATTTGTAGATTTTGTCTTCAGTACAAGATTGTGTTCAGCTCTCTCCAGTTAAGGGAATGAACATATCCTGTGGCTGCGGGGATATTAATCTATCTGAATGGCCTGAAGATAGCTACTATATTCACATGACTGAAAAACTCTGCTCCAGAGGTTTCCTTTTTATAATAAACAGGTTTGTGAACAGTTAGTCTCTACTTCCTGGACAGAAAAACGTCTCCGCCCTCTATTTGTATGCCCTTTTACTGGCAAGGTCCAACTCTTTCCTTTTGTCTTTACTATTTGCTAGTGCAAACACTAAAATGACCTACTCTGAGCTCGTACAACCACCAAACCATCTTTAGCCCCTCTCCAGTCCTGACTTGAGGCAGGAGTTAACAGCTGTCACGGTGCATGGCACAGGCACTGAAGTCTGAAATACAGGCAGTCTTCATTGCTGCTTTTCTAGGGAGAAGTTTTGAACTGTATTTTGAAAAGCCCTTCTGCCAGGCAGGAGCTTCATGTGCAATTTTACTTTCGGTCTTTGTTAATCCGTAACACCGGTTAGCAGAAGAGAAGTTACTTTTTTCTCATGGTTAATCCCTTGTGGTATAATCCACTTTTAGCTAACTGTTTAGAAAAAGGTGAATGCAAATCCTAAATTGGACCCACATGCTTCAACAGGCTCTTGCTAACTTGCAGTCAAAAGCAATTTCTTCTGCAAGCTTACAAAACTGACTTTGCTGTAACAGGGCTGCCTTAAGTTTTCGGCACAGTCCACCTTATACTGTGTATCCATGACTAATGTGGTCCCCAAACTGCTCCCAGTCAATCCAAACAGGGATACTAGTCTCTGAAGCAGCACCCTGTGCAAAAAGCCCCACCATTAGGTACATGCAGCCCGCTCAGGCCTTTAGCTGGGACAGACCACCCAGCTAGACAGACTGCAAGCTATCCCGGTGACAAATGTCTGTGGATATCAAACAAAGTCAGCACTCCCAATCTTGGGTCCTGTGTGCTGCACCTTGCACGCTTAGCACAACGATGTCCAGCCTTGCTGAGCCTTGGAGTTCAGCACCCTCCCCGCAGAAGTAGAACAGTGCTGCCCAGAGACAGTGGCTGTGCAGCCCGCTGAGGCCAGAATTTTCAACTCTTAACTGATTCTTCTAAATACCTGCCCTTGATTAAGGAGGTCCAGTTAAATGCAGATCCACCTACACACAGTGATGGCTGCAAAGAGTTGCAGCTTTTCTACAACTGTGCGTGAAATGTATTCGCTGTGGGGTTAGAAGTGATCAGTTCTTTGCAGGCACCGTGAAACAATGCAGTTCAGTTTGAAACTGGAAATCAAACAAAGGCAGAGATTGTTGCAGCTGCTCTCCGGCCCTGGAATTTGTTGTGCATATCTCTTCTTTTTTTGGAACACACTTTTATTTCACAGTGCCTTCAAAAATATATTGTCATCAGAACCTTCTTGCCAAGTACCACTTCAAGATGGTTATTCACCACTACCCGTTTCCCAAGTAAAACCATGCATTTCTAAAACACTTCTCACAGTCTTTGACTGCAAGTTACATGCTCGCTTTTTCAGTCCAACCTATGAGGTAATCAGCTGATCTTGATTTCCCATATATGAAGCAATGAAACATCTGTTTCATAGGAGAAGTGAAAGATAGTCATTATGTGGCTATAGTCTTCAGGCAAAGCTTTTTATTCCTTTTCTTTTTTAAACACCTCTGGTTTGACAAATTTAGTCATAATAGAACTCTCTCAACTGGCACTGACCTCCGGGGGTAATAGATATAAAGTATTTGGGGGACAATGCTGACTTAATTAGAGACTCTATTTATTGAAAGGTTTGGATAAAGTCCTTTGTATTTCCCATTACTATGTACAGGAAACATTTGTTTTAAGCTACATAAATTTAACGTACAAGATCAATGTGTTTGATTACAAGGATAAAGGAAAAACAGCATAAAGACAGGCATAGCAAGAAATGAGTTCCATCCAATCCCAGTTCACATGCATACTCTAATATGCTGTATAGGCTATGATCTAATGATCATAAACTTTTAAAGAGAGCAGCTAGGTTGTTTTGCTATGTTTAGTGGCCCTGGGATGTTTTTAAATATCTGTAGTAAGGAAAAACTGATGAATATATCATCAGTGGTGGCAAATGAAGTAAGTTTAGATGGCTGTTCTTAAAGCTTTTCAGAAGTTTCAACGCATTCAAGTTTGCTATACCCACATGATATAGAACCATGAATTGTTTCCCATTTCTCAATTCAGAAGCTGAAGCACAGAAAAAGCACCTAAGTTGTTACTAAACTGAAGCACAGATAAAGTAAGGAACAAAGCTACATACAAAGGCTTCGCAATTGCCATTTTCACTTTAAACCACTGGACCCCCCCCACCCTCTTTTTTGACCAGAGTAATATTTTAATATTTTAAGAGCAGAACACACTGACAAATCAGTGAATGAGAAGGACATACTGCTAATTGTTGGAGAAGCTGCTTTGAAGCACAGATCTGCACTTCTGATTGATGCACACATCTGTCTCTATGTAGTATAATTTGATATAAACACTCCACTTCCTTACTATGCTGCATATTACAGTGATTATGTGATTCTATGTATTTTTTCTTACATCTCTTCTTTCTAACACACTTATGTTTCTATCTTAATCCACTCAAACCAGTCTTCCTATTGACTTCACTACAGATCACGTCTATAGTCCTTAAATTCTCTGTCCATGCACTCCAAAGAGCTCTCCTTACTCATTCTGTATACATTTCTAGACAGAAAAAGAATTGTCTGCTCTATTGTTGTATATCCAGTGGGGGATACAGGACAGGTAGGGTGGGAAGGAATTTTCAATGACTCATCTGACTTTGAGGACATGACTTCAGTTCATGGTGTTTAAACCCAAGTCCTGAGTGATGGTTTAGAAATAAGGCACTTTATATGGATTTATATTGTGAATGCTTTCAAGAGATGAAGACATTTCGGATTCCCTTACTAATGCATATGTACATAACAAGATGGAGGAGGAGGCCTCTCCAGTTTATATTCTGTTGTCATGTGCAGAATGATGGCCTTAAAAAGAAGTGGCTGATGGGCAGTGTCTAAAATGATTAGTTGCACCACGTTTCTCTGAAGGCATCCTGGCCACCCAAAGGTGAAAAAGCACTGTGTATGTTGCCCACAGGCCAGTCTAGCAGCTGTAGCATGTTGTCATGCAACCAAAACTCTCCATGTTAATTTGAAGAGATTAACAGCAACACAGTTGACACACATTTCTTCCATTTATCTCAAGAAGGAACTGGAATTGTTTAGAATACAATACGTCCTTCTGAGATGGCTTGGCTATGTGAACCTTTAATAAGGGAGTCATCTGAGGCATATTCCCACTCTCTGTGAATCTTTATCAATTTTCATTTGTTCTTAAAATTTAATATTGAAACTATTTAACTAAAGCTTGACTGATAATCCCTCTAACAGTAACATTACATCAAACTGAACTGTAACATTCACCATTTTTAGGAAAATTCCCTACATTTGCTGAGTGAATTGTATATATGTCAAGTTAAATAAAAATAACTTATACTCTTCTTCTATTTCAGGGTACAAATGCGTGAAAGTTAAATGCTTAATGAATACGTTCTTATCTCTCTATATCCTTTTCTTATTACTGCCATTAAAAGTCTCTTAGATTTACAATAATTATGCCTTATGATAAAACTGCTTCAGCTTCTCAAAACTGATTCAAATCCCATCGTGATTAACGCAGCCTGGCATTTGGTAGCTATTAGAAATTTTCAGAAAGGTCTCTTCCTGAAGACCCTAGATACTGAGCATGCCCCAGGTATTTTTAGACAAAAGATTCCTTGCTGTGATGAGTTAGCAAAGTGCAAAGCACAGACTGGTACTGTTTTCCATCCCAAAGGTAGCTGCATTGCCATACCAGTAGATAAACTCCGTATAGTTTGCTGAGTGCTTTGGAATGGAGTTGGGTGCAAAATAGCCAAGTGTATGTTACTAATGGCCTGCAAAATTCACTTAACTTTTCACTAAAACACAGCCACCTCTGCAGTGAGGTATGATAATGCTTTGACACAGCACTGTCAGAGGACAAGTTAGAATAGAAAGAAAAGAATGTCTGAAATTATTAAGCCTTCCCAGGTCTCCACTGTTGAAGTCTTCATAACAGTAATACTCCAGGATTAACCATCTCTGCACACAGCTCTGTGCAGTTTGATTTCTAAGTGGGCATAGTGCTCACACTCAGCTTGTAGATAACCTGATATTTAGAAATCCAGTGGATCTGTTTTCAATGAACTGAAATACTCTTGGTTACCCAGAACTATCCTTAGCTACCTACTTTAATTCAACAAGTGCAAGAGCAACCAATGCTGTTTGTTAGGAGTCTGCTGACCTACTGAGGAGACTGTCAAAAGGACTACATCACTCTCGTAGGTTATTATTCACATATTTGTCTGCAGTGAAATTTCTACTGTCCCTCAGCACCCGGCAATGTTTGCTAGGATGTTCAAGGAAGAGCAGACGTTCTCTGCTTCATCTTGCCACCTCTCAGTGGTACCTTTGATAGAACTCACAGCTGTCCCTAGCTACCACAGGGGCCTCATGTTACTAGATGCCAGACAGGAGATACAAGTCTTTGATATTAGAATTAGTAGCGGTATCCGTATATAAAGTAAGCCTGAAGATAAATGCATTTCTTGTAGGTTTAATTTTGCAAAGCAAAAATATTTCCAGGTGAATGGCAGAGCTCTGTGATTACTGAAGATGGGACTCCCTTGAGAGAAAGGCTATTTGTTGCTAGTCAGCTGACCTAAAAAATAAAACCTGAATTTGCCCTGTGACCCCCACTGAAGACACGGTCACTGCAAGGCAGCCCTCTGTCTCTGATTCAGTCTAACCTCAAGACAAATGGCAGCTCCAATGGAGTTCAAAGTCTGACAGAAGAACTTTTTCTTTCCCCTGAAGGGATTTTTCCTGAGGCCCTTTCCTTGTCTCCTGGCTAACTGAATGCTCTCATTGTTCCCATTAACTTGACAAATACCAGGGTTACAGAATAACGATGACATTTCTGCTGTGGTATTAGGGTTGAGAAAGGGGATTATTCTGACCAGAGCTGGCTGGGAGACAGTGCAGAAAGGGAGACTGCGTGATGAGATTATTTGTGCTATGACAAGGAGGCCCTTGAAGGCCTTGGAGAAAACCAAACACAAGACCTGTGTGTGGGGAGACGTGCACATGCACACTCACACACGCAGGCAGTGCCTCAGGCCAAGTTTCTCACTTCATGGCACACCTGTCAGTTTGACAGCTTCCTTCTGAGCTGTTTTTATTATGTCCAAGCATATAAAGAAACAGCTGCACTTGTGATCAAGGACCCAAGGAGCCCACAGCGCTGGCTCAGCCAGAGAGACCGGAAACGGGCTGGCTTCTTCTTTTGTTTTGTTTTTAAAATCAAGGGTTTGTGTTGAGTCTGTGAAGGATAATGAGCCTCTCACTAGACGCACACTGAGCTGCACATCCCACTGAAACGTACAGAGCAGACAAAATTAACTGGTCCTTGGAAAGACTGAAAAATCAAGGGACTAGAAAACGTCAGCTGCTGTGCCAACCGCCACACAAGAGTCTGAAGTCAGTGGCTTAATGAAACAGCACAGCCTTTATGGTACTTCTCAGTTTGGGAAAAAACATCCCTGAGACTCGGAGACCTTATAGTAAAACAGGAGGGAGGCACTTATTTGTATTCATCTTGTATTTTATCATTCCATACTGATTTTTCTTTTTTTAATCAGTGATGCTGCTGAAATACTCCCATATAACAGAGAGGAGTATCTTAATTTGAAAAACAAAATCAAGGGCTCCTCATGAGGCCTTCTCAATGGTTTGGATTTTTTTCCCCTTCCAAGATCAAGGCAAATTCACTCCTATTCTCTCTCTGAAGCCAGAGCAGGCATGAATCCTTAGCCTATCCTTCCTGTGGCATCTCGCTATGAAAAGAGTATCAGAGAGAAATAAGAAAGGGAGAAAAGTAGCAAAAAGGATAAAGGACTGTGTGCCTCTCTTCTGCCTGCATCTTCATCCCACCTCTCCAACAGTCTTCTCCTATAGCAAACACTATGGCAAATATTTCATACCAGATGCCCCTTGCACAATACTCCTTCAAAAATGAATAGTTTCTTGGACTTTAGCAAACAATAAAAAGACAGCATCCAGTACAGATGTTCTGCAGTGTCCTGTTCACTCTTTCTGTGTCAGGAAGAGTGCCTTTGACTTTAGAAAAGTTGGAGATGGCCTTGGTCACAAGCTTTCTCCATTAAAGCACTCTGCATAGCACAAAGCCTTGTCATGTTTTTCATGCTCTACAGTTCTTTCGTGGGTCCTCTGCTCTCATAATGTTTTTATTATATGTATTCGTCCTTTCTATTGTTTTGAGCTTTTCACTTTACTTGCCTTTTGCTATTAGAACTGTCAGAAATATGTAAATGTGCTAGGACAGAAGTGGAATCAGATATTCTGAACAGGGTGAAGCAGCACCTTAGGAAAAAAATTGCTCCTAGAAAATGTGCAGTAGCTGAACACTGCAACTGTCTCTCACATGTGCTTTTTGATGCAACACGTTCTTCATTAGTAAAACTGATACCTAACAGGGTTTTTTGTTTGAATAAATGGCATTTTCTTGCTAAAAGCTAGGTTGAGATTTGCTTCTCAACCTTGCAGCCTATGAGATAGTTAAATGAAAACTGTAGCTGTCAAATTCTGGAGTGCACAGGAACTCCAGCCCACAGCTGCTTCTTTCAGGGTCGGGATGTTCTTAGAACGTGGTATCACTTCGGGTTGATACAAAACACTGCAATGAAAGCATTTGCTTTGATCAGTTACCTTTCCTTTTACCTTCTGCTAATCTCTGTTAGCTAAAGGCACTGCTGAACCACAGCAGTGATTCAAATGGGAGGGGGAAGATAGATCAGGAACAATGTAGAACCACACCAGATCTGTAGTCACTTCCAAACACATCACTCAGACCATGGTTAGGAAACAACCAACCACAGCAATATCAGTGCCAATTAGATTTATTTCCCCACAATAAGGCAGTCTGAATCAGTCAAGCAAACTACAAAGTATGAAGGAGCACCTATTTGTCTGGGGGCTATGCACAAGCCAAATGTCTAGTTTGAACCTGATGGATGTGTTCTGGACACCATTGGTCTAAATAATGACAACAACTACTTTTTTCCTGTCTTACCACAGAGAGTGAAATCTTCTATACATGCCTAGTGAAATAATGCACACTATTTCTTAGCAGCTGTGCATCTGATGTGTCTATGTTACTTGTGCAGCAAGAAAGCAATCATTCAGAGACCCCACAGTTCTGGAGTTACTTCTGGGGAGAAAGCACAATTGCTCTGTAAGGCCAATACATCCCTTGGTCCATCTGCTGATGGTGCTTAGGTTCAGCGGATGTCAAAGAACATGGAACTACTAATGGGCCTGAGGCTACTCCCCATTTGCCTCAGCTGCCAGCAGCAGATCTGAGGGTGCTGCCATTACCACGGATTCAGAGCAGTCTAGAGTGACAGGATCCTACGGTGACAGCTAATTCTCTACACACAGACAGGAAAGTGGTGACTTCCAGGAAGTGAGACTTTAGGTTTCCATGATCAGGAAGTGCTGTGTGCGTCTTTGACAAAAAAAGTTTAAATATAGGAAAAGCTGTCTCGGGCTACTGTCAAAATACATTGGGAAGGTTGCAAAAGATTGAATAGTTTTGTTTTTTAAAGGAAGAATAGACAAACAACTAAGGAATAAAAGTACTTGTATAGAAATCTCAACCACTTGCAATAAAGGAAATGGGGATTACAACTGACTCATTTAGAAAGTTACTATTTTGTTTCACCATTCTGATTATACTCTAGTGAAGACAGAGTTTCCCTTCAATACTTTTAAAAGCAGTGATTATTTCAATCCCAAAGTCCCTGTTCCTCAGCTGTATACAAGTCTAAAACATAGGCGTATGTTCCAAAAGATTTAATTTCTT
Organism: Dromaius novaehollandiae; assembly: GCF_036370855.1. Classification (NCBI taxonomy): domain Eukaryota; kingdom Metazoa; phylum Chordata; class Aves; order Casuariiformes; family Dromaiidae; genus Dromaius; species Dromaius novaehollandiae. The sequence continues at coordinate 19,576,000 of NC_088103.1, forward strand.
ACAGTACAGCCGGGCAGCCTGATGTCAGACAGGAGTTTCCTACTTAAGCAAATGATGAGAGATTTTATTTCTCTCAAAAGTCACAGATATGAACCGAAGCATACAATATTCATGGCCTAATTCAACCTATGACCTTTCTGTTTCACAACAAGTTCCAGGTGGCTGTCCTTCTCCTGGTTTGTTTTATGATATTTATTCTCTGACTTCACAAGTTAGAGGAATAAAACAATTAGTAGTAAATAGTCAGTATAACAAATAGTAGTAAATAGTCACTCTAACTTTTGGAAAGAATCTAAATCACTGAGAAAGCTATTTACAAATTTCATTTCATATTTTTTCTATGCATGAGTCATCTCCTAGATGCCACTTCTCACCTTTCACTCTAGCCAGAGCTCTGATGTGAGTCCTCTTCACCTAACACTGTAACTGTGTTGTGCTCTCACACTTCAGATACCCTATTAGCATTCTCACTTCATTCCCACTGATTGCAATCAGTCCTGTCTCATCTTCAAGGATCTGCAAATTTCTGCATATGACCAAAAAAGGTCATATATAGGGAACAGGTTTGTCCTTTTTATAAGATTTGCTAAAAATGTTCAGAGTTCTTGTAACACTACAAACATCATCTGAGATAGTCAACTGTGATAGTCACAGAATCATTACTGAAATTTAGCAGCTGCCTATGGTATCTGGTAGCCTGACACAAAAAATCTTTAGATGATTCAAGCTGGCTTTGCACATGGTAAAAAGAACAGTGATGGACTATGGTGGAAAAATGCAAATGCAATTGCAAGAACAGGATGGAATGGGATGGAAGGCAAGGACGGAAGAGATTAGAGAAGCACATTCATACTATATTGTCACAAACTTCACACCAATGGATGACCTCCTTTTGGTCATGCCAAACTGTGTATAAAATGAAGTTGCAGATAACATATATAGAGGTGTATACACATAAGTTTTCACTGCAGACAAAGTTTTGCTGTTGCCTTATATTTAGTATTGTAAGCCTTTTCCTATGCACTTCAACTATGAAGATGATAAAAACCTGCTCTTTTATAACAGAGAAACTCAGCCTACAGTGGAAGGAAACTCCTCTAGCAAGGAGTTCCTTCCAGGTGCCTGCATATGCACAGGAGTCCAAAGCAAATGCGCAAGCAATGCCAGTGAGGATCTCTCAAGCACGCAGATTAACTAGGTCAGGCAGCTGGGATCCAGGGACTCCAGGTGGACCAAATGTACACATGGCCATTGTGGGCAGAAAGGCTAGGTTTCTGAGACTTTCCTCTAGGCATCATGCTCGTGTGTATCAGAGTATTTCCAGAGGAAAGGGTACTGAGACCAGGACAAAAGAAATCTCTTCTATTGCCTTATTAAACATAATAAACATTTATGCAGCTTAGATAGCAGCAGCTGAAGTAATGTTTCATGTTTGGGCTATGCATAGCATGTATTTTTCCAGGCTCAAAAAGAATGCTCTAATTTAAAGCAGGCTGACTGACTCAATTGGTGTTTTTGCATGTCATCTTGGAGACAGCATCAGTGGGGAGGGAGGCAGGGAAGGAGGTTGAGGTGGGGAAAGCCAGAGTGGTTGCTCATCTGGTCTTTATTTCCTTTCCCTGTTTCTTAATAGTTCAAGCACTGGGCCTGTTCCAGCTAGAAGGAATGGCACTCTTGCTGTGGTACTTCATCTTGGAGGAGGACAGGCCACAGCCTGCTAAGCATGCTAGTATCCTGTGAGCCCCCATTACATTTCTTTGGGGTGTGGAGGTTAGATGGGGTGCTGGGAGTCTTTGTATGGCTTTGTGTTGCACTAGGAAGAGTTCAAAGGGCCCATGCTTTATCCTTAGCATGAAGAATTCCCTAGCTAGAAATCTCTGTAACAGCTGCATACCTACTTGCCTTGCCTTCTGCCATGTGGTGTTTGTTTACTTTTTAAAATGAGGTATCAGTGGAGATGTCACAAGCAGTTAAATAGAAAATGACATTCTTGACTACTTTAACCAACCAGATTTTAGGGAAAACAGAAGACGTACAAAAGAAAATATCTGTGGAGCAGAGCCTTTAAAAAAATTGGCTCAAAAGGTGAGGTCAGGTTCACTGGTAATAGGCCTTTAGCAGTACTTGTTCAAAAAACCCTATCTGAGAATTGTATAACTCAGATTTTCATATACTGCTCACTTTTGTAGTAACAAACGTTAATTATACTCTCACAATGTGAGCTATGCTAGTACTGTCCATATTCCAGATAAAAAAAATGCTGCACAGAGAGATCGAGTAACTTGTCCACAGACTCACAGAAAGAGGCTGTAGTCAGGCCAGAAATTAAACCCAGACCTCCCGAGGCCCAGTCCAGTGCCTTAACCACAACATCACATTCTTTTTCTCATGACTTTCCCCTGTTGGATTTTTCTTAGTTTAGTTATACCAATTCTTGTGCTTCAGCATGCAGGTTATGCCAGCTTCCAATCACCTAGAAATTCACCATCGTAAATTACTCCATGAAGCAGGTCTTGAATAAGAGTTTGATGGGTAGTTGAAAGAGATGCTGTCCCTTTAAAAGCAGAAGGAAGGCTGAGTTCTTCCGGTAACAGCCTTTCCTCTGAAACTTGTCCTTATCGTCTTAGCTTTCTATGGTTTACTTTGAAGAGATAAAACCTTTACAGGAGTTTTGCATTTCAGATTCAGGCTAAAAAAGATCCATCTTTATTGTAATTCATATACGTATGAAGGGAAAAAGGAAAGTCTAGAGCGTGTCAGTCTGGAAGGTGCAACAAGTAGGGTAAAGTCAAATCAAAGCAAAATAAGCAGGTTTTTTGCATGGTAAAACTGCTAACATCTCCTTTCCTGTTTGCAATGTGTCTTGTGGTTGAATTAAAATATCCTCTGCCCCCACACGGTGCACTCTGCCTTCCTTCACATGCCCCTTCCCTAGCTCTGCTCAGGCCACAGGCTCACGAGAAGCAGAGCACTCCTCCTTTGGCCACTACGCACAGGCAGAGCAGCCAGCTGGCCACAGTCTCCTGGCTCCTGTGAGAGGCCAGCAGAACATGCTGCCTTTCTGCTGTAAGAGCACAGGACAGAGACTATTCAGAAAACTACTGTGCAAACTATTCAGAAAACTACTGTGCAAGAACTTGTTATCTTTCTTAAAAATTTCTTTCTTAATTAAGAATGATTCTTTCTTAATTAAGAATTTCGATACCTGTCATATTTAGTTGACCTTGCTGGGGGTTACAAAATTGTTATGGTAGAAGTAAAACAGGTGATACTTATGGGATCATGCTGTTTCATTAGGAAACTGCACTAAGAAACAAATTCATGTTATTGTTAGATATATGATGTCATGATATGACATAGTAGGTGTATGATCATGATGTCAAAACTTCTAGTTGAAATAAAATTGTTTATTACAATTGACTCATTGATGTCAACTGAGTCCTACTAACCACTCTGCCTCAAAGGAAAAAAAGCCCAAGTATAAGACAATGGTTTCTCCTGATGTCCCTAGAGATCAGCAAACTTGGTTTCTAATGAACTAGCAAGTTGCAGATTCCCAAGGTGAGGCTTCTCCTTAAGATCACTGTGGTATTTGAAGTCCCTCCCAAAGTACTTTTAGCAAATGCAGCCCAGCGGATGCCCATGCACTTACACAGGATACGCATGACAGGAATGAGAGCCTCAGCACTATCAGATTTACAAAGGGATAAAGATACCAAAAAATGCTGATAGTCCTAGAGCAGGATTTTACAAAGCCAGTAGAGCAGCAGAGGGAACTACCAGCACCTACAGTCCTTTCACTCTTAATACAGGCCCTTCCTCTATTCCTCCCTGTAAATTCACAAAGTTAAATCCAACTGCACCCACTATAAGATTAAGCTACAGTAGTTCACGAAGAGTAAGTGCTAACTATGTTTTCCAGTGAATTAAGTGAGTCACCACATCTGCATCAGTTAAGATTTCAATACAGCTTTCACACAGAGTTCAAATAATAGAGGCAACACTATTCTTGTGTGAATAGGGAGACATGACACAAGTCTGATTCTGTCAAAGTACAAGACAAAAAGCAATACAAGGTCCATGATAACCACGTAATTTGGAAACTTCCCTGAGCCAAATCCTTTTAGAAATTTGCTCCAAACACATAGTGGCACATCCATCTAGCCTGTACTGAGTCTCCTCATGCAGTTTGTTCACTTTGACACTTGCTAAGAAAAGAAGTACCATAAAAGGGTCTATTGGAGATCCACAGCTGCATATCAATATCATATTCCAGCCCAAATCTTCTCTTCTTGGCAAAAGCATATATTGGAACAGCACTGAAGCAGAAGGCAACTTTTCTCACTTTAAATGGAGCTTTAAAGGCACCTACCACTCACACAGGTTTGGAATACAGTGACCTGCAGTGACAGATGTGTTCTTTCCTCGGTGTTTTGTTTCTGGAAGGGTCTCATGACCTGTGAGGAGGCAAGGGGTCTACTAGAGCTAGTGCACTGCTTGTTAAAGGACAAAAGATAATCATCTTTAGACCTGCCAACTCATCATTAGCACAGTGCCCCAGCTGCATTATATTAATCCTAGGGGAAATGTGAAACCTGCCTGAAGGCATCTAAGTGTGGACCAATTAAACAGGTCCTACAGGAACAAAAATTTGAGTCCTGACCTCAGCTTGGAAGACGTAGAGTCTGATTATAGCAAGGGTGTGACCCTCACTACTCCAAAACTCTGACTACCGAACAAAAATACCAACATTTTTAATATAGTGCACTAGGAGAAGAGAAGGGGGAAGGGAGAAAGAGGAGGAGGGTATTGCTATTGTAAGTTTTCAAGCAAGGAATGAAGAGGGAGAAAAGAGTCCACACATCAGGAAACTATTAAAATGAATACATTCCTAGTTTCTTCATAATTAATTCAGCATGGCCTATTTTGTATCAGAGAAGGGGAAAGAAAGATTTCAACCACTTCCTTTTATCTCAAGCTGTTTGGAAGAATATCATCTTGTAATACTGAAAAGAAGTGCCCCACTGCATCCCAGCAGGCGGGTGTAATTTTAACTCTTCCACATGCCTAATTTGATATGCAAATCTATTTTCTGTATGACATACAATACTTAAATTATACAGCAGAGACTAGGGGTTCATTTAGGCACTACTATCCCCACTCTCTACACGCCCTCTTTTTTACTTTGTACTGCATTAAATAACACACCGAGAAGAGTTTTCATTGCCTTATTCCCTAAGAGAATTTTTTTCAGCAGGTTTGCTTCGTTGTATAAGTTAACATTTGGTTCACATTTGGATAGTTATCTTCATATGCATAAGGGCCAGAGATCTATTCTTGCCCTGTTCTTGAAATTCTAGGCTCTGGGTTAGGCTGAGTTATGCAACACTTTGAAAAGAAAGTTCATTAAGCAGCTATTTATATGCTCAAGTAATTCCATTGTTTTCAAGCTCCTACGGGAACAAATGTATTAAAACTGTGGCTGGCTCAAGTATAGATGATTAGTTTAGGAGCTCTTTCACAGTAATTGAACAAGCAAGGAGCAGCACGCACAGGTAAAAAAAATCTCTGAAGTACAGATAACCAAGAGAATTGCAGCCACAACAAATGCAGAAGTGTAGGGAACAGCATAATGACATCTCCATCCTACAAATGCTGAGCTGAGTATGGACCTGACCAAGATCAGACAGGAAATCTGTCAGAGCCACATACTCAATTTAAATGTTGGAAGTCCAAGACTAGTCCCTTCATCATGTTACCACTTTTTCCAAATCCTTTTCTATTACACTGCTTGCTATTATCAGTGCTTGTGTAAATACCTCCAAGTCTTTTTTATTATTAAGACAGAAGCCCCTGAAAACATCATACTATCATGTAGTCAATGTAGTTGTTTTCTTAGACTGTGTGATACTGAGCCAGTATAGGGAGAGAAAGTCTATGGAGTGAAGAATAGGATGAGTGAAGGAAATCCACACTATCAGCTCCTCAGAGTATTCAGTGTTTGCTAATTGATGCATCAGAGTAACTAATATTTGGCAATTCTGCAAGTATTGTGCTTCAAACTGGCTTAGCACAGAAAGAGTATTATATATCTTCAGCCCAAGGACGGTTTTAATGATCGTCTCAACTAAGCATTTTGTAACAGAAGAAAAGCCTTTGTTCCAAAAGCATGGCTAGGATTCTGAAAAATCTGCAAAACCAGATTTTGATTTAAATGTTAGAATGTTTGCCAAGCCAGCTCTTTGGATTTCTACACTTTGATCAACATGTCCATGACAACCATGCCTATTGCTTTAATCAGCATCAGAAACCATGTGTGTGTTATTAGTAACAAGTACTGCCAAATCTTACTCTTGGTTTACCATTGTGGAAACAAGATCAAAATCACAGTTAACATACAACATGTTGACAATACTGATTTTTCAGAGCTGCTAAGAGATACATACTCACTTACATATTAAAATGACAAAAATAAAATTGGTCTTCTGCCCTTTCAAAAGATACCTCTAAAAAGTTCATTGATACAGGTTAATTGATACACTTTTAAATATTCTTCCAAAGAGTAAGGTTTGGGGAATGAAAATATGTTTGTAACAGCAGAAATAGGATATTTGTTCAAGTGAAATAAAAAGATTAATATTATTTTGGATTGCACACTACACAAACTTGCATCTTTTTTTTCCCTAATACTCTATTCCTGGAAAATTGCATTCCGTTCTGAACACCACCCTGCTAGAAAGACACTGACTAAATGGAGCCACATCCTAGAAGAGCAAGAGAAATGAACAGGAATTATTGTCATAACAGGAAAGATCAAAAGGGCTAAAAGCTAAGTATGACCCTCTAAATTGGCAGAGACAGACAGCCTGGAGAGGAGAAGCTGTGAGGGATGCAAGAGTAGTCTAAAACATTTTTAAAACTGCCAGGACAAAGAAAGTAGAGGACTACATCTATACTAAGTATGGGTACAAGCATGAAGATGAAATTAAGAGAGGAAAATGCATGTATGAACGAAGTTCTATATACGCTAGGCTGTGAAAATGTTTTCCAGGCAAGGTGACAGAATACGCTAGCAAGAGCACAGTATATGGTGACCCCTGGAGTCGCAAGCAGACACATTAAAAAGACAACCTAACTGGTCTTTCCCCCTTCTTAACTTTATGTTTCTCTGGAAGGCCAGGCATCAGCTTCAGCACTTCATCAACCATGTTCCCCAGCCCAATACATAGGCAGCGAGCAGGAAAGCTACCCGTATGCATACTGTCCTGCAGAAGAGGTGGGGAGAAATCCTACTGATTGAACCAGATGACTGACTGTAAGTGTCATCATTTTTGGACCTCCCTGCAGAGCCACCTCGTACCATGATCAGATTTTCAGCATGTAAGTGCTACAAGTGCGAGAGAAAGTTTCAGACTAGTTGTAGTAGCAGACATGCAACTCTACCAACTGTCTTAACTGCCATGGAGAACAAGCATGTTTTTATGGAATGTAGTTGTGTAAATTCCTCACACTAGCAGTGATGATAAAAGCCATACAGTAGATTCCCCAGTCAGAGGTTGAAATAGCCCTACACCTTATGACAGATAAGACCCCTAAAAAATCCTGATCAAATAAAATAGCTGCTGGCCTCTTCTGTTAAGTTACACTGAAAGGCTTCTTTATTTTTCAGCCTTGTCTTGCTCAAATACAACTTTGTCATAGCATCATTAACCTGGCAGTATCTAGAAACCGCACAGTATCTGTTACTTAGTAGATCAAATAACAGATATTTTTAATAACAGCATTGTAATGAAAAGTCTTCTTTCCAATAGTTATCCCCTTTTCCTTTAATTGTCCCATATCAAGGAAGAGTTCTTATTATAACACTACACACAAATTATGCCAGAGACAAGAAGGATGAAGCAAAGCATTAATTTGGTTTCTGTATCCCCCAGACACTTTTTCTATATTGAATGCAGTGATTAAAGATGCAGTTCCAATTCATTTAAGTACTTCAAAAGGGACCACAGTGTCACACATCAGCAACATTATACACCAGCAACACGGACTACGCGCAGAAAGCAAAAATAGACCAGCTATATTTGGTTTGCTAAACATAACCTCTGTATCTGTCTGGGTAATCTGTTGATACTCAAATTTAAAGTAACAGGAAAATCAGAAAAGACAAAGAAAAATGTTGGCAAATTTACAGATTCCCTTTTATGGGCCATTTTTTGCTGAGGATTCTCATACTTGTACAAGTGTCTTGATGCTTCTACACAGCCTTCAGAGCTGAGAAAGGTCACAGAGGACTTAAGTGAATTGCCCAGTGCTCTATAACGTGCAGCAGAGTCAGGAACAGAGCCCCAGAATGCTCAGTGCTTCAAATTGGTCATAATACTTCCTTTTTCCTTTTTCAATTGAACATTTTGGTTATTTTTGTCTATCTCAAAACTATGCATGCAGAGGAGTACAAAATAGAAGTGCTATAAGTCTTTTAACCCCATCTAATAGTTGTGCTGACTTACAGTTGAGAGTGTCAGAGGGCTCACGTTTCAAAATACAACTCTGGCCCTCCAGCGAATCACTTGGGAGCCAGTCAGTGGATCAAGCTAGTGCTTTCTATTATTGCTTTTCTGCTCTCTTTGGTAAAGTGTCCTTACACACAGACCCTTAAAGAGGTCCCCTGCACTGTACCATCTTTCCCCTATATTCTGTACGTTTCAGCTTACGTTTCAGGAAAACGGAGGGAGGAAGAGCGTTTAGAAAATCGTTCCTCTGCATTCCACTTTGAGGGAAACCACCGCAAGTTGTTTATAATGAATCTAGTCTGTAGCAGGGCATGTGGGTGTTTTGTTTTGTTTGTGCTGACTGTGCAAACTGATACTTTGAGAGAATTGTCTTGGGGAAGCAAAGACTCCTTTATTATGTCCATCACTGCCAAGTGATTTGGCAGATTCTTCTGTGAGATGCACAATCCGATCGGTTCTGTTAGAGCGCAGCTGGCCACTTCCCAGCAGAAAAGCTCAACTTAAACAATTTTAAAATCTTATTATGGCCAATTTGTGGTTTTGGCCGAGGAAAGAAGAGGGATACAAAAAAAATAGAGGCAGCTGGGTGTCAATGAAGGATGGAATATTGATGTCATTTTCATTGCTGTTCCACACAAAAAAAATACTGGCTTCACACACACATTGGATCTCGTTAAAGCAAACACATGCACTGCTTTTTAGGCACATGGCTTAGGTACACCTGCAAAGATGATTTCATTTGTCTTAGCATTTCTCTGAATGTCCAGGATAATAAACCGCTTCCACACAGCCATTGGGCTCTTTCATGAATCAGCGGGCAGGGTTATTTCATCTGGCTAACTGCTGCTGGCCACAGGGCCCAGCAAGAGCTTTTGCAGAATTGCACTGCTTCTGCGATCCAGGGCCAGCCGGAGTCCCCTTCAGCTGCAGCACTAATGAGGCCAGCCCAAGATCAGCTCTCATTTGTGCCTTATTCCTTTTTTTGGTTTGTTTGGTTTTTTGAAGAAACTAAGGACTCCTATGGCAGAAAACGGTCATTCCCCAACTGGGGATCACAAGGTGGGAAGGAACACGGGGCTGCCGCAGCATCTCTAACATTCCCCCCACACCCCGCCAAGGGTCTCTTCTAGAGAAGGAAGACTTTCCTTTCCACAGAATCCCCCAAAGCAGCACAAACAGGCTATTATGTAGACTTAGGTCTAGACAGAGACATACTTGAAGGACCAGAAACTAGCCATTACTAAAAAAAAAAACCCCACATCTGTTTGGCTGTGATCATCCCCAAATGCCTACCTGTACTGACTGCATTAAATAATCTGTGAAATGTCAGTGTGAACATACGTATAGCTGTTGGAGAGGAAAACAGTCACATGGCAGGATAAATGTTGGAAGCTTTGTTTTTACAGAGTAAGCCTGTCTAATCAGTTTTTAAAGCACAGCATAAAATTGTCAACTACCCAGGCAGAAGGGAGCTAAAAATGCAAAAAACTTGTCCACGTTATGGTTTGCAACCCTGTTTGAATATAATTTCAAACATGGTAAGAATCTGATAGGGTTTCCCAAAACTTCTACAGCCGAGTGCAGAAACTGTGCCAAACACTACCTGGGACTAAAAGGAACAGGACAGCATATGGTAACATGGTAACAACAAAATATTTTGCCATTATGAATAGTGGCATAACTTTGCCAGATTAACTCAGAATATGAATAAGTACCTATCTGCAAAAAGAGTAAGAGGAGATGATGTTTACTGAGGGAGCTGTAGGACCAAAACGCCAACAGAGGTTTACTATTAACCACTTCAAATTGAGTTGGTATGTGGGGAAAGGGAGTAGGAGGTTAATAGCTTAAACAAGGTAAATCCCACCATTTGTGAAGTAAGAGGCTTTAGGCTAGTATCAAAAGTCAAAGCCTGCATCTTCTTGCTCTCTTCTGGCACTTAGTTAAGAAAAATCTTTGGGGAAAACAGTTTTCACCCTCTGGTTGGATGTGTACCAAGACTCCGCTGTCACCGAGTGACCAGGCACTCACACACCCTGCCAGGCAGCGCCGGCTTCTTAGACATGAAGGAGCAGTCTGTTTCTTGGAAATGTTTATGTAACTCAGCTGCACTGGTGAAGCCACAGACACTAAATAAATGAGCTCAGGACCTTTCAGGCCATTAGTGTATCTTACTCAGGTTTTGCCTTCCACCAAATACTTTGTCAAACTTTCAGCTTTGTTGGACCTGGAGGGTGGAGGAGTTGGAGAATTGCTTTCACTGCTGTCAGTAGTAATGATGTTTCTCACTAGGGAAAATGAGCTTTTTTGTTTGAGAATCCAAATTCCCTGTGGGCACAGTTTGGAAAACTGGAGATACGGGAAGGAAAATATCTGTTAGGGCAAAGTATAAACATCCATAAAGCATAATAGTGAAACACCTACAGAGAACATTGTAGCTTTGCCAGCAAACTAATTAAAGTCACTGGCTGAGGAGGGAGCTGTGACAGCTGAAAAGTTAAAATAAAAATAAATCAAAAGTTTAGTCTAGCGATTATAACAGGAAATTACCACTGGAGTCAGGTCTCCTACATTCTTTTGCTAGTTCTGCTTCCGATTTACTGAGCAAGTCAAAGAGGCCAAATTTTCAAAGTAGCATCTAATTTGGAAAGCCTCCATTTGTGGTGCCCAGCTGTACACACAGAGGACTCCACAGTCTAAAGTCTTCAGTGCCCTCCAGTGCATTTGTCAGGGCAGAGCATTTCAGCTTGATGCCTCTGAAGTCAGCTACCTATACTTGAGAAATCAGCCCCAAAGTAGTCATCTCCAAATGTTTCCCATCTGTAAATTGTGGCTACTGGAACATATTGCAGTGAGAGTCTGATGTTTAAATACTGTTTATGGCTGGCATAACATATTGCAGTGGGAGTGTGGTGTTTAAACACTGTTTATAAACATTTGCAAAATTTCAGACGCACTGTGCTTCCAAAGCCTATGCTATTACTTTTGGAAACAACGCACCCAGTGACCTTCACTTTTTCTAAAAAGACTGCTTCTTAGTAAGGGTAGCTAACTAAAGGAAGCTACATTTCCAGGTCTGACTGTAGGAAGAGTTGAAGTTAGAGTGCCACTGAAATTGAGAGTTGGAAATAATTCTTTTCTACTGGTCAGGTAACGTAGCCCCAGTTGAATCTGCAAATAAAACAATCTATGAAGCCTCAGGGCGAGGAGGAGGAGATCTCAGTCACGAGAAGTCTCTGTGCAGACCTCCTATTCAATTCCAAGAGAACTTTTAAGTGGAGAGAGCACATGGCTCCTTCTTAGTGACTCGAGTTGTGCTACAGATTCCTCAGTGACAGAGCCAAATTAAGTGTCCAAAATAAGGACGTCTCCATAAATTAACATTTTCCTGCCCTATGTTCAATTACAATCTCTCATCCTTATCAGGGGACACAATGGTGCCTGCCAGCTCTTAGTCTCAGAACTCCAAATGTTTCTCATTATACCAAGGGTTTTTCTGGTGCAAAACTTCTGTAAATATATGTGTCCTAGCATCAGCTTCGTGATCTGTGAGGCATGAGCCAGAATACTTACAGTGACCCGTCAGATTTTGAGAGTCAGCAAACCACTAGAGATGTTTGTTTATTATTAATGCAGGTTACTACCGGTGTCTGATTTCTTAAAGCAAAATATCACTACACTGAAGAATAAGTGTGAAAAAACGAGTAGGGAATTCTATTCCCTGACACTACAGAAAGAAAATGAGAGGGCAAAATAGATTTGGGGTTCACCAGTATGCAGAATGGATCACACTCAGCGGTCTGTTCCCACTTGCTCCCATGTGCGACCATTGAAGGAATACAGCATACATCTCCCTGAGCTGTGGAGCCAGAGTCCCAAACTTCCTGCCAAGCTCAGGTCTTCTGCCAAGCACCTGCTTTTTCAACCCATATTTTCACATAGAAAACAATTTGGACCTCCACGCTGAGAAATTGTACAAGCTCCCGAAACAAAACAAACCCTTTCCCAGAATGATAGGCCATTTAACTTTTGTAAACTTAATCTGGGAATCTTAAAAAAAAATGCCCTGGAGACGTAACATATGAACGGACAACAAAGAAGCCTTTGATAGGTGATGGTACCATTCTGCCACCATCCAAGAGAAAAGCGTCTCCCTCTAGGCAACAACAAACAAAATGCAGTGACTATATGGGCAGTATTTCAACACCTTGAAATGCTTGAATCTCTGGGAAAATGGCTGCATCTTCACAGCTGTCTTCGAAACAGCTGTGTGCAATACTCATCTTCACCTAATGTATTAGCATATTATGTGCATTGCTATGCTTTTAAGTACATCACACAATTTCAATGAGAATATTTAGAGTTCTTCAATATTCACAAAAGAAAGCCTGTTTACCCATTGAACACTTAGACATCATAACAGTCCATTATATTTGGGAATCCCTTCCTATTTCCCTCAAAATGAGGAGATCAGTGAAACATCATTTACAAAGAGAAAAAAACTTAATGGGATTAATAAAATGAATGATTACACTAATCAAAAAATGTCTTCCTTCCCTACTCAACCCCAGTTTGCACTTTCAGATATAATAATACATATCCGCATACTAATGAATTGCCAATGTCTCCTAATAAAAATTTACTTTTCTACTCCCGCCTCCCAACCCTTTTGGTCATTTATTGCTACTTCCCTTTCTCTTTTGTTTTAGGCTCGTCCAAAAGGAGAAGGTCTGACTCCATACCAGGGCAAGAAACGTTGTTTTGGTGAATACAAGTGTCCCAAATGCAAGAGAAAATGGATGAGTGGAAACTCCTGGGCTAACATGGGACAAGAATGTATCAAGTGCCACATTAATGTTTATCCTCACAAACAGGTAGGAGAACTGCAGACCTGCCGACATACAGGCTTGGAACTAGGCACATGCTTGTTAGATTTGTAAAGCACGGGTGATTCAAACACAACGACATAAAAGAACAGGAGAAGCCAGACAGCTGCAGGTTCTTGTTCCTAGTGAATATAATAAACAGCTTTTGTACCCCTACCTGTGGATTTTCCACAAATAAAAGTAAACATTATGATGGTGCATATAATGTGCCACAAGAACTGTTCCCAAACAAGCTGTTATTCTCAGTCTTGTAATGGGGACTGGTGCCATCAGAGCTACAAAATCTGTCTCCTATCTTTCAATAAAAAATAGCTCCAGAACAAAATCTACCTATTTCTACTATAAAAACAGACCTTGAGGTCTTAATCTTAAAGTCATCAGAAGACAGAGTAAAACAAAATGCGGCAGTAACAGCGAGCCTCCTAGTACTTCTGATCCTCTTCATATTTACACCAATTTAATGTTTTTAATCCATTGGTGTCAGTGTAGTTATTTCCAGTGTTTACTTCGCCTTTTGTCCTTTGTTGGGCAGGGTTGGATTTGGTAGAGGGGTTATGTCTGTTTATTAAGATTAGTGATAAAAGAGGAATGCTAAGATTAACTCCTGCCAACAAAATCCCTTAGTTAATAACAGTAAAGCAAGACAGCCTAGTCAGGGAAGTTTCTCTGTTTCAGTAATACTGAGTGATGCCCAAGCAAAGTGATCTTCAAGGGAAAGCCTTTTATTAGGCTGGAGGGGTCAACTCTAAGTAGCAGCCTTGCTAGGAAACCTGTATCTGCAAAGAGGGAGAGTTTAGCCATCTTATCAGCCATAGCATAGCCTTCCCTCCTGCTCTCTATAGATTGGAGCTGTGTATCTCCCTTGCGGCAACTTCCTGACTCACAGCTGCATTTCCAGCTGCCCAGCCTTCCACCTCCTGACGTGAAACCTGACTTCCAGTTTCCTGTTTTACCCCATCAGAACTGGCTGCAATCAGTCAGCCAGTTCAGTGGTTGTTAAGGGGAGACAGACCAACCAACTGCATGAGCTCATACCTCCCCTTTCTCTGACAAATCAGGCTACAAGTTGACTTTGTCAAAGCTGAATTTTCATGCAGAAAGTCAGTTTTGACAACACCAAGAAAAATAAGTTTGGCCAATAAATTGTGCAGAATTGCTACCTTGCGTAACCAGAAAGAAACCATTCCCAGCTCCCTTCTTGGAAATGATTTAAGCACAGCAGCTAATACTGGAGCAACACCTAAGATTAATCCTATCAATTCCAGTACAATCAGATATGAGACATCTGTGAGTGCAGCTGGCTGAAGAAGCCACACAATAATATTTCACTTCAAGATGGCTGATATGGAACAAATGCAAGAAACATCATGGAAAATTTTGAGTGGGATTTTGCAATATTGTAGAAAATTGTTTTGGATGGAAAGAGTGTGAATTATTTTAAAAGAAGGCAGGAGGTGTGATGTTCCTGAGATGTAATTCATCCTAGCTGAACTTCAGCAACAGAGCTTTACATGTGTCAAGTTATCTACTGTCCGCTCATAGAACATACTCGTCACAGACAAATCATTCAGATATACTTGCAATAGGTGGAAAAGAAATTCCACCAAGAGCCTTAGGTGTCTTATTAGCTACCTAAGTGCTTGTAAAATTCCTATAGAAAGCTTTTTCTGTGGGCTCATAAGGAACGCTTCATACCATTTCATATGACTGGGGGGGAAAAGAGCGGGGGGAACACACACACGCACACACACGCTTGTCCAAGGAAGAATACTGTGACTATGATGAAGAAAAAGGGAGGAATATTGAAAAATCGTTGCAACAAGCAGGAAAAGGAGACAGAAATAAGTTTATTAAGGTTTATCCCATCCAGGAATAGCTAATTGGCTGTATTTCCTCCTCTTATACACATATGCATAGTCATCTAATACTAAGGACAAGATTTGGCTCAAAGTCTCTACAGCAACATTGCATTGCAATATGCAGCCAAAATACTGATTTGGAACTGCTAGTACCTTGGACCAATATAAATTTCAGTTAAAAATGTAGTGTCTGAAGCTCCCCACACTGCAACCCCAAAGTACCTATTTTTCCCCCCCACCATTAGCCTTACATTTGTGGCAGAAGCCTTACTTTAAACTCAGCGCACTTCTCCATGAGATGATTTTCCCTTTTTTTCTTGTATCATAGAAATTATTCTAGTTTACAGTGAACTTATGGCTGAGCCAGTCAATATCATTATTTCTGTGGACCAGTCAAGAAGAAGTGATCTGTCCCGCTGTCTCTAGGCTAATACCACTCTGATTCCAAACCTGAAAATAAGAAGCTGCACTATAATTCTCCCTAACAAAACTGTGACTGGAAACTATATTGAAAGTGAGGAAAGGGGAAGGGCCTCTTTTTTGTGGAAAACTGCCTATGGAAGGAAAGCTAAGCAATTTTCTTTCACCAACTTGCATGAGACATAACTTCAAAGTTTCCAGGGTCTCTGGTTCCTTGCCTCTGTTTAGACAGCTTGCTTAGACAACTGCACCAAAATCCAGGGTGAGCAATGCAGTCATTTATCACATGGATGGAAGCCATGTTGAGGGTCATAGAAATTACAAGATCACTGATTTATAATGCAAGTTTATAAATATTTACCTTGTTCTTCTAAATTCTTTCCATCATTTACGTTAGCGTTCAAAGGGTCACAAGAAATCTCTCAAGAGATATCCCATCCACACTATACAAGAAACATTATAGACTTGGGAATATGTATATTTTATAGTAAAGAAGGTTAGTGAGTAGTCCCTTGGGCAAAGCAACCCTTCAAGGCAGGGCTAGAGAAGTCCGCATCTGCAAAGCACTAAGGTTGTCAAAGAATGGTTGCAGCCTATAGTGCTTATGTAAGCTGTGTTTGCCGTGAAGCCACATATTTTGTTTGAGGGAATAATTGCAGCATGTGCAGTGCAGGTTTCCACAGCTCTCTTTCCCCCACCCCCACAACTGCATTTGCAAGTTATTCCTTAAGGAGACCAAGCCTCAGGATGTAGAAAAGCTTTGCCCTTCTAGTCTATTCATGTGTTCATGCCCCCACTAGTAGATATTGCAACTGTGTGAGATCTGAAGACCGGACAGAGCACGTTTCAACTAGGCTTCCAGATGTAAACAACTTGCAGCCAGTCACTAGCGCTCTTTCCCAGATTTTGAACTTACAACCTCGAGCTGGAAGATTTCATATCCTGTTGTCTCTGCCTCACCTCTGTCTGCTTCTCTTTCTTGGTTTTACTGTCATCATTCTATTTTCTTTCATTCTTCCAGAGGTGCCCCGTGCTTTTTCTGATTAAACACATCAGCCACAGGCAGACAGTAAAGAACGCAGCATCTGGTCACAGGCAGCAGCAGGGGAGAGCTGACTTAGGCTGCATGAGGTCAGCGCTGCTTCTTGGCTGAGCCTCTTTGCTGACCCATACACGCTTTTGTCCAGGTGCCCAGTGCCACACCAGACTCTCTAAACATTTATCAGCATTTGTCTGTGTGGCGTTATTCTGCACTGCTTTGGCAAATATTGCGTATCCAGTCACTGGTACTCTTATGCTAGTAACTCTGTATTTTATAAAAGCTCAGTGAAAGATTTCTTTTAATTAGAGAGTCCAGTGTTTCTACATTGAGAATTAAAGCAAACGTGCATATTGTGCACACAGGGTTATTCTGTTTTTAGTTTTTATTATAACAAACTATTAACAGTACTACATCCCCTTAGCATTTTCTGCATATATTTCCCATTTATTTCTTAGATTTTTGATTACTCTGTTGGCAACTACTGTAGGAGAGCTCTCATCCATGAGTTGAGTTCCTATGCATTTCTAAAAGTTTTTAGCAATCTTTTTTCCCCTCTCTCAGTGCATTAGTGGAGATCCTCAGTTAATTCTATACTATGACAAGACTCCTACTGACTTTATTATATGGGATCAGAAAAAACACAAAGTATTTTCGCTCTTATCTGAATCTTCCGGCACACTATTACAACAATAGCTGGGACTGCAGATTATATTAACACAAGACTGTTCCTTCTACAGAAATACTTTTGTAGCAAACTAGTTGTGTACCTATTATTTTTACTCGGAATATATATACATGTAAGAAGAGAAGAGGCTGGAGAGAAGAGAGATCTGAAGGGGAGGACTTTTGCATAGCCTTTGGATATTTTTTCCAATATAACTCATCTAAGAGAAGATGTTATCTCTCCCTAGAAGCCATGCTTCTCTTGTTCCATAGTTACACTCAGTGCACCTATACAGATAAAACTCCATTCAAGTCAAAGAAATCAGTATTGCCACTTCGTAGTATCTATTTCACTGCAAAGTCACCACACTATGCAAGTGATGTGATCATAGCACAAATAGTTCATACTTAAGTGGAAAAAAAATTGTTTTAATTAACAAAATCCAGATGACCTGACCAGACAGGAGACAGACAGGGGAATTCAGACAGAATTTACCTCCAGTTAAATAAATTATTTGTTCCCCAGAGCCATCTATGTGGTCAATAATTCCTCTCTGTAATATGGTGGAATTCAGCATCCTCTCTTTTGGTTATTCTTTCCCCTACCATTTGGTAAACATATTGTTGTGACCTAACAGATAAAAAAGGCACCTTGAACACTCTTAAAAATATGAGGGGTCATATTATCGAAAGATGCAAATCACTGTTGTTTCCTCAACATTTACTAGCCTTTTGTCAAATTACAAGAGCCTCCAAGGCTACAAAAATTACCCAAATGCAAACAATTCAGGCAGCATCTTAGGACAGTCGGGTTAACATTTTCCTGGTGAGGACATATTGTAAAAGTCTCCATTCTCAGAAGTGTATACAACATTAAAGAATAGGCACATTGTAGGCAGTCATCTGTCTACACACAGGAAGTCTCATTCCAGGTCAGATCAGAATCCCTCTTCTGAGCTTGAACCTGAGTGGTACAGGATACTTAGGGAGTGGTACAGATAAGGAAAAAAATTAGCAATGCTTTCCTAGGATGCTTTCACTTCCTCCAGCAATGCCAAGTGAATACCTCGGTGTTCCCACAGTTTCTCACTAGAAAGACCAGCCTCTGTAGAGTCCATTCAAAAGCTAAAGTATAACCACATGGGCCATGGTGCTTTGTTACGTAACCATGAATATCAGAGGTTAGGATGCTTTTGTCCATATTAGAACAACAAAAAGATTAAGTCCTTATATTCAGGATTGCTTGATATTCATTGCAATGAATTCAAAGCTTATTCTCAGTTCCCAAGGTTGCCGATTCTTCAGTCCTCATCTCCATCCCTCTGTTTCATCTCCCCTGCTTTCCTTAGTCCACGTACTCTTCACAGTCTGGTAGGGTTTATCCACTTCATGTCAAAAGGGATGTCCAGAGCCTGAGTACTTTCATATAATAATCACTTTCAATAATATCACAATACTGAAGATGGTGATCTCTCCTCTGGATAGCTCTGGGGTAGCGATTCCAGCACATATGCTGGATCTTTGAATGGCTTGTACAGCAACGCTAAAAATCTTCATTTCCTATGCATACCTTTTGGTAGTTGGTCCCTGGATATCAGAGCAGCCATGCTTCCACTGTAGCATGTTCTTGATTGCTTGAGACTCATTTCACTTGAGGAAACGTTCCAGTGCCGGTTCCCCATGAGGGACATCTCTATGCAGTCCTGCACTCTTGTTCCACATACCCTATCCGTGAGAATGAGTTTTTAATCTCTCTGGGACAGGAGAAGTCTCAGCAATTTTACAGCTGTGTATGTACTTCTGAGTGCTCTATAAACAAGGCTCTAAATCTCTGCATTTAATAGAGAGAGGGTTGAATGTATATTACAAAGAGTAATACAAGAGCCTAACAGGGCTGCTGCCATTCACCAGGCTAGTTCCTTTGAGTGGGGAATCAGGTGGCACTTGCTGTGGCAGAGCCCCGTGACACACACACAGCCTTGCCGTGAACCTGGTCTTTGTTCCAAGGAAGCACCACGTGCATTTCCATGACCATGTTGTGCCACTGTGCTCCTCCTTTTGCATCTCCACTATGTTCCTGAAGTAGTAAATCTCTCCACTAGAATACTCGCATGAATTCACAGGGTAGCTAGGACATGGGGCAAAAGTTAGAGGCCTCTTGAGCTCAAGCCTTGTTAGAGAAAAGAAGTACAAAGAACTACCCTGTGAAAGTTGCTCTATGGCTATTCCAGAAGTGGTTTTCTGGGTAGTTACTTTAGTTATTCTGAAGATAAATAGAAGTCTCGGATGGGACTTAATCCTACTTCTTATTCTTCCCAGCAATTTGGGTTTTGTAGTTGTTTATGTTCCTTTTTATACTGCTCCAGCAAGGGAGCCTGTCCTTACAGCTATTCACTAGCATTCTTGTCATTTTAACAGCCCGGATGCTAAGCTTTGAATTTTCATTTTCTTCCCTGCCCACTCTAGCAGCAGCATCTGTGCCTGTGGTTGCTTCCTGGCTGGCTTCTTATCAAGGCTTCTTCTTTGACCTTGTGGCCAGCTCCAGCACTGTTTGTGATGACAGCTGTTGCACTGGTGCAGAACCAGCCATCTGGTGGCTGACTTGTCCTCTTGGACCCTGTTTTCTTCCAGCTGTCAGGAATTTACTCCATTGGACTGAAAATAATTTAGTATGTAAATACATTCTTCATGATATCCAAGCTATTACTTCCATGGGCAATGCAGTGGTTCCGTCATAATTCCTGTAGCCGGGCTGAATCCCCCAGGAGCCTCTCTTCCCTCAGCAGAGGAAGGGAGGGAAGGAAGGCTCTGATTACCCTGAAGTCCAGTACACTGTGTTCACACCTACAGATATGAGCTCTTGACTCTTTGCTGCTCCACAGCAGCTGGAGGGGGAACCCCAACCTACCCCACCGCTGGAGCACACAAGTATGGAATATAGATCACCCCAGACTGTGATGGCTTCTGTAGTTGTGGAGTCTATTCCCATTCACACATCTGATCTGCCAGTTAAGTTTAATTATCTTATTTGTTCCATTAAGACTTGAAGCAGTGAGTCTGGAAAGCTACTTATGTTACATCTTTTCTTGCATTTTAATCTTCATGTGGCCCCTCATCTATCTGTAACATGATCAAATTGTTCCACTTCAAAAATAATAAAAATTTTGAAGTTCTAAATACAGACATGAGCAGCCATATTATTCGATTCTGCTTCTTAGTGGAAGCAGTTTTCCCCAAGAACATCCTAGCGAAGCTTTCTCTAACACCAACTCCTAGCAGCCATTGATTTGCCTTCACAAAAGTAGCTTCCAAGCCTCCATCAAAACCTGTGAACCTTCAGTTTCACCCAGTTTCTGAAAGCTTAATTCATATTAATTCACAAACATGAGCTGAACATCTTCTAATGTTTAATTACCTGACCCTTCCCCACATCTGGCATAGTGTCTAGTACGTCTAATATGGATCCAAAACTTGCAGAGATATCTCCTGATTGAAACACATTCTGTTTTTCTAACATGCCAACACTTCATAAGGGTGTTGTTGTTGTTGTTGTTGTTGTTAACTTATTCATGGAATGCAGAGTTCAACCAGTAAATGCAGACTAGGACAGCAATAGTTCACAAATGAAAGTTAATTTTCAGGATAGGAAGTGCTATTTAAATAGGCATTTATTTCAACTTTATACCCCTCGGGCAGGGGCTTTAGTCACTATCACCAAATGCTTTCCTGGTAGAGCTGTACAAGATTATTTCCACTCACCAACTACCAGGATAAAATTAAAGAAGATAGACACAAACAAGGAATTTTAAAAATGCCCATCCCCCAAGTTTCTACTGAAAATACGACTCCCAAATACTGGATGTTTACCCTCCCTGCCCCCTCCTCCCCCCACCCCCCTTTTTTTTTTTTTTTAAAGAAAAAAACAGTGAAAGTTGAGAGATTATATTTTAACTCTCCACTTAATAGAAACATATCTTTTCCAGAAAAAATAGCAGGACTTTTTGTTGTTTTACAAGTTGTTTCACCTGTTTCTAAGGAAAAGCATTGTTTCTTCAGCTGAACACCCTCCACCGTTATCCACACACTTTCCAAATGGGAGGCTGAATTTTCATGCTTGGCTTCTCAATAGCAGCACAGAACTAAAAGCAATAGGTCAAAACGCAATCTTTTGCAGTCTCCTGGGCTATTCAGATCCTTTGCATAAATGAGACAATCCTGAAAACGAGCACAGCATGCAACAGCCCCACCCTGCCACATCCCTCTTGTGTCTGGTGTCTTCTCCTCCCTCTTTGCTTTCCACCACACCAAAGCTGGTGATAAATGCTCAAGGACAGCCTTTCTGCCTGTGCCAAGAAAGGCCAACCTCAATGGACACACAGCTCTTTGGGTCTGTAACATCCTGCCCTTTTCAGGTAGGGTAAGAAAGGTTGTGAGGGTAAAAGGTTAATTATTTTATAATCCTCCACAGGGTTTTGTCATGAATAGTAACAACGAAAAACAGTAGGAACAGAACAGTTACTTTTCAGGGTTTCCCCCCTTAAAAGAAACCCATAAAGCAAACAAACTGGAGATAAGCTGCAACTTTGTTTTATGTGAAAGTCGGATGGACGCATGCTTTTTGGGACACAAACTATGTAAGTGCACTGAGTTTTGAAGCCTCAGCCTTAGAGCCTCACCAGAACTGTGGCCCAGCCTCTACTTTGCTGCTTCCAGATGGCCCTCAGCAACCTGGTTTCCTGTGTTCGTAACCCCTCTCTCCCCAGCCTCTATGTCGTAACACACTGGTAACAATAACATTTCTGAAATCGAAATGCTTCGCAGGCCAAAAAGCTGAGCTCAATCAAGGCAGGGGGAAAGCAAACCATGGAGAGCTATTGTTTCTGAAAACAGTCCAAAAACTCTTGGCACTTCAAGGCATTCCCAATGTCCTTTGCACTATTTCCAGGAAAAATGATTCCCAAGGCCTTGTGTATTAAAAAAAAATCTGGCTTGTATCAATAAACATGATAACTGCTGTATTTTTTCTCTTTAATCAGAGCACAGCTAGCATGTAGAAGCAATCACAGCTGAGACAAATAGCCTGTTTTAAGCGTAGCATTTCAAAGATCTTTCAAAGTCTCCATTGGGGAGCAAAAATTAACTCCTGAGGCTCCTGAAACTGAGCATCATCTTTGACTGCATTTATGTAATGCAAATTCTTGAAGAGAATTTGGCAGAGGTAGAATAGGCTGGAGAAAAGGTAGAAGGGCACTTTTTGCTGGCCAAGTAAGACTTACTCCTCTTGTCTCTTGCGGCAGAAGCACGGGGGCAGCAGAAGCTGGGTTGTAGCAGGCCTTCGGTCGGGGTTGTCGCATTCTGATCCCTAACTCTAACATACTGACTTCCAGCAACTCAACGGGGGAGTTTTCTTTACAGGAGTTGGAGGAGATTAGGAGTCCCCAGCCTCTGAGTCCAAGCATGCCCTACACAATACAGGAAATCCAATTTGCAATTAAATTGTAAATGAAGCTAAACTCAAAGTATAGCATGTGGCCCAGGACAGCCCAAACTTTGGGCAGTGTGTCATAGGTAGCAATCTTGCATCAGTAACAAACTATTGGCAATCACTGCTGAACTACTTCCACTTATTTTTTTTACTAGCTGTGCAATGTAGTAAATGTGTTGCACTTAGAATCCAATATAACCAAGCACAGCAAGAAGCTGCAGACATCCTTTATTTAGGATAATAAGAAAATATATTTTCTCTCATTTTAGCTATTCAGAGAGCTGTGAAATCCTTCCTTTCTCTGGATTTGAGTGATCTTGCAAGGTTACATAGAAAAAAAGGGAGAGGGGCTTCAAATGGCTTTGTTATTCCTATCTGCAGCATCTCAGGTGGATGGCTTTGGAATGAAGAACTTTATAAATATCTAGAAATTTTAGAGGATCATATTTACTTTAAGGTTTTACAGCTAAATGCAAGCTTGCATGAATTAGGAAAGGAGTGGAAAGATAAATAGCCATAATTTTGTAATTTGTATTTATCCATCCTCTGCTCTTAGAATCATATTTTGAAAAGGTGAGCAAGAGCTCACCCCTAAAAGCCTTTCATCCTTAATAGTGAGAAGTTTATGGCTTGTTTTCAGGTTTCACCGCATTTGCTGTCTCTATGCACAGTCCCACAGAACATTCACTGTCTTCTTAATGACAAGTCATTGTGCAATAAAATCATCTGTCAGATACACTCCAAGAAAATTGAGCAATTATGGTTTTTTTCCCCCAACTATTTTAGCTGTGTACTTTATGCTCTTCTACCCTACATCTCTATTACCTTTCTGCCTATTACGCTTTCCAAACACACAATCTTACTTCAGTATGCAACACAGGCATTTTATTTTCAAAATGGATGTGAAACCATTTTTTGTCATGGAAAATTAAAGAAAAAAGATCTACTACTAAAGCCAAAGCCATTTTGCTCCCTTCTTCAGCTGAATATATCTCCAACCCTGTGATTCCACAAGTGTTATTAAAAATACACAGTCACTTTATTAGTCAAGTTCAGGGTGGAGGGCTATGCTTTTTTTGTCAATAGCTTTGCAGCTGCTCTGCTTCAAAAATTCCACTCTCAAAAACATGGGGTCGAGTATTGAGAAAACCTCACTTATTTATGTAATATCTGTGCACTGGCAAGACAGCTTGGCTGTAACAGTACTGAATCCTAATGTTGTTAACCCCTCCTGGCACTGCTGGGCAGTGGGATTCCCAAGCTTAGGGCACTAATGCCTTTGGGACATCTCAGTTACAGGAGCCAAGAGAATAAATGCTTCTATGTTACCACATCCATAAATACAGTTACCAATTAAGTCTTTCAGTAATTTGCCTACAACAAAGTTTACGAGACCTCCCTGAAAAAGGATGACATTCAAGGTTGTGAGGCCACACCCTACCACTGGCCTGGATAGCTTAAAAAATATTTGGTCTGTTCAGGAAAGAAATAGTGTCATTAGAATAACTGGGAGAAAGCTCAGTTGAGCGTAAAAGTAGGCTTAACATGCATAGCAAAGATTAACAGTCAGTGAGACAACCCTGGATCAAATCTTATTTCCTTCCTTCACTGCAGAGACCCCTGGAAAAGCCGGATGGCCTGGATGTTTCAGATCAGAGCAAAGAACATCCCCAGCATCTGTGTGAGAAGTGCAAAGTTTTGGGCTACTACTGCCGTCGTGTGCAATAAACCTTCGAAGTGGCCTCTTCCCATCCCCATCATCCTTCAAGATCCTCTGGCAGCATACAATGAACAGCAACACACACACAAAAATCAAGACAAAAGCTAAAATAATTGACAATATTGCCTATCTTTAGCCTAATAATATGCCTTACCGTTAGTAGAATGTAACATTTCTCCTGTGCATGCACACACATGCAACAGGTATTTACAGGGCTATGGTGTATTTGTATACATACATATATATATATATAACTTGTGTATATATATATGTACACACATATATATGTAAACAGTGTTACTGATAGTGTTCACAACAGAGCCACCATTGCAGGTTCTGCTGATTGTTTACACAGTTCCTATATCATGGCCAGGTGAAATGAAATACAATTCATTAGGCAAGATACAATATTCACAAGAAGCATATATTATAAATGGCTTTTGCAGAGGTTAAATAACTGTGGGGACACTAATTGCAAGCACTCACTCACGTCATGAACGCTATTCCTGTTATATGACAAGACAAAGGAAGATTAAACAAGCCACAGTGTAGAAGATGGAACTTTATTGTTTTCCCAGCTTTAGAAAGTCTGAGAGTTCTGTGCTGCTGCTTTCTTGAACTTTTTCTGTTTGTTAATGTAACTTGGGCAGGGCTTAGGCAAAATCATTTTTGCAGGATGTGGCAAAAAAAAGTGAATAATTGTTTGAGGGTGTGGTTTGTGTGGAAAGGGAAGGCCATAATGGGACACAGAGCATCGAGGAGGATTCCAAGAGGCTTTTGGAGGAGGTGAAATTGGCTTGCGTGTGTTACTAACAGCTCCTTCTCTTGTCATATAATTCATCTAAAACGGTCCCTTTATGTGTATGGGCTATTCATTAGGCCACAAGGACACTAAATTTACTGTGAATAATGGGGGATAAGAATGCTTAAAATTGTCCCCAAAACCCTTAATTGAAAGATTAGCCAGATGTACTATTTATAATAATTTTAAAGCCACTTTCTGGAAATACTTTTATGTCCTGTTTTCTACTGTAGAAATTTGTTATTAATGTAAAACTCTTTAGCCACAGGGGTGTTATGAGGCATGAAGGACATCAGTCTACATAACTTCCCTCTTTTCTGTCTTCCTGAAACACCTATATGCCTTAGGAGAAATGTAGGCGCTATATTTAGTTGTCGCATTTCAGGTAGAACTTTGTGCAGGGGCATCCTGTTGCAAAGAAATATCTTATCAGGGATTGGGGAATATCGTGAACTGAAAGTACCTCGAGACAGTATCCTGTTTATGTGTCTCTTTAAGAGTACATTGGCAAAAGGACACATGAGCAATTCATTTGCATTATTCTCTTAAAAATATTTTTTAAAAAATGAACAGGGACAATTTTTTAAAAAGCAACAATTTCTATTTTTACGAAGTTTCCTTTAAAGAGATTGATTTGTATGAGTGATATTTAGTGGAATTATTTTAAATCCTAAATAACTTGATGTAAATTAAATCTGTTTTAAAGATTAATTCCATAATACTAATCCAGAGGGGTTTTTATGCCAAGTTATACTGGGATATTACCAGTATGTAGAGTCAAATTCTTGTGCAGTAAATTGAAAACTTACAGTAAACATTCTCATATGAAATGTGAACCTCTTTACAAATTTGCTCCAGGGTGAAACTTTTGCTATTTCCTTGCTTTGCTATAAACAGGGCAAAATTGTTTCTGTTTATTCTGGTGGCAGCAAATGTTACATACATATCTCACAAACTTCCTTATTTATGGGTAGCCCAAGTGATACAGCCTACAGGTTAGAGCAGTGGATAAACACTGGGACTTGTTGCTTCTGTACAAGATTTTTCCATTAGCTCACTGATTTTGCGCAAGTCACAAAATCCTTCTGGGCCTCAGTTTCCCCAACTGCAAAATGGGGATAATAATACTTTAGCATACCTACCTCACAGGGGTGTTGTGAGGCTTACTTAATATCTGTAGGTGTTTTGACATCATTGGATGAGAAGTGCTATATAATGCGAAAATATTAACTAAATTAATCACTTTGAAACTAATTTTGCCCAGCTGGCAATTTCATCAGCTAAAATGAACCTAAAATAATGTGAAGATTTAACACTAATAAGAGATTCAGTCGTCTCAGTCAAAATATGCAATTTTGGCATTTTCAAATGGGAATGCATTCTTTTGCACAGACTCAAAAATTAACTTAGAGACAAATTTCCTAAACAAAAATACTTAATTTGCCCGTACAATAAGAGTAAGAAAATACACAGGCAAATCTAGGAGTGGATTTTCAAAGCTTGAGCTCTAGTGTTAATCTGGGTCTTTTGTTTTCAAGCATGAGAAATATTGAAGGAATGAATGCAAGAGAGCCGCATACTAAACCAGATCTATTTTTTGTTCCTCTTGAGCACTTAGTAGCACATGAACAAAAGCCACCTTGACACATCATATCCAGTCAAAGAACAAGTAAAGAAATCCTATTAGATAAAGAACAAGAGAAAATGTTATTTTCTCCCTGAAACTAAGATGTTGCTACGAACCATTCTTTCTGTTTTGAAATAGTTTCAGACTTATGATAACCACTAAATGGAAAAAAAAAATTCAGTAAAATAGCTCATCCCCCGATACAGCTACATCAGTATACAACATACCACAAGATTTTAAACAACAAAGACCAACTAAAAGACACCATTATATGCAATTGTTGCTATTTTCATGACAGTACTATCTTAAAAATCATTTATCCAGATTCAGCATTGCATGGTGATGCCTTTAGCTTATGGATTTTTAGGTTGTAATTTAAAATAAGGTTCCTAAAACTACATCTGATCGACTTAACACAATTAACGTGTGTAGGTGTAGAATAATACTTTTTAGAAGCATACTTATGAAAGTTCAATATTTGTATCATGATATTTTCCTAGGCAGTAGACATATGACGTATTTAAGTGATGTTCAGCATTAAGCATATGTGGAATAATGAGGCAGAAAACAGACTTTCCCAGATGCTTACGTTGGGGAAAAGCACATAAAGAACAAAACGTGCGGAAAAGTGAGAAGCGACACTGCCATTGCTTGTACTGCCTAACTCGGAGGCCACAAAACCCTTCCCGGGCTACGCTGAGATGCGGGGCACATCCTGGCAGCTTGGCACGGAGCCGCGCGGGAAGGAGCAGGGCAGCATGGTGGGAGCACGGCCCCCGCCGCTGCGGGCCGACCGCCGGCTGCCCTCGGCCCGCTGTTTTCTGTCCTCCCCGCGCAGGGCTGGGAAGCTCCTCTCGGACAAGGCAGTGCCTGGGGAAAGGAACGCAGCGCGGAGGGAGCCCCGGGTGTTCGCTGCACACTTGTCCTCGCAGCTTGGGGAGCGCTGGAGAAACAGAGCCGTACAAATGACATATGGCAGTTTGCAATCGTTAGCTTTTAATTGAGGGTACAGAACTGAAATTTTTGATTTTTGATTTCACCAACTTGGGTTTTGACTAGAAAAATGTAAGTTTCTCTTCTCTTTTTATTTTTTAAGGTAATTCACCTATGAGCTATTTTTTCCAAAAAAAAAAAAAATCACTTCAGAGTTCAGATTTTGAATGGAAAGAGGATGATCTGATTTTTCCTCTCAGATTTTATGAATACCTTCTGATCTTCTCTGTAACCAGCTCCACATATAGATCATCAACTAGTATTTCTGGGTTTTTTTGTTTTTTTGTTTTTTTTAAACAGTCTTATCAGAAGCAAAGCAAGTAGTGGTAAAGAGTTTTGAATCAACACAAGTCTCCCTAAATTTGGTATTCTCCGAGGGGTACCTGAGGGTAACTTGGCTCTATGCGTGTACTTGACAAACTTAATTTTAAATCCCATCAGATGGTTCTCGTTGTCTGCATACAGATCCATCCAGCACACACCACTGTTTTCCCATTGGAGATTTTTAACTTTCATTTATTTTTTTGGAAAAAAATCTCAATTTGTTTCTTCCGTCAGTCAGAACATTTTCCACGGAATGTGTCTTTGGCACTGGCACTGTTCCGGAGAAAAGTATCAGTGAACTGAAGTAGGTAGTGAAGGTCTTTAGCTGTTTTAACTTGATGCAACTCCAATGAAGTTGTTACAACTACTTCATTTAATAGCGATGAAGAAAAAACCCTGTAGATTAAAGCATGGCCCTGTTTTAGCCAGTTTCTAGTGCTGCTATCACAGACATAAAATGATGCCACACAAGCAAAGTTTGAGACCTTTTTGTCTCAAGGTTGCTTTTTAATTTCAGAGAAATACACAAGGGTATATATTGTTTCTAAAAATAAGTGTATTTTAAAGTTCCCCATTATATGGGACTTAGTTTGTAAACTAAAAATGTGAAGTTACGTATGTCTGAGAGAAGCCTTTTATAGAGAAGTATTCTCTATATTTTACCTTTTTGTATAACACAAAATTTAGATTAAACATGGGTTGCATACTTGTGAAGTTCTAGCCATTACTCCAAAAATAAAACTACTTGACACATTAAAAGCTAAGAGCTTTTGGAAACGTTAGCATTCATAGATTAGTTCTTTATGTCCTGCAGTCACGTAGAGGAGCTTTTTCTTTTTTCTAGTATGCATCCAAAGAGTGAGCCACTGAATAGCATGCAATAAATCATCAACATGTGTTTTTAAAATTAAGTGAATTGACATACACTTTCCACTTGCCTTTGCCAACTGTTTCAAAATGTGGTGGAACCATCCCCATACAAAATCGCTCTTTAAGATATCACTCCGCTCCTGATTGGGCTTCAATACACGTCTGTTTCCGATCTGCAAAACCACTGCTGTCCATTAATGTTGCTATATCGCTGAAGTGCTCAGAGGGCTGATTGAGATCTTCGATATAGGGATGATGGTTTGTGTTTCTAGGATGTATTTCAAAGGGACAATCGCGTGCAGTTACTAGATATAGATGATTGATATAAATGTTTACCCCTGTATGAAGTATTTTACAGTTTTACTTGCAGATGTGTATTTATCTTGAGTTATACTTGACATAGAGTTCCTTTCAATTTTTTTTTTTTTAATACTATGTGTGTATTTTGGAAACCTTTTTAGATGTTAAAATTTTTGAATGGTTACAAATATTTCTTGTAATACTGAATTGTTATCTTGTCTGGAAACTCTTTGCAGTAACTTTTTTGTATATATTTGAGGGCCTTTTTAAAAAAAGTATTGTTCGGTTTTTGGGGAAAAGTTTTTACAACTTGGAAGCTTTCAGAAGGGCCTTCCTCTCAACTAGGATACTAACAGAGGTAAGAGTTTTCTTAAGTATTTTGCAAAACTAAGGATGTATCCTCAAGAAAATATTTATGGAAGTAATTTACTTTTTTTTTTTTTTTTTACAATGCTTTTGTCTGTATAAAGTATGCAACAGAACTACATTAAGAAGGAAATATTGTCTACGTAAAATATTATATGAAAGTTGGTACATAATTCTGACAAAAAAACCTTGCAATTCTTTAAGCCATATGTTTTTTGTTATCCTTGGATGAAAATATCAGTATTAAGTAACCAATATATTATTCAAGTGCTTAGACTTATATGAAAATGTTTATACAGTTTATTTATGTGTATTTGGGGAAGGATTGCTAGAAAAAGCTATCACTAGACATATAGCAAGTGAGGAGCAAATAACAGTATACTGTCACTTTATGACCTGGTGAGACACGCAGAAGTTGCTGAAAGCGTGGTAGAGATTCAGCTTTCAGAATTTCTGAAGCACAAGTGTTTGGTTTCAAATGGTCATTTTTGTCCTTTTTCACGAAGAGAAGGGAAGAGTTAGTTGGGATGCTGTTTGACAACTTGACTTTCAGAACCGTTTTCAGACTGTGAGCTCAGCTGCGCAGTACCAGCTACAGCAATAATGTCAATCAAAGGACATACCAGAGAAGGATTGAAGTAGCTTATTGTAGGGATTTATGTTTATTTTAATTAGAACTCATAGCAATATAGAATATGCATGTGCACGTATTTGAAGCATTTTTACACTTTACATTTCATGTAGTTTGATTATATTATGAAGGACTGGGTCTTTAGTTTGATATTTTACCATGCTAAAGTGGGAGGTCTGCCCAACCCTGTACTGAATTCTTGTTTCCTTTAAAAGGTTATTTAGTACAGCAGTCACTGCATTGTGTACTAGTGCTAAAACTAACACTGTATCTTATGAATTTCTTCAGCTTTAAAAAAAATTAACCTAATTATTATTACATTTGTTTAGCTGTACCCACTGACCTTGGCAGTTTCAGTTGGTGACCTATATAATTTCATTTTCTGTAACTGTTAATAAACTTGTACAGCTAAAACAAACAAACAAAACCTATGGACAAAGGCCTCGGAGGTGCCAGTTCTGCTGCAGCAATCGAGATGACAACTTGCTTATCTGGTGACTACATTGCTAAAGAGACTGTCAAACCTCTGTTGTGGATTGTCCATAAAATGGCATTCCGACATGTGCCTTATTTGCTGGATAGTATACAGCTTTCCTCTAGTATTATAGCATTTTAATGCTGTATTAAAATACTGCAAAAAACAGCACGAGCGTTGTATGCTTTTCTTGAGTTCCTTCCTTTGGAGGCTTGCTGTGGGATGCGCCGGGTTCACCAGCGCGACCTGTCAGCAACTCGTGGGCCGGCCCCGGCACAGCCGCAGCCCAGACCTTCGCCGGCACTGAGCCAGGCCACAGGCTGGGGGCAGAGCTTTCACCCAAAGGCTTCTCTGCTGGGGACCGGCTTAGGCTGATGGAGCCAACTTTTTTTTTTTTTTTTTTCCCCTCATTTCTAGCCCTAATAGACATGGAGGAAAGCGCAACTGCCAAAAAGCAGCTACAACAGAGAATAACATTTATGATTTTTAAAAGTCATTAAGTTGCATCATCTATGATTTTCGAGATCAGGCCTAACTCATCCTTTGTCAACACTAGAAGTTGGCAAGAACTGTACCTACTATATGTTTGTTGCTTGTTAGCAATACTACTCTTAACATCCCCAGTCAAAGTTCAATTGCAAGTGATTTTTCTATGAAGACTGCCAATATTACTGTGTCTGGAAGTTCTTAAAATATAAGGAGGTCATGGAATTAACTTCAGACTTTAAATATATTGCCTGTAACAGACCTTCCCTTCTTTAAAAATCAAAACCAAAAAAGCCAACTATTTTTTTAATAGACACACCAGCACACAGCTCTAGACCTGTGACTTGCACTACAAGCACCATGCCTCTTTGCCATTTGGAGCTCTATGTCATATGCCACAATTATACTGTATAGTGAGATTGATTTCTAGGAAGATATGAGTGCTGTTTTCCTTCAGTCTGCAGGAGAGCAAGAGAAAGCATGTGTGTGTGCCTGCACACGTGTGCGGGGCAGGGGGATATTTTAGCCAAGGAATCATGAAATTCTGAAGTGTTGGGGAAAAAAAGTGACTATTTAATCAAATGAAGAATATCCTCCCAACTGAGCCCCATAAAAGTGAGAAGCGCATATTCAGAGCTATTTGGTAAGCTGTCGTAAAAAAAAATTACTCTTCGATATGAAACTTGCCAATAGCACTGTTCCCATAGCAAACAGTGCCACAAAGCCAAGTTCAGATCTGAAATACATCTTTCCACCAGAAAACTGGGAGCTACCCAAATGCCAACACTTTCCAGATTTAGCATTCCACTGAGACCAGAAAAAAACACTGAGTTGAGCAGACAAACTGCAAAGTCCTATTTCCCCTATTACCACAAATCCTATGATGCCCTTCACAGAAATAACATTTTTATTTAAATGAAAATAAAAATAGTGAATGAAATGAAAAATAAAATAACACGAACAATATGGCATCATCAAAAATGATCAAACTGCATTTCCATCATTCTCCATTCCCAGTGCTTTGCCTTCCTACTTGATGTGAACGAATTGTCAGAAGACAATGCAACACCTCACTCGGAAGAACCAAATAATTCCTGCTTCAGGAAAAATCAGGGATTTCACACTATTATCCAGACTTTGAAATAAAAAGTTGTTTCAGTTATTCTTCATAGAAAGACAATTTAAACAATACACCAACATCACCATCTTTAAAAGGAGTCACATCATATCGAAAGATCCATCTCAGACAATTCCAGCATGTTAGTCGGCGCACGAGCTAGACCTGACGCCCTGGGCTGGGAGGGACAGTCAAACATTCAGCACGTTTGTTCTTGCATAGCCTTGTTCAGAGCCCCCAAATGCCAGCCAGTCGCTGCCGTATAACATATCCGGGACGCCAAAAAGGCTCTTCCTTTGCCCGCGTCCCTCTCAGCAAAGACGTACGCAAGAGCCCCTGCAGAGGGCAACCCGATGCCCTGAGCGCTGACCACCTGGTCTTTCCTCTAGGGACTAAAAAACTAACATAACACCCTAACCTCTCAGAAACACGCACTGTATGACCAATTTGTGATCCTCAAAAAAAGAAAACCGCATTCGGCATCGCTTTTCTCTAGCGGTCACCTCCTAAATGAATGACAGCAACTTCTTCATAAACTCCTGTCTCAGTAACACCAGCTCTTGGGCCCACATCTGCTCACAGAGTATTTTTGTCTTGTTGAAAGCAACACAATTGCTCTCCTCACCATCCATGGTTCAAATACGCTTTAGACCAAAAATAACCCAAACATTTCTTGATACAGCCTCCTAAAAATGCAAAACCTCTTTCCAACAACATTTTAAAAAAACCTTTCATAATTCTTTTACAAATCTTAGAAGACATGTTTAGTAATTGAACATACTGGGAAAACCTACCTCAGTCAGTATTTGTTGGGCCTTTTTCTGAAGAGTCAAAACTGAAGTTGAGGCAATCACAGTCATGAGGAGTTGGAGCTTCTCCAACCTGAAGTCCAGGCCCAGTCAAGACACCCAGCGCTTCCTGCAAGTGAATACAACACCATCAGCCATTCTGCCTAAAAACACTATCCAGCCATATAACTCAGGGCTGGCTGATGAGAAAAACATAAAGGCAGCAGTGACCCTGGGCATTCTCTGGAGACTTTGTTTCTACTCCATGAGCCTAGCTAAATAAAAACCCACTAATAGTTAACCTAAAAAAAAAAAAAAAAAAAAAAAAAGAGAGAGAGAGAGAGAGAGAAAGAGAGAAAGAAAGAAAAAAAAAGAAAGAGAGCAAGAATGCTAAAAACTGAGCTTGCACACCCAGCTAACCCAACCAAAACCTATGCCTACAGGGAAAGCAAACTAGAGCCAAAAATTTTATGGATGTTTAAGTGGAGTAGGGTGCAAGCCAAAATTTTTATTTTACTTTTTACTCCAGCCTTTTTTACTCCAGCTGAGAACAGCAACCAGAATGCCAAAATACTGTAAGAAAGCTTTCTCTTATAGGGTTTCTGAACACATCTAAGCAGCAGGCACAAGAAATCTAACTCCAGCCAGCTTTTTATAAGGTTTCCATACACTTTCGCAATGTAGTAAGCTGGTACAATTCAATGGGCTTTAGAAGAGCCAGACATACTTATGCCTTTGATGATTTTAGTCACAAAAAGGTAGAGAAGAACTCAAAACATCGCCAAATCTTGGAGAAATAATAGAAATTAAGACTTTCAACCTCACTGTTTATAAATGAAACAATAATAAATAGATAAATATCACTGGATTAGGAAAAAAACCCTACTTTTATTGAGCACCTTCAGGTAGAAATTCAGAGAAACAGCAGCTGCCCCCCGCCCCCCAGCTGCACTTATATTGGCTGTGGGGTGATTGCTGCAGGCTGCAGCTGCGCTGGCCCGGCCCCTCTCCTGGGGCACCACTCCTCCCCAGGGGCACCCACCTCCCCAGGGGCACCCACCTCCCTGGTGCCCCGGGGCTGCTGCAATGTTGCTGTGAGAACAAACACCCAGATTTCTCTAAAAATGCTGCAAACACAACAACTGCAAAGACGTCTGGGCCAGCGATGTGACCCCTCATGGGCCCTCATGAAGGGAAGGACTATTCAAATCAGCTCCAAGTGAGACAAATAGCTCTCATTTTAATTTTCACAGTAATTGCAATCTCAATATAGTTAAGTCTTCAGCACCTGTAGAAACTTCATCAGGGGAATATGCAAAAGTAAGCTTTGCTGTACAGGAAACTCGAATAACGTACTTTTTAATGAACTAACTCAATCTGCATTCCAACATACTCTACATAAGTTTCTGAAAAGAAAAAAAAAAAGCTGAATTATTTTTATACGTACATTGACTGCATATATCAAGTAACATCTTGCCCACCTATCTGGTCTGAGGTGTGGATATAGCCTTAAATGTCTTTGGGAGTTTGTCTACTCCATTTGTTTGCATTGTTTTGATTAAATTGAGGTAAAATGGCTTAGTTAAGACAATCACTACTGACTCACACTGACATTTTTCAGGGTTTGAAGGAACTGAACCAACTTCATCAAACTTGTTTTTCCACAGAGAGGTGAAGAGCAATGTGATGTTTCTAACTGATTTGGAGTAGTAAAAGCAAAACCAAACATGAATAGTTGCTGACAGGGGCCTTAACACATAGTGACAGGCTGATAAATTGGCAGATGAAGTTTTGCTGAGGAATTCAAAATAGCGCACAAATGGAAAGACACACCGAATTGTGCATATTCAATAATAGGTTTTAAATTAGCTAGTGCCAGTCAGGAGAGAGAGCATGATGTTATTACAGATATTTCAACTCAATGATCATAAGAGTTAACAGAAAGCAGCAAAGAGAGAGTCAGGAACTAGGGACAGCAAACCAAAGAGAAAACATCATTACATCACCCTTATCACTCCATTCTGCATATGTTTTGGGTCCCCAGTGTCTGAAAGGATAAAGCAGAACTTGAAAAAGTCAGGAGTGAGGAAAGGTGAGGAGTGGTTTCTCCATGACGACAGGCGCTTTGCATGGGGCTGCCTTGTCCCGGGACAGCAACCAGTGCAGAGGGATGCAGTGCTGGCCCGCAACGTGATGAACGGCAGGGGGAAGGGGAAAATTGTTCCTTGTTTCTATGGAGCTTCACTACCAGAGGGAAGGAACCTCAGATAAAATTATCTGAGATAGCATAATTCAACAAAAATTTTATGCACCATGCTATGAAATTCATAGTCATGGGATGTTCTAGCTTCCAAAAATATAAATGAGAATGAAAACAACTAGAAAAAAACATTTTAAAAAATCCTGTAGGGGCTATTAATCACCCTAGCTCGGGAAGCCCCAGAGACAGAAGCAGCCAGATGCAAGGGACTACACCAGCAGGAGTGTAATTGCCCATTTTTCAGTATCTTTTCCCTAAGTACCTACTTCTAGCTATTGTAGGAAAAAAGTCACTGGAACTGGGGGATCTTTGGGCTGGTCTGATAGGACTGTGCTTGTGTTACAGTACAAGTGGTACGATGTGAATGCAAACACACTTTTAGTCTTGTGCATGAGGAAACTGAGCTAGAAATGCTTGAACAGCATCCGAGGGCACTGGGGCGCTAGAGAGGTGCTCGGCTGGGGCCACGGACAGGAAACTAGTTGAGACGTTCCCATAAATTGTTGTCTACAACTGCACGCTGCACCACTGCAGCTAGTCTGGAATCTTTTTTTTTTTAATGCATTGCAGATACTTTTGTTTGAAAAGCTGGCCCTAATTAGCTGTGCTTTAAGTTATTTTAAGCGCATCCACAAGCTGCATTCCTGATCGTGGGGCCGCACCGCCCGCTCGCGCTTGCTGCGCGGCTTAGCCACCTCTTAGACTCGCCATGCGGCTTTCTGGGGGCACAAAGGGATTTACTGAGTCAGGTAAAATTTCTGAGAGGTGTTTGCCCACCTCACAGCATCCTAACAGTGCAGTAAATGGCGCTCATAAGGATGAGGTAGCAGGCTTTAAAAAACAGGGAGTGGAAGTACCAGGTGCTGGGCCCCATCCACAGTGTGAAAAGCCCTGGTGAACCATGAGCGCAAGACCTTTTTTAGAAGAAAGCAGGTTTTCAGCTCAGCTTCATGGCTACAGCACTGGGGCGGCCAATGCGTGCCAAAGCGAGTCTCTCATTGGTGTAAAAACATATAGTAACACTGGGGAGAGTGAGACACGCAAGTAACTGCAGAGAGCATTGGAGGCCGGATTGAGAAACGCTTTAAAATTTAGCTTTTCTGCCATAAATATCTCTGCCCATCTCTCTCCTAAAGGAATTGTCAGTCTGAAGCAGACAGAAACACTCAGGCGCAAGGAGTTACATCTGGAGGCTTTCGTGAAGTGAACGGAGCCAAGAGAAGAAAGTGAACTTTTTCTCCCCCGATTTCCTCCCTCGGCCCAGCCCCATTTGCCTCCTCGCAAGAATGCAGCACGATGGGAGAAGAAGCAGAGGCTCAAAAACGACTTTACAGTCCCAGGAAAGACGAAGCACAGCCTCAAGGACTGTACGTGTGAAATATAGCTTAGACATTTCTCTTAAAAAAATTAGAATTTAATACACTTCATAAACTTGGTCTTCTCTTCAACACCTTACCAGAAAACTGGGCAGGTTTCAAACAGCTTTCTGAATCTGAAAGGCAGGGGAAATTCGTCACCTGAGGGTTTTTGTAAAGGCAGGCGACACAGCCGGCAGCGTCTCACCGTGCAGGAGCGGGCGTACGAGCGCCGCTCGCACCGCGGCCAGGCAGCCCTGCTTCCTCGGGAGCTGCACGCCGCTTTTCCGTCACGCCAGGCCGGCTCGGGCTCTGGGCGCCGCCGATCCCCTTTGGGCCGTTTCAGAAAAAAAATAAAGCAGCTGCTATTAATTCACTCCACAGCTGCTCCCCCTTCCCAGGTCCCCAAACCCCTGTCCCCAGTCCTCGAGAGCAGCAGCCGGTCAAGGCCCTCCCCGCCACGCAAGACACATGCGAGACACCTTCATCTGCGAAAGTGCAAGGATCTTCAAGCTGAGCTAGAGTTTTTCTAAACACATTAGACTCTTTTTTATTTTTTTTTGCTTTGTGAGAAACAGATGGAGGCTGGTGGCCAGACTCTGCAGCCACCCTGACAGTCCCGCTGGCCCGCGCGGAGCAGCGCTGTGGCCCTTGCGGCAGGGACGGCTGCTTGCGGCGCCTGGGCCCTGCTTTGAGAGGTTACGCCACCAATCTCAAATGCTGACCAGTGACATGAAACCTATTCCCGGCGGGATTAATCGGGGCGTTTTGGAAGACTTGCCCTGTCAGTAACCCCTGGGCATCGGCTCGACGGCGGCCACGCAGCTCCCGGGGCCGGAGCGAAGCGAGGCCTCGCTCGGGGCCGGCTCCCCGCGCAGCACCATCGCCCACAAATCAGCATCTCTGGCCATCTCCAGCAGCAATGGAAACTCATAATTCTCCTGGACAGGATGGATTTCCTGCTGAATTTAATAACAACAGTTGGAGACAACCGTCTGGATGCTTGCTGCTTCGAGATAACCAGCCAGTAAAATAACTTGGGTGATTTTCACTGCAGAAAATTCGTACACGACAGCCAGATATTTACTCTCTTACTTCCAGTCACGGTTGTGTGTATTTATAAAACCCCCATCAGCAAAGTGCTCCAGATTAAGGAGTAAAACTCAAGACAGCCCAGCGAGCACGCGTTTTACGACATTTCCAAAAGCTGCTCTGACTTCTGGGGCTCTGGGCTGAGGCTTTTGGACAAGTCGCGCGTTCGGCGCCCGGCTCGCTCCGAGTTCGGGAGGAGCTGGGACACCAGCTCCCCTCGCCGCCTCCAGAGCCCCAGGTGTTGCCTGCAGCGTCACAATAAAAGCAGAGGGACAGAGACTTCCCCTAAAAGTGGGGAGGGAGAGAGAGAAAATAACCCCTCCAAAAACAATAAGGAAAAAGAGATAGGGAGTGGTGGGAAGCCAAGGCTCAGGTCAGGAAAGGGAGGGTTTTTATACAGTTTAAGTCCAAAAGGGAACATCAAGGCATATAGTCTGACTGCCTGTATGCTATACGCCTTTAGATTTCAGCCTGTTTCTCTCACACTTAGCCTAAATCTCTCTTCTGGCACATCCCCGGAGAGAGGCGTTTCGTCTTGCCCAGGAGACGCATCCGTTGGTAGCTCCTCCCAAAGCTAATCCTCCTCAGTGGTGGAAAGCTGGTCCTCATTTCCGACTGTGATCTGCACACCCCGGTTCCCAGGTATCGGCGTTTTTTGTGCTTTCAGCTGGTCTGTTCAGTACCTGGTGCTTCTCCCCACGGTCCAGCCGCACGCTGTAATCCAGCCCTCTCAGCCCTTTCACTCTCACGCTTTGTTTTTCCACCTCTTTCCAAGAAGGCCAAAAAGTCTCTTTCTGTAAAGGATTTTCTGCTATCCAAATCATTTCTGTGGCTCTTTTCTGCGGCTTGCCGAGTTTTTCAACATCGTTGAAGAAATGGTCCCTGGCAGCGTGCAGCACATACCATTGCTCGCCTCGCCTTTTTAAAGACCGCGTTTTCCCTTGTTTCCCGCTTCCTCCACCCAACATTAGCATCGGCCCTTTTTGCCACAGCACCCCATCAAGCCATCCATAAATTTTATCAGCAACGATTTTGTACTGATGTTGATGCAAACGTCCAGAAGAGTTGGTGAGGAGGGCACTCGACAGCCCCGATCGCAGCGCAGCGCCCTGCCCGCCCCCCGCTCGACCGCCGCTGCGGGGGCCCTCGGGTGTCCAGCTCCGGCTCAGACCTCGGGCGCTTTGTTGAGATCACACTTAGGTTTTTTTTTTTAATCAGAAACCCATGGGGTCCTAAGTCAAATGCTGTATACAAGCTGAAGCACATCACGTCACACCACTCCATGCAGCCTGATCCGGAGAGAAAATTAATTCAAGTCAAAATTCCAGATTTTCTTCCCCCCTGGTGACTGAGGCCATCTCTGAACTGCGTCAGCAGCGTCCCTTTTACAAGGCCCTCACCCCTGGCATGGAGAAGAAGGCTTTCACGGCTTGTTTTTCCTGACACGAGTTTCTCCCTCCCAAACAGTCCTGCGCTGAACCGCTGGGGAGCATTTTGGAAGGCAAAAGCGATCTCCGAGGCCGGACAGCGCGGAGACCCAGCCACGAACCGAGGCGTTTCCGCCCAGACCAGCGCGCTGCGCGGCCAAACCCAGCCCCCTGCCCAGAAACCAAGCTCAGCAGCTTTCTTATCACAGAGGCTGAGAAAGGGGGCTCCGAGGCACCCGGGGAGCGTTCCCCACCGCACGTCAACCTCCAGCGCTCCAGCGTTTATAACTTGTAAAAGTGGTCGCGCTCCAGAGCTGTCAAAGGCAGAGGGGCTGCTTTGGGTTTTTAAAGCTTTGAATTTTGTTACCGAAAAGACCCTGTATTAAACATGAATGCTGATTATTAAAAAGCTAAGCCAATAAAAATGATCCAGAGGACAACATTAGTAATGAATACCATAAAATACATGGACATGAAAAGGACTTCCTGGAACAAAGTGATAGGAAATTAATCCCTTTTATTGCCAGTTATTTTACAAACAGAAAAAAACACGTCAATGGATTTAATAATAA
This sequence comes from Dromaius novaehollandiae, assembly GCF_036370855.1. Taxonomy (NCBI): domain Eukaryota; kingdom Metazoa; phylum Chordata; class Aves; order Casuariiformes; family Dromaiidae; genus Dromaius; species Dromaius novaehollandiae. Next base: position 19,616,070 of record NC_088103.1, read on the forward strand.
TAAAAATAATATATTCTCAGACTTGCCATTGACCTACACTTTCCTTGGGAAGCGTTTCAAAAGGGATTGAATTTTAATCCTCAGCCATGGCTACCCACGCTGGGAGTTTTGCCTTTAACTCCAGCGGGCGAGGAGTGGACCCAGCTGCCACAGCCCCAGGAGCAGGGGGTGCTCGGTCCCGGGGAGCTACGGGAGGAGCCGCGGGACATCGTCTGCTGCCGCCTTGGGTTTTAATTTGTTTTAAAGAACAGAGAATCATTCAAGCAAGCTGTAAAGGCTGGACGCAGGCCTTCAGACTCACGCAGAGGTTTGGTCCAAGTCCACTGCTACTTTTAACAAACCTAGGACTGTAATAAGGGACAAAAAAACTTGAAAACATACAGAGCTAAGATGCATTATTTTATAGTTTGTCCTGAAAGGCAGGAAGTTGATACCTGACTAATGCAGATCAGAGGTTCTTGCAGAGCTTCTGAAAGTCAAGGACCTGGTTTAGTTTTTGCCCGTCCTGCCCTGCGGTCTGCCCGTTTTCCCGAGGCTCCTGTCGCTCTGCAGAGCCAGCGCAGCAGAGGCGTGGGGCACCACTGGCCCGACGCTCCCCAAACCCGGGCATGCCGGCTGCCAGCTGCCGGCCACGGAGCCGCCTCGACGCCAATAACCCAGCACCGAGGTACCCTACCCATATGGCTACAGGAAAAAGCCAAGAATAACTGGATGTAAATTTAGCCTTTGCCCAGGAGGAAAAAGTCTTACCCTAATAAATTATTCTGGATTGGAACAGGGTAAAAATTTCACTGGTTATTGAAGATCTACATCAGTTTGAGCGTTGCAACATATGGGCACAAGTCATTCTGGCTGGTGTTTTTTTTTTTCCCCTTTGGGACCATTATCATTTCCCAAAATATCACATTTATGTGATTTAACAGCAGGGAACCGGCCGGAGCCAGCCAGCGCGAGGACGAAGTCACTCCTGATGCGTCGGTCAGTGAAGGACTGGCTGTTGGGGCGGATGAATGTCAAATACAAGTGAGAGCAGTAGTTTGTCACCCAGACGCACATTTCTGCCAGATTTTGAGAGATGAAGAGACCGAAGGAAATGTGTTGAAGCTACGACTTGAGACACAAGCATGTGGGAATGACAAAACAGGGTGAAGAAAATCAGGATACCAAGTCACCTCAGCGGCACACGGCGCTGGGGCAGCACTGCGGCAGCCCCGACGCGGAGCCCGGCCGAGGGGCTCCCCTCGCGGGGTGGGCGGCAAAACCACGCGAGTGCGGTGCTGCGCCTGGGCGTCCTGCGCGGAAACAGAGCCGGGAACCCCTCGCGCCGGCTGCTGCAGCCTGAGCAAGGGACCGGTCTTCAAAAAAGATGCAAGCGAGAGCTTTTATAGGAGCTTGGCAACAGCGGCGCGCCACGTGAGGGAGCGCAGGGCCGGGGCTGCGTGCTGGCATCCCGCTGCTCCTAACGTACAGGGTCGTGCAGCTTTCCTCCAAGGACACTTTGCACTTTATTTGGCCTTGGCAACCATCAAGTTAATAGCAACGCTGCTTCCAAAAAAATAAAATCCTAACCAAACACCGACTTTTGGCAGCAAGATGGGAGGAAGAAAAAAAAAAAAAAGAAACCCTAGGATGCTGCATCACTTGGATCGTGCGCTGTTTAGCGCTAACGCAGAATTTACGACTCCGGCGAAGCCCCGAGCAGAGCAGCTGTGCCTCCCCCGCGCTGCCCGAGGAGCCCCGCGAGCCGCGGCCCCGCCAGCCCTGCCGGCAGGAAAACCGCAAGGCGCTCGCGCCTGCTAAAAACGATTTCCACCCCGTAATCGCAGCAGCTGTCGTGTCCCTCTGCCTACCTGCCCCAGCGAGTTTTAAGTGGGAGGTGAGTGAAAACGAGAGTGGCGACCCCCCCGTATCTGCACATTTTTAGCTTCTCACTGACCCCATCTTAAAGACACAGTCATTTTTTCCCCCCAATTACATGTTTTCTGTCCCGGCTGGTAGGAAGACCTGGGTGTTCAAAACAATGTTTCCCAAGGGCAGTAAAAAATACAGACCCGCCGGAGGGGGAAGGAGCCGAACGGCGGCCCCGGCCCCGCAGTGGGGTGCTTCCCGGACAGACCTCCACCGTGCGGACACCGAGGTGAAAAAAAAAGCCATTTTCTAACGCTGGGGTGACTAAGCAGGAGAAAAAAGTGCCATACACTTCCTCAGAGCTGGGCCTTAAAAACAAATCACATCGGGCCACTGTACTTAGCTGATTTTCTGCTGGCAACAACCCGCACGACGGGAGCCAGGTCTTCACTGCTGTCATCTCCTCTGTTTCCCTCCCAAACCTGCATTTTCAGCCAGGCCGGGCACTGCCTCGCCTGCAGGACACCCGTCTCTGCGGAAAGTGACCCAAACACCACTCAACTTTCCAAAAAACAGTGAGCCTTTTAGGCCGAGAAGCAGCACAAAGCAGGCGACCAAGAAGAAGGGGAAACCCAGGTGCTGGCGAGGCAGCGGAGCGCCGCGGTCGCTGCCGCTTGGCGTGTGGGGCTGGGGGGAGACGAGCTGCCCCACACGCGCACCTCGAAACGCCCACTGCTCGGTTTGAGATCGGTCAGCGTGCAGCACAAGCTGCAACCCTGGAAGTGCACGCACCGCGAGCGCGGTAACGCCATGCACGGCGCCCAACCCGAGCACGTTGCACAACCCAACGACGACTCATCTCTTCAGCAGGAGACCACGGCTGCAGCAGCAAGTAACCGCCTTTAAGCATGGTTACCTCCTCACACGTGCTGCTCTTCTCAGGTCCACCGAGACCTGGAAGTTTTGCTAAATTCCTGCTGGATGACGATGCATGTTGCCGAGTAAGAGATTTTCTCCATTCTTCACAAACTTCGTCAGCCCCAATGATGATATAACTTTAATATTTTTAACTTAACCAGCTAATTTGAGTCAGAGTTAACTTTTGTATATTTGCACTGAACTCAAGTCAAAAACATCTACAATGTTTTCTCTCAAACTGTGTCCCAGGACATCTCCACCACTGGAGGGACACACAGCAGGTACCAATAACCTCCTGCAACAAGGCCTTGCCAGCCACCCTCCATTCAGGGCATGACATCTGAAACCCAGCAAGCTCCTTCCCACCGAAACCCCCGGGACAGAGCAGCAGCTGCTCTCCAGCGTAAGGAGGTACCCCTACCAACCACGGTCTCCTCAAAGCCCCTTCAGCTTCTGCTGCTCGCAGCAAGGATCCTCCCACATCCCAGGTCTCAGCAAAACCCCCTCTTAACTCATGCCCTCACCAGCCCCTGCTGCCCACATCTTTGGCTCTGATAGAAGAAGAAATTCACCTTGTTGCTGCCATTTGCCTCCCTGCAGCAGGGAGTCACTGCTCCCCCAGGTGCAACCTCCCCAGGCACTCCTTGCCACCACCTCGGATGGATGTGCAGTGGAGGAGCTAGCAAGTACAAGAGAAGCAGGAGCAGAAGGTCCTCCTCCTCTTGGTGGAGGTTTTGGGGGAGGTTTAATTGCAGTCACCTGCACCTCTCTGCCCTCACCCAGCTGGTTACTGCTCCTTATGCTCAGGAGAAGCAACCTACCTGGCTTGGTTCATCTGACCAAAATGCCACCACCACCGCCCCCTCCCGCGAGGCTGGAAACCTGCTCCGGGCTGTGAAGATTTGGGGCCAATATTCATCTATGATCAGGTGGTTCACAAAGTGTCTTTCTGTAAACTAGATCTGAGAGTCAGACTCAGAATAAAATTGTGCAGTTCAAGATTTAAAACGTTTTCACTTGAAGGTTGATGTCCTCTTAGCCCAGCTACTTCTAAATTGGATGGAAAGTGTCTGCCCAGCTACACATTCTCAGCTAGCAGCAGGGCACCCAAACTGTCCTTGAGAAGTCATATAAAATGATGTATACTCGTTTAAATAAATCACTTTGTAGAGGTTCTGACTGCTGCTATGTTGCTACCAGCAGGGTCTACAGCATTACAAAAGAGAACAATAGTTTGTACCTTGAATGTTGTTTCTTCAAAGCATTCAAACTTTATAAACAAAGAAACATAGCCTCAGTCTAGCACTGATGAAAGCAATTTATGTGAGCAGAAAGTCTGGAACAAATAATTAAAGCATGAGACTAAGCAAAAATATTTGTCAATTTGTTGAAACAACTTTGAAATATCAACTTGTTTTTTCAGTGCGTATTTATTTACACTTTACCTAAGGGTGCCCTCTGAGCATGTTTTTTCTTAGTTGTGTTGCATTTGGACCCACATCTACGGTAACCGTCACTTTGTTTACCATGCATGCTATTTCCTCAGTGAGTCCATATCTCACACCAGAAGAAGGCCAGACAGCCACACTGTGATAACCTCTCTTTCAATGTGCAAGTTTTATTCTAACCATCAAGGGGGAAACTTGCAGTAGCACAGCCACCATCCTTCAGCTCATCTCCTCATCACAGCTCTGTGATAAATATCTTCTTTTTCTTCTGTGAGTTATTAGAGGTGTACAGGATTTCTAATCAGTAGTCCAAAAATGTTTCCATTGTTAATGGAAATTAATTATATTAGTCATGTCAATATATTCCATTATAACATCTTTCATCACAATTTAGTGAGCTACAGAGCACGGCAACGTGTTGTCGTGGCTGTAGTTAGGAAAGCCTTGTGACTTTACTAATTTGTCTCCTCTTTCTGCATCCCGTAAGAGCTGGATACAGCCTCTCAAGGTATCGCGTGATTTATACCTAGCAAGATACGTGAACTAAAAGCAGTCACTTTTAGTATTGCAGGACTGATGAAATGGGAGGCATGCAGTGAAACTGAAAGGAAACTGAGGCAATTTCTTAACAACACTGCTGTAATTCTGCTTGCTCCTCGTCTGAATTTGGTGCGAGCTGCACTTTGTGGTACCGAGTTCTCTCACTGTGGTTATTAACGAAAATGCGGTACTAAACCTGTCACAGCTGGCCTTAAAGCGGCTGCCCAAAAAGCAGTACGCAATCATTTAGTGCCATCTAGCGGGGAACGAGACAAATGAGCATTTCCATTTGCCTAAAAATTAAAGTTTTAGGACCGTAAGGCATTCATGGGAGTTCATGAGAAGGGTATGGAGATACAGGAATTCAGCTGTGCCACCAAGGAAGTAGATTAAAACTTGTGATATTTAAAATAAAAACAGAGCAAGCAATTTATAAGCACCTACTAAGAAAGTACTCAATCCACGGTTCAGATCTTAAGTAGAATTTGTGGCCAAAGATATAGTAATCAAGAACCAAACTACTCTGGACAATTAAAATCTAATGCACTGGAAAAGACTGGGTCTACACTGATCATTTGGTGTGAGGATATATTCTTTATAGCACAAAAGCAAAGACTTGATCTCATTACTCTGCTACACTGAAAACAGGGACTCTCCAGGACATCAGCAGAGCAAAAGCCTTGCAGGTCTCCCTCTGAATTCCTGCGCGATACAAAGCAGTAAAAGTAACAAGTCACTGGGCGCGGGGGGGAATACACCGTACCTCAACTTGCATTGCAGCAATTTTTCACATTTTACATATATATATAAATATATATATAAATAAACAGCTACTCTAGGACAACTCAGCTGCTTTAAAATGAATAATGTGCTGAATGATTTTTTCAGTGCTTTTCACCAGTACAAGGAAATCCCATCTGTCTATCCTGTTAGGATTTAACATGTAAACATATTTTATAAAATTCATCTTGTGCCATTTCCTATCTCACAGTTGAAGTGGATTAATATTTTGCACTGCAATGGCATTGTGTCCCCACAAAGCAGACACTGTATAATAAAGTTTGATGTAGTCAAATGAGAAGTTTAGAAGTTAAAGACCTCCCCATATGTAACAGAGTTGTGAGACAGAGCTTATCCTTGCAAAAAAAATTGCTGTGTGGTAAGGTACAAAATCTCAGACTTAGAAAGTCACCAATGAGCGGTGTGATTACCTAACTCTTCCCGCTCCAACCCATGATTTTGAAGTTGACACGAAGGATCAAGCAGGGCTGCAGAAGGAGATCCCTCTTCTATTAGCAGCTGTTTGTGAGACAAGAGGACAAAAAGGAGAGGAACTTTGGATGCTGTGGAAATACAGATCCAGGAAAAGAACTACTGGCAAAGGCCGACTTCTGTGCACATGCACATGGACTGCAACACTGCAGCACACAGGACTCTCCTGGAATACAGCTCTGACAACTTGCTCTTTCTGAGCTCCCCAATAAAGCTACCAGCAAGGAGGGGAAGAAGGGGAACAGAACCCCAGAAGAATCCAGTTCAGAGAAAATATTTTACAGGAAGGGGGGGAAGCAAATGAACAAACTGATCTGTTTAGTTTTTTACAATATTAAGAGTCATTTTTCACTGCTTTAAGTGCCCAGACAGCAAAGGCTTTCCTCTGGCAAAGTATTCTGAGAACTAGTATTGGGAAATTGAAGCCAGCCCCACTGAAATTAGAACTGAGGCACACCAAGTGCCTGACCTCACTGTTACTAGTCATAGCGATTCTGATTCCACATTTTTATCTATTTTCCTGTCGAGACCAGAAGCACTGGTAGAAGATACTGACTTTGACACCTCAGAAGTTAGGGCCTAAGTTTGTCAGCAAAAGCCACAACTATGTATAACACACCATCATGCCATACATGATACATATTTAAGGCTTTATGAGAAGTTCTGAGAAAATGGACTATTTTGTGGCAAAGCATATTGTATTGGACTCCCCAATTAACAAATAGCTCTGATAGGAAGATGCCAAATTGTTGATATCATCTTCAACCATACAGCAAGAACTCATTTTCCAATGAAAAGCTCTCACTTACTACAAAAGGAATTGAGAAAGACACCCTGCCCCCAGTCAATTTACACAAATTCATGGAGTAGATCAGACAAGGAAACAGTCTCAAAACCCAAACCACTATCCATATACCAAATCATACTCCAGATTTACTGCCGACAGGCAAGGCATGGTACCATTATGCGGTTTCTTGACAGCTCTATCTGTGGCATGACAACACAGCTTCTGAATAGCACTAGATCAGACCCACTGCAAAGCAGACGGAACAGAATAACCTGAGTAAACATAATGCGTTTCAGCTCCTCACACCTCCGCTTTCAAACAAGCAGAAGTCTTATTTAAGAAAGGAACAGGCTTTTTTGTGACAGAACCATTTTTAATTACTTTCCATATACAAATTAAGGGAGCACACACACAAAAATCAGTTATATCAATATTGAAGTAAGGCAAAATAGCACAAATTAACATTTCAAAATTACTACAAAGAAAGATGAAACAACTATAGTGGAAAGAATAAAAGCCTTTTCAATTCATTTTTCTCTAAAATTACACTTGGAATAGTACCTTGAACACAGAAGTATGCAGATCTCAGTGGAAAAAAATTCCAGTGCAAAATAATTTTAAACTCACATATTAACAGAATGCAATGGAAGTAAACTCACATTTGGAAACAGCCTTCACCTTTTGTTTTTCTCTTCAGTAACAGGAAGATAATCACATGAAAACATTCAAGTGTTTTTTTTCCCTCCACAGCATTAATACTTTATAGCTTTAGTGATTCTAAAAGCGATATTGTCAAGTTCTAATGTCCGTTATTGCTCAAGGACTCCACATAAGATATAGTAGTTCATATAAACGAAATGTGTTTATCTGATTCTTTCTTTCTTGTGGATCAACCACCATGATTCTGCTGCTCCAATGAGACCCTGATTCCATAGTGACCAATTTTAGCTTTTGTTACAAAGCATGAGAAGTCGTAATCCAAGTAATTCCCAAGCTGGGTCGACTTCACAGGACCAATAGGAAAAAAAAGCAGCAAAAAAGACTATTTTACATTCAAGCAAACACATTATACCCTGAATTTATTCTGAGGGTGCCAAAGCAGCCTACTATTGAGAACTGTACTGTATTCCTCACAGGATCAGACCTTAGGTCAGAGCAGTACTTCAGGTTAGTTCACAGTTCCACTAAAAAAAAGTCCCATGATTAGTTTTGGCTAGTTTGTGGTCTTACCAACAGGTAGAACTGTGGTAGTAGGCCAGCTCAACTTTAAGCAATTTACTTAACCCAAAGTCAAACTGCTCCATTGAAGCAGATATGGAAAAAACACAGTTTTAAAGGAACCAGTGGTCTGAGACTACATAAATTAATTTGCATAAAACCCCCCACAACTACACACATCAATTCTACTGGTTTAAATATGGACTCACATTAAGTCTTAGTGATAAAATGTGTCAGTCTTGTTGCAGATAGCCTCGAGAACACTAGGCAACATACTTTTCCAATATGAGGAGACATACAGCAGAATAGCCATATTAGCACCAAAGGAAACATGACAGTTCTCAATTTTATCTTGACCAGTTACACTTAGTTGCCAACTTCACCACTTGTTCTAACAGCTGAATCATCCAAATACTGATACTGACACTGCAGTTACATATGCTTCTCGGTAACTGCACTTCTCAAAATGCAATTGGGCTTTTTATCAAACCTGTGCAGCAATCACTACCAGGGTAGCTCAGTTAAAAATGTGTTTTGGTTATTGTTTTTAATCAGTAGTATTCAATCGAAGTATAAAAGCAGGACCAAGTTAAATAGCCCCATGGTAAAATGTTAATGTTAAAAAAATCTCAAGTTAAATGGCTCCATAGGTGCTGCTTGTGGGATCAGAAATGCTTTTTTATGATTCATTTTTCACAGTATTTAAGTTGTCCTGAATGGTAGGCAATAGGTTACGACAGCTGGCCACAGTCAGTAATGACAATCTTTTTGGAGGTCTTTCCACTTCTGGAGCCAAAGCTCTCAATTTTTTTCACAACATCCATTCCTTCCTTTACATGCCCAAAAACAACATGTTTTCCATCTAGCCTGTAAAAGAAATAACAAAGGCAGATTTACTTAAAAGAACAAAAGAAAGCCTAAACCAAACTAAGCTCAGTGAAAGGATATTAGCAGATCTTTCATAGTGCTCACCTGCTGATCAGCTCTGATTAAGGAAAAGGAACAACTCCTTTACAAGTGACAAAAAAAACCCCCAAAACTTTAACTCTGGACCACAGTAGCTTTATGAGGAACAGTGGACTTCTTTTGCTTGAGACCCATTGCTCAAAGCTTTCCAGTTTGCTCCAGAGAGCAAAAGGGACAAAGAATATTCTATGTGCAGCAATAAGCTAGGTCAGTTAGACCGCTCTGAATGCCACACTAATACTACAGGTGTGCTTCTAAAACCTTGCAAACACTACGCCAGCATAGCATACCTTCAGTTTCCATCTCAAAGACTGCATTTTTTAGAATGAATCTTAGGAAACAGATTTAAGGTCATGGGCTTAACGGTAACTACTTAAATTCAGTATTTTTCAATTTCTGTACGAGGCCATTAGATTCACTGGGTTCCATTTTATACTTAGAACATGGGAAATCTGACATCAGTGGGCACAGCACTGAAGTAAGTGGAGGTAAACTAAGGCAGAGAGAGGCACACCACTATGTGGACAAAAAGGGGAGGGGAAATTGAGACAACATTGTATAGGGTCTTTCCTGCATCTAGAATAATATTAGCTGCATGCAAATCAAGTTTTTACCCTCCCAATCCTTCTCTCAAGTTGCACCAAAGAATATAATTTCCTTTGTAAGTCAAGTAATTTGGAAAACAAAAAACAAAACAAGAAAAACTCCAAACCCTCTGGATCCAGACATCAATTCATTAGGCTAATATGCCAAGCTAGGAACCTACCAGTCAGTTTTTGCAGTGCAAATGAAGAACTGAGATCCATTTGTATTGGGTCCTGCGTTGGCCATTGAAAGAACACCTAGAACAACAACAGCAGCAGCTTATTACTTTGTGAGCCTGAATGTGTAGAGAAAAACTGTCTTCTCCACTGCAGTTAGACCTGTGACAATAATGCTGGACAGACAGGAGAAGATGTGATGGTCACATTGTTTCCAACTGATTCCTAATGCCAACCTCCTTCTGTCTTTTATTATTCCCTCCACCCTAGCCTCTCTGCTACTTTCTCCACAGCAAGAACATCGACAATGTAGTTACTTGTACCAAGACTTGAATTTGATTAATAGCAGGTAGCCTTCACTGTGGCTCAGTAGTAGCAGTAGTTTCTTGTGATGAGAGTGTAACAATCCAAATCAGGCTATAGATTCAATCACATGTTATTATGGATGAGTTCCCCTTAAAGCTTTCAGATTTAACTTGAGCTTAAAAGGACCTGCCTGTATTTAGTAGTAGCTAAGAAATCCCAGTCTGTGACTTACGGAATATAAAAGCAGTAGTTTCGCCTTTGTAAAATTTTTAAGTAAAACAAAGCAATTATGCTTGATCTTGCATAGTCAAACAAAAAGCTGCAGTGTCACCCACTGTGGGCTGACTTATGCCACTAGTCACACTAGTGATGCTAAACCTCAGTAATATCTTTGTAATTATGAAGTGCCCACATATCTAAAACACCTATTCTTTTAAATACATCTTTATGACAATGCATCATTATATGTTATAGTCATTGGCAGTAAGAAAGAATATGATTATTTACCAGGTCCTATATGCTTAAGTATGAAATTTTCATCTTGAAATCTGCTGCCATAAATGGATTTTCCACCTGTCCCATTATGGTTTGTAAAGTCACCACCCTGAAACAGAAATGGCTATTAACTTTACTAGCACACAGGAATTATTTTACACCAGAACTGATGCTATTAACAACAATCACCTGGTCTAAGTAATAAAACAAGCAAATTTCCATAAGTTTCAGATTAAAAATCAGTATGGTCACAGGAGAATTGAATATCATGTAAGCAGATGAAGGCATAATCAAGCTAAAAATAAGTTTCTACTGCAGATATTGTTGATATTCTTCAAATTACATCCACAATTTCTACAATGACCTTTTTGTGCTATCTATCTTGTTACCACATGTGATACAACACATATCAGTATTTTTAAGAAATACCTAAGTCCTCAGAGCAAAACCATCCAAATTTAAAGCCACATGCAAGTCTCCTTCCTCCCCTACCCTCCTCTTCCCACAGGTATAAAACCCAGCCAGGGTGTCCTTTATTACTATTTTATTTGCCCTTTCTTGTTTTTGTTATTCAAATATTGAGAACTGACAAAGTAGCACTGAATAGTCACCAAGGCTTCCCTTATGGTAAGTGGGCAGACATAGGTACCTGTGAGTATGGCAGGATGAATTCTCTTTACGGGGTTGGATAGCCCTGCACAAACTAATAGAGATGAACTGACAGATAACTGAAGGAGATTAAGGATCTCTGGGAATAACAATCAAGAACTTTCACATTTGTTGTTTTAATTTAAGGATTTAACTGAAGAGGATATTCTTGACAAAGACAAGCTACAAAATCAGGCCCAGTACATTTTTCTTCAACAAAATGAAAACCACTGAGGTAGACACTCATCTACCTCATTATCCTGTGCTAAGTCTGAGCTGGTTTGTTTTAATAGCCTGCAACGACACACAGCTTGCTGGGATAGATGCAACCAGTCAGGGTTCGGTAGAGGCACAAAACTAACAAACAATCACAGCCAGCTCTGAAGATGACCACCAGACACTGCTTCCAGCACTCTGCTGTCTCCTCTCCCAGAGGCTATACCACCCACATTGGCAAGCAAAAACTCATCCCGAGTGTTTCATGTGATGTTCACCTTCCCATTCTCACCTTGAGCAATCTACTACATGTGATGTTATAGCAATTCCTGCGCAACCCAAGGCGTGCTTTGTATGTTGTGTGTCACACGCAAGCATCTGAATTGTCAGGTCCTGTACAAGGCAACTCCAATCAGGACATACCAATTGCCTGAATCACATTAATGCTCCATCTCAAGAAGTGGAATGGCCTCTCCTGTTTACTCTTGCTTTAAAATATTTGAAACCCATGATAGTATTTCCACTTATGTGATGACTACAGAGTAGTCATTCGTCATCTCACCATATCAGAGTCAGCCACGTAGCATCCTCATTTCAGGTCCATTTGTGGGGCCCAAACAGGGAGGCAATGAGGACTTGCTTACACAAAACTTCATGAGTATGAACTGAACTGGCAGAACTGAGATTAGGATTTCTCTATTTTTATATATTTATATTTTTATGATTCCAGCAAGACTTCTACACTTTGCCTCTCTCTCACCACAATGAAAACCCAGTTTGCATTTCAAATGCAAGAAAATAAGTCCTTTACAGGACGCTTGTCCCCTTTCTCTTATTATAAATAGGTCATAGCATGATAACAGGCCTCTTGTTCAGTGCTCTATTTTTAGCTTAAAATAAATAAATACGGGGACCACCAACGCCATCAATTAATAGAGAAAACATGTTTACTATGGCCTTCATTTAAAGTTCTTTTCAAAGCCATTCTACAATGCAACACTGTTGAAAACTAGCTTTTAAGCAAAGGCAGGATTACCAGGAATCATACAATCCAGTGCACTACAGTGGCAGAAGTTGTGCCCATCTGTCAGGAGCAGCACAGATAAAACCAACAAAAACTCCCACACCTTTTAAAAGGCTTTTCTTCCCAGAAAAAAATTGCTGCTATGCATGGCTTTTATTTAGGAATTTAGAGAGATTCATCTTTTCAATCATAATTGCCTTTTAAGAAAAAATCCTCTTTAGGTGTGCCATCCCAAAAATATATCCCAACCTACCCTTTGTTCCCCCTCCCTCTTCTCCTCTCCCCTATTAGGGAGATGTTTGGGAAAAAAAAACATTTTTTAACACCTATCTGCTCTGAACAGATTATGCTACTAAGAATACAGAATGGAAACATTGCTCTCTGAGCTCACTTACAGCACAAGGTTGATTGTAACTCTACACGCTTGCATCTCCTAAGCAAGTGCCACTTTGCCAAATATGCCCCACACGAAAGTATATTGCTATATAAAAAATAAGAGCCTTAAGCCAGTTTTTTTTTAAATCACTCCATATAGGATTTGCATTTGCTTGTACAAATGACATGCTAAGCAACAGCCAAAGCACAAAGATCAGAAATGCAAGCCACATTGTTGCTTCTTTATTCTGTAGTTAGCAAAGGTTAGAGCAGGTGTTACTACCAGTCTAACTAATTCTAAAAATACATACATAAGATATATACAACTTTCACAGCAAAAGTAAGCAATTCATTACCTGACACATAAATGAAGGAATCACTCTGTGAAACGTGGATCCTTTATACCCAAAGCCTTTTTCACCAGTACAAAGAGCTCTAAAGTTTTCTGTGAAAACAAAGCATAAAATAGTCTATTGCCACACATTACATACGATTTATTCAAACTCAGTTAATTAGGTCCTGAGTTTATATTCTTTAAGTGTTTATTATACCTTTACAGTATTATTGATTTTTGAATTGTTTTCATCTTTGAAAAAAGTTTGGTATAAAGCTGTGGAAACAAAACTTCTGTTCAGTCTGAAAACCAGGTACAAATGCAACCCTTTTCACTCTTTCATTTTGCTGTTTTATCTTAACAAGAAAAAAAAAAAACACACGCACAAACACCAACCCACAAACTCTTGAAGTCTAAGATTTCATTTCCTGCCCTTTAAGCCTTCGGTCTCTATATTAATTGGGAAAATGATGTTCTTCTCTTAGGATATTCATCTACCAGGAACCAACACAAACCTGCAGATTTCTCAGAACCACTAGAACTGGTGAGGCAGGAAGCAAGTGAAGGAAAAAACTAACAAGCAAAACCAAAAAAACTCAACTTCATAACATAGGTTTACTGATCAATTGGTGACAAGAACAAAACCGTGTATGTTATTAGCAAACTCTAAGAGACACCATGTCTTTGGTTTACCCTCTTCTATTTGTTTTGGGGTTTGATTTTAATGAAAACTAATGGGTGTCCAACCATATTTATCCATCACTGATGACCCAGCATATGGACTGTCCTGTCTTTGCACACAAATTATAAAGTAAAACAATCTGAAAAAACTACAGGAAGCCATAACCTCACTAGCACAGTTTTTGACAAAGTTTAGGTCATACTTTTCTATTTAACAAGTGAAGAAGGCACATGAAATTAGTTTCCAAAAGGTAACAGAATATTTTTCCTGCAAATCATAATCTAAACCTTCAATATGAAGGTATGGAATCCTCCAGATACCACCTTACCTGCTGTCTTTGGAACCACATCAGCTTTCAGCTGTTAAAGGGAAAAAAAAAGGTTAGTAAGTCAGCTTTCTCATACACACATGGAAAAAGTGCTACATGGGAGGCCAGTGCAACCAAACCCTCCTTCTGAGGTGAATTATCTGAAATCAGAAGCCACCCAAAATTGCACAGAACACCGTATGATTTTCCAAGTATTTGGCTAATAATTAACAATAACTTTTTTAATGCAACTTTTGGCTAGTTAACAAAGACTAACTGCATCAATCTCTAATAACTGCACTGAACAACATAACAATTTGACAATAACTTTAAAAAAAATTTAAAGACTATCTTAGGGTACCTGATCACTCTGGGTAGAACTGCAATTAAAATCGCCCTAGCACAGAGCTACCTGTTGAAATCTGCCTACAAAGCAGAGGAACCCAGAAGAGCAGAGACTGCGGCCAGCCGCAGACCCCGAGAGACGGCCTGGCCGTGGTGAGGGGCGACGGCCTTGGCCAGAGCGCTGCCCAGCCGCCCAAAACCCACCGTGCGGTCAGACCGCAGCTGAGCCTGAGAGCCAAGGTGACACCGCGACAGCTTTGCACTTCCAGTAAGTAAGGAACGGAAGACTTGAACGGCTGCCGCCAGAAATACAGTAAGTATCATCTTTACAGGGCCACCTCGCTATTTAGTAGATGCTACTGATGGACGAGGACTCACGCAGCAGTGTTTTTCTCCTGCGGCTCCCTCAAACGCTGAGCACACGCGCGGGCACGGAAGGCTCCAGCGCTCTCCCTCACTGCAGCAGCGTGAGCAAACGCAGCTCCCCCCAGCGCAACCCTCCTTCGCCCGGACAAACCGCGGACGCACCCGGGGGCCGGTGCCCGGCCCGAGGCCGCACGAGCACCGCGGAGCCTCGCGGCCTACCGGCCCTGCCCGGCAGCCGAGCCCCCAACGGCCGCCGTGACCCCGCCCCCGCGGGCGGTTATGCCCGCGCGCCGCGGCCCCCCCCCCCCAACGGCTGCGCCCGCCCCGCGCCAACCGCCGCCGCGCGCCGGCCCTGATCTTGCCGCCCCCGACCTTGCCGCCCCCCTACCCCCCCCCCCGGCCCGGCGCCCCCCGGTACCTCCAGGACGACGCGGCCCAGCGGCTGCCCGTCGGCGCCCACGTCCAGGTACACCAGCGGGTTCCGCGGGCCGGCGCCGCCCGAGCTGCAGCCGCGGGCCGCGGCCGCCAGCGCCAGCAGGTCCCCGGGCGGGCGGAGCAGGCGGCGGGCGGCGCAGAGCGCCAACATGCCGCGGGCGGGCAGCGACGCGCGGACACACGGACGCGGGCAGACCGAGCACGCGGCGCCGCCGCCGCTGCCGCCTTTTATGGCTCCGCCGGCGGCTGCCAGCGCGGCCCCTAGCGGCGGCGGCGGCGCGCAGCGCAGCGCGGCGGGCGGGGCCCGGGGCCCCGGTGGGGCGGGAGCAGCGGCGGTGACGGGCGTTCGCGGTTGCGGGGGGCGGAGGCGCCGCGGGGGGCAGCCGGGTCGTGGCGGCCCCGCGGGTGTCTCTTGCATCGCCTCGTAACCGCGCCCTGGTTTCGTCGGGGAACTGCAGGGGGTTGCTGAAGTGAGAAGAGGCGCTCCCGTGCGGGTTAAGCGTGTTACAAAGGAAGTTTTGTTTGTTTTGTCTGAATAACCGAAATAAAAAAAAAATTGGCTCTTCCCAACGTAGTAATCTAGATGAAAATATTCAGTAATTAGCACACATTTTAGTTATATTTCAGATGTCATTTTGAAATCCCTTCCTGTTAGCATCCTTTTTCTGTATATAAAAACTTGTAACAATTTTCTACGTTTCTTACTTTGACCAGTTGTCTGTGGCCTTGGTGCTGGTTGGTGAAGTCAAAGAAAGCTCTGCCATCAGCATACTGGTAGCAAGACGACTTCTTCCGTAAGCCAGTAAACATTTTCTCTGTCTTTAAAACCTAATCCTTTTGAAATATTTTGCAATCTGCACACATTTCATTTCATCCAAATAATTACAGTGCAGTTCCACATTACTCGCTGAACCACAGCCTACCGTTAGTGTATCAACACTTCTTTAACCAGCAGTCTTATCATTAACGCAAGCCCACTGGTATCGAAGACTGAGTTTTTCACTGAAAATAAACAGAAAAAGTTCTGCTCTCCTCCACAGCAGACTGATGCAAGTGTGCTACACTTATGGTCTTCTGCCACGTCATACCCAAAGTGAAAGGAACTCAGAACGCCTGATTCTTTTTACTTATGATCGAATCTTGCCCTTAATGGCACACAGCAGGTCCACCAAGTCTGCAGAATGAACTCTGCACATAGGTGACACTGCTTATTCTGCCTTTTCAGTCTCCAAGTTGGAAATACTATTTCTATGAAAACTGACATTTCTAAAAAGGATGTGTAGTTTTATACAGGTTATTTTAAGGCAGTAAATCACCAAAACGAGATAGCATTTATCTGTAGTATTGCAGGCTATCCTTGTTAAAAATCATAGCTCCTGAAAG
Organism: Dromaius novaehollandiae; assembly: GCF_036370855.1. Taxonomy (NCBI): domain Eukaryota; kingdom Metazoa; phylum Chordata; class Aves; order Casuariiformes; family Dromaiidae; genus Dromaius; species Dromaius novaehollandiae. The sequence continues at coordinate 19,632,744 of NC_088103.1, forward strand.
TAGGAAAATGGCTTCTACAGTGAGTCTTAATTTCAAAGAAAAGAAAACCAAGGGTGATTCTAATAATTATACACCCATGATTTTCATGTTCCTTGTATTATAAATTAAATTACTCTAACGAAGGTTAGAGTAATGCAACACTTTCAGTAATACAGTATGACAGTCACACAAGGACAGCACCCTACAAGAGAAATAGCAAATCTTCAATCCTGCTTAACGTTCTTTGTTGTCAAAAAATAGCAGCTAAAAGTGACTTCATCAACGACATTACTGAATTTTCAAAAAGCTGTTAATCAAGTCAATTCCTAAAATAGTGTAGGGAAAATGACTACTTTATGTTCAGGGCATACAATACAACATACAATTGCAAAAGACTGTGAGAAATCATATGTGAACAGGTGTGAACTCCAAAGAGCTCCATGTCTTTTGCCACTTCAGCGGAAGGACATCAGGGATAAATTTAACAGGTCAAGAGATCTGGGATAGCAAATCAACAACTGGCCATCTTGTATGGACGACTGTAATAACACAACCCTTTCTCATAATAACACAACTGTATTAGGTCATACCAAAGGTCCATCTAGTCCAAAATCCTGTCTCATACACGAATGCCTAAAGAAGAGTGAAAACAGGGGAAGTGTCTATTATATGCTAATATGCTTTCAACTTCCTACTGTTTCCACTTCAGAGAACTGGATGTGATTTTGGTATGTAGTAATCTTCACTGGGTTTCTTTTCTGTGTTCACTCTTTGGACCTATCTTAACTTCTTGCACTTGCAGCTTCCTTGGCAATGAAGTGGATGTAGACCTTGCAGAGATCTGCAGCCCGTTGCATCAAGAATCTTTCCATTTGTTTTGAACATTGCTCGCATATGCTTCATTTAATGTGCCGTACTTCTTGTACTGGAGGAGAGAGTGGACAGTTGGTTCTTATCTATCTTTATAACACTGTGCATGATTTTTAGACCTCCATCATATCCCTCAGTCATTTCTTTTCAAGACTGAAAAGTCACAGCCTACTCAATTATTACTTATAAGAAAGCTGTTCCACATCTCTGATCATCTTTATTGCCCTTCTCTGAGCTGTTTCCAATTTTATGATATCCTTTTTGAGATGAGAGGACCTTTGCACAGGATCCAAGATAGGGGTGAGCAGTGGATTTATACAGTTCCATAATGGTGGTTTTTTTGGTCCAGTTTTCTATTCCTTTCCTAATAAGTCTGTCTACATGCTTGCTTTCTGACTGCTATTGAGCATTTAGGTGACATTTTTATGGGCTTCTCTACCATAACACTCAGATCTTGCTCCTGAATTGTAATGGTGAACACAGAGCCATTTATATGGGAAATCAGAATTGCTTTTTCTAATATGCATTACTTTGTTTATCAGGATTGATTTTCATCTGCCATTTCATTGTGCAGTTGCTTAATCTCATAAGCTCCTTCTTAAATTCTTCACAGTTGAGCCTTACTTGTACTACCCTGAATAACATATCATCACTTACAAAACAGGTGCCTATGAGAATCATCTGGTTTGGTGATGAGAGATTCTAGCTGATGTTTATAGCAAACATGGCATACAACATTGCCAAAAAAGCAAACTTCCCCTAGGATGCACTGACTTGAGTGATAGATAAGGCAAGAGGGATGATTAGCAGTGAAGTCTCTCATATGTGTCCAGTAACACTGTGTGCATTACTATGGGCTTTAAGAGACAATCCACAGGAAAACAACAGAAGTGCTAAGAGCTTTAGAATATATATCCGGTATCTGTGATATATCATAAACAAAAAGGAAATACATAACCCTAAGATTCTTAAGTGGAAAACAGGGATAACTACAAGCCTGAAAGGTTTATTTGTCTTCTCAAATTTGGGGGCAGAGGTTTTTTTTTTTCCCTTCACTGTGACCCAAAAGAAACTCTACACCAAAGGGCAGACATAGGTCTTAAAGGTCCTCCAAAGATGGAAAGGCGTGCAGAATCACAAAATACATTATGCTAATGCAGAGCCATCCTATCTTACGAGGTGTCTTTTAATCACTAGTCATGTGTCCCCACATAAAACTATGGATGACTTTGCTTCCAGAGCAAGAGTAAAATAGCTGCTCATTTACAATAGGCAGGAGAAACTTCAGCATTGTGCAATTCACTACACAAGCAGATCAAAGGAAGTGAGCACCTGGAGAGCTAGCTGGCGAAATGGTTAGATCTCGACTTCAGAGTTGGTGAAAGTACAAATGGAGCAGTTTGACTCAGCAAAACGGATGTATTCCCTTACAGCTCTGACCATGAAAGCATACACAGTTCTGGCTCATAAGAAGCTGTCAGACTCCTACCGTAAATGGAACAGTGCAAATTATCTGTTTATTTTGTACAGTGATAAGCAGCTACGCTAAAGGTGATCAGGGTTTTTTTGGATTTTTTGTTACACTAGTGAAGCAGTGTGTATTTTCTAGTTGTCTTGACATACCGTCTCAGCTTCCAGTCCATTTTGGAGAATAATAGCTTCATGTTTTCTAATAATCAATTTGCTTATTCCTTAGTGACCATTAACAAAAAACCAAACACAAACTCTTTTTAATGTTGTTTTCATTATAATAGCCACTAGAAGCCCAAACCAAAATTAGCACTTGGGTGCTAAGTTCAAAGCATGCCTATAATAAGAGGCAATTCTGTCCCTGAAGGACTTACTGTTTAATAGACAAGACAAAAGGTGAGCAAAAGAAAACAGCATCTTAATTTCACACTTGGGAAGCCAAGGCAGAGCGGCATTGAACTGTTTTGCTAAGAGTTCACAGGCAAGTCTTTGGTAAAGCAAACAGAATGCCATTTTCCTCATTTGCAGGCCTTCGTGAGAAGCAAAACATGCTTTCTTTCACAGTAGCAATTTTTTATTTGTGAGTATATACTAAAGTATTATCTCTAGGCTTACAGAATAATGCTACTAAATCATTTGTTTTGTTCTACTGTTGCACAGTCAGGTGAATTAAAGATCATGAAGATAGTATTACTAGGAACCTGTGAGTTGGTTACACAAAGGTCAGTCTCCAAAAAGGGTAGAAAAATGCTTTAAAAACTGTCAAAAGAACACCTGGGTCACTAGAAAATCAGGCCTAGCACTGGCTCAGTTCACTCAGAAGTGAAGTGAATTTAGAGAAGCATCAAACCTGTCTGTTTGAAGATATTTGTCTACATTGTTGAAATTCTACAAATTTGACTAGAAAATGAGTACATGTGGCTAGAAAATGAGTACACCCGGCATCTCTTAGGAAAAGCAACACAATGTGACAACATGGTCAAAAGTCAAGATAGATGCTTCAGCAGGGCCATCAGGGTGACTTGGTACCAGCACGACAGATTCCATCATTCTCTCTCTCCTCCCGACCTCAAAAGACAACATAGAAGTCACAGAGGGATAAGCAGCAAAAAACATTTTCATAAAAGTTTCCAAATAAATATTTCTGAAATACATGTATAAAAGGACTATTACTATGTCATAGCAGAGAAATTTCTGCACAAGAAAAAGAACTCTAAGTAATACAATACAAATATCTCATATTGGTATATTGCTTACAACTTAAAAGTCTTTATAAACAAAACTATGAGGTAAGTGAGTACATATTACCACCATTTTTTCCAAGATGGACTGGAAACAGAGCAGATTTTCCAAAGTAACAGAGGGAACAAATGCTGGAATTGTGATTTCAATTTGGGAATTTTGATTCTAAGGGCCTTTAAATGGTGCTACCTCCCAGTGGACAGACACTGCACTGGTAAAAAGGTGATGTAATGTTCATTCCTGATTGTAGCTGTCCTACTGCATGCCTACTTGTTTGTAATGCAGGAATATAGGTTAATTGTACTATTAAATCTTGGGTTTCTCCTGTTAGCAGCTGTGGCCAAGGTGACATTTTCCTACCTACCAGTGGCAAGAAGAGTGACCATTTTTCTCTAAAACTCATCACAATTATCTTTGTCTTTTGGCACGCTTTGATATGCTCTTCATGGGGCATGCAAATAAAAACTCGTATATAGACTCCAGCAGTCTACTATTAAGTGGATTTCACATGAACATCACTTGATATCCTGTGATGCAGGAAATTTCCGTGGTATTGATTTTGACATATAAGAACCCTTGCACATTTGGAATCTGGTTATTGCAAGGACTCTGCTTATCTGGACTGCCAGTAGAGGTCATGCAGGGACTCACCTTCATTTTAAGGAGGGAGAGCAGGAATTTGCAGTGGGCATTTGCACCCTCCAGCTGCAGAGCTGGAGCTGCTGCAGTGCAGAACGCTCAGAAAGGGTAATCTTTTCTTCAAGGTTTTGGCTAGGCTAGAAGATGGGCTGAGAGTTGGGAAGGATTTTTATGAACTGTTACCAGTGATATGCATTTATTTATGAATAGGGACTAGAATGGGGGAGATGGTGAAAGATCTTTCCATTATACTAAGTGATTGCAGTCTGAAATTAAATCACATGAGAGCTCAAAGGACATACTGTAGCCACATAGGTACATTTATAGATAAAAAGAAAAAATGCTAATAAATATTTCCTCTGATCAAGGTTTCCTCTCAGGAACATGTAGTAACCCAGCTCACAAAGTGAACCTTCTCTCCAGCACATACTGTACATAAAGGGGGGTTTCCCCACATGACTTTGTATTAATTACCTACAAATAGTCATACAAGAAAAACCTCAATCCACTCATGCTCTTTACAGCCATGATTAGCATTTTCGTTTCAGAAGTTCTGAGTGACATTGCTTGCTCGGAATTCATTACTCAACCTCCCTGCATAATGTATGGAAACTCACTGCTAATATGTCAGATTACACAGTGCCTTTACGTAGCACCAGGGCACCTTGCAGCTGCTTGCAACTTCTCAAAAGATTGTTCATGCACTACAGATGGTCCATGAACACTTACTGATGGTTCACAACAACCCGGTCAGGCATGTAGGACATTTAAAGTATATGTTTTTAGGTAACCAAAAATACAGATATTACTCCTAGTGGGATTTACAAAGCCCAGAACGCCTAGATGGGTCATTTGCCTGTGTGTGGGGGGGAGATGCTTTGCATAGTTATGAAGGAAACAGTATTAAGATATGGCAAAAGTTTTAGAAGTCCTTGTGTGTTCTGTAACACAGAGCTATCAATTATAACACCGAAATTCCAATTTCTGTGTTCAGTTTGTTTATCTGTGAAATGCCACCTTTAGTCTGTGGAACAATTAATAAGGTATTGGTATCAGAACTATTTTTGGAATTGATTATTCATACTACTTTATCTTGCATAAATAAGAGTTTGGGGGTTGGGATGCATTTATCGAAAAAGAATTGCTGAGGAATTACTCATCGCAAAGCAACTGTTAACAGCTATTTCCCAGTGACTGGAAGCCAGAGCTGGGCTGCCCCTCCGCTCTGTTCTGAACGGCTGTCACAACGCTGACTCACATGGAAACGCACCACCTGCCCCCTCACCATTGCCCAATACCGCCGTACCTTTCCTGTTCTCCGGCTGCGTGACTCCATTGACCAGGTCTCATCTCGGTTATGTAACACTAACTGCTAAAACCACAACCAGAGGAGTACTGACAACACGTTATAATCACTGTGAAGAACATTAAAAAATGCAACAAGGTAAAACAAAGAGAAAGAATAACATTACACTTTAAACGTTTTGAGATTGACAGTGTGGTAGGAAGTGAGTTTTATTTGCAGCTTCAATGGGAAACGGTTGGAGCGTTCACAAAGGCGCATGGCGGTGTGGGGGCCTTCCCACGGCCTTGTGTAGCAGGACATCATCAGCACCCCGGACTCCCAACTCTGTGTTTTTAATTCTCCTTCTCCACCGTGATACTTGATTTTCTGGAATTATTTTGTCATGGCTCTTTTGTTCAATTTTACCCACTTTCTGTTCTTTTCCCCTCACCAATATTTAGCAGCTTTCCCTGCAATTGTTTTCCTTGCATTGTCAGATCTTCATGACCTTTCTTCTGAACTCTGTTCCTTAAGAGCTGTGCTTTAATAGGCGCTTGATAAAATTATTCTATTTCTATTGGGTTTGATTCTGTCCTTTCCTACATAGTCACCTAGCTCTCCCTTCTCTCAGACCTTTCCTCAAAGCTCCTATTTCCATAAATGCTAGCAGCTACATGACAAATCCTTCATTTGGGTTTTCCTTGCATTTGTCTTGGATGCAAATTTGAACGATGACTCTTCGAGGTAACAGCTTCCTCTGTACCTTGTACAAGATAATCATCCTGTCTGCACTAAGTTAATTCTAACAACAGTTTTGAGACATCTGTTTTTAGTTGTACAACTTCACAACTGAAGTTAAAAGCTAAAAATGGCTAGATGGCACCAGTCACTGATTTGAATAAGAATCATCCAGAAATTAAATGTTTATATAGCAGCTTCATGCATGTAACAAGACTAAAAAATACTATCAAATCTTTAATTAAATATTCTTTTGGAAGCAACCCTCACAATACAGAATCTCTATGATTTCTTTCTACTTCTTCACAATTTCACTGTACAAAGAATTGCTTACCACCACTATATAATGACATTAGTGCATTAGCTAGCAGAGTACTTCATGACACACTTAGGTGACATAATTGCATGTGACAATCATCTGGATACATAATGTCCCACCAACTGCGCTAACAAGTTGTCAAGTGGAAATTAGTAACTGTGTCACATTTACAACTGAAGAATATTATTTTCATATAATGAAATGTTTGGTGAAATACTTAAAAGCTCAGGGTAAGAATTTTTATTAGCATTCAAACGACTAAGAAGATATATTTCCATAACTTTTGGTTATTTCTCAGTGTCACTTCTGTCATCAGCCTGGTAAAGGCAATATGAAAATAATGCTCCTTCACAGAGGGATCATCATCATATTTTAGAAGAGAAAACTGCAAGCAAGCTACGATTTATTATGAAGGAACATATTCTGCACAACTTTATGAAATAGGTATTTTCACTCTCACTAGTCACAAACTAGGATAGATAATTAGATGTGTACATGGGTAAATCCAGAATTCATTGATTTGGCACAAGTGTTCAGAATGGTGCAGTTCATCATTCTGAGAAATACAGAAGTAACGAAGACAGAAAAAATAAGCATTAATTATAAATTTGAAAGATAAGAATAGTTGTTGAAAATGTGAATTGGTTTAAAGAGCTATAAAAAAAACCCCAGACTTCAAGAACTCCAGCATTTCATCCATTGACTTGAACATAGTGAAATTAAAAAAATTATGATAAAGAAAAATATAAGTAGATACTAAATGATGTTTGATATGTCCAAGAGCACTGAGATAAAATGGGAAATTATACAAAGAATTATTCGTGCTGTAAGCAGTATTAAAGTACAAGAAGTTGGAAAATAGTCGCTCAATAAGAAAAGTTCAGAAGTAATCAAGAGGTAAAGAAAAACAGGTGGAACAATTACAGAATGCATCAACATGTGGCATATCTGGGCATGAGAAAAGCTGCAAAAGGAAAATCTTAAAAAGATGTGTAACTACAGAATGGATTTTCATTTCCATGAAAATATTTGCCTTTAAGCTAACAGTCAAAATAATTTCTAAAGAGCACAAAATCTTGTTCATTATCAAATGGCAGTGCAGATATTTATTGATATGCCTTCATTACCCTTAGCAGTACCCAAATCATTTTGCTAAACCCCCCTAAGCATCATGATCGAAGCTGGCCAAGATATATCATAGTTTAGATAGACTAGAGAGGTGAATCAAAATATTTCCAAGGTATGCTTGTTTTCAGAACTTCTCACACAAAGTTTTTCTGTGTTTTGTTTTCTATTATTATATTTCATGTCTATTTTAAACCAAAATATGTACCAAAATGACTATCAAAGTGTTCATCTTGCTAGCTATTACATTAAAAATTTTTTCATTAAATAAGCGTGGGGGTATTTTAACAGTTTTTTAAAACCAAATGAAGAAAAACTGAAGATAACCCTAACAACATTTTAAATTAAATTTTTTCCCCTTTTTCTAATGCTTGACCAGTTCATGTTTATTAGAAGTCATTACCTGTCTCTGTTTTCTCAATAATTGATATGTTCATATGCAAACATGTGGCAACTGAAACAAAATTTTCCAGAATGATTTAACAAAATCCAAAAAATGTTATCACCAAATGAATATTGGTGAACAGAAAAGTCTAGGTTGTAATATTCAACTGAAAAAAAACAGAATTTTTCAACACTGATCTAAAGGAAAAAAAGGATTTGTAATCCTGAAACCCTTATAATGTCTAATAAAACTACAAAAGCATAGAGAACCTGGTCTATACAGGTGTTTCTAGAGAAGCTAACTTTACTGCATGTAACTGGATCTATCGGAAAATATACTGAGATCAGTAATTGGAAAGATACTGGACAAACCAAGCAGAACAGGTGAAAGAGCTTAATCTCTTCTAGTATACACAGTAAGAAAAGAGAATATTTTTAACAGAAAGACAGATGTAAATAACAGAATTACTGTAATTTAGGTAGGCAGTCTCTGGAAATGCAAACAAACCTGCAGCTCCCTCCACGTCAAGGTATCTGCTGATGCCCTGCAGGGGCCATGACATAATTGTTGTCTGTTTGCTTTATAAATAAAATTGCATAATTGGTTAGCTTTCGTGTAGGCTATTTTTACATCCCTCTGGAAAATTCTGTGCACTGATGGAGACAAGATACCTCAACAGAAGATGCAGAGGTCGGTTCTGATACAAAACATTCTTTTTCCTTTCAGAAAGAGCTCATGTGAATAATGCATTGACACGATGACCGACAGTAGGAGCAGTATCCCACGTGGAATTGGTAAGATTTCAGTGACACAGAAAATGGAAAACTATGATAAGGAGACATTCTGGTAATAATTCAGAACGTGAAACAGAAAGGTAAGTATACATGACTAGAAGCTGAGAATACAGGAGGATTTGGATAGACTTGGAATTTAAGCAAGTGACAGGGAAGCTGGTGTTCCAGTTCAATATACATGCAAATAAAAGGCTAGATACAAAAAATATAAAACATATTAATTCGTTTTAAAGAGAAACATCGGGCAGATAATGAAGGATAACAAATGAGAACATTATTTAACTTTTTTATATAAGCTGTTGAGCTTACTCCTTTAAAGGAATGAAAGCAACTCTATTTACACACAGGAGTCCCATTCCCACTGTCCAAGCAGAAAACACACAGGCGGTCCCCGTTCCATGTTTCTGGTAATTTTTGGTCTCTTGCTCCTATAAAAGGCCTGATGAAGTGCATGGCAAAGGACAATGAAAATAAGATTCAGAGATCCATACTGATTAGGAAGAGTAGAGAAAAAATGTAGACAAATAAGAGTGGTCTGAAGCTGTTTAGCAGTGATTCCCATCGACACAGGAATCACAGACGGATATGAATGTACGTGGCTGCGGGGAACCACACAAAGAATGAGCAACGCATGGAGTACACTGCCAAAATGTGGATCGGGAGACACCAGCATCAGCTGGATATACAAATCATACCTACCCTGGAGTCCACATGGTGCCATCTGGGAGAAACTCCACTTTCACGTTGTAGCTGTCTCAAACGTCAAATGTACAGCACTTATGGACATCACTCAGGTTCTTCATATAGAAAGATTTTTCCTCCATCTTTACAATGCTGAAGCAGGCTTGCGCACTGTCTCACCAACCCTTGTTGAGAGCTTCCAGGGAAACAAACAGAACACCAAAAATAAAATAGTCATTAATTATTGACTGGAATGGATAAATATTTTTTTCTGTTTCAATACCGAGGGCCCTGTAACTCAGCTTCATTATTTTATCTTAAAAGACCATTGTAATGGGTAGTACCAGCAAAGAAGGCACAAGTTGAGAGTCAGAAATGAATTAATTTTCAGATTTTGAGAAAACAAATCTCTAGTCTAGCTTTATATATATATATATTTACCCACCAAGTGCATCTCGGACAGCTGTAAGGATTTCTGTGCTTGTGGAGCTGTGGAGTAATTACTATATCCAAATTATAACCATGTGTAGATGCTCTTATTCTGAAATAGATTGTTCCTATAGAGTTTAATGCCCTTCAAAGGTAGTTTTAAACTAAACAGTTCCACAAATGCAACAGAGATATTCAGTAATTTTCTAAATAAAACTAGCTCTTTAAGGCAAAGTTACCAGAATTTGTGACTGTAGCTAATTACTGGTGTAAAACTTGACCTGCCGGAAAGGACCTGCCCTTGCGGCGGCAGTTGCTGCTACCCTCTGCACTGTCCTGGTGTCACGGCTCAGTCTTCTTGCTTATGCTTGGAGATAAATTAAACCGATTTGGGAACTGAAGTGCTGCATTTTGAAGCCGAGTCCCAACTTTAACATGGGGATGCACTAAAATAATCTCATTTTAGTCATCTTCCTCACTCACTAATTTCACTTCAATGATGGGTTCCAATTAAAAGAAAAATAACCAGACTCATGAAAATTTAAAACAAGGACAAAACTAACAAGCTGCTGCATTGGATGTTTAATCCCTCCACTGCAATCTACTCTCCACAAGGATTAGACAATAGTCCTTTATTACAGAACAGACACGTCACCACGAGGGACAAGCGCTCCTATTGTGTTAATCCTATCAGGCAAAGATTTCATCTCAGAGTAATTGTTACTTGTTTAGGTGATGTGCAGTGCTGTATGTACTGAACTGCAAGTCACCCATACGTTTCATTGTCAGAGACTTTCTTCATGTGATTCTGTGCCTGTGATTAAATCTATATTCATAATCTCTTATTCTGCATCTTTTCCATCCTTGTTCATACCGTCTTTCTCTTCCTGTAGCAACCCCAGCTCCCTGAAAAGTTACATCCTGTGCAAGTAACTTCCAAGTTAACACACAAACCAGGGAGGAGAAAGGGGAAGTTGTCTGTTTCAAAAAGAGACTGAAAATTTACAAAGCACCTGCCAATTAGCCAGACCTTAATTTTGCAAATTTATTTAGGAAAAAAAAATTAACATGAGCAAATGAGAATACTTCAGTGTTACAACAGAGTATATAAATGTCTAGCAATAGTCAAATAATTTGATCTTTAAATACAAAATAACCACATGAACACCTAATATACAGGTTTCATCTGAATACATATTTATTAGATAAATATTAGGTTGTCACATCATCTAACTACATACAGTTTTGCAAGACTAAAAATCACAATTATTTTTCTGACCAGTTTAAAGTATGAAATGATTGCATTGTACTGTACATACAATGTACAAACAAGGACAATGGCCATTTTTGCATGTTACTTCAGATTGTACTTTTTAAATTCTCCTCTGATCATGATATCAAAAATTGTACAAAGTATGAATTTGGTTACAATTTTTTTAATCCCCTTATTTTTCTTCATTATTTCTGTAGCACCCTAAAAATACACAGGTGATAGACTAGTACACGTAAGCTAAATATTACATGTAGATAAAACAAAATGAAAGATCAGAGTATATTACAGAAGTGAAAGTGAAACAAATGCTGAGACTTCACAAACGCTAACAAACAGGATTCATTTTCCACATAAGATGGAGCTTCAAGCTTTTTTTCCTGCGAAATAAAAACAATGCACATTCCAAGGAAAATGAATGCATTTCTGTTAACATGTCTCTATTTGTCATTTACATATGTACAGATGTCCCTTGAGTCTCCACTGCAGACATTGGCGTGTATCTGTCAGTCCTATAATAATGTCTTGGCAGCAGAACTGTAGATCTCTGTGGGTTCTTTCCCAGATGAGCTTCCATAGGGAAACAATTAAAAAGTAAACAAACAAAAAAGCAGAATAAAAATACTACTGGAATTTCATATAATAATTAAGCTTTAAAAGAAAATGACTGTGATTACCCTATTTGCTAGGTTTTTCCTCTAAACTTTAATACGGCAGTGAAAAGATAAAAAAAACCCCTAAATTTTAATTTAGAACTTTTTCAAACTGAATCCACTATACAGTACCTGATTTTAGGTGACAGAGTTTTAAAACCGTCTCAAAGGTTCAACCTTTGGGTGATGGATAAAAATCGTATTTTATCTCTAACTCCTGCTTAGAAACCAAACATTTCTATAAACTTAAAAACGTCAACCATGCACTTTAATTCTCAATTACTGTACGAAGCAGATATGAACACTGCTCCAAACATATTGTTAATATCTATGGGGTTTTTTTTTTCCCTTTATGCTTTCCAACAGGTACTTTTAAATGACACATTTTAAATACTACCAGTTAGCAAGTGGTCAGTCCTTAACATATCTGGTTTAAAACGCTAATGTTTTGTTTAAGAGAAAAATCATTTCAGGTGCCTAAATTAGCTGCTCAGGAAACAATGGAGGGTGGAACATTAAATAGACTCAATTACAAAAAAAATCTGAGCAGCCAGTTCCAACTAATAGTGAAAAATCATCTTTATTCCAAAACCTATGGCTTAAGAAACTCCCCCCCAAAACAAAAACACTCCCAAACTCTAAGGGCATAAAGTTCAGTTTATCATTAGCCACCCCTGCAAATGACTTCAATACCTTTACAAACAATGCAGCAAAAATACAAGGGAAAACTACTACAGTAAAATGGCTACAAAACACATCTGTAACTGAAGAACGGTCTTTCCTAGCAATCGTGTGATAGTAGAACCACACCACAACCATATTACCATGTATTATATCAAGGTATCTTTAATATTCTGCAGAGATCCTCTACAGGTTGTCAAGCCTACATAAGAAAAAAGACACTTCTAAGCAGAATAAAATATACTATATTGTTTCCCTCCCCCACCCACCAACACCCCGAAGTGTTAAAGTGCCCCAGCTTCAAAGCCTGGAACACCAGTATAGTGATATAAATATGGTACCTTATACACTTGCTGCTTGCCTTAGTGCATCTTTTCCTGTTCAGACAGCTGGTCCTAGGTGTTCTGCTGACTTGGGCAAATGAACAAAGTATCTGCCACAGCCAGCCCATAATCACCCACGCAGTCAACGAACATTGGTTGGTTAGTTGTTATTTTTGCCCCAGGCAATCACTTATTATTATGTTTGCATGACAGAACTGGGCCCTGATTGTCCAGGTACTGCCTGATATATCAATTCATCACAGAAATGGGTATGAAATTTGGGCTAATTTATCAAAAGAAAATGGGTGTGGAAAAAAAAGAAAAAACCTCCCTTATTCTGTTAAAGAACCCTCAAATTTTCTTTTTTAAAAAAGGACCCATATTTTTCTTCAGACAAGGTATTTAAAAACACCAGCAAAAGTATAACCAGATCATGAAAATGTTGAATATTATCAAAGACAATACTAAAATATTCACAGAGATATTTACAATAGCAATTCTTAAAATAATTGATTTTGCATAATGAACAGCGCCTTTCTTAAAAAAACTTGAAACAGGAAAAATATAAGTGTGGGACCATCTCTACATAATATGTTTGACAGATTCAACACTCCTACTGGAAAATAAAAGAACTAAACCGCCATTTCCTTTAATATCTACAGCAAGGTGCTGCTGACTAGCATATATATATCACGACGCATGTACAGCAGTAGGTGGAAACGTTAACAAAAAAAAGCAAAATAAAACAAAAACTGCAAAGAATTTACAAAAATGACTTTGGTGAGGAAAGCAAATCCAGAGTTGTAAGCACATAGCATGCCATTTACAGCATTGCAAACTAAACACAGAGGGCTAAGAAACTATCTAGTCAAACAGACAGGAACAAACAAAATTTCGTCTGGCACTTAAGTTTAAAACATATTGTTGCGAGCAAGTAAGGGATATTTGATTGGAGTTGGGAAGAGGAAAGGAGTAGGGTCAAATTTGCTTTAGTAACAAAAAGAAACTAAAACAATAACTGTACAGTGGGCAAAAGCTGAAATGTTGCACCACAAGGGCAAAGTTGGCACACATGCACTTCTTACACAGCTACTGTACATAATTTATAAGAGAGAGAGAGACAGAGAGAGAGAGACGAAGAGCACAGAAATGGGCACAGAAGCAATAGGAAGCTCATGCAGGAGAAGCAACCACACGAGAAGCACAGATCACAGGGGCAAGACGGTGACTGTGGCATCAGGGTCTCTTGAGGGCAGCAGCAATCTACCAACAATTACTTATTCTCCCCATGCCCATTCCTTCCTGAGAAGGATCTCATCCTGGCAGCTAAAGTTAAAAAGAAAAAAAAAGAAAAAAAAAAAGAAAAAAAGGAGGAGAAAAGAAAAAGCCTGGATTATTTGTAACAGTCGTGAAAATAGAACATAAAGCAAAACAAGAAAGAAGCTGTAAGATGTCTGTCCGATTTCAATGCCCCTTTTCAATCTGATTATTAAAAATAATTATGCAGATACTCTCCCCCCCATCCTGCAATGATTCCCTGTCTGCCTTCAACCCAGCTTGTCTTACTCTGGATTGCAGTACAAAGAATGAGACAAACACTGAGGGAACCGAAAGCTGAAGATGATAATTGAGAGTATTTTGGTTTGTATTCCCCCCTCCCTCTCTTTTCCATTTTGTATGGAATACATGGCAAAAAGATCTATTACAACAATCTCAACAGTTGGGTGTTAATGCAGCCGTGAATGGTACCGATTTGAAACCAAACCCACAAAAAAGAACTAAAAGCTGAAAGTATTTTTTATTTTTCCTCAATCTGTGTGTTTGAATAGAGGAATCCTTTGCAAAGAGGTGTCTAAGATTCCTGCACTTTTATAAATACAAACACACTTGGCTGCAGCCCGGAGATTCTCAGGACTCCATTACTGAAGACATACTAGCTAACTGCTGTCCCCCTCTGATGAGCTTGTATTTCTTCCCCTATCTCTGCCACTTTACTGTACGATTTGTGCTTTTTGGAGTTTTAAATGGGTTTTGATTTTCTTTTTTTTGTGTGTGACCAGGACAATTACTCCAACACAAACCTGTGGTTGGAGGGGGGTAGAGGGCAAGTGGGGTGGGGAGATACAGTTTCAAAAAAAATGGAAGAACACGCGTTGGAAGGACATTCTGAGACTGGTCAATTAAAGACAGGTCCATTTTGTTGCCTTTTCTTCCCTTGCCAAGATTTGTTTTTGCCAAGATACTTCACACTATGTTTATCACAGAACTCTCTCTCTATAGGATGAACAACAAATGGGGTTTCCAATAGCTGCACAATTGTCTATGCTTCGTTGTGATGTGTAGCACGGCAGACTCTGAGATTACTGCATTTTTTTGTATTTTTTTCTCCCGTCACTTTCACAGTCTGTGAAGCTGACAAAAGCAGTTCTGAGATGAAGAAAGCAGGGAGTGCACCATTGGATCAAGTTGTGAGGTTTTTTTTCTTCTTTTGTGGAAAAGGAGTGTTAAGATTCCTCGCTGTGCAGCCACACACGTGTGAACAAGTGAAAGGGATGGGGGAATACATATGGTTTCAGTTGTTCTCAAAGAGAGACAGAAGGTCATCATTGCTATTGCTTGGCAAATCAGGAGGATCCAGGTACGAAAGCAGCTCATCTGGATTTGTGAGTTCTGGAAGCAGCTATAAAATATAAAGATAAAAGGAAAATTACAGATAACAGAAATACCATGTTGAAAAAAGGGATTAAATAGTGCGCATTCCTGGAAACTTGCTTTCATATGTATATATCTGAATAAATCAGAAGACAGTGACACAAACCTAACACCCTAAAATGATACAGTATCTACTTCAGTGGGAAAGTCTGTGTAACTCCTTTTTTAAGCTATGAGTTACATTATCATCTCAGTTAGGATTTCTTAATCAACCTCCCCATCATAAAGTTCATCAATAAACAGAGTATATTTCCTCACTAGTGCCGCTGGCAAAGACTTCTTGATATATGCTAGTTATATTTGTTAGTTTCATATAAAACACTGAATAAAAACTTCAAACATGCAGTTTGAGTAAGATGTATTTGAGCTTTAAAGTAGATCAAAGACAGCTGGTGTACGTGACTCGCGCATGGTAGCATCACCTGTGATGACCACTTCAAGCCTGCACTGCTACGGAAAGAGGCAGCCCTGCCCCTTCCTCACCCATCAAGCCGCCCAGTATCACCCTCTGACCCCTCCTGCGCTCACGTAAGCTCTGGGGCAGGGAATGGGATCAGGGAACTCAGCTAGGGTTAAAACCAACCCAGTAAAACAAGAGAGGGAAATGAGCAAAAAACAGTGTGGAGGAGTACAGGGAAAGGAGTGACAAAGCAGGTGGACGAGTCCTTTCTCTTTCTGTGACAGTGATGGCTTACAGTGCTCGGAAGTGCTCACTGACTACAGCATTACATGCAATTTAAGACATTTTAGAGGGTGAGGGGTGTAACACCCCTCAACAGAAGATGCACTAGCTAATCTCCACAGTGTTTGGAAGTATCAAAAGGAATAGTCTTTATTCATATTTTTACTAACACTGTGTTTCAAACAGAAAATGTTATTTCCAAACATTGCTCAGATTCTTTTTGATCTGACAGGTAACAAGCAAATCCTAACTACTGCGTGTTGTAACAGCACATGTTTTTCAGTTTATTCTGCATCTCACCATGCCCTGGGGTAAAAAGCAAAAGTGTCATATTTAAAAAATGGCAGGGAAGAGTTTGTAATAAGCTCCCTTTACATCCAGTGTTCTCTTAAGGCCAAGACAGAAAATATGGACTGCTTTAATAAATGCAATAGTACCTACAAGAAATTCACTTCAGTTGTTCTATGGTTTCAAATACTATAAAACTAGAAGCTTGACTGCATCACATGTAGCATGCTAGTATTATATTTATATCCTTCTATTACTCCTGTGCAAATGCAGCTTCATCTTTTAATGTTAAATGAGCATATTTTTAAATAAGCTAAACATGAAATGCAAAAAGAAGTTTATTACTTCTTAAGCATTTTTTTAAAATGTGATGTCAAGTTTACATAAGCTGAATCTCACAGAGGATTTTTTTCTCAAAACACTTCCATCTTTTATTCAAAAACATACATGAAAGGCAAAAATGCCACTGTTATAGTACTAGACTAAAGATACGGGGCATTTAAATGCACGTGTTTCATCTGCTATCATAACTTTTTATGACTACCTAGTACAGAATCCCATAAGAAAACTGTGGCCCCAATGAACAACACATAGAAAGCAAAAATGGCTCAATTTGTCACAGAGATTTCACAATTCAATTAATTCTTAAAAAGTAACATAATATCTCTGAGACTCATTCTTGTATGCAAGGGATCTTTCCTAGAAAGGTGAAAAGTTTTAAACAATATGCTCAATATCCCTCAAGATGAAGTTATCTAAGTTTTGAAGAAGCAATAGCAAAAATTCAAGATTAAAGTGTTTCCAAAACCTGTAATGAAGTCGTATCTAATTTTTACTAGTCAGTGGATATTTTGCCACAGTACTAGAGTGGAGAGGGGGAGAAGATGAGAAGGGGGAAGGAGAGGACTGAGGGTGGCGCTTCTGAAAATTAGCAGGGACTTTCTGGATGCTGGTGTGTTTCTGGACCTCTGGATACACCAGGGTTGCACAACACGTGGTCCCCAGAGCCACCTGCCCAGCCAACCTGTGAGCCAAGGGACACGCAGGCTCCGCAGCTTTCTTGGTGGCTGCAGGAGCGGGAACATCTGCTGCATCCAGCCTCCCCATGGATCAGAAGGGCCAGAGGGCCCATCCTCTCTTTTGCCCAGCTGACTGAGAAAACAGTGCTCGCAAAGAAGTGCATTTGGATGGAGCTGAGGCCATGGTGTGGGAGCAGAAGGAAGAGACACAGAGGAGAACAAGGGTGCTGCTGTCGGGAAGGCAGCCGCTGCAGGAAGGTACTAGGGCTTGGGGGCAGACTTTGGAGAATGCACCTGGTGTCCCTAAACCAAACACTTCAATACTTTAATGGCCTACATGGTCATCTGAGTCTTGTACCTCTGCTGTGTAAACACAAGAACAGATTATCTGTATAAGGTACACCTTTTTTACCCAGGTTAAACCTTGGAGTGTGTTGCACTGAGGTGGTAAGGAATGAGCATGGCTGTGCTCAGCAGGGAGCAGACCACGGCCGGTGGACGCTCGTGGTACCTTCCACAGCTTGTGTTTAGTCCACAGATTATGCTGCACGGTAATTTATTCAGCCTAGCTCCACAACACAGCCATTAAAGGTTAAACCCATTAAAATAAGTCATCCGATCATGGTTGAGCTTCAAAGAACTCTACCCCCCGCCTTCTACAGCGCTGGCCTTCTCATTCAGCTAAGACAATTCTAGTCTCCTATTAAGAATCCTGCACGACTCTATTACTGATAACCACTGTGCTGTGATAAAATGTGCAGGTTTTTCTACTTGCTTTTCACCAAAGAGTAAGTGCCTGACCCATAACAGCATACTTCCTGTTACTTAAATATTTGAAGAGAAAACGACATTTTTATTTGACCTATTAATATTATTCATATAGGTTCCTTAGGGGTTCAGACCTCTAATTGCCCCATGACCTGAAGTCCCCAAAGGATTTCCAAGTGATGCTGTTGTGTGAAACAGCAGCAGAGCCTGGTTCATTTAGGAGTCGCTCCACCTAGAACATATCACAGGAATTGGAGCATCCATCTCTCCCCCTTCCTCCTTTCCCTTCCCTCTGGGAGCCTATGTAAGGGCACAGCGCTACTTTGCGACAGGGAACATGTAAGTATACAACAACAGTAAATACAGATATAAATCCGAGGCACAAAGGTGAACATTCCTTTAAGAAAATTATATTGTGCAACAGACTTTGGAACAGACAGCAGATACGAATACGGGAACACATGACTCAAAACAAAAATCCAGCCCTAGCGCTAAGAAATTTAAATGCAGCGGTATACTTGGTTAACCAGAAGGATTCCTCAAGACAGTTCATTTCCGGCACTAGTGAATGGACAGTCAGAGAGAGATTACTTTTGGCCTTAACCTAGGAAATTGATTTATCTTCATTTAGTCATAAGCTGTCTTAAATACTGACTCAGGAGGTAAAAGACATTGTCACTGGTTATCTTCCTGTTGGGAATACCTAGCCAGCAGTTCTGCATCTCGGCAGGAAGGATTTTTGCTGCTGAGCTAGCAGCACGTGTGCGCGCCGAGCAGCACAGCCCCGCGACAGCCCCAGGGAGGACGGGGCGGTGCAGCACGCTGCGGGCACCGGCACGGACCCCTGCTCCCTAGGGCAGCGGGGCAGCCGCGGGGCTGGCACGTGCCTCGCTCAGGGCGCTGCAGTCCACAGGCTGACCACAGCACCGGTTCTTCCTCTGGTTCAGGCACCGTGATGACTTCAAGGTCGAGACTTTAACACACAGGACTGATTCCCTGTCCGACGATGAGGGTGACAAGGGGGAGTGGGAGAAACCCCCCCCCAGATCCGGTGCCTAGATTGCTGTCCTAAGAAACGCCTGCCTTCACGCTAGAGAGAGGATATGGCTTGCATGTCATGCAGCTGCTTCAAACAGAAAGGTTTCACAGCAAGCCAGGAGCGCCCGGTCACCTCAGCTGCAGCGGCTACACCTAGGCACCAAAGCATGAAACGATGGCATGTGCGGAGCGAGCGGCCCCCGGCCCCGCTCCCCCCGCCCTCCCGCCGCGGTGGGAAGCGCACGCTACGGCAGGCAGATGACAGTATGACACAGACTTACATCCAGCGAGGGCTCCGGCATGTCAGGTGCTCCCTGTCCACCAGCCTGACCCTCTAAGGCTGAGGAGGGATTAAAGGTCAGGTCACTGTGTGGATGGTTGCTAGAAGCGGCCGGGGGCGGCTGCCGGGACTGCTGTGCAGGAGGCCCGCTGTGATGTAATGGCTGCCCTGACTGGCTGCTGGGGTGAGGGACGTGCAAACCTTGCTGCATGGAACTATGGGACTGATCAGTGCTGCCAGGATGAGGGATCTGCGGAGGAGGAAAAAAGCAGGAAAAGAAAGTGAGGCCACAAGGTACAGTGCTCGAGGTGCCTGACGCTGTAACTGCATGTTAAAAAAGAAATAAATTAAATAAATCGAAAAAGAAAACAAAAAAAAAAAAGCGCAACTGGAAACAAAAACTCCATATCCCAATGCCAGAGGAAACGTTTCGGCTTTTTAAAGGTTATCTGCAATGGGAGATAAACACGCTGGATTTGTGCTGGTGCTTTGCTTCAGTGTGATGTGGGAAACTGCGCTTAAAGATGCAAAATAACAAACCCCAAAGAGGGGAGCAGGCTTACAGTGCTGTTGGACATTAGCGAGGCAGCTGCTTTTTCCCTGAAAAATTCCATGAACGACTGGAGAATTTGCAGAATAAGGATCCCTGTGCCAGGAAGCTGATTCACGGAGAAAATTCGGGATTTCTGCCCGGACTCCCTCTTGGGCAGCTTTCCTGCCGCTGCAGCCCGGGCTTGTTTCAGACCATTACAAACATCTGGCAAACACCACCCCCTCCCCCTTTTTGGGTGTGAACGTAACATCTCTTGTGAGGGTGGAAGATTTTCTTAGCTGATATCTGTGGGTTCAGATGACAGAAAATAATCAAGTTGCCCCAGTTAGGGAGCTGCCCACCCATCAGCAAAGCTGCCAGAGGCGACGGTGTACCTGCCGGCCCCCCGCCTGACTGCAAAGCGAAACGTGCTAGCTTAAACTGGGCAAAGACTGCATAACAGAATGCACTTCTATTTTGCATTCATAGCTGGATAAGCCAAGCTCTCTAGCAAAAACACATGAGGTTAGACTTGGTATTTTTTATGTTTTCTGTGGGGAGTAAACCACCAAACCAAATACATCCTCCAAAGCCTATTACTGAAGGAAGAGGGGGAAAATCTTTCTCACATTACAGAGAAGCAACAAAAATGCACAAGCCCAATTCTTCCTTCTGCTACATGTCACCTCTCGTGCTGGTGCGTTCTTTGGAATTAGACTTTGGTGCCATCAGAAAGAAGTATATGAACTTTTTAGAATCAGTTGTCTCATGTTAATTGGGTATATGGAGGAGCAACAAATGTAAACATTTTTTGAGAAATGCTACATATTGCCACAAAGTGGAGCTGAAATAAAAGAACAGATACATACAACAACAGCATGAAATTCATCCAGCCAAGCCAACAGAAACCAGCAAAATGCTATGTCAGCATTGACCCTTTCATATCACAGCAAATTGCAAGGTTATTTTAATCTTAATCTTCCATTTTGGCAAGTAAAAGGGAGGTTATTACAAAGCTTAATTAAAATGTTTCCACAAAATTAAAAAAAACAAATCACAGAAACAGGCATTTAAAAAAGATCACCTCTCCACACTTCTGAAAACTGAATATTGATACACTGGGACACTCATTCTCAACTATATGGAGGTCCTTTGCAATAGTGTGGTAGAACGAAGGCCGGTGAAAACAAGCAGGATTCTATCTTTAACAGTGTACTCAGGCCTCTTTCCCATGGGAGAGTTTGAAAGAACTGTTAAAGGTACTGATACACTATTCCCTCCATCACGGTCACAGTTTCACTACTTGAAAGGTATTATATAACATCACTGTTGTTACCTTAGGGGAAACTTGTACAAAATCTGCCCATAAACCACACCTTAATGTAAATGAATCTGCAGCCTAGAAACTTTGCAAATACGCAAGTCAAAGTGGATGATTAGTTTACGTTTGTCCAAACTCTTTTCCTGTACTGTTTCCTTCTCTGTTCATTGAGGACATGTGCAACAAAGTGTGGAAATTAAGAAGGCTTAATAATAACAAAAAGTAATAAGCATTTAAGACAGTGTTGATAAAGCAGGAAAAGAGTTTCCAAAAAAACAGAACAGGATTATCTCAGAAAGTCTCGATTTATCCCCAAATATACAAAGCACGAGTCATATTGGCATGTTTATAAAAAATAATTATTTAAACCAAGAGGCAGTCATATGTTCTCAGACATACTTCAGAGCAGATAAACAGGTTAGAAATTTTATATAGAGAGTGTATATATATGTATAAATAAAAAAATATAAAAAATATGTGTGTATATATATATAGATATATATATAGTCAGGCAGGCAGTATCTTGCGCCCTGGAATAACTGCTGGATATTGTTCGTTATAATACTGCGGGATATCATAATCTTAAACAGTCATTGCAGGTTCTAAGTCCATCCTACTTACTATACTATTCATCCAAGACCATACACTCCACCAGTCCATCTGTGAGAAAGCAAAATGCTCATGACTTTAACATTTTTTCTATTTATATTCAGCTAACTGACAGTAAGTTCACAGCGGTACAGAAACATACAATCTGGGCATCTTCAGCTTATGTCTGTAACTCCCATCCTTTTTTTATAAAAACACTAACCCACGTTATGAATGCAAAGTCTAATAAAGCTGCCTTTGTTTATATAGCACAGTAATTCCAGAGATTTTTTTTAACAGCGTAAACTTTGGCACTCTTAACACATTTACAGTCTGTAAAAGAAAAGTTTATAGCAGAAGCAACTATATCTCCAGTTTAACAGCACAAACCAACACGACTCTTTGTAAGGCTAAGAGTGACTTGTAGGAGTGCTGAGATGGATCCCTGTAGAGCAAGGGGACTTGCCAGCTGCAGAACAATATTCCTTTGATCTCAGAAGAAAGTTGATAGTGGAAAAAAGATCAGCAGGTTAAGTCAATTGTTTATATCTCACTTCACTATTGAGGTTACAGTTTTACCGACTCTGCAAGCCGTGCTGGCCGGCAGGACCCGTGAAAGAGGCTGTCCTGCCCCGCCGCCATTCTCAGCCACGTGTTCCCATCCGTGCCTTTGTCATCAGGCGCACTCTTGCAGATGTGCAGTAAACTGAACTGGGGAACCGATATGGATCAAAGCTAAACATTTTTTTTGTTCGTTGGATTAGTTTTCAACCACATCAGTACCCTGATCCAGATCACTTCATGGCTGCAATAACACTTGTGTTGGTGTAGAAGAGAGGAAAAGTGAAAATAACAACAAGGGTGATGACATCTTTTTACAGCAGTACCAGCTCATACCAGCTTAAAGTGTATATGAAACT
The DNA here is from genome assembly GCF_036370855.1 of Dromaius novaehollandiae. Classification (NCBI taxonomy): domain Eukaryota; kingdom Metazoa; phylum Chordata; class Aves; order Casuariiformes; family Dromaiidae; genus Dromaius; species Dromaius novaehollandiae. Next base: position 19,655,775 of record NC_088103.1, read on the forward strand.
ATGGCCTGACCATCCAATGCTCAGTCATGTACCACCTCTCACATTCTCTTTAATGATAAGCTAGAGATACCTCTGAATTCACCTTCCCCTAAAACTTGTTTGCAATTTCTGAATATAAGAATGATGCAATTGTGGCAGCTATCTTGTAGCACTCTTCCACTGACATAGAAGCATCTGTTCTGTAGTTCTCAAAACACTTTACACTGGGGGAGGAGGTTCTCTTCTAGCCACATGTCAGATCTTGAATTTTTCTTCTTCCTACAGGAGTGGAGCACCAGTGCTGACAGAAGATCGTGCCAACAACCTAGTCCCTGTCACCAGCCCTACCTACGTCTGACAAACGCACCTGCATCTCCTGGAGTGACCTACAGAGCATGTCTGGGGTGATCAACTCTCTCTGTCTACCTCTGTGTGAAGGCCACCACATAAATCTTCATAATGGGAAAATTAGCAATTTCCTCAGCAGCATTCAGCACCAGTCAGGTTCAGTTAGAGACAGGCCACTGGTCTAAACAGATCAAACGTCTGATCCTGACTGACCCTATAAACATGAAATGGTCAAAACAAACAGTAGATGAAAACAAAATACACCTTAAATGCAGAGAGACAGAAAAGCAGTCAGAGCACAGCCAATCTCTTAAAATTATAGTTCAACTAGGCAGTATGATTTATAGTTATTTTAATATAAAGATGCCTGTCTGAAGACATTCAGTTACGCAATTTAAGAAATGTGTTAAAGTCACGCATTTCTCAAAAAGCAGTAATTTTAAAGCTGAGTTTCCTAAGTGTCTGCTACAGGAAGCTTATTTTTTGAGGAAGAAGAAAGGAAGAAGGTAAAAAGGAAAGAGGAAAGCAGAGACTTTATGGTACTGAAATAGCTAGTTAAAGCACTAACAGTCCTTCAAATGCACCCTAAAGACTTTCTGGCCACATTCACAAGGTCAGTCCAATTCCTCTGTGGTAACGGACCTGGACACTGATCCTTAGTAGAGAAAATTAACCATCGACATAAACTAGGTGGAGGCTGCTTTAGTGATACTTGCCTTTCCCAAAGAATATACCTTGCATATCATGGTAGATGAGGGCAAAGAAGTGAGGCAAAGGTTTACTTCAATTGCCAGCTATCATAAGCAAGTATCAGATCTACTACAGACTGGCCCAGGGAACCAAAAATCTATTAATGTTTGCCCCAGCATCCCCTTACAGTTCTGCAACACATAGAGCCTTGAGAAACTTTTGCCCTTGTTATTATCTGTAAGCGGTATAATTTACAAAAAGCCACAAGTTCTTCACTTTCATTTTCAACCACTTCAGAAATTTCACCAGGCTAACTACACTAGCAAAGGTATAGTAGTTAACGCTGATGAAGTCAATTGGTAACCCTGCCTTAGGACTTTTTTTTAAAGTGTGTTTTGTAAAGGGAGGCAAAGAAGAATTCCCCGTGGCTTTGATTCAAAGGAAAGCAGCTTTGCATGGATGGTGCAGGTTGGTAGCAATTCCCCTCACTTCTATATTCTAACACTCTACGGTTGGTTCTGATGCAGATAATTCAGACTGCTCATTAGGCTGGGTATGTGGAATTTGCCAAAGTAAAACTAAGCATACGGCATGTTTGTACTGTTGTTTATTAGCCTGTAATGTGGTAAAGTCATTATGGTTTCTGGACTCTTCCTCTGCAGACAGTCTTCTGTTACTTGGGATCTCTCCAAGGTATTCTAAGAACTCCCTCTCTGCTCCCCTCCTATTTCTCACCATCCTTCTTGGAAAACCCACTGCCAGCTAGAAGAGACATTGACGGAGTAGGCTTGTGCTAAGCATCTGCTACCACATTTCCTCATTACATTCTGAAATTGTACTTTCTAGTACTCACTAAAGACATGGCACAGATGACTTGTCAAGTTAAACATCCTTCCTGTGCAGTAACAGCACACTATAGAGCCCCTTCTCTGTAACTTAAATGAATATAAAAGGATATAATCACACACATGCACACACCACACACAAAGTTAAAACAGATGACTAGCCAAGCCGAAGAACTAAATGCTGCTGGTAGCTTTTCTATTGCCTTAGTTGCTGCAGTACTGTATTTTCTAGATATAAAATTCTGTATATAAAACTCGGTGCTCTGAGCAAGCTGCCTTTCCAACGCGCAATTCTGCCTCTCCATCTAAGATCTGAGGAGCCTCCATTTTTCAATCACCTACACTCTCAGAGCAGGGGCAGCATCTCTCCTAGAATGCCACAGGCTTGTCCTGTTCCCAACAGCTTAAAGGTGCCTGTAACTCTGCCTGGGTAGAATTCCTCCTCAAAATGTTTTGATGCAAATGTTGCCCTAAGGAACAAAGCCAGGCAAGATACTGTCCCTGCTTTGAAGTCAGTTAATGTCTTGCTATAACAAGCTCTCTGTTGCGGATGGATGTTCACAGACCCTGCTGGTCTCCAGAATGACGTCTAGTTTTTTTTAGGTGTCAGAGCAAAGCACAATGATTAACACAAGAGCCACAGAGCCAGGTTGTCTCCTTCAGATAAACAAGCTTAAATGACAATTCAAAATCATCAGAAATGCTTCTCTGCAAGCTCCAAAATGCCAGAAACTGAAAATGGCATCTCTAACTCTCTTTCTCAGGGACTACTCTATTTCAAGAAATGCCGAAGTCAGGAATCCACAGAAGGTAAGAGCAATTCACAAGCAAGGTCCTCTAGTCTGGCAAGTGCTCTCTACCCCCACAAAGAAAAATCGACATCCGCGGTACCGTTACTTACAGATTCCTGCATGGGGTGACTGAGAGGTTTGTCAAGAGTTGCCATGCTGCTTGGCATGTCTGGGGGATGTGACAGCTGTGGCCCATGCATGAAGTCATTCATAGATGTTCCACCAGGATTCCCATGCGGAAAATCAAAATTGCCATGACCTTGATAACTGTTGCCTAAAAGAGAAACAGACATTGCTGTGAAAGAAACCCTTCGTTTCCTGACATTGATCTCTCAGAGTATCTTTTAAGAACCGTGCAGCACGGCAGCCTCCCTGCACAGCACGCCGGGCTGACCTGAACGCTGAACATGACAACATGGCACTCTGCTGCTAGAGCGAGCTGGAGGAAGAGGGAGGAAAACATGGCACTTAGCTTTCAAATACTGGCTACTGTCAAGACTACAAGGAATCCCTCATAGTAATTCATGTACATTATGTAACTGCTTGAACACTGCTGTCATTTTGAAAAACTACTGAGTCACCACATTAACTTAAACGAGATGAGAAATCAAAGGGATATTAAATGCTATAGAGCATTTGCATCTGGAGGTGTCTCAGTGCAAGCATGACTGGCTGCCCAAGTCCAAAATTATACATAGGGCACCTGTATTTCTTTTATATACACTTCCATACACTCGGTAGCTTTGTAGAATTGCTTCAGTTCCTGATGAAGCTAATTGACAGATCAGGAAGTTGCCACAGTACTAGTTCATAGCACAGCGTCTGTTTTACCTCCTCCTCTTCAGTATAAACATGCAGCTTCCATTTAGATAATGCAGAGGAGGTCTTCCTGCCTAATTGGGGTCTGTGATGTGATTCTCCTCGTTCTCACAAAACTTAACAAAATTCGCTTGGCTGTCTGGAAATAGTATGCTGACGGTCCCCTATAGAAAACACATCCATTCCTCTGATTTTCAGTGTTACAAACTCACTGCCTGTAGCGAGTGTTTCAGAATGTGGATACACAAATTCCTAAAAGAAAATTAGTGAATTTATGAAACCTACCTAACTTCAGTCTGAGACCAAAGCACCAAAATTCTATGCCAATTCGGAATAAATGATCTGGATTAAACCCGCAAACATTTACTATTTAGTAACAGGTCTGGAGTCCTCCACTTATCTTCTGGACAAGTACTGTGTGAACCCAATCAGTATGTTTTTGATCCTTACCACCTCAGCCCCGCGAGCTTCGCCTTAATTCTAAAGCAAGCATATATCACAGTACAGGGAATTTTCTCTCCATATTCTTTTCTGATCAGGTCCCTCTGTTAACACTTCCAACTGAGAGGCCAATTCTGGTGGTTTATTTGGTATGAACAGTAAAAATTGAAATGAAGGCACTGAGTCTTCATATAAGCCACTGAATTGGATGATATTATGCTCTGAAATAATAGAATAGCTTTGGAGTTTGCATGGAGAGCCTGCAGTTTGTCAGCTGAAGTAGAACAGCTTTAAATGTTCAAGTCAAGAAGGGACTTTGTCAAACTGAAGTATCTGCATCATTTACTTTTCAGCACAGCTCATTTTAAGTAGAAGTCTAATCTCAGAGGAATAGAAGTCATTAGCCATGTAAGAGTATTTCTCAAAGACGTCAGGACTTTGATCTATCATGTAAATACTGTAGAGCCTTCCTAATTCTCACTTTGTTAATCTGCAAATGGATGAGTCTCACAGAACGTAACTGATCCTGGGAAAGACTTAATAGCAGCGTGCTGGAGTAAAGTCTTCTAGTACTAAGTATTTGTTTTATTTACAAATTATACTTTTGTATGCTTACTGCTACATTCAAATAAACAAACATAAACCACGCATGTCAAGGCAGTAGTAATAATAATAAATTTGTTCTAGAGTGCGTTTAATCAGAGGACGTTACATAATTCTAAATACTAAGTTTCATTGCATGTCTTGGTGGAGAACAAAGATACAAGCAGTATGCCCAGGGAGCTACAGTCAGTCAGAACCATGCCCTGCTCTGGGACCAGAGCTGTGCCAAGCGCTGAGAGACAGACCTGTAAAGACATTTAGGATAATCTAGTGCCCTGTGGTGATATGCCTGTGGCAGGAGAGGGAGAGCAGTGTGGGTTTCACCTGGCATTGATGAGTCGGGGCTCCAGGAAGCAATGACTGCCTCTGCCGCTGGACCTACAGGGGAGGCTGGGAAATAACAGTCTGGGCAGCAATTGTTAAACAACTCCTAAGCCCCAATTTACATGACTACTGTGTCCTCTCCTGAGTAAAAGGCACGGAAAGATGACAAAGAATAGATGGCTCTGTTCTCATGTTCTGACTGCACTTCACTCCTACTAAACGAGTGAGAAATTTGTGATTCAGTGCTCTTGGCTTTGTTATAGTAATCATTCATCTGTTTGAAAACCTAAAAAGTTTTATCATCTGTCATCAGTTTTGCAGTCATTGGAGTAAATTAACCATATTTTGCATGCAATCTATATTTTTCTTCAAACGCCTGCAAAAAGCACATATATCACCTTGTAATCAATTTGGGGATTCTGATGGTGTGAACAGTTGGTCTCTTCTCAGAGCTGAACTGAGTCATATCACATTACTTGCAAAAGGAACAGTCTCTGGTTTCATCTCTTCAGAATTGTCACTGTAATTTAGTTATTCACAATATACCAGTCATTTCAAAAGGTATTTCCACTGTCTGTATTTAGTTCAATGTTTCCCAGACTGGGAACACATGGCAGAGGAACTCAAAAGTCATTTTGCAATGCAAAGGTGTTAACAAAGCACTGAAGGGCTCTTAAAAAGTCATCCACATTCTGAGTGGCCTACAATAACTCCTAATGTCACCACCTGGCCACTGGTGAAGCTCAATGGCCCAAGTAAGAGGGCTAAAAGGTCAGGTTTTCTACTTTGTAACCACTGTAGTACCAGGAGCCATCACTTGAATCAGAGGGGAACAGAAGGAAAACGGACAGAAAAGAATGAGGAAAGATGTATACTGTGGCAGACCACGAATACGTAACGTAACATATAACGTCTATTGATTTGGGGGCTGCATAGCAATAAATATGACAATCATCAATTTACTTATTAAAAGACATTTTCCTCTAAACAGATGAATCTTAAATGAAAGGACTGATGCAGAATTTCAGAACTGCAGCTGTATACATTTTGCTTTCCTTGTAAATCTCTAGAAGGGCATTGATGTGCCTGAATCTCATGGCTGACTGAACCAACGGTCTCGAGAGTGACTACTGAGGCACACAAAACTGTAAAACTAACCTTGGTTACCATAGTCAGTGGAGTTGTTGCCTCCCGGAGGAGGTGGGAGGGATGGGTAGGGTGATGGGCCAGGACCCAAAGCTGCAATCATCTCCATCACATTTGGCATAATCATCTGGCTTGGACTCATGGTTTTAAATCTTTTAGAGGGAATGCCATCGGGGTCATCTTTGATGTGAATGTCTGACTTTATAGGAACCGGCCTCCAACTACAAGTTGGATCAATGGTAACTTCTTCAAACTCCGAACTGTAAAATAACATGACAATTTTAGAGCGTTAATTGTTCTCTTTTTGGTATCACTTCTGCTGAAATTGCCATTAGAAAGTGCACGGTCGCAAATGTTTCCCATTTGCACTAGTATAATACAGCCTCAAGATCTTTCCATCTTACAGTGTGTGCTGAAAGCAGGTTTGGAAAAGGATGCTTTGAGGGTATATTTCTGTGTTTATCCACACATGTAGAGTAACACTAACGAAATCCAAACATATCTACATGGTCTGCCACATGCGAATCAGAGGGACTACTTGTAAAGATGAGAAAACATTTCATTACCCCATCCCATTCTTCCCTCTGCTTCATTGATGAGGCTGTTGTCAAGAGATGACCCAAACAAGTTCTATTAACAAGTAGATGGAAACCGATTTATTTCACTAGCTCCATCAAGTAGCCATCAAATAGTATATTCAAGTTCAACCACCAAGACCTACTTTGACTCAACTGTCACCGTATTCATTCGCATACCTCCCAGATACTTAGCACTGGATATCAGAAATGAGTAAATTCACTTACTTCTGTATAGCATTCAAAATACCCCACATATACTGGTCAACCTCCAAGCCCTCCAGCAGAGCGGTTTTACTATAGAGGAAAAGAAAAAATTACGTTAGAATATCTCTGTAAGTGTAAAAGTAAAGAGGGATGGAAGAAGGATAGGTTAGTGCTGAAATTAGCAGACCAGCAACCACCAACTTAATATCCCTAACACATAATTAAGGAATGATTTTGGGCAAATGGTTTTAGTTCTACATTTGCATTACCAGGATAATAGTGTTCTACATCAAGTAGATGAGAGAAGGATATATTTATTAGTATCTGTACACAAGCTGTGCATGTCTTTTAAATCGTTTTTATCAAAATATATTTGAGATTTAAAGTCTTTTCAAACATAGCAGATTTCTCCTGTGAACAACAGCTAGCGCTAACTTGTTTTTCAAATTGCATCTTTGTTTTTTTGACCAAATAGTAATAGGGCTTCAAAATAATTAGATATTATAGCTTTTTACCTAGTACCAGCACAGGTGGGGGCAGAACAAAACCAAAACAAAAACAATTCAGTTGAGTAGGCACTTAAGTCTGAATTCAGGTGCTCACACTAACAGAAATGGGACAAAAATTTTGGCCTGACTGCATAAATTAAGAAGCAGCTTCTTTAAGACATCCAATTCTTGTGATATTTTAAGGAGAGCTCAGAAGATTGAAAAGGTTCAGAAATTTCAGCAAAAGCATCTGTACTTTAGGACAGCTATCAATCATGGGAGGTCCTCAAAAGAAGTTTGCCTGAAGCCTGTGATGTCCACAGAAGCAGTTATCCTGCACAATCCCCACCTGCTTATAGCTAACACTGGCTGACCACAGTGGAGGTGGAATTGGAGACGTGCAGAGATAAAAGTACAAACTACTACAGCTTAACTTGAGCTTAAGCGCACTGGCTCCTCAGCTGAGACTGCAACAAACTCATAACTCTGTGGACTGGGCACAGCAGGTTACAGACACTCAACTGGCTTGCAAATGTTCTCTGATTTTCTCTATCCAGTTAACCATAAGAGCAGGTAGTCTGTAACCACTTCAAAGTTTTTTGTTCCATTTCTTCTGCAGTGTATTAGCTCTCTGGTCAAAACACAAGCTGAAAAGTATGCCAGGGTATCCCTCTTTTCCTTGAAGTCAGCACTCCAAACTTTTACACACTTGCAATTTCTCAGAAATCTTTTACCTTTTTAAAATCAACCTTATTCTTAATGAGAATGCTCCCTGCTTTCTGCTCTCACTTTAATTTGCACTTGACACTGACTTTGACCTTGGAGGATCCAACTTCATTTCCTACCTAATTACTAGCGAATGTTGCAGTCTCCAAAATTCCCCACTCTCCTTGACCATCGCCATTAACTGCACATCTATGTGGCTTGAGGAGTGGTAGCTGAGACAGAGTAATTTGGCATCCTTATACCACCAAGTTCAGCTAGATGCTGAACATTTTAACACCTACATATTTGAAATTTAGTAATTTGTGCTTCACAACATGAAAAATACACAAAGGTAACTCTAGAATAGACTAGCAGCTCCTCTGCCACGGAATGTTGTGTCATGGTTGCTTACGGCTCATAATCAAAAGGAAGACAAACTCCCAAATCATTAGTTTACGTAGATATCTGTCTTGTCGATATAATAATTTGAGCTTCTTTTGAATTCTATGCAACCCACTGACAACCTGTAATGAGAACTGGCAGATTATGTATATCGTGACAAAACATCTCCTGTTATTCATTTTAAAATTTCTAAAAGTCCTTAATTCATGCAATATGGCAAGAATTCTCATTGGACTTCTTTATGCTATAAGGTAAATGTAATACATCCATCTTATCATCTTCCTTTCTTTTCCCCAAATAAATTACCTCGCTTTCATAACTTCACCAGTATCATCTCATTTTGGTCAAATCCTCTACAACTGCATTTCATGTAGTATGTTTGCACTTACTTGCATACCGGACACCTCCAAGTTCCTCTTTCACAGTTCAGTTGCAAGTAAGATTCCAGATCAAAGCACTATGTATCAGAAAAAAAGAGGGGTTAGGGGGAGGGAGAAGAAATCAAGTAAAAATACTGTACTAACTGAATCAGTTCAACAAAAGTAAAACTGCAATGAAAAAAGTCTACTAGTACTGAAAATTAAACCAAATAGCTTACTCTTCCCCTCTACATTAAAAAAAAAAAAAGGACATATAGTTAGTTAGGCTGATAGACACAGAAAAATCCCATTTCATTAGGCTTGCGCATACAATGACCAAGTAAAAGGCATTGTAACAAACCATGGCTTAGGGAATAGTGCCAGGTCACGGACATCTACTCACTTGTACATGCTTGCAATCGTGACCCCTTGCTGGGAGCTGAATCCGCCGGAATGTGATCGGACACTTCAGAGACACTTTTATAGCAGTCTGCTCTACTCCATCTTCCCCATTTAGTGTCGCATTGCCTGAGGAAGCTGCCACGCTGCTGAAGTTCCTCTTTACTGTTTAGGAAGAAGGTGTGTATGCGTGAGAAAACACATGTGCACTGGAAATTCTAATGCAGAAATCTGAAAGACCAACGCTTCAACCTTTAAGGGCCAACTTAATGGACAATGTATCCATTTAGGTGTATTTCCTCTATTTTAGAACATTCTCCTCTACATTCAAGCTATCACACACATGCACATCAGCTATATCCTCAACCAAGTAATTGCCACACAGGAACTTAAAGCAACGCTGAATGAACAGGTAAGAATCTTTCTACGCAAGAGGAATTTTGAGTAAGTGAAATACAAATATGGGGGAAAAGCCAGGCAGACTCTCTTGGAATGGGAAAGTCCTCATTAGGAAGCTTGTGTCGCTGCTTACTTTGTTGCCCCCACCAAAATAGGTCTCAACATTTAAGTATACCAAGGATTTAATCTAAGAACATGATCTTCTGGAAATTCCTGACAGATGCAGTTTGAAGTTTTCAGTAAGCAAGCATATATTATGTAGAAATAGCTTATCACAACGGAATACAGGCATTCCAGAAAGTCGGCACACACACAGAATGAAAACTCACTCTTAGTGATACAATGTTCTGCTGGGAGGAGGCGTTTTTTTAGTAGACCTTGAAGTACAGAGCGAACTGATGGCCGGTGTACTAACTGCAACACGAACAAGTGTGACTGAAAGAAAATGCATTTTGTTACTAAGAGAACCAAACACACACGGTAAATATACTACTGAATGGAGCGGCATTCTTCCCTTGCATATGCGATTTAGGAAGAGTTTAATGCATAAATACGAAAGCTGATTCTACTCTGCTGAGTGCACACTCCCTTAGAGATATTCTGAAAGCTGCACAGTACTTTGTTCCAGGTTGCAGGAACGTAAAACACTTATCAATGACTATACTAGCTTTAAAAAAAGGAAAGATTTTCTGCATTTCCCTGCTTCTTGATATTCAGGGTATACAGGGCTAATGCATTCATCTCTCGTATCAGGGTTATTCTTAAATCCCTGAATTCCCTGACATGATCTAGCCTACCTGCCTGCCCTCAGACTATGTTGGAAGTTGCACAAACAATTTGCTATTAATGTATCTGGAACTCACTGAACCATCCTCCCCACCTCTGAGCTCACTGTGCATGCATAGGATGCTACCTCTGCTCTTAGCCACCAGATAAGCGACGTTACACAGAGAAGAGTCAGTGTGAAGTGAAGCAAAGTGGGTGGATGGTTTCCTGTCAAAGTGCCTCCTCACACTATGACCTTGGGAGAGGTAGCAGCTTGCTTTCTTGTCAGTGACAACAGCACAGCCAAAATCTCAGACTGTAATGTGTTTAACTGTCTGCACTATAATCACAATAATTGTTCCTGAGAGCAACCAAAACTGTGGAAAAGGAGAAAGGGGAAAGTTCACCACCGCCAATGATGATGGTGATGAAGTTACTGTGTCAAATCAATCACAGTGGGATACTCTAAGTAAACAAAATTACTCAAAGTTACTACTGGACAGGTGTCTGCATCACAATGATCTACTTTTATATTAATACCTTCTAGCTACTTTTTTACACAGACAAACACTAAATAGGCAGGAGATCAAAATCCCTTCCTGCCCTAGGCCCTGAGTCTTTTCAGACACCTCGGAAGGACAGCACTACATTCTGCAATAATTCTGCAGCAAAAATTTCAGTATTATCACTCTATGTCAACGTCATCAAACAAGCACCTTTCCAGAAAGATGGGTGGAAAAAAAGGAGAGGAAGGCTCCTTCGTCTACAGCAACATTTGCAAACTGTACTGAACAGCAGAGTCAGCACCAGCAGCCGCAGCCGTGAGCTCGATGTACTTACACAACAACATGCTGTGACTGTAATTTGAATCGTGTTTCTTCCTGGCTGGCAGACATGCTTTAGGTGCAGAGGTTTATGAGATGTCTTGTTGTCACCACGTTCGATGGTAAGTGGGGTTGCATTAACGCTGACCTGGACTGAAGCTGGCCAGTTTGTGTTCATTTGTCTGTCTTCATGGTGATAGCACTTGAACTGTAGTTCCAAGTCAGACCTGTACAACAACCAATAAATCTTTCTTTAATTTTTATTCCACATTGCAGAGGGAGGTCTACCTGAACACATCACAAAATTATTAATAATATTTTACACTTATAAAGGACTTTCCAAGGGAACATCTCAAACCGCTTTGCAAAAACAGACTGTGGAATGTTCCTGCAGAAAGAAAAATGTTAACGTCAACTAGACCTTTCAGCGTGTTAGAGCTGAGAACAAAAAAGTGATATACTGCAGCAGTTTACACTGAAGGATTGTGGATCCTTCACTACTTCAGAGCATTTAAAACAGTGGTTGAACAAAAGACTTATCAGGCATAATACAGATACAGCTATTCCTGCCTTTGAACAGGTGAATCGACTAAGGTAAATTGACCCCTATTTCTCGCACCCTACACTTCTGTGATTCTAAACTAACACAGCTGTGGATTAAATCTCCCCAATTTAGAGTTTCTTTCAGAGGATGATTCTCTCCCACCTTTCTTAAACTAAATTCCACACACTATTATCTCCTTAAAAATTAGGCTTGTACTGCCTACAAGAAAGGGACAGGCTGAGATTAAGGTAATCATAAATTAAGTGCATAGACAGCATGACTTCAGTTTCATATGCAGGCATTAACAACAAATAATTTGAAGAAGAAATTCAGAAGGACAGGAAGAATTGAACTGAAATGTTGGGATTCTGCTCTTCATGACAGTAAAATAAAGCTGAAATCTTCTGCCCAGTTTTTATCTTTAATACTTGAAAACTTAAGTGCCCATTTCTTTATCTTGCCTGAAGGAATGAATCTTTTTCAGATCTATGAGGAACCACTCATTCAGGAGATCGTCACCTTAACTGCCGTTTTCCTTATCGAAAAATAGAGATTTCAATTTTGACTTCACGTTGTCTTTTCTACATTCAAAAACATGTTGCCTCTAATGTAAAAACCAAAAAGATTAAAAGCATTCCTGAGCACTCTTAAAAGGTCTGCTGAAAGTCACAGTGATGACAGAGATCAGGAGCCCCTCATGCTCTTAGGCACAAGGCTCTACAGTGCCACATTATCGGTAACTGAGCTGCCCTAACACTGACCCGGTCTCAAGGCAACATTATTCCTGCCTTCAATCTTCTGTTTCTCGTAACCATGAAGAGTTCCCAATGGGGAGAAAAATAGTTGTGTTGCTATTCATTATGTGTGTACAAGTGAAAGGTTTTACCCAATATTTTAACTGGCAGAAAAATATTCAGAATTGGCTCCACTCTATCATTCGCTATAAAAACAAAATCCATCCACACATGTGACTAATTCATTTTTTTGGAATCCATCCAGTCTTGAGGTAAATTTGAAATGACTTCATTACAGGACCATCCCTTCTCCTACTGTTAACAAGCTTTCCAGAACAGCAGACCTGAACACAGTTTACCTATGAGTCTTCATTAAACTAAGTTTAAATAAAAGACCGTGTGTTTGGTGAGCTAAGGAAGAAAGAAAGAACAGATATTAAGAAACAGCCTCATGCCTCAGTGCAGCACTATAAATCTACTGAATGAGCCAGCACAATCCCCAGTGGTGATTACTTATTAATAAGAACCAGCAAATAACTGCCAAAACTCCCTCTGCTGTGAGTACTCCACGATAATGAAATGCAAGTAAGCAATAACTGACCTCAAAGTTAGGTGTTAATTACTGGATGCGGCCTGCTTGAAATCTCTCTCCCTCCTAACCCCCAGGCCACCCCATGTTAGGAAGGCAGCGGGGCAGCAAACGGCTCCTGGGTCGTGCCTCAGGCCTCGGCTTTGAATCCGAGGAGCTGGGGCAGGAGCCGAACCCCCTGCTCTGCCCCCTCGCTCTCGCCGTGCCGCGCAACAGACGTCCCAAGTGAATTCCAGTGAATGGGGAGAAGATCCTAGCACGGAAAAAAGCTCAAGATACGAGTTGTCAGTCCTATTACTGATTTTAAAGAACGAGAGGCACATGATCCAGGCTCAAAGAGAAACTGAACGGGAGGCGGGCAGAGCGGAAAACGTGCTGAAGACAGAAGGTGTTACTGGCTCAGCTGCTACACCTGTAAAACAATCTCCACACAAGGCAATGAGAAACTGTCTAATTTCCACAGTGCACAGAGACAGATCCAAAGAGTACAATCAGCAAACAGGGTAACACTGAGATACTTTCTGAGAAAAGCAGAATGAGAAAACAAAATTATTCAGCAGTATTTGAAAACTTAAAAACAAAAAAATCCAGGCTCTGGTTGTGATTTGACCCAAGGTCATTCCACAAGCATGATGGAGTCACCACAAAACCTGGAATCACTTAGGCTAGTCTGAATTAAGTGCAATAAAGTATCACCTAGAAAAACTTCCTCTGTGCTGAAAGGTAGTACTTACTGTAAGCGAAAAACAGAAGACTTTGTGCAGGGAAAGCTGTGCCCTGTCTTTCTGACTCGTACTTACTTGTGGAGTTAAGAATTTAGGAAGTTAGTTTCTAAAGTGTGGAAGTATCTAAGCACTTACATTTCCAAATAGTTTTCCCAAGCCTCTGAATTTGGGTCCTTTTTTAGTGTATCATTTTTCATTATCAGATACTTTGCACCATTTAATTTCAGCAGAAACTAGAATGGCCCTGCCTTGTTTCTCCTGCAACTAACACTTCACAGGTCACAAAGCATCCAGGATTTCAAAATCCACAAACTGAAGTTCATACTGGTGTCAGCTATGCACGTTCCTCATCCTTTTACCAGGGTAGAAATGAAGGAACAGTTACAGTTATTTTCCAGACACTGCATGCAGTGTGCTATCAGCAATGGGACACAACATAAATCAGGAAGCACATTAAAATGCATTCTCTCTGGGAAGTGACAGGTGGGAATATCTGCGAGTTTAATTAAAGTGATTTTTTTTCTATCTAGGCCACAATTTTTTAAGTGAAATTCATGGCAGACCGAAATGAAGTTCATGTGGTCTGTCATTTTTCCATTACTGATACACGACTTCCTCACAGCAAGACTGAATTTACCTCCACATCAGCGTTTGATGAACAGTTGGCCGTAAGTGAAAGACATGGTTACTGACTGCCAGGTTGTGTTCCAGCCGGAAGGGCTCTAATACAACACCATCTCTCACGGGAAACGTCAGACGCAGCTCATCATTGTGGTTGGCTGGGATCGAAGAGGGAGAGAAAGCGTGAACTTTCCCTTTAGCATCTGCAGTGCAATAATAATGTGTATATTTATACAGAATAGTAACAAATGACACAGCGATCTGCTACTGGGTTTAACTCAGCAGGTTCACACAAACAAAAAGAAAATCACAAGTAACTACATTATTTAATCTATACAAGTGACAGGGCTCAAGCTGATAGCTATGGCAAACCCTAGTCTTCTCTTTTCCCACTCTTAACAGTAGGACCCTAGCATTCTGGACCACAAACATAAACCAGACCTGGCAAGAACTTGTGTTCTGTATTGCTGGATAGGTTCAGTGTCCATGCTTACTCTGTTAGCAGAAGACTGACAACAAAGTTCTTAATTAGGGCCAACTGTGGTGATGCTTAGTTATTTTTTTCCTTGGAACTGGGATCAAGACTGCCCAATTAGTTTCAACTGCTTCATCAGCTGAAACTACCCAGTGACCAATGCCCAAGTATTCAATTACTATTTGATCTGATAACATGAGGTGTTATGGTATCTGTCTTACAGCTCATCTATGAGGGCCAAATGTCTTGAAAGGCTATGTTCTTGTACAAATAATATTGCAGGTCACCTCCCTCTACCTCATTTTTCAGCTCTCCCGAACTCCAAACATTGGTTGCAAAGTGCTAATGCAGCAGAGGTCCTCTTATAGAAAATATACGGGTTCTCCCAATTCTCTAGTAAATGATATCTCCTATTGTTCATCAGTCACTTCAAAATCTCAAACATCTTGTGCCAGAGAGATCTTGTTATTCCTGTACTGTTCCCAGCCAAATGTAGCTGTGAGGTTGAGTGGCTTTGAAAGGAACATATATCAATTTTTGGCATACTACTGAATATTCTTAAGAAGTCTGTATGGAACACAATAGAGGCACTGTTATAAATATTCACATTCTTTGCTATTTTGCAGTAATGTTCAATGAATGGCTTTGCCCTTGAGCAAAATATACCACAATGGAAGTTTATACAATAAACAAGCCTACCAAGCACACATAAAACAACTCAAAATTAAGTGTTTTATCCTCGGGAAGCATATCAAAGGAATACTTCAGTAGTAAAATCCTTACAAGTTTAACTTTGAAGAACTTTTCTGATACTCTATTTTAGGAGTGGGGAGGGGATAGTAATCTGCCTCTTTCCTGCCCAACCACTCTGGGGAGCCTCTGCTGGGTGGCTGGGCCGTGACACCCAGCACTTAACAGTCTGAGCCTCCCCAGAGCGGCAATCACACCTTGCTTCCAGACTCTGAAACGTATGCGACAGAGAATGGAGTAAATGTCTAAGGGGGCATTCTGTTTGCTACTCACTTGGAGGTGGTGGTAAAGCATTGATATTTGGCTTAATGTCAGGTGGGAATGGTGGTTTGACATCCTGGTTAGGTGACAGGTATGGAGGAATATTGCTCCCTGGAGTCATGGGTGGTGTGGGGTTTCCTGGAACAGGTGAATGAGGGTAATTTGCCACAGGTACAGGCCTTGATGGCTAGAAAATAAATAACATCACATTGTTACTATAGTCAGAAAATAAGAGTAGTAAGCCTTGTGAACTGTACTGCTATGAAATACTGAAGACTGCAAGTTACGTAGGGGTGCCCCTGTCTCCGGAAGGATGAGAAACCACAGAATGTCCCCATGAGGCCTTCAGGGAAGAAGCAGACTAGAAGAGCGAAGCAGGAACTGAAACCAGCAGACCAGCCATTTTAATTCAAGCAAAGGTCAGATACAGGCAAGGCTGCTAAACAGCTTATTATGGTCCACTGAACGTTCTCCTTCCAAAACCAACCAGCCATTCCCTTCAGTCTCTCCACACCTCTCCAACTCATGCAACCTTGCGTATCTCTTCGTCTTCCTCTCAAAACAGCCCCACTGCAAAAAAACCCTACATGAAAAACAAAACCCAAGGACACATAATTAGAACGTCTGTGGCCCTTTTACTTCCACCTTTCCTTTTCTCTGCCTCTGTCCAACTCATCTGCTCAGAATGAAAGCTCTGTGGGTCAGGGGATATCTTTTATTCTGTGCACCTACAAAGAGCAGTTTCTCTTTTTTTCTTAATTTGCTGCTGAATAAGACAAATGAAAATAAAAAGACTGCTGATTGTAAATAGTAGCCGTAATATTAAAACACCATTGTTTTTGTTTCTTGTAATTAAGAGGAAGGTTGCGGGTTACAAAATAAACTGATAACGATGATGTCAATGAAGCTGACATTAAACAAAATGGCAACTGCATGGTATCTTCTTATAATAGCTGGTCTACCATCAGCCCACACGCATCAGAATGTCAGAAGATCAGAATCTTTAGAGGCAGCCCAAAGTATCAGGGCTTCAGATCTGATTCTGCATCTAAAAGCTGTACTGCTTTGGCTAGGGTACCGTAAAGGACACAAGTAGAGAGCTATGTTCTGAAATCTTAAATGTTTATGTTCCCCATAATTTTTGCTTTTTTCTTTAACACATACAATTTCCATCTCTGCAATCTTTATGGTCCAAAGATTCAGGTCCTGTCCATGGCAACCTGGAATTTTGCCCCTAGCCTGGATAATTTTCCTTCTTGAGAAGGTCTCTTGTTTTCTCACTGTTTCCAGAATAGTCTATATTTGAACATGAAATTTGGGACACTGTTGAAAGACCACAGACTCCCTGTTAGAACTATTCTATAAACAAAAATCTTAAAATCCAACTAAAATAAACACATGTAAAATGTATTAAAAAAATCCATCATTTTAAAACTTCACAGGGATCTTCTGCTATCATTTTAGCACAAGTGGCTGCACTGGAATTGCAGTGGCTGAGGATCTGCCTCCTTGTCATGGTCTGTCTGACAGTGTCCACTGCAAAAGCTGCCCCAATGCAACAAGTATTCCCTTGGGTACATCAGTGGACAGCCTGGTTGCAAGCAGAACAGCTGCTGTATAGTAAATGGGCTTTTTTGCTCTTTTTTCAATTTTTTTTTTCCCCTGTGTGAATCACATTAAAATAATTCCATTTGAAGACCTATGTGCACCTTAGAGTCTTGCAGCCTAGATTCAAAACCAAATGTAATCCAGAGACTTTAACAGCTAATACTTTAAGAGCAGGTCAGACCCATTGATGCTTCTCTCAATTTTTATATTCCAGTACTGGAGCATCCGGGTGCAACAGATGCCCTCACTCCGAACAAAGATGTCAAACCTCAGCAGGTCCTCAGTACAGACTCAATTTGGATAATCAAAGCATTCAGGATATATCCATGAAACAGGTTATATGCAACATTTTAACAATTCTAATTCCTGCCCAAAACATCCAGCACAGAGGGTGGGGGAAAAAAAAGGAAAAAAGGGAAGGAAGAAAAGGTAGGAGAAAAGGTCAAGCAAACATCATTTTAAAGAAGAAATCTACAGCTGGAAGAGCCTTTAACTGTGGGCTGGCTTAATCTGACAGTGGCCGCTGTAGGTCAGAAATTGGGTTGTTGCAATGTGGAATTTGTCTATTACAAATTTCCAAGCTGTTTTACCGTAGGGTGCCGTGAATAGATCAAAAGTCCCATTACGTAGTTATTCATTCAGATACTCTGAGCACTCGTAACATTAATTAAATTTATAAACATGCTGTATTTAGAGTGAAACAAACATTCTCCTGTAAAAGCCTCAGATGAGCTGCAGCAACACTCAGTTCTCTTTATGAACTATTCTGAAGTTATAGTGTGACTTAGCTGATTGACTTGATACTGTGATATCCAAGATATTACTATAAACACTGTTTTATTTTCTTTCTTTCCTTTAATTACATAAAAGCAGTATCTATGAAGTCATTCATCTGACTTCATTCATTAACTTCTACCAGAATGCAATCAGATAATCTATAAATTCTTACCTTGTAATACTGCCCCATGTTGACCGTTGGTGGAGGGTACTGCCCTGTGTTTTGCTGGCTTGGCATCCTCTGTCCAGGATAGCTGGGAGATGTAAGGGGTCTCGGAGGGTTGGGAGTAGGATACTGACCAGGCTGGTTTGGAAACTGGCTATTTGGTCCATACTGCTGGTTTCCATAATTTGGCTATGTCATGACAGAGATGAAAGAAAACAAAAATCGGTTTCATGCAAGCAATTTTCTTGAATTGATTATTAGTACATATTCAACAGTGGCATCAGAACAAACAAACAAACAAACTCCAGGTGAATCTGCCTTGTCTTAATGCCACTCATGCCTGAAACCAGGCCCTGATGGTTGGAGGTGAATACTCAAAAGCGCAAAAGTCCTGGAAACCAAAGCAGGATAAGATTAACCATGTACCTTTTTCCTTGCACTTTAATGTGCACGCACGCACAAACACACGCACGCAGAGTCTGACAGAGCTATCAAGCACCTGCCATTTTCCACCTATGGTACCTTCACGGTCCAAAGGACACTGTGGCTGAAGACGGCAGAACTGTTACCATACGTAACGTTCACAGGATTTCTGCGTTTTTGCAGGTGCGATCAGCCCCATCTTTGGGGCTCTTTTTCCAGATGGAAAATGCAGGCACAGAAAGACAAAGTAATCAAACACAAGTCCTGGAAAGGGCAGAAAATGGAACCTGTGCTTCTCACAGCTTACTGCACAACACGGCAGCCACCCTGGCCCTGTGCTGGGGTGTACAGCAGCACCCCAGCGACTAAATACAAGTTAGTACTAGTCATAAGCACCTTGCTAGTGCTAGCTGGTACTGTGCTGCACTTCTGGAGTCAAAGTCATGACAACCATAACTTTAAAGATAATAAAATAGCAATTTGAAAATGAACTGATTAATAAGATGCCTCCATAGACAAAGCTTTCAAAAATCAATAAGCAAATAGCATCTACTGAATTTGCGCACTGCCAGTCAAACAAGCACGTAACATTCGGGGCACTGTTCAGCATTAACTTCTTGCGGGCATGATTCTGAAGCAGCAAAAAGGGATTTACAGTCTTCCCTAAAATATGAAATCTGAAGATAAAAGTAATTATCTGCAAAGCCGCATTCTATGTTTTCTTAACTCAATTGTAGAGTAAGTGTGACAGTATTTACAGAGCAGAAAAGCCTTCCCAGAGAAGCAACTCCTGCAGGAGCACGTAATTCTTTTACATCTGACTTTTTTATTATTTGTTGAAAACTTCATTTGCAGATCAGAATAAACTGGATCTTGAATACTTAAATGTAGCTCCATAATAAATGCTCACTACATTTTATGCACACCATGGTACTCTTCACTGTATATTTTCTATAAACTCTTATTACCATTCTTGTAGTCCAGGCAATACAACAATATTCAAAGCTCTACAACAGGAGTAATAGCTATTGTAGTCTTATTTCAATACATAATTCCACCAGGAAGTTATCTCTGAAGCTATTATTTGGTGGCTAGATTTGTAAAGACACTTAGGTGCACACAGATGCCAAGAGGCAACTGGTGGGATTCTCAAAAGCATCTACTGCCTGATTCACACTAACTTTAACAGTAACCGAGTACATGAGTGATTTTTTCTTTTAGAATCCAAAAATTCATCTGTCCACATCTTTACTTGTCTAAATGCCTTTAAAATTCTGACCTGAAGTGTCTTGCCCAAAGTCGTAATACAAGTCAATGGCATTATAATTTTCTCTAGGAAACCACTTAGCTCTCATATAACAGCATGGGAACTTAGACAAAAATATCACACTCCAAATAAACTTATATTAGGTAAGTGCAAACACAGAGGGATTTGAGCTCAGCGTGATTTATATTCATTCCAGCACCTATGAAAATCAAGCCTCAAGAAGTTTAGAAAGCAACTGATCTTTAAAATAAATGTTATTACTATTGATGTTTATACAGCATATGCCCTGCATTTCCTTAGAACAATAAAACCATCCGAGAAAATGCAGATCACATATGTACTGTGCTCCAATGAAGTATTTCACCTTCACAGTCTCTCTTTTAAGTTGTTAAGTTAAATAAATACATTCATGTGAAAGAAGTCTGCTTAAGGTCTATGAATTCACCATCTACCATGAGAATCATGAAGTGACATTTTGAGGGCTCAGACAGTTTTGGGCTTTTACTGGTTTTAATGACTACCATCTTGACTAACACACCAAGGACCAAACTGAGCACTTTAAAGGCTAAGAAGCAAGAGCTGCAGTCACTTGTATTTGAACAGCAGTATTCCTATCAAGGTTGGAACAAAAATATACCTGTTATACAGGGATGTATGCTGCACATTATCCAGCATGTTGCAACTTTCAGCCAAAATAATACTGTATGCAAACTAAAAAAAACCAGGGAATTTCCTACCTCTCCTGGGTACGGTCTCTTTATGCCCTGTATAGGCAAGGACTGGGGCCGGGGGCCCGGATAGGCTTGCTGAGGCATCCGCTGCCCATGGGTGCTGAAGGGACTCATTCCAGGAGGCCTAGGCTGGTTCATGCCCATAGGTGGCCCACTCATACTGGAAGGCGTCATTCCTGCTCCCATGCTTGCTGGGTTCATGTTGCCTGGCATAGAAGCAGGGCCACGAGGACCAGGCTGGTTCATAAACTGGTTGTTGTAAGCCTGAGTTGGACCCATCTGGAAAGAGGAACAAACCTTCAACGGAAGAAGAAGAAAAAAAAAAAAAGAATAAAATGCGACATGCATTTAAAATGGGAGGAGGGCTGAACATGCTTTTGGGGCAGGGAAAAAGGGACGGAGTTATGTCGCATTTTCCTTAAATGTTCTTCAACCTTTGATGGGTGGTGATGTTATTTATAATAAAAGTTCAGTTGGAATTGTACAAGGCATAAGAGAGACAGACAGAGACATTAGTCTATGGTGAGCAATTCAATCCTTTAAAGAGGCTAGTCTACTACTGTAAGGCAATGGGGTTAGGAAGTTGGCTTGGTAAATACAATTTCCAAGAGATTTTACTTCTTCATGTCACTGCGCATATGGGCCCATATACTTCGAAACTCACTGAGGGGTTTAAAAAAAAGGCAACGGGGGGAGAAAAAACTGAACTGATCAAACCCTCATTTATTTTAAGAAAAAATTATTACAGGAAGTCATCTCATGCTGGAGGGCTATGGATCACCAAATACGCATCTCTCATATAGCTGTTCTCACAGACAACCTTATTAAAAAGCGAGTAGCTTTTATCGTTGTTTCCTTGTCTAAATGGAGAAAAGAAACTACTTACTATAGTTGGCAATATTAAACAACTAATTACCCAAGCAGTACAAAGCCTATTCCAAGATTCTGGAACATCTCACTGGGTACCATGTCTAAAAGTTCACAGGGCAGCAATAATACATCACGTTAGATATGGCTGTAACTTTGGCTAATTTTGATTGTTTTAAGTGTCAATCTCCAAACTACAAAATACAGGTAGGCAACACGTATTGAGGAAAACACCAGGCACGTCGGTGGTTGACTTGTACCCACATACACACATTCCAGCAGCCTCTCAGAAGCATTTATAAGCATATCCATGCACAAAAAATAGGGTAGGCACCCTAAGAAGCAGGGGAGTAGGGAGAACGCACTCCCTGTAATGGTCCAAATTGGGCAGGTATGAAGGCATGAGAGTTACTCTCTTACCGGTCCATATTGGTTCATGTCCTTGTTCTGTGTTTCCTGAAGGGCTGCCACGGTGGCTGTAGCTGTAGCTGTCGCTGTAGCAGCTGCAGCTGCAACCGCAGCAGCGGCGGCCGCAGCAGCTGGCTGGGTGAAATCTGCCGGTGGCCTCGTATGTGGGGGGATCCCCATTCCTGCAGGTGTATTTGGGCCTCCAGGGTAACTAACAGGTAAAAAGAGAAAGAAAGGAAAAAAAAGAAAGAAAATTAAAATGTGACTAGTGCTCTGGGTTTAAATTTGAACTTCCGTCTGACCTCATCCGGAACTGTTCCAGGTGCGTAAATGGGATATAAGTGTTGCTCCAGTGCCACTGTCATTGGGGTGCCACCAGGGTTGCAAGGCACCACCTCAAGGTGTTTTGGGGGTTTTGAACCGCTTTGCCATTCTACAGCTTACTGAGAGGCTACACTGAAAACCTGAAAGTTAATACACGCTCCATTTCCCGATAGTTTAGAAGCAGACTTCACAGCAGCATGAGCAGATAGCTTCCTCCACAAGAGCATATTCATCTGTCTCAGTGGTAAATTTTACCAAATTTTGCCAAAGTTGTAAAAGATTTCCTCCTTGAACCTCAGCTGAAAGGCCAGGAGAGACCAGCTGCGATCAGCTCTTCTGGGTTCTTCACTAGGTACTTTGGCAAGTCCTACCCAGGCCTTCTATTGATCTTAAAACAGAAGAAACTTAACAATACCTTTCATACTCCCGGACCTCAACTATCTTTATAAAGACGGGTCAATATTGCTGTGTCCATTTTAGAGATGTTCATATCTAGTTACAGAAACTTTATGATTTGTTCAAGGTCACTTAGCAAGTCAGTGGCAGAGATGAACAGAGAGGTAAGTGTCCTGACTTCCAGGTTCATATTCTTCACACTAAACTGACTTTGAGGCTTTGCAGAGGGACCACAAGTAGTGTTTTCAGTTAAGCTGGACTTATCACCCTTATTTACAAGGGATCGGCATAGAAAGTCAAAATCTAACAAAACCCAGGCTATTAAATTTTGGCATATTTCACAAATGTAGCATTAACATCCCACAAATAAACAAACACTGCGACCATCTCTCTTAGTAGAAATCGTCACCCCCTAATTATGTTCACATTTTTGCTGTGGAGCACATCTTTTGCCAGAAATATCCCATGCATAGGAACTTCCTGGTGCCTAATATTCAAGCTTACTTCTCCATGCAGGCGAAGAAATTATACCATCAATACCTCTCTCATCCTGGCCTTATTAAATGTTAATTATTCCTAAGCCTGTGGTCTGTTTAACAATCTCTGTTAATTAAAACTTTATTTTGGGGGTTTATTAGAGCTAATTGATTGACCTAAGCCATTTCCATTTACCGTGATGAATTTCACTGCAGTCTGGGTAGCTGATTTCTGGAGCTGTAGAAGCAGTATGCACTTCAGTTAGCCAGCTACTGAGACTTTAAATAATCAAAATAAGCCCATGACACTTCTGTCAGGTCACTACAACAATAGGTTTCATCAACTACGTACATCAATTTTCCACCCCACATGAGTAAATCTTACCTCCCACCAAAACCTCCACTTCCAGGATAATTGGGTCGCCCATACATGCCCTGCTGTATGTATGGTTGAGTGGAGCCTGCCTTGGCTGAAAACTGTTGCTGCTGTCCAGCAAACTGAGGGGAATTGATTCCAGGGTTGCTGGTAGTCATCCCAGAAGCCATGGGATTTCCTGCTGGGTTCATAGGGTTGTTAGCATTTGCCATTGGATTTCCCAGCACCTGTGAGTAGAAATATGAGAATAAGGAGCTGTACCTTGAATTACTTCAAGCAAACTGCTTGAAGTTAAGCTGATTTGCTGGAATCAATGCATTACAACATAACCATCCTATACTCTGAACAGCAGATGTGTACACCTCATTGAAGTCTAGGTGCAATGGTTTCTGATGATCTTTCCTTTTGCCATTTCCAAACTAACATGAGTCTGATCTCTAACTCTCCTTCACAGGAGCTAGTCTGGATTCCATCTAGCTATTTTAAAAGTTACAATAAAGAACTGCTAGAACATGCTCTATAGGTGACAAGTTCATCTGATTAACAGAAAGCACTTTTTTATTTTTGATGCAGTACTTCAAAATGTCTTGCAGATATTCAGTCCCACAGGCACACTGTAAAGGATATTACAGATGCAAAAAGTATTTCAACAACTTAATCCATTCTTGAATCTAAATCTCTCTAAAGTGCACAAAAGTCTGTCTGTTAGTTTTAGTACTTCTTAGGGAACAAAACACTGTTCTGTTTTTAAAAGCACCAGGTTTGCTTGTTGGAAGCATTTTTTTAATTGAACCAAAAATGGTGTGGTGCCCATTGAGAAAGAAGCATGATGGTTCACGGATTACTTCCATGGAAATCTCTTGTGATTTGGGAAGAAATTTAGTGGTCACAATTTTTGCAAAAGGCCAAGCCACACCTCAGTGTTGAGTTCATCTGCCTTTGGAATTTGTGACCTGGGATCTGTGAGCCCAGCTCTTCGTCCCTTTCCCTCGAGGAGCAGGAAGACTTACAGGAAACTGTGCCATTTGTCTCAACATACTCAGAGCAGCTATAACCAAACTTCATGTTTCAGAGCTTCACCCTTTCCGTGCAGTGACTCAGAAGAAAGCATTTTCTTCTTTTCACCAAAGCACTTTTTTCCTCATATTGCACATTCCTCTGAAGTGTCATGAAGAGTTTAAATAACACAGCAGTGTCTCAAGATAGTACAAAACAATCTGAGCCAAATATTTTTTATTATTTTTTTTTTAAGTGTGAAAAGCTTCCACAGAAAACACTAACTCCATTTTCTGCCCAATGCTGCTCCAGTTCTACTTGTTAATATTTACTCAGTTACTTCTTTCCTGGATGCGGTACCTTTTCTTTTAAGATGTCAAAAAGAAATCAACAATAATAGATGATATTACAGATCTGGTAACTGTTACCTACCTTTACTTTTTGAACAAAGTTTTTGCTACAACTAGTGCTTATGTAACTGTCATATGGGTACCTATGTGACTTGGTCCCAAAATAATGTCTTTTATTTTTTAAATGGCTCAATCCACAATGAAATTATTATTTTTTCCTAACCAAAATATTTTTTTCCTAACCAAAAGGGAGAAAAAAATGCAGAAGAATATCATATGGAATCTAATGATGCTTAATTTGAAAAAAGGTAGAAAAGTCAGGTTATATTTATGTACCATTTGCACACATAACACATGGTGATGTGTTCAGGGCACTTCATCCACGGTATAAGAACAGGATAGAGTGTCTGAGAGTGCGATTTGTGCCACATCCCTTGGAGAGCACACTATCACAGATAATTGGCGTAAGTCTCTTTTGTTAAAGCTGCATCTCTATATAGCATAATTCAATATGCACTGGAGAAGAAGAAGAGAACTAAGGACAGAGAACAGAATAAAAATCCAATTAATATGGCTCTGGAAACCAGGAGATCATGCTTTTGCTCCAATGCATACTGAAATATTCTTTGCAAAGTAAGGCAGTATTAACAGGAGAGTCTGAGGATGGCACAACCCTGTAGCCGGTAGTTACAGCCTCAGCATTGAGGCAGAGCTGGCAGAGAACTCAAAAGCCTGCTACTAGTACAACACAACCCTGGGTAAAACCGACAGTAACTGCAACGTTGTAAATCTAGCTAGAAAATGTATTTTTATTGAAACAACTCTTCAAATTCAATCTGAAATTCCCAAGAGGTCTGGGATTACCCCAAACCATGCTTTTAGTGTTAAAACCGTACAGCACAAAATACGTGCTAAACCCTAGCTTGACATTTCCACGCAGCTGAGTTGCTGACTCAAGCTCTCACACACCTCCTTTCTGAGACCACCAAAGCAAACACTGTTGGAAAAAAATGCAGCATGCATGACAAACAAAACACAGCCGTCATTCCTGAGCATACAGGTATTTTCCAAAAAACTTCTAATTTTGCAAACGTGACTCAAAATGCATAACTGGGGGAGGGAGCATAAACCAAGCTTACCTGGCTTTGAGAGGTATTAGTCACACCCCATACTGTGGTGACCACTGATAAAGAACCTGGTGGCTGGTTGGTATTTTGCTGCCAAGGAACAGAATCATAAGGGAAAGACCCATCACTGTAAAAACAAAGGTACGAGAGAGTGAGCTTTCAGAAACTGAAATAGTGGGAAGTTGCTAGTGGGCAAAAGGGGATTAATACTTGGCATGACTTTAACTCCCTGCTCCTTTTTTCATTATTAGCCTAGTACTCTTAAAGGCATGCTGCTTTTTCTTTTTCTTATTAATAGCAACGTGACCATATCAAAACAACATTGAATTAATGAGTTCCTTGACTTCAGGATGGAGAAAATATATTGAAATATAGGAATTTTACCATAGAGGTCTGCTACTAATCAAAGTAAAAATAAACTCACAGGTAGAGTTTCAAACAAGGACACTATGCAAGTTGCTCAGAAGCACTTGTTTTTTTGCAATCCATCTCAAGCTCTTCAACAATCACTGCTTCAGCTGCCTCATATCAATTCAATTAGATTTGGAGACTAGACTGCAGCTCAACTGTCTGCACTGGGTCCCCAAATGGCCAGAAGAGCCTTGAAGGAATAGCAGTTCAACATCATTTTGAAAACTAAATTGAAATTCAGATGGCGTTCTACCACACGATGGATAAGCTGCATGCCAAAAACAGTATTAGCTAATCAGCATTCTAGAAAATCAACTGCAGATATACAACACATCTTTCAGATAAATACATGGATGAGAGGACTGGGTTTTTCCATAAGCTTTGTCCACAGACATGAGCAAACATGTCTTGGAGTTCTTTTCATATGAAAGCTTTGGTGATTGCAAAATGAACATAGGCTATGTATTTCAAATTAAAACAATACATACATCTAATAGAATTAATGATATATGTTAAATCCAGTGAAAGTAACTGTTAATCCCCAACTGTAAAATACATCCCACTGAAAGTTGCTGGTTCTCGTATTATTAATTTGTAAATGTGACTTCTATTTGTATATATGCACACATACACACACATGAATTTTCCGCATCTGTATATAAATCATTTAAAATACACACACATCACACTTTAATTTTCAAAAGACGCTGCCCAGTACTTCACATCAAGAATTGCATTTTGGGTTGAATTACCAGCTATCACGGACATTCCAGAGGGGGCTGCCTTGCCCCCCAAATCCACGTGGGCTCTATGAGCACTGTACCTGAGCACTGCAAAACCTGCACTACGAAGTGCTGTGTAATTAACTCACGTGACACATGGAGAGACAACCAACCCGCCAAGGTCTTAAGAGCAGCTCTGTGGCAGAGCAGGGAGCTGACTCTCCCGCATCCCCTAGCCTAGGCCTGGGCCTAGGCCTGGGCTAGTGCCCTGGGCTTGGCCCGCTCCTCCTCCCGTCTATGCCGTCCGTGTGCCAAAATCAGGGACTACACAGGTTTTTGCTCTTTAGCCTGTTCACAAAACCTAGTGTAGATCATTTAAGAATAGCAATGGCATTGCACAAAGAACTGTGTGTGCATGTGCTAAAAATCGGCCTATGTCTGGAGTGACTGATAACCTAATATTAGCAACAGCAATGTGTAAGTTAAAATGAAATAACAAATACATTTTACAAACAACTAGCAAATTTCAGACAAATTCCTTAATGCTGTGTCAGCACAACAGCATTGTATTAGAGCGTAACTATGAATTTAAACTGACCAATTTGTTTCAAAATACCTAAACTGAATTATATAATAATGAAATCATTAAAAAATCAAAATGAATTATATTAGGGAAAAGAATAATTCCCCTTAACAAATAATTAGGGAAAATGAATGGAAAACAGTAATTCTACATAGGATGCATGACATGTAATGTTTACCTTGACAGCATCTAAATAAAACCAAGGGGGAATAAGGGTATATTTTACACCTTGCAATCAGCAAGTCCTCTTAGTCCATTTGTCTTTAAAATCTTTTCTCTCAGAAGGCTAACAATCTTCCTAATCTCATTTAAAGTCTCAGACAATGGCTTCAGTGCCTGATATTTGCAAGTGACGCAATGTTTAAGCAAGTCCCCTTCATCACTGTGGAGACAGCTGATGACTAACCCAGAATTTGTGACTACTATGAAGCCTTCCTCTTTTTTTACTGCTCTGAATGATACCTCCTTCTCTGACTCTTTTTGATGATGTCTGTTCTGTGTGGGTTTTTTTTTTCCTAGATATTTACGTCATGTTTGAGTTATTATAGACTTGGGTGACTATAAGGAAGCTCTTGCCATGACATAAGTAGTTGAAGAACTCACTGCAGCCAGTACTCCATATTCCCCACTGATTTCCTATGGACAGGTGACAGCACCTGGGGGGCAAAGCAAGTATTTCACATGCATTCCAGTAAATAAGAAGGTAATGATAGGCAGGGATCAAACCACTAAGTCACTGAAAATCCTTCTAATGCACACACCCCGTATGTTATGTACGCATAATCAGACTTTGAGCTAGTGATGCCTTAGCCTACTATTAAAAAGTTGTATCTGTTTCTTCTCTTTCTTCGCCCCAAAGCAGGCTCTCTTACCCACTCCTCTCCTATAGAGTACACAGAAGAGAATTCATATATTATTCATCCAGACTTTCCAACTAGAAAGTCACAGCATTGTTTAGTGGAAAGCTGCACTGGGCTCTCGAAGATTATACGATCACTTCATCTAATTATAATGAAGAGTAAATCACTCAATTTTTACTCTGCTACAGAACTGTTACAATGGGAGACCTCTTCAGAAACCATATTGTTGACATATGACAGAAGTCTCCAGAATAGGAAACCCAGCATAACACAAGAAAGCCAGAAAAGACGACCAAGCATTGAATCACATGACTGTTCCATTGTCCAACGCAGCATTTAGCTTTAAATCAAAGATAACATTAGTATCAGAAATTATGGCGACGTGTGTCTTGCAGAACATCAGCTGTACACCCTAACATACCCCTCCGGAGCTACACCTCCTGCCACACAAGCTTCACAGCAGTTACCGCAATGAGAAAAACGTGGAATTTGGCGGGTTTGCCAAATAACGTGGTACTCTGGCCCCTCGCCTGCTGTACGCGGGCCAGACTGTGACTTTCGCCATACTAACAGGGAAGAAGCTGCTGCTCAGAACGCTTCTATGGTTTTAAGCAATAGGTTATGCTGAAACACCTGCCACTTAACTTAAGGATTACTTGCCCCTCCTCTTCTTCATTCTTTCAACTTACATTTCTGTCCTTAGACAACCAAAAGGAATATTTTCAGCATCCAAGGAAAATCCATGCAAGTATTGTACTGAAACATGACCAATCCAACTGCCATTTTCGAAAGAATTGTCTTCTCCTCTGTCATCACACAGTTGTGAACCACTCTGAAATCCCTTTCTTTAAACTTGAAAATGGCAGCTGGTAGAGAAAAGATCCTCCACCTTTCCAGCCAAAGAGAAATGCTGCCCACAGCACTGTTCCTGTTGAGCACTACAAGGGTAATTAAGTCTCTGATTACACCCTGGAGGGCAGTGAGTCAGTTTGGGCTCAGCTGGAGTCCACTAAAAGAGTATTGACTATATTTATAATAGTGTTAATGAACCTATACCTACTACTGGTCAGCATTAAAGGCCAAACAGCAGAGGAAGCCATAGAGCAAAGAGGAAGAGATGAAGGGAAATTACTTCTCAAACTATGATGTAGTGAAACTGCAATCAAGGAATAAGAAGGAAGGATTTCTTAGCTGCTAGCAAATGTACTAAAACCACTGGTCATGCAACACTAGTGTCAGAGAATGAGTTACTATTTAGGCCTAAACAACTTCTCTAAATCCCACTACTAGAAAAACAGAACCAAGCAGATGTCTGGCTTCTTTGGAATAGTTACAGATTTCACGTCAGACACATCGTTAGCTAATTCCATTAAAAGTTGCTTAATACTAAGAGTGCTCCATATAGTATATTAAAACTAGAGAATTGCTGTAATACATGCATAATTTGCAGCATTATTTGAAAATGCCTTATTTTAAATATGCTTACATAACTGAAACTAGTTGTCATTAATGCTATTGTATGTGCATCTGATACTGTGTTCACATATGTATCTGCAGCGACTGAGGAAGAGGAGATTCAGGTCAGTCCATGAGGCATGCACCCTCACAGCATTGATAATTTACATATTGTGGAGGAGGGCAAAAACTGAAGTAATACCTTGCCTGATAATTTTCCACATCGCTTGTTGAGAAGGGCAGATGACTAAAACATTACATTTATAAAGCTTCTATCTCTGGTTTAAACACAGAAAATCTACCGACTGCTACAGAAAAGCATCGGATGTTGGCTTTGTCAACAAGCCTGCTCACTCCAATCGCTGGCATCAAGCTTCACACAGCTGGGCCCTCAGCGACTACTTGCTGTCCTCTACGCTCAAGCCAACTTCATGAGTTTTGGAGGGATCTTCAATGTTTCTCAAGAGCAGTCATTTCACCCCACCATGGTGCGATGGCTTAAAATGGTAGCTGGCACGCATACGTAGTCCCTTAGCTCTACTAAGTACACCAGAACTGCTTCAGGGGACAGCGGCAGGAGCAGGGAATGACCAGGATGACAATGACCAGCATTTCTCCCGCAGCGGCAGACATCTGGAGAGGAGCACACACCTGGCAACAGGCAGCGAACTCCCTGAGCTCGAACCAAGCCTAACGCGCCTTTACAGCCATGCATGGTTCAAAACCACAACAGCCCAAACAGAGACCACAGCTGGGACTGCCAACTTGCTGCTCACGCGGGGGCCCGTGGCAGCACCCCTCTGCCTCCGTGCCGCTCAGCCCCTCCGAGCCCTGCGGTCAGGGTGCCCAGCACCCTGCGGCTGTATTCTTGGCTGGAGCCTCTAGGTGACACTACTTTAATGCAAACTACAAAACAATAAATTACCCAACAAGACTCCTTGCTCCTCCTCTCCCTCCCTTCTTTTCCCCCAGAGATCCCGTCCATCCTCAGCAACCCCCTGCCCACAGATACCACAATCAGAGCAGAAATATGGCCCTTCCTGACGGCAGCACCAGGGCATGCAGTTCGTACCCCACGCTGTCTCACGGAGCCACACAGTTTTACTCGCTTTCATTCAGGCTTACTTTCTGTTTTACTTGGGTTTCCTCAGTGAATACCACTCACACAGCTTTAATTAATAACATGGGTTCAGTTAGCAATCCTTCTTGATCAGGGCACCACTATGATCTTATTTTAAGCATATGCTTATTTAAGAAAAGACCGTTTTGCATGGTGCAGGGCATACATTGAAATCAAACAGTTTTTTCAGTGTGTTCATGTTATGGAATAGGCATTAACATCACTACATTTCTATACTTTTCTTATTTAACAACTACAACCTAACAACTTCTTTAAAAATGAAATCCCAAGAATGGACAGAACACTGTTAGCAGTTTCCTGCAATGCTAACACGCTCCAGGAAGGACCTCGGCTTCCCCCCACCCCCATTTTAATAAGCTAGGAGTCTCTTACAATCTACTCCTAAATAACCATTCAAATAGATTTTTAAAATTTCATTTATTTATGGTCAAATTTCCCCTGAAAATACACTTGACCTTGACTACTACTTTGAAAAAACAATGCAACAGCGGAAAACTAAGATCTTGTTTCTGCTTAGTGGCAATCAAAAACATTTCAGATACCTGATTTTGTTTTGTTTCATTTTTAACAAAACCCCAGACCTTTAGAAGGAAGCAACTGAATTCTCATTTTTCACTAAGAATTTTCTCATGGGAACAAAACCAATACACCATCTCCATACGCCCAGAGTGTTTGGCCAAAGTGTTTTAATTTAAACACTTGAAACTAGTTTAAGTTGGAATACTTTAAACTAGCTTTTAGTTTAGTTCACAGATACGAGAAAGCATTACTATCAAAAATTTTCTTACGATACAAAATTTAACCAAGTTATCGCTGTCTGTGCTGTGTTCTTCTATACACTGCAGAAAGTGCCCTACACAACTCATTCCCTGCGCACAGAGGAATAGGGCACAGCAAGCAAACACCAGCGGAGAAAGGATATGACCACCACTTAGAGTCAACAAGGAAATATTAACAGATACCATAAAGACGACAAACAATAACGATCTCTGCACATCACCCGCTACCATAAAGGAAGCTAAAAGCCAACTTTGTGTACAGGTACCCTACTGTGCTTATATTAAAGACGAGGGGAAAAAAGTGAGGGTAGTATAGTACGTGTGAATACTAATGCTGGCTTTGGATAAGCTGCAATAATTTACTTTTGACTAATGAAACCCTAGGTGATGCATCTCTTCCTCAAACACATGCCTTATTCCATATTACTTGCACAAGTTTAAAGGCCACTGGCATAAATTGAGGCTCCATTGCATAATTCGCTAAACAAATACATCAGAGAGGGTCCTGTCCAAATCACCAGCTGCATTTATGTGCTGTGAATGTTAAAAAAGTTACTTTTGAAGTGTTTTGCAAAATGTTTTTTATTTCCATCCACTTCTTAGTCGTATGACTCCAAACCTTCACACCTGACAGAGAAAGTACACAACCTCCCAAATCATCCCCACAAAATCTCTTAAGCCTGTTATGTCCCTCCAGTCTTTCCACCTAGATGAATATGGTCTCTAACCCTTTGGAAGGCTTTAATTCTCCCACCTCCAAAAGCACAGCGCATCTGTACCTAGCCCTTCCCTGCTAAGACAAAATTACCTCCAGCCTCGTTGCAGTACTGAGAGTTGCCTTTGCCAGGCCACGAGCAATACAGACTGAAGGGCAAGACTGCAAGCGGTTAGGAACTTCTTAATTCAGTGTAGAAGAAGGAAGACTGTTTCGGGGCAAGCTGCCTGAAAAAATGAAAACACTCTGAAACTGTCCTAGGTGAAGGAAACGGCCAAAAGGTGACAGAAGCATGCACTTTATCAGGCTCACAGTTTAGATAGCACCTGCAGATAGCAGGTGGCTCTCACCGTGGCCTCGAATCTCTGTAAACACCAACGCACGTTTGTAAGAACCATTTAAGTAACCGCACGCACCCACAATCCAGGCACTCGCGTGGAAACTGGTGCTGCAAAACTAACCTGCCGTTCAGCAGGTGACCGAGCACCTCTGGGAGCCGAGAGCCTTTAACTTTTCTTCGCAGCCCTGACCAGGCCCGTGAGGCCGGTCTGACCTATGTACCGCACCGGGGGGAACGCGGCCTCCCAGCTCGCGCCCGGCTGCTCAGGTCAGCTGTGACACGCTCGCTACTGCTTCGTGGCGCCTCACACTCCACGAGCCGTCTGAGTAGCTTCAGAGACGTGCCTGCAAGTGCGATGCTACTCAGCAAGAGTTCGGGCATCAGAATCTGACCCCTGAAATCACAAGACGCGTCAGGCCAAGTAATTAAATTAACACAGAGGTTTCTGACCCTGCAAGCACCCACGCCCCCCTCCACACGCGCACTCCTGCAATGTCACAGCCTTCACGCATGTCCACACACGTGTGCGTGCGCACGCACAGACACAGAGCTAACGCAACTTACTGCTGTCCGTGTGGCACAAACCATCACAGCTACGCAGGTAAGAAACAAAACTGCTACTGAAACCCGCTCCCGCCTCAGAAGAAGCCGAAGGGGTTATCACCAGCTGACATTATGGGACTACGGCATTCCTCTGATCAAAGAAAACAGGATTAAAGCATCACACCCGGTTCTATTGTCACACGAGTAGCCCATGCAATGCATTACTACAGCCCAGATTACAGCCACAAAAATCCACCGGTAACGGCCCTGTTATTAACATGCCACCTGTTACCTTTTCCAAAATGCTGAAATTATCTTATGACCGTTTTCAGCTTGACAAATGCAGTTTAACCTTTACTGCATCCCTCGGCACAGAGCCGCTCCGTCCATGTCTGGCGAGCTCACGTGTGCCGGAATGCAGCCCGCGTCCTCAGCTCCCCCCGCCACGAGGCTCCATCCTGCTCGGCTTCACCGAGGTACCTGGGCGTCCATATCCGGCTGCTCCCGCACCACAGAAAACACACCCACCCAGCCTGCTACCATTGCCCGTTGCCGTGGTAATCCGAGTGCCCGGGTGCTCGCTGAGTATCGGCGAACGAGACTCGCATTGTTCGCGGCGCGGCTGCTATGCTAACGGGAGATAATGGCAGCCAGAAGACTCCTTTTGTTCCCGGCTCCGCTGTTTGCTCACAGCGCCCCGAGGTCAGCGGCTGCCACGGCGCCGGGGAAGGAGCCGCCGCACGCGCGAGCAGAGCCGCTCCCGCCCCGCTGCGCGCCGGGACACGCGGCGGCGGGGCACGGGCAGCGCCGCAGTGGCGCCCGCGGGCGGTGCGGCGGCGGCGAGGAGGCAGATTTGACGGACTCGCGCTTCCCCGATCTGAGACGAGGCTGATTTACGCTCCCGGGGAGCGGCGGGGGGGGGGGGGGGGAATAAAAAAACCCAGCGCTTTCTCCGGCGGGGGCGGGGAGCCCGGCGGGAACGCCACCCCGGCGGCCGGGGCCGGCGGGGACCAGGGCGCTCGGCGAGCAGCCGCCGCCCCGCGCCCGCGGCCCGGAGCCGCCCGCCCCGGCGGAGCAGCGCGGCCCGCCCCGGCACGCCGCCGCGGGGCGGGGGAGCCGCGAGGGGCGGCCGGGGCGGCGCTGCCGGGCGCGGGGAGACGCCGGGGCCGCGGCCCGGGGCGGGCGGTGGCGGGGCCCGGCCGGCGCCTCCCCGCCGCCCGCAGCAGGAGCCGGCTCGCTGCAGCCCGCCCGCACCTCGCCGCTCCGCTGCCCCCGCGGGCGGCTGGCGGGCTCCGGCCGGCGAGCGGTCTGCGCCGCTGCCGCTAGCGGAAAGCGGCCAGCGACCGCAGCAAGGTTTCTGCCCGCCTCAGGAAAAGCGCTAGGGAAGCCCTCCACCGCTGCAGGCAGCAACGGCGAGTCCCTCTCCTTCCCGCTGTGCTACTGCAAGGGACCCGAGAACCCAAGCACGGGGACAGCAGGGATAAAAAAAGGACAAATTCATGTATCTTTTATCATCCGCTTTCTTACTGAGAAATGCTGTCACATTTTCAGCTAAACGAATTAATTGGAGATATTTGTAAAGAAAAGGCACCAAGAAAAATATCAGGTTCTAGGCAAAAAAACCCCAAACCTCAAATGCAACAACACAGGGCTGTGTTAGTCATAGTGTGTATCCAAAAAGAACAGAAATCCAAAACCCAAATGCATTTGACACCATTTAGGCTGGAGATTATTTTTCCCACTCCGCTGAGATTTGGAAGCGCAGCCAGCCCGCAGCTCCCTGCCCGCCCCGAGCCCCTGCCACCGCCAGCCTGGCAGGCCCCAGCGCAGCGGCCCTGCTCCCGCGAGCTGGCCCTCCCCGCGCCCGGACGCCTTTGGGAATGAAAGTGAAACGCAAGCTAACGCTGTAGCGGTCGAAGAGCACTGCTGACTCCAGTCCGACGTTCCTGAGCCAAAGGTGCTCGATTCCCTTAAAAGACTCTCAAAGATTTTAATGAGTTTTGCATCAAAGAGCTGGGTGAAGTGTAGCTTTCAGCGTCGCCACATGGTTACCATGCTGGCAGGCAAAACTGGCAAAAACTGGGGATGTTGCCACAGCTGAATGCCATCCCAGATGTGTTGGTCTCACCAACGGTTCACAGAGGGAACTGTCCCAACGCCCGGGAAGAGCAAAATCACCTAGTCTCAGCCCAAATCACCTGCTTTGAAAGCAGCCCTCAAGTAAAGAGCGCTATACTACTGTGATAATCGCTAACCACTAAATTACAATCAATTAGACATTTTTAGAAATTAGCTGTTTAATATGCCCCAAACACTAGGACAGTAATTCCTTTTCTAAAGATGCTGGTCATTATATTTTGAAAACTGGTATAGACAGGGCAAAGCCTGAGAAGGTCAGATTTTGCCTCAGTCAGCAAATGTACTTTAAATAATATTTACCTAGTCTTTATCAGGATTTTTAAAATATCAGCTGATACTTTTTAATAAAAACAAAATTTCTCAAGACAAACCCCAAACTTTTTGTCTAATATACACAAAGCTTAGAGAAAAAACCTCTTACGCTTACACTTACACGTACCTATCAGATAACAACACAGTATATTAGCAGTGTATTACACCTACTGCAGTAGCACTTAACTCGGACACTCTGATCAATACAGAAGCCCTGTTTTGACACTTGTGCAAGGCGCTGTACACACAATAAAAGAGAAAGATCATCCTTGTCCCAAACCTCTCATGCAGCACAGGAAGAGTATATATTTCAAGAGAATTTAAGCTGCCCATTATTGTTTGCGGAGTTTGTGTCTCTCAGTCTCTCCTTTTGCCACAAGAACTTACCACAAAATTATCGCACCTAAAATGAAATGCAAACTTTTCACATAAAAGTGATACAAGTTTAATCCTTAACACCCAGAGGTTACACACAACCAATTTTCAACTAGCCAGCACCAATCTTGGAGCTTTTAGCTCCAATGTTTCAAGTTTTTCTTCCAGTTCCTCCCCATGAGCACAGAGCACGCTGAATCCAACTTTAACGGTGCTCGCAGCGGGCGAGACGGGCCACGGGGCTTGGGAAAATACTCTCAAGCAATTACAGTTCTGTCTTGACAATGCTCACAGGCTACGGAGCCGGCCGGCCTTAACACCGCTCTGAACAAGTTTTGTGTTGGTCTTCCTTTATGTAATGCTATTTTTGCAGAAACTTTTTGGGATTCTGAACTTTTCCCTTGTCTTCTCCTGATGGTGGAGTTTAACGCTTCTCCTTGGTTTGAAAGACAGAAGGAAAAAGCGACTGCTCTTGCAAAATCAGGAGTAACACAGGTTGCTTTACTGGGTGTATTCTTTTATATTAGGATTTGCCATCTGTTCAGTCCCTAATTACATTTATTTCATAATTTCACAAACAAAAAGATGAAAAGATTTAGAAACAATCTTATTTTTCCCCTTAATGCTACTGAATTCTTTCGCAAAGACTGTTCCTGTACACTATGTGCAGTAACGATGGGATCCCCGGCTGCAAACCGATGTGCAGAACAGGCACAACTGCCTTGTTTTCATAAGGGACTGCACGCCGTACCTGACCTTTCTCTCTAACCCCTTCCCTCATCCAGACATTCTAAAAGGGACTATCACTGTCAGCCAAAACTGCCTATGATTGCAAAATTGAACAGGCAGCAACCTTCGCAGAAACTTTGAAAAAGTTTCTACCCGTCGGTTAGAGCTGGATGACTTCTGATCCGTAACAAACCACACACAGGAGAGGATCCGAACCACCCAGTAAAAATTCAGGTGCAGAACGGTAACTCTCTTCCAAGAGCTCCTACCAATACTGTCTGCTCAGCTGTTAGTTAGGTTTAAATGGGAAAAGAAAGGGACAGGACAAACACTAACAATAGGGACCCCTGTAAAGCAAGTCTAACCAATAAATGGTATTTATAGCAATTACCCGGACATAAAACAATAATAACAACAAATAAAGCACCTACTGTAACACAATTTGATCTGCTGTTTAATTTTATCAACATATCTGACACAAAGTAATCTGTATTAAAAATAACTTTATCTTTGTACTTTAATCAATCTTGACTGCCCTATGCAGAAATTAGTATTATTCAGTCACTAGCTGCAAGACATGTGCCAATTAATTAATTAATATGGAACACCAATATTTGTAACAAGAGAGAAGATAATATGAACCCAAAGAATACTCAGGAAAACACATCAGACTACAACGAACGGCTGTGTATTTTCAGGTGTTTACATTGACAAAGTAAGCGTTATCACAAGCTATGCAAGCGATGAAAAGCCTCCTAGCACTTGGATGGGTCTGATCCATCTTAAACTGATCCATCTTAAACTGAGTTTGACAGGAGCTGTGCCCCTTTAAACCAAGATTCAATTTGGTCCACATGTAATGAGGTCCACCACGTAATGCAATAAGGTGTTAAGCGGGGACCTGATCGAAGTAAAAGAAGGCATTAAAATGACAATAATTTGTACTTACTAACACCATTTACCAGAGATCTTAAATTACCTTATAAATATTAAGTAAAAATCAACCACCTTGAGCAGTATCTGTTATTACAGACATTATGACAGATTTGAAAAATATAATACAGAGAAGTTGCACCGCTCCCTGAGAGGCTGAAAGCACGAAATTCCATCCCTGTGCAGAAGGCCAGCCCAAAGACTACGGCTCTCCTTAAGCCCCCCGTAAATCCTTTTAGTAGGACTTAAATTAGAAGTTACACAGGATCGAGGAGGTGGAGAGGTCTCATACTGGTCCTCAGCATAGGAATAAAGTTTACCCACATGAATCAGTAAAAAGGGTCTAAAAATGAATGAATCTCACATTCAGTTTTGAGCTAACTATTCTTGCACTGTGCTGACTTTAGCAGAGAGAAGAACTCAGTTGCTCTTTGAGACTCCAGTGTTCGCTTTGTTCATGAAGCACAGTGGACGCACGCAAAGCACAGCGTCTGTCCCAAGGAGCTCGCCGCTGAACCAACCACACTGCGTCAGCACACGGAGAGCGGCATCTTTTCCTTTCCTTCACGGGTATTTCACTGAACTCTGTGTTATACATGCAACCCGCATACTGATTTAACACTTGATCACTCTATTATTAATGAAAAACACTGAATTAAAAAATAAATTAGCACAGTTTCTAATTCTGCAAGCATTTTTTGCATGTGTGCAAATCCCTATATGCCGTATATTCTGCTCTCCACAAGTACGTTTGACCAATAGGATCACTGTCAAAGCCCTTGTAGATCTGGCTACTTCAGTTTTCTCCCACAACTCAATTCACTTTTCCAAAA
The DNA here is from genome assembly GCF_036370855.1 of Dromaius novaehollandiae. Lineage (NCBI taxonomy): Eukaryota > Metazoa > Chordata > Aves > Casuariiformes > Dromaiidae > Dromaius > Dromaius novaehollandiae. Next base: position 19,694,745 of record NC_088103.1, read on the forward strand.
TAAAAAAAACCCTGAGTTCCTTCTAATGTACGTGTCTACAGTGTTTTAAATATGAATCCTTAGACTCAGATTCTTGTGATACATTCTTGAGTCAGAATTTATTATAGCTCGCTGAGGCAAGTTTCAACTCAGAGACAACACAGTTGTGTTTCTGTAGTGCCCAATATAATGGGATTCTAGTCCATGACTAGAGTTATTAGTAATTTCATTGCTAGTAAAGGCAACAGCAGAAGAATCCCTGTTTTAAGTGCTTCAAGACAGTCTGACTATAGGGGAAGTTTTTTTCTCATCCAGTATTATTCAGCAGTTGACATATATGCTATGTTCCCTTTGTTAATCTATATAAGGCACCTGTTTATGCTCTGTTCTAACCTCACATCTAATGCTTTTATGACCTTACAAAGCAGCTAGCTACCTTAATTTCTCATAGGAAATACACAACATACATTTTTCTGGTTTGGATTCATACAGAAGCCTTGTGAATGTAAGCTTTGAGATGCTGCGGACTTTTAACACTAAGCTTTTGACCCAAGCATAATCTAATGCAGATACAAATGTTGCCTCATCAACAAATCACTGGGATTATACTTAACAGCTTTTCATCATCTATTTTATTCAAACAAACAGAAAATTCAGTTCTTCCCCACCCCACACTTCCCTGCTGTCTTACAGGACCAGTATAAAACTTCCATGAAAACAGACAATTCCAGCTGGAAAACAGTCTGAGCGCCACAAGATGTCTTGTTGTAATGTACCACCTGAGATAATCCGAAGCAGTCAGGATGTGGCCCAAATTCCAGATGAGGCAGCAGCCCACATGGAAGCAGCTCCATAGCTAGCAGCTATTCCAAACCCCCAAGATGTCACTGCAGCTACTGCAGATACGGAGTTATGCCACAGAAGTAATGTTGCTAGAGGGGTATCTCACAGGTAACAGCACTAACTTAGAGCTGGCTCCCAGCATCTTCTTCAATAAAGCATTTCAAGGTCAATACTCAAGAGAAACTCATAGGGATTGCCTAATACTGGATAGCATGTTCTACTCTTAGGTAGAAAACTGGATAACCCCGCATTGCCAGAAATGCTGGTAGAGGGTTTAGCAAGAGAGAGAATTTATACCTTGTCATGTGACAGCGTTTCAGTAGAGAACTGCCATGAAGGAAGAAGAAATGTGCCCTTCTTAACCAATAATATAATACATGGCCCCTGTGAGATAGGACAGTGCTTTCATCCTTACCCTACAGACAGTAGGGGAACAGATGTTAAAAGGTCAGATGAGAAGCAAGCATCTAAAAACAATAGAAAATATACTGAAGAGCGTGTATACGCTGCACCACATGTTTCTAAGCGGATTGACCACTAATTCCACCTTGACTTCTGCAAAAAGCTACTCCCGAGGGTAAAAATAAGTTATTTTAGAACAGAAGGTTTTCGCATTTTTATGAAGCATGTTTATACCCGGTCATTTCATAAGCAACTAAAAAAATAAGCAATCCAGGTGCTCTGAAAAGTCTGTGAGATCAGTTATACGAGAAAAGGATTTTATTCTCAAGGACTATAATAAAAGGCATTGAGGTCCCATGATTTTCCCATAAATAGAACAAAAATATAGGGGCAAGGGAGGGAAGAAAAAGTGTTTTCAAGAATTGAATTCCCAGATCCAAATGCACTGGTACAAAGATGAGTCAAATCCTTAAACTCAATTCTAACATGAACATTCAAGTTACATTATACTATCACAGTATCTAGGTACAGGGAATCTAAAGGAACATTAGCCTCATCTATGGTGTTATAATCCTTTACTAACAAAAATACCCTACATTTTGCCTAAAAACAATTTATATTATTGTGATTTTTTTTAATGTGATGTTGAAGGAAAGTAAAACTTGAAAACCACTTCCAGAAACAGAAAAGCATGAAATGAATGTTTGACCGTGTCTGTACTTATTCTCTAGCTTCTGCCTTGATCTAGGCTCTGTAGAGAAGACATACAACTGCTGTTTCCTCATGTGAAATAGTAATCAAAAGCTTCACATGTTTATTTAGTTTCTTCTCAGTGCCCTTTCATGCTCACTTTTTCTCTCAAGTAACATAACTGTTCTGTGACCCTCACCTGACAGAAGGTGGTACAGGCTGTTTATGGCTATGCCCAATATACAGTGGCCTTGCTCTAGCACAGCATTGCTAATTTACAATTTACAAAGCGGAACATCGGTGAAATGTTTTCAACCTCAAGAAAAGTCGCTTTGATTTAAATAAACAGTAGGAAAATGTCTGATGAGAGATGTAGAATTTTCTCCTTAAGGCACAACCTTAAGTTTGAAAGCTGAGTCTGCTAGACCTGAGCACAGATTAGAAGATGGACATGTCTTTTCACTGTGCACTGGGTAACAGCAAAGACAGAAACCGAACTTATTTAGTGCTTGCTGCAATTATAGATCCCCTGTTGTCCGCAGCGCTGTTCAGTGCGTGAAATGGTGCAGCTACCTCTGTCAATGGTAATAAGCACTTCAATTAAAAGGTCTGTCATGTATCCCATGGGTACATGCTTCCACGCCTACAGAGGGGGAGAGACTCACCTATGAGAGAGGGTGGGTTTCATGGAGCTCATAGAGTTCATGGGGGGTTGCATGGGTAGCTTCCCTGGAGGATCGTTCTGCCGGCTTTTCTGGTGGCGAAGCAGCAAGAGGCGTCCCAGCTCCTCACACCACGATGAGAGCAGCGCTGTGCAAACAGAACAAAACGACAGTAAGTGCACGACTGAATATCCAGTACAGCTGAGCGCGGACGCAAGCTACTGCAACTACACGAGTCACAAACTGAACAGACAAACCCCAGGAGTGAAAAGCCTGTCCACAAACCACCACTCACGTTATTATCCTATCAAATTGAGTCTGTAATTGCCCTACGCTATCATTATAATGTTTTTACACAAGTTACAAACATTCGGCACAGCCCAGGAGGCACGAGAGAACTTGTCTGAGCTGAGCAGCAAAGAGATGAGGAATGGACGAGGGACAAGACGTGGGATAGCTGTTATGAATGACAAAAGATGCAGAAGAATTCATTTCGCACTAATAGAAACATAACAAACCATACAGAAAACATCACTTGCAGAGGGGAGCAAAGAACAAGGTTCCCTTTTTGTTTAGCTATTTTTGTGCAATAGCTCAATTGGAGAAAACATGAAGAGAAACCCACGTGCTGAAATACATTTCCAAAACTACTATTAGCTACCAGTCTTGAACAGATAAACAAGATAACGTGGCCACACAAAGGTATGTATACAAAGTTAGGCACATAAATCTATATTTGAACCAGCACAACCCCTAAATGTGCGTTTCCACTGCGTGACTAATCTTCTGGTCAATGAGGGTACTTCTGTGCTTACAGAAAAACCATGCTTATGAACTATGATAGGCAGAGATTTCCTACAGAGACTAACAGCTTGTGCCTCCCTCTGCAGACACCACAGGGTTCATCATCTCTGGAAACGCGGCCTTTCCCTTCGGCACCTGCACTCGAAAACACCAGCCCACATTACAAAAGCCCAGTCCTCTGCGAGGACCAGAGCCCGTGGAAGGGAGGAGGGCTGAAACCCGGCCCCCGTGACTGCACCCCGCCAGGAGGCCACCCCCAAGCCTCCGCTGACACCTGGGCCTCCACCCTGCCCTTTCCACCCCGGAGCACAAGCGGCAGCGGTGGGAAGCTGCTCAGGCACGGCACAGCAGGGACGCGCTTCCCCGGGCCGAAGCGCAGGCCCACCGCAAGATGCTGCGCTGGAAGTAACGTTCCCAAGCGGGACTGCCTGGGGTTTCGCCTGCTTTAAAGTATGCTTTAGAAAAACCTCACAACAGTAAAATGTTTTGCATATAATGTTTTAACTGAGCACTTTGCTGAGGCGTTAGGAACCCCAAACAAAGCAACAGACTCTGTTAGAAGGTGAGAACTAGAAGGCCACTCAAAAACCAAACGGCCAGACTGGTTTAATGTGAGAAAGCTCTAACACATCACTTTAGGCTTGCTGGTTTAAATGAGACAAGTGTTGAATTCTCTAAAATCAGAGCTTTTACTTTCAATACTTGTTTTTCTAATGGTTATGTTTTAATCTAATACCATAATCATAAGCAATAGCAAAGCGTCATTTCTGGGTAAACCACCTATTTCCGGGCGATACTCAAAGGTATCTGCTAACAGACAATGATTAGAACAATTTCCAAAGGGACTAATTGTAAAGTCATATTTTTAGAAAAAAATAAGAACACCCATAAATATGATGTTTTCAGTATTAGAAGCAGCAACTGGAATTTTTTAGATATTTAATGGTGACACGGGACAAACCCTCGAAGCCCATACCATTCTTGTGAATTAATCACCCATCTGGACAAAGGAGAGGTAGTAATTTCATTGCATTTATCAGCTGCAAGGTCAAGAGCGGTGTTTAGGGAAGCATTTTAGTGCTCTGCTGTGAAAAAAAGGGGACACTGCTTCTTTATGTGACTAAAGATGGTCACTGTGCAATCGCGAGCCTCCCCGCAGGCTGCAGAGAGCTGGAGCCCCTTGGGCTCTCGGAAACGCTCCAGCAACGAGTGTCAGTCGAAGCTGCTTCTCTATTAGCCAAGGAATCTGTCAACAAGCATTTGATCAAATTATACTCACCTTTTATCCCTGGCATATCATTACTAACGTGCCAGCAGCAAAGCCCCCCCGCCCCGTTCGGGGCGCCCGGGGACGGAAGTCCCCGTCTCGCAGCGCTCCTCCGCGCAGGCCGCGGCCCCCGGGCCCCGAGGGGAGCAAGCCGAGCGCGCTGCCGACGCGACACGCAGCCATGTCAGAACAGCAGCGGGGGCTGAGCGCCGCCACAGCTGAGCGTAATTACCACGGTGTCAAATGGAAACCGTCCATCTTAAACGGGGCTCTGATGCAAGGAGGGAGCTGCTCCTCGTGCACGCGTATGTGCTCTTGACAAATAAGATAAAAAGCAACAACCTAATGGGTCTGAGGACACGAATCTGCAAACAAAAGCCATACCTGCCTCAAAAAAACGCAGCGCAACTCCCAGAAAAGGAATATGTCAATGAGATAACACAGCTTTGGTGAGGTGCAGATAAGAAAAGATGTTAATGAGTTATTATTATTACCAGTAGTGTCCAATACGCACGCTTATGAAGGTGAAACGTAAACTGTCGCAGCACAAAGAGGCCCTCACGGTGAGGCAGACACCTTCTGCAAACTATCTGCAGGGTACTCATGTTTTTAGAAACTGAGAGACCGAAGGTATAGAACGTAACAAATTTACTCATCCCTATCACAGCACTCATTACCGAGAGGTTTAACCTTTCCTCCCCCGGGACGTTTCGACTCATGTACCATGTATAATAACCGCTCCCGGCCCTGCACTGCTGTTTGTGCACGGAATGAAAACAGATCAGCTTGCAGCCGCCCCAAGTCCCTGCTCCACCTCTGCCCCCCGCCAAAGCTGGAGCAGGAACGTGCTGAACCGCTTTGCTCTCAGTCGCTCGCAGCGCTGGGACACCCTTCCCTCCTCCTTGCCCCATCTACCTCCCCTGGCCCTGGCTCCCTCTCGGTTCGGAGGATGAACGCGCAGCGCACACATCTGGTGCAGCTGGGCTCTGGAGAACATCACTTCCTGCGCTATTCAAGCAAGATGAAACAAACTGAAAATGAATTTACAGATTACACTATTCATCTTTAGTGTACTTAGTTACTGCTTTTTATGCTGACAGTATTAGGCACATCTCAACTCATTTACACTCAAAGCACGAGAAATTCAGTACCATACTATAATGAACAGATAAAGCAGCAAGCACAAAGGACAGCTACAGATGGTGCCAACAGTCAGTCTCTGCCTCTCACAGCACAGCCAAGCAGCTGCTTTTCTCCCCCCGCCATCCCTCCTCCTTGTAAAACAGGAGCACAGATTTTGCAGATGGACCATCCACACCGTCTCTCACAGCCTCTTGCTGCGGCAGTTTAATGATCAGATTTAAATCGTGTTCCTGTGCTGCATTGCTACAGGGCCCCTCGCACACGACGGCGGAGCTGCCCTGCTTAACTTCCCATCAACTGTTGCAATGGGGGAAACAAAAATCCTCTAAATAGGCACCCTCTCCCCATACACACTATGAGTGTAAAATACAGCCTGGTTAATAGACCAGAATTGACATTTTCATCCACTGTTCAGTCACAGAGGGCTTTGCCAGCTCATGCCAAAAGATGCATAATAATGGCAATCAAATGACGTGCTGACAGTTTAAGTGTATTCACACATTTATTTTGCTTAAAGGGACACACTCTGGGCTGATTGGTGCAATATTTGACCTACTTTTCTCCATTTGCAAAACCTGTACATTCTTAATGGGATTGCATTTGACTTTAAACATTGATGTATTTTCACAGGAATAAATCAATACCGATTTGCTAACAATGACTGCGTTAAAGAAACCAGCACCGAAATGAGCAGCTGCAGTCTTTGCATCTATGAAATGGAGAAAAACAAAAAAATTATAAATAGAAAAAATTTCAATTATAAGTAGCCAAAGGGCTTTCCAAAGGAAGTGCGAAGATATCCGTCCAGAGGCATTCAGCTTCCTGCCACCCAGCCCCATTTTCCTTTCTCCTCCCTCTAACGAGGACGCAAAGTCGCACGAGCGCCTCTGAGCACCGAATGTGACCAACCTCTCCCTAAAAACACTTACAAATACACACACAGAGCTGGCCACACTTGGTGACCTTCTGGACGTCTCCGATAGTTTTAAACCCTTTCATTTAAAACTCCTAACACAACCTGACAGCGTGTACACTGGGAGCAGGGGGAGGCAGAGGACTTCCCTGCTGTCAGCCCCAGTCGCATTGCAAGCATTGCGCTGCGACCACAGAGCCGAGCTTTGCTTGAAAGGGAAAGGAAGCAATCGTTATTTAATCCCTTGCCTCTAGGAGCCAGGTCTTTAAGAACTTGCCAAATATCACAAGATTTGCGACACAATTATTAGAATTGGCAACATCCCCTGATATTGTTCATTTCCTGTTAGGGTCCTTTTGTGCTGAAAAACTGCTATACGGGATAAAAAAAGAAAAAAGGTTTCCATCGAACACTCTGCAGTGCGTTTGATCAAAGCGCCGTATGTTTATAAATCAGAACTGCACCGGAGCAGAAGGCAGCGCTCCCAAGCCCGGCGGTGGTCAGCAGGAGCGCTGCTCCCGCGGGGGCGCGCGGGGCGCCCGGGCCGCGGAGCGGGGCCGCCCGGGGGGAGGTGCAGCCTGGGGCACCCCACGGCCCCCCGCAAGGAGAGCACAGCAGAGCGACCCACCACGAGGAGGGGGTGCGGGGAAAGGGGCCCGGGGAGCGGCGCTGCGGAGCCTCGCGTGCGGAGCAGGCCCGGGGAGGCGGGCTCGGCCCCGAGGGCCTCCGCTCGCGGCGCCGCACTGGGACCCAAGGAGGCTCTGCACCTGCACGGAGGGGGTTATGCCATCCACACGGGGCAGAGAAACGGGGCTTTGGCCAATTAAAATCAACTGCCTTCAAAAAACACCCGACTCCTCAGAAAGAAAAAACAATTAGCTCAAGTTGGGGAGAATGCATGGATAAAGCCCAAAGTGATGCCCAGTTTCTTGCAGCCTGCCTACAAATGCTTCCAGTGCCCCTGCATCCGCACACCAACGAGTACGTGACGGATGGTGGTGGTGCCCCTTGCAGCACGGCATATAGCCACGGTATTGAACGCTGGGTAGAGTCCATTATAATCCTTTTTGGGGAAGGGAACAGAAAGGGAACGGAAAATAGGCTAAGCAATCGATGCTGCCCGATAGATTCACTAATGCATTTCGTTAGCTGTATACACACCGCCATCAATAGCTGCAATCCCTGGACTGCCTGATTTAACTCAGCGCATCGCAGAGTGCTGTAGTAAGCGTCTGCGAGCGAATGAGCCAGTAGGCTCCCTAGAAAGCAAAATACAGAGAAGCGTGGTGCTAATCTATTTACCTATTATGATACCCTAGTATTAGTTACAGCTTATCACCTCGGTAAATCACCGTCTCTTGTTAGGGAACGTGCTTAAAGGTGCAGCAAACTGTTATTTACAGGCAGACACTATATTTACAGCTACAAAGGCAGGTGAGGAGGGGATAGGACAACAGCTCAGTAATTTCAATGCCTTCTGCTTCCCAGGAGACTGCTGGAGGAGCACAATAGGATTACCGCTTCCTTGCTGCAGTTAAGCTGCAGTGGATAGTTCAATAGGCAGCCTGGCAGACCTGTATTTCTTACTCACTGCAATGAAAGTATTAGGGGAAAAAAAGGATGGGTTTGATCTGGAGCAAACTATCTGTTCAGCTCCATCTCTCTGGCTTGTTTTTGATTTCATTTCAGAAAGAAATGCACTCGGCTGATAAGATTTTTGCAGTATATGTAAGAAAATCCAGCATTTTTCCCCAGATTGTATCCATTAATTTTATTATGCTTTTAGAAACAAATTCATATTTTTTATATAGGGAATTCCTTATAAATAGAGTACAGAGCCAACAAGGGCTCTGTACCCTCTGCTGTGCAGCCGGCAATCTACACACAATTTTTATAAATCATTCAGAGAGATAATTTGGTGGGGTATGAAGGGAAGCAGTGGAGGGAAGGGAGGGGAAATCAGTACTGCTCTGGTTATTTCAGAAGGTCCTTCTTTTCACACAGAAGGATGCAGAAGATGCATTGTTTGGAAATACATGAGAACAACGAGGGTTAACTAGTTAATGCTCAACGTGCTGTAACATTAGAAAAATGATTTCAGTTGCATGAAAACGAGAGAGTCTTTGTCCACAGTTCTGGGAAACAGTAAAATCAGAGGCTTTCCCCTGGTTTAAAACATGTTTTTGTCGAGCTGGTAAATGGAGAAAGGGAGGAGACGTTGGTGGCCCCAAAGCATTTCAGGGATGGCTAACCTCTCGGGGAGCCGGGGCGGCGGGAAAGCAAGGCCGCAAAGGAGGGAGGACGCAGCTCCCCACTGAAGGGGACGCAGAGCGTGCGTGCGCTTCCCCTCCTCTCAGCTCTCCGCAGGCTCTGCTTACGCGTCCTAACCTCTGGGCAGCCGAGCGCTACCCCTGCCGTCCCGCCAGCTCCTGCCTCGCCGAACACCGCGAGCACAAAAGCAGCGTAACGCCGGCGACAAGGCAGAAGCCGTCGTTGTCCAGGAGCCCGGCCAGCCCGGCTGGGCTGCGCTCCCGCCGCGGCCCGGGGAGGCCGCCCCTCCCGCCGGCTCCGCGCCTCCGCCGCCAGCACATGCCCCTGCGCGCGGGGGCCCGCGGCCGGGCGACGGCGCTCGCTGCCACGGGCCTGCTCCCACCTCATCCCAGGAGGCGTGCGGCCCAGCTGGCTTCTCTTTGGAGCAGCTGATGGCTGCGCTCGCCGCTCTCCATCAGGCAAAATCAGGCGAGTTAGCTTAAGCAGCCAGAGTAAAACGGTTGGATTAAACTGCCTGATTTTATCTGAAGTTAAAAAGCACCAACACAAAACTGCCCCGCTAGCAGAGCAGCGAGGACAGCAAGTTGAATCTTTGGTTTCATCTTCAAATGAACACATTTGAATAAAGTGCTAGTCTCTGTGACCACGAAAATAAATGTTTGTAAAATCAAATTCACTGGTGGAGCAGCCAAGGCGCCTGTCCGGGTCTGCAGCCACGTCTCTGAAGGCACAAACCACCCCGCTAATCATAAAAGGAAAACAAAGACAAAGGCGATGATTCAACACTGCGAAATATTTTATGATATGTGTTTCCACCACAAATATCTAAGTCATGTCCTTTATCACCAAAAGCCTCCATAATTACCAAAGCCACAGCTGTGTCCTGCAGAAATATCCCACTTTGCCCCAGTAAGATCTGTAACGCAATTACGTATTTTCATTAAAAAACAAACACCACACAGGTCTGTAGCAAAATAGATAACGTGGGGAATGCCTAAATTAAACTAAATGTAATATCAAATTAATTAACGGAGGTTTTATTCAATAAAAACCTTATTGTAAACCTGAGAGTTATCTAACACGCACTTTTGAGTCTGCTGCATGGGAATGCCACTGTGTACAAGTCTGGTCCTGAGCATGGGTCCAGCTTGCCTTGGCATCCCTTCAGCTCTTCATAAATACCTCTCAAGACACATATATAGTCTTCCCCCAAAGCTCTTGCCAATTGGAATAGGAAAGATTGGAAACACAGATCCGAACACTGCTCTCCTTATCCAGCGACTTCAGTGAAACTGGGATTCCCCAATTTCATTCTGTACTTGCCAAAACTTGGCAGAGCATCTTACCAGATTCACTACATTAACTTTAAAGTAATACATTACAAAACATAGCAACAATGGCTCAATTTGGCAAGCATTAAACACTATACGGATCCAGATAAAATACATCAGCATCTCATTTAGGCTTTGCTATACTCATATTGCTACATCTGAAAACATCGACCATTATGAAGAGAAGACAAAGCTGGTGAAAGGCCACCAGTGAGTGAATCTTGGATACGACTTTCCAAAAGAAAGGCACTCAAATAGCATTAGACTGCTTATTTTCTTACTCATCCAATTATCGGTTTCACTGCCTAGATTTCAAACAGCAGTGTCTTTCATTACTGCCGTGTGCTTTTATTTTGTAATGCCCGGTCTAGCCATCAGCAGATTTCATACATAATACAAGCATCTGAAAAATGGAAATGACTCACTTCGACCCATCTTTGGCTGGGTTCAGACTGGTGACCTCCAGGTGAGAGGCTCAGTGTCACTTTATCAACCCTGAGCCCTCCAAGTACTACTGCAAACAATCCCTGAGCTACCTAAGAAGCTTTATTTACACTAACAAGTGCTAGGAAAAAAAAAAAAAAACCCACAGACATTTAACCACAGTTTTCAACACAGGGAATCCACGCACAATCAGTACTGCTATGAGAGTCTAGAAAACGGAAAATCTAGTCCTCAGAAAAGGAAAAGGCAGAACTGCAGAGTTAGAGACCCATCAGCCTAACTACAGTTTCCTATCGAGGAAAAATAACCCAAAGTATTCATGAGGACCAAGAGGAAAGTAAAAAGTGAGCAAGAACCAGCATGGGTTTGTCAGGAACAAATCACATCACACCTCTGTACTTTCCTTCTACTGGAGAGTGCAGACCTTGAGGACAGAGTTGTCTGAGTTTGTTTGATTTTAGTGAGGCTTCAACACCGCTTTACATGACGTTCTTCAAAATAAACACAGGGAATAACATCTAGGTGAAAACAACAGAGGATGGCTGCAAACTGGAGCTTACAGAACAATTGAACCAATGTTCAGAAATAAAAATAAGGATTATAAGGTTGTTGCAGGAGTGTGTTCTGGATCTGATATTTCTATTTCATTTATGCATACCCGTGATGTGGATAAAGCGTTAGAAAATATTCTTGTTCGATTTACAGATGGCACAGCCTGGAAGGAAGTGTCAGTCCACTGCAGAAATTTAATGTTAAAATCAGCATGACAAATGGGAGAAATGGTCTGAAACTCTGGTCGGCAAAGACAAGTGCAAAGTGTGACACTGCACATCTTCACAACGACGGGATGGGAAACAGCTCTGAAGACAGGACTTTTCAAAAGAGACCAGAGCTCAGGCTCACCCGCTGCTGCAGGAAAGGCTAAGAGCCTCCTCGGCTGCAGGAGCAGAAGTGCAACCTGGGCACCACAGCACACGTCCGCAAAGTGGGCAGAAAAGCTGCAAAAATGATTAGGAAAAACACATCAATATGACCTGCAAGAGAAGACTGCATGGACTGGGGTTTTTTGGATTGCTTTTTTGTAGAAGAAGGGAAGATTGAGAGCAGGAATTGAGACCAATTTACAGAGTAACAATATATTATCCATATCCACAGTGCAAACGCTGAAAAACAATAACCTTAAGGATTAGGACCAGCCTCCTCATAAAGAAGGTGTAAGTTGAGGCATCTCCTAGACTGGAGATGCTGAGAAAGGTCCTATGAACACCTGATGAGAACGGCATTGGGGGCATGGCATAGGTAATTTTTTGAAGTCTCTTACAGTCCTATGAATCTATGGTTGCACACACAAGAATTTCAGTCAAGTAGCTTGCATCTGAAAAATATTTAAATTGGGTTTGTATTTCTAATTATTCCAAAAAGACAAGAAATGAAAAACAAATACTTAACACTTCAGTTGCACAGTGCAGAGTTCCTGCAGAGACGAAAGTGGCCGCCCAGATACACAGCTTGCTGGCTACGTTTTACAGATGAAAGCAACTGGGGACAGGTGACTTGCCAGAGGTCACCGTGTCCGTGAGAGAAGGAGCCGTGGAGCAGGGGCGCACACACTTCCCTCGCAATGGGAGAAGCGGCCCAGCCGCCACGTCAGGGGGTCACTGCTCTGTGCCCAGTGCCTGCTAGGGAACCTTTTCAAACAACAACTGTAAAACATCTGGAGAGGCTTTTATGGCGGAAAAAAAAATGCAAAAACCACACAACCAAAATTTATAGCAGCAGCATGGTTCCAAAGTTAACATTGTGCAGCCAGAATTTCTGAGAAGGACCAAAAGCTATTTTAGGAACTGTTGCTTCTTGGTTTTGCAGTCTCACTCATAATTTTAATTTTACGTTATTTTATATTTTATGTTTTATCAGGTGTCCTCAGACATTTTTTATTTTCGTACAATTATTTTAATACAGCCTTTGCCAACTTCTTAAGTATTAAAGAAAAAAATGCTGGTTTTCAGAGTTGGGGGTTGTAGGACCACTTTTCACATTCTAGACACTTTTGTACTTGAACAGAAAGATGGAAACACTTTGAGTACATCCTGTAATCTTGCTTTTCATTTTGAAAAAAAAACCCTATCTGTATACAAATTAATCTCTCTCTCGCCCTGTGCTGAACATGAAAATGAAAATAGTGAAAGACATTAGCAAAGAGAAACTCAGTCTACAGGAGTTGTCAACTTAATTATTTCTATTCTAACAATACACAGTAGCAGACGTATGCAAGCACCGCAGTTTCAAGAAGCCGATGTTTCCCATCTCACCCCGTGGTCAAGGCTTTAGTTTTCCCGTGTAGTAATTGCTTCTCTCTTTCCATCTCGCCAACCCCACAGATCCTGTCATCTCCACTTTTCTAACAACCTCGGCTCCTCAGGTACCAATCACCTTTTCTTGAGAACTGCCTAATTAATTAACATTCAATTAACACAGCTAAGTTAAATGCCAAATAATTGTTCCCAAGCTGCACTGGGAACCTGGGAACTATTTTAAACTTGTGTACCCTGAAAATTTGTTTCTTCTGGCTGTGTCTGTTAGTCTAAGAATAGATATTACCTCTCCCCACAAATCTTGCATTGCTTATAGTCTTAGATTATCACTGATATGACAACCTAACAATTTAAATATAACTTAAAATACATCACAATCTCCTACTGAATTAATTTTTTTTCCAGCTTGGATATGGTTGTATGAAATGCGCGGACCTTGTGAGCCTTCAGATTACTCTGACGGTACTTTCAGGACACGGAGCGTGGAGCAGCAATAGTGCCTCGGGGCAGCCCTGCCTCCCGCGCCTGCGCCCAGGCCCTGGGTTTCTCGCCCCTGCCGAGGCACCTGCTTGCTGCCCACCCTCAAACCTGCCCAGGGAGCTCATCACTTTTTTTTGCAGAGTTTCTGTTTGTTTGTTTGTTTTTCCCCAGCTGGATGGGTTCCCGGTGCAGCGCAGGGCCCGGCCCCAGCACGGAGGAAGCGGCACGTGCCGGGCGGAGAGGAGCCCACCGCTCCCCGGCCCAGCGGCCGCTCCGCAGGCGCGGCTCCCTCAGCTCCCACACGCCTCGGCTACGTGGGCCAGCTGTCAACATCAGACTCCTTTTATGCAGAAGCCTAAATATGAATTTTAGTTTTAGACAGATGAGAAATTTCTTTGCCTTCAGTGGAACATCCAGGTTAGCTGGCAAATAGGGAAGAGGCAAAAAATTAACATGGCTGATTTCTTTCACAGGCACCTAGCAAAAACGCTAGTAGAAATCACAGACCACACTAATTTTTCAATACCTTTCTTTTCTTTACCTGAAAATAAAAAAAAAAGGGGGAAGAGGGAAAGGGTTACTGTGTGACCATCTCGTCATACAGCCACTTACAAAAGAGAAGCCAGTCTCAACTCTCAGAGGGCACCAGGCCCGCTCTCCCTGCAGAGCAGCGCTGTAATTTCAGGGCCGGAGTGCTCAAAGATAGTGCCATCACTGCTTTTGCCACCTATAAATAACAACCGCATGTGAATGCAGCAGTCACGTGGAGAGCTGCCCAGCGATGCCCACGTGTGCGTGAGCACGCACGCAGAACCCAAACAGTTCTAATAACCTCGCACGAAATAAGCTCTAGCTCTCCAGATTCAGCTCTGCTCCGTGCACTCCCTACGGCTCGCAGAGGACTGCCGTCGTTTTCTGCAGTACGGTCCTTCCCAGGAAGCTGCTGCCTGGGACATCAGCGGGGCATTGTGCAAAAGCGTATCATGCGCTGCTGCGTGCCCGGGCTGCTCTGAAAGGCGGGTGGCTTCGCTTCCCCGGGCAGCTCTGCTCAGGCTCCCCCCTCCCTCTGCCATGCTGGCGCGGCCACGGAGGCGGCGCGGGGCCACGGGAGGCGGGCAGCCATGGAGGCAGCCGGCGGCCGCGCGCAGCACAGCACGGATGCACAGCACGGATGCACAGCACGGATGCACAGCACGGATGCCGTGCGGCAGAGCAGGTTCCCATCGCACCCCAACCCGCTGCACGAGTCCTCCCAGCCTCCTGCGAACGCTTCAGGAGGAGGACTGGGACAACACAGAAATTAATACAATCCTAACGGCACAAGGAATCGGGGTTTAGGGCCGATTTTCTGTAGTGCAACCGGTTAGACAGGACAGTGCAAAAGAACAGAATTTTCTTCTATATAACTCGAATGCTCAAGCAATCCCACATATCAGTAACAAACAGAGAGAGGAAACCATTTCAGATGAATTGTATGCGACTCCTCAGGGCTTTTCTGGGAAAATGACTACAACACAACCTGACGCGACCAATAGAGCCTAAAAAAATTGTATTTTGACAAAACTGTTTATCCAAGACTTCAATACCCACAAGTCATTATCGGGGTAAGATTTTCCTCTTCAGAAGCTAGAGCATGGGAGGCAGGGGAGGGGAGAGGCAGCGGGAGGGCACCAAGGGATACAAAAGCTTTCCCAGGACTTCTAGCCCGGTTATTTCTGCAGAGTTTTTCACAAGGACAATGTTTCTGTTTCACAGCCCGTAGAAAAGCAATGGTTTATATCAGCTCCAAGCAAACACCCAATCTAAATAGCAGCTAAGTCTGATTTACATTCCCAGAACATCTGGATAAAAGGAATCTGAATGGACATCAAAACACCAATATTATCAGGAAACAAATAGTAAGATGTTCTCTGAGCAGATGGCAAATAACGTTCCCTATTCTTGGTCAGCACCACAGTGGATCAGCTCCTTCTCCTAATGAAGCTGGTGGAAAACACTATAAAGAATTTCAGTGGCAAGAAGGCTGAGTCTCTTAAATCATGTCTACGCAACGACTACAAATCCGATCCTTTTAGGGAAATGCACCATTTTATGGGTATATTACAAAAGGTGACTTCTCCTCTATACCTTGATGAGTACCTTCACATTAGTCTAACGGAATATAATTTTTATTTTAGTGATGTATATTAACAGATTATGTGGGAAAGTGACTAAAACAGAGGGTCAAAAAACAAGAGAAATGAGAGCAAAAGAGAAGATGTATGTTAAGGAAAGATAAGGATTCAGAAAGGTTGATGGAGATGGCATTTATTGCCTACAAACTCTAGCTATTTATTGTCCGTGCACTGTATAAATGGCCTTTCGCAAACACGTAAGAACTGGCTCCTTCCATAGGGAACTTGAAAGAAATGCAATAAAAGTTCAGACAAGATGGCGTGGGCAAAAATTTCTCAGGGAAATTAGCACAGGAATGTTGTCTGGAAGCAGCTGGTTACTTGAAGAGTTTGAAAGAAAGATGGGGTTTTGCAGCCAAGAATTAGGAAATTTTCTCTAAGGGGAACAGACTCAAGTAATTTCAAAAACATGAGGGTGGAGAAAGAGATGAAGAGGACCCTCAAGAGCAACAGAAACACAAAGGACAAAGACAAAGGGAACAAGGAACAGATTTGAGGGCACTGGCAAAATACTTAAAGAGAATGAAGAATGGGTAATTCAGGACTCCAAGAAGGTGTGATCTTTCTTCCCCCCATCCTCTGCCATACTTCTGGTCCCACGTTTTGCTTTGAGAACAAGTTTCTACTAAGTTTTTCCATGCTTGGAGCCCCCGTATGTGTACTGCCCTATGGAAGAAAGAAAAAAAATCAAAAAAGCAAATTACCCAAATCTGGCCAAATTGAGACAGTATCTAGAGGTAGTACCCCTTCTGATCTCGCCTATTACAATCTGAATAAACCTGAACTATCAACCTGCAGTCTATGACAAAACAGAAACTACAGCATTTCAAAAGGTCATGTTTGGGGTCTCTCTTTACTGACTTTGGTGGAAAAGCTGCTCAAGGGAATTGCTCCTGCTCATGTTCTACACTCATGCAAACGCTCTTCCCGCTCTTTGTTAGCACAACCCCTCTGGAAGGCAAATCCTGGCTGTTGAGGACAGCTAATTTGCTCTGTCTCTTGGATTTCAAGTTGATTGTTTAAGATCAATTCAGGATACCAGCTCGAGATCCAAACGTCGTCTAGGAGGGATAAAAAACAGGAAAACAGGAAAACGGGAAAAGGGAAATGCAGGCAGTGCAGCTTGACTGTGATGATGGCCAAAGGACTGGTAAAAATGTTTTTTACCTTCCTACACAACATAGCTGTTCTCCCTGCGTCTTCTGAGTCATATCTGCTCATGTTACTAACAAAACGCCACAGAGCCAATATCACTATGGAAGAACAAGATGTATTTTCAGCAGAACTGTTTGCTCATTCCAGCTGCAAAACCTTTATTTTCAGAACTGATAGAGGAAGCATAAAAAACACTGGACTTCAGGTTCCAGATACTCTCATTCACAAATCAGGGATATCTGGTGGGGAAAGGTAACAGTGGAGAGCAGGCAGCCTGTCTATTTAGTAAGATAATCCTTGAAGGATGGCATTGTGTTTTCTTCTATCTTTATACAGTACTTGCAGCTACTGAGCCAGAAATGTTATTGGGACTTCCAGTATGACCATAAAAACACTATGGATTAACAGCAATACATGAAAATAAAACGTTAAGAAAAAAAGAATAGTGCAGAATATTTCTAAATTATGAAATGCTTCAAATATCAGAAAGCAAGATTCGATTCTGAAAATATGCACATTTTAGTGATTTTTGTAACATTTCGCAGCAGTCTCCTGAAGTAGGTGTGTCACAAACTCAATAGAGTTGAGTACCAGTACGTGCTCAATAGCATGCAGTCTGAAAGATAAACATGTAAACAAAGCGCTTTTATCTGCAAGTCACTGATAAATGCTAGCTATTCCTCACCTTCCTTCCTTCAATCTTGTGAAGAGATCATCATCATAGTTTTACAAAGAGGGAAACCAAGGTAATGAAATAATCCTTTTGGGAAAATACTCAAGTAAGAATGCCATAGAGACTACTTACTGTCTAAAGATATGGTTAAATCACACCAAAGTGCTGCCAAGGAAAGGAAGTCTGAGGCTACTGACTGTAGGTCTACGTGAGAACTTCTGTCCATTCTGACACATTTCTGCTGCTAAAAGCATTCCTTCTGCCTTTTGGGTAATTGTTGACAAAAAGACCATGAAGAAGAGAATGAGTTTGGCCATGAATATAGAAATGGGATTTTCATATCTATAGAACAGGACCTCGAAAGGAGAGAGGAACTGTTCTGGAGGATAATGCTAGTTATTAAGGACGCACATTCACAGTCATCCATAGCATCCTGAAGAGAAGAGGATCAACAGACTCAACATCAGATGTGGGATTAGAGCTCAGAGGCTCTTTTCCTAGCCTGGATGCAGACCACTAGACCATGCTAATCTGACAGGAGGAGTTCCTGCAATGCATCTGAAAAAAGCATAGACTCAGGTCACAGAAAATAAAACCTGTGATTCTAAAACCTCTTTGCAAATTCTTGAGCGAGCAAATGTACCCCTGAATATTAGAGAATAAATAAAAACCAAAGTGCTGAAGGTTGAAAATCTTCCTTTTTAAGTGGAATTCCAAGCTCCCGATGCATCCTCCTGATAGACAGCATGTGCCTGACTCCACGGCCTGTCGGACACCCGTTGCCATGATCGCAGGGAATTCCAGCACTAGGCCAGCAATGCAAGCCAGAGCATCAAACAGGAAAAAAAGAGGGTTCTGAGCTGAAGACTAGGATCAAACAATCAAAGCTTTAAAGTGCAATAGTCTAGTTCACTTGAGTATTTATAAAAGGCAGAATCTTGAAGCTTTCATGGAGTACAGAAGAAGCCCCTGCTATTACAGGCTGGAAGAAACTAACAGAGAAGACAAGTTTAAAGAAGTCTTACAAAGCAAAAGTGTATTTCATCCTGAAAAAATCAAGGAATCAAAAAGGATGGCAGAACACAACATAGTTAAGCTAACATGAACAGCCTTTTTAAGATAAAAGGGATACATTAAAAAGGCACAGGGCTTTGTAAGGGAAGACTGGAAGAATGATTACATGACCTACCTGTAGGTATCTCAATGAAACAAATGAAAATCTTGCATCAGAAAGGTTCTTGAGTAACAAACACGTTTCTAAAGGCAGATTAAAAGCCAAAAAACACAGCTCAGGCCTTTGTGGACTAAGGCGAGGAAGAAAGAATAGATATGAAGCACAGTCACTATCCTAATAAGAGATAATAACAGAGCAATTAACAAAAAGTTGTAATCTCTTACAAGCTCTTGTTCCAGACATACTTTTCATAAAGCACTAGAAGTCATAACGTCATTATTAAAGTCCTCCTTTATTACGGTGAGAAGTTACACTGGATCAAGCCAATGGTCTCTTAAGTTCTTTCTTTCTTCATCACTCCTAGGCCGTGGAGAAGGTATTTCCAGTGTGTTTACTTGGTCAAATGCATATTATAGATGTCAGAGAAGCCCCTTCTAATGTCCAGACGTATGATATCAGCTCAGAAGCATAAGATCAGATTTTAACTTTCCATACATGTAGAACTGAAAACACCGAAGTTCCACTGAAAAAGCATGTGCAGGCAAATTAGACTTAATTCTTAATTCTAAACAAACCTTTAAAATACAGGAAACATTCCTTCTTTAGAAAGGATCACCCAGCAGTGTTTTTCAAAGTCTTTGTACTCCTATTTGATGAGGCACTGGAACCTTTTTGAAATTCTTTGGGAACTTCCATTCTATCAAGATAAAAATTTGCTATCTAAATATCATTATTATAACCAGAGAGGCATAAGCATTATATAGACCTACTAGATAACCATAATCGAAGTAGTATCAAAAAGTAAGGTGAAAGGACTACATTATAAATCTGTTTAACTCTTTGGAGCAGAAGCTGTCTCTTCAAATGCGTTTGTTCAGCGCTTAGCACAATTGGGATTCTGATTTGGATATGAACCCTAACCAAATATTAATGAGTAATAATGGTAAATGCCATTACCTCAATAAAACAGCACACTTGTAACTGGCATTTGTTACTGTGGAAAGAATGAGGATGATTAAAAAAAACTAGTGAAATATTAGAGTGGTAGTGCATAAATCTTGAGAAAATCACATAGCATTCCAAATTACTATTAAAAACTTGAAAAATACTATGTTATCATGTGCTGGCTCACAACTTGCACCATGCAGACCTGGCAGTTCTGGCTCTAGCTTGTTCAATGGTAAACAAACCATAACATGCACCAATATTTAACTCTGAGGATTGCTAAAAGGTGATAAAAAAGGAAAGACTGGGTGGAACACCCTCATGTTTTACGAGCTCTCCCATTTACACAGTGCACAGCCCATGCCTCCATGGTGAGAACCACTTCACCACCAGAGCCAGAGCTGCTCCAGCAGGCCTCGGTCAGGGAGGACCTCTGAGCCCTGCTCTGCCAGCCCCTGCCCTAGGCTGACTACGGGCTGAAGGACGGCTCAGAAAGATTCGAGGATGAAAAGTCCTATAACAATTCAGGGCAACTTTATCTGTTTAACTCCAAGGATTATATTTTAATTAGCCCATGGTATTTCTACATGTGTAGAAGTCGTCAGTGATGCTTTCTTCCTATAAATGATAACTACATTGTTTCTTTCGAGGATTTACAATTAAACCAAAATTTCAGTTACAAACAAATTCAAGTCTATCTGGCCATGACTGAACTTTAGAAGACTAATAAATAAGAACACACACATTTTGGATACTTGGCCAAAAGCTGATTATAAAAACTTTTTTCCTTATTCTAAGTAGTTACTGTGGTTCAGAAAGCAGACTGACCCGATCTAGGTTAAAATAAATTGATATTTTGGTAACTGAAAGCTGAACAAGAACACAAGCATGTCTGAGCTAGCTATTATTATTTGTGTAACAATAACAGCCAGAGCTCCAGGCTGGGGGAAGCACATTCCTCTATTTGCACACTTCTGCTAACCAGCTAACCTCAAGGATTAGACAAGGAATTGATGGAATAAATGACACCAAAAAATTCTGACACCCTCAGAAGGAAAAAATGAGATGCTGTTTTATCTCGTCAAATCAGTTCAGACATCTCTACTGCTATCCAAACAATTTCAAGCTTTATAGCTTGTTCTTAGTAGAAAATCTAAGTATAAAGACTTAAAAATCATTTTTCTGAACACTGAAGCTCACTATTACTCTGTTACTTGCAAATTCATATTTTATTTTCTATAGTTGCAATAAAGTAAGTTGGATTCAACTGAAGTATGTTAGATCAGTTCAGCAGTAATGAACTCAGCATGGTCTCCTTCAGCAAACCAGCTGCTTCCCCGGCTCAGGTGGGCAATGGCCCCCCCCCAACAGCAGAACAGGCGAACCTCCTCACAAGCACCACAGGACCCACTGGTGGAAATGCTGTAATTCTGCTGATGCATATTGTACATCTGAAATCCAAACTAAGATGATTAAACACTGATAATATGACCTATTTCTGTTTTCAGCGTGATTCAGAACAGTGACCAAAGAGGTCTGTCTTCCCTGGTGCTGCCTGCCCCACCGGTACGCAGGGATAACGGGGCGCCCGACACGCTGGCTAGCGGGCACAGCTGGGAGCAGTTTAGCCGTGCAGCCAAGAGCAGGTCTCCAGAGATTTTCTCTTCTAAAGTCAAGAAGGTCCCTTGTGAGTACTTGCAAACCACAGTTATTCAACAGTGTATCCAGCTTAGCCAACTCTGGACAGATTTTTTCAGAAAAACACGGCAAAGCCCCTCAAAGACTTTGCTACTCAAAGACCAGCATCTTGCCAAATGGGGACGCACCATCTCCAAGGAAAAGGCGAACAGATTTTTTTCAATAAACAATGGCCTAGCATGTTCTCTGAATATATATATATATCTATGTGCATGTGTATATATACATATTCTTTCTTTCCTCCCTCTTCCTTTCTTCCTTTCTCTCCTTTCTTTCTGATGCAGATGCCTACTTCCTTACATGTCAGCCTAAATTGTTAAAACTCAACAAAACGCTAAGAGTCCAAAACCAGCCACGGGATGGGATGGGTGAGGCAACAACTGATGGTCAAAACAATCCTACCTTTATAAAACACATACCTAAAAAATCGAGCTCTAATTTTATTAGCTACCCATAGAAGATGAATAAAAAATGCTCTGACAACAACTCTAAATCAAGAAAAATTGAGTGGTGAAAATTATCTTCGCAACCACTGAAGTCATTTTGGTATTACAATACTGCCTACAGCATATGGCATAAAACACTGATACAAATTCCAGTACGGCTATTTATTTTGTTCAGCTTCTGGTCATGTCAGCCTTTTCCCAACTACATTTCATTTAAAAAAAAAAAAAAAAAAAAAGAAAAGAAAGAAAAGGCCTCTCCGGATACAATTTCCTAAGTAATGAAACTCATCTACTGTAAGATGTGCATCTTTTAAGGACTTTATATCAAAATCCCTTTTCCTCTTCTCTTCACAGGGGTTATGAACTTAAGTGCACAGCATAATCTGAATTTATGCAAAGTTGTGGGAGGGATTTTGTTTGTGGTGGTGGTGATGGGATCATTTCTGCTTGCTTCTGCAAGCTGTACCATACAGTTACATTCCCACCTATCCTCACTGGGGTGCAATAACCACTCGGTCTTTTACAAGTGAGAATTTAGTGATGCCTGAGAGCTACGGCCGTGACAACCTTTGACAGGACAGCTTCTGTTCAGCTGGAGAAAAGTTCAAACCAGAAAACAAAGGCACAAGCCTCTCTCCTCTGAGGCAGTCCCTGATCCCCCGGCTGGTTCACAGAGGCCATCCTGCGACACTGGAGGAGACCTTGAGGGTCCTCCGCCCCGTGCAGACCCCGTCCCTTCCTCTGGGGAACAACGAAGGTCCCGTTACCGCTGCCAATCAAGTGCAAAGCCACGCGCCCACCTCGCCGGCCGGAGCCAGGTCGGCAGCTCGCCCGAACAAGGTGCCAGGCGGCTGCCCAGCGGCAGCTCCCTGCCTGGGAAGCCCTTCGGCAGCAGCCTGCCCCGGCGGAGCTCCTGGCAGCGCTCAGCGAGCGGCACAGAGCAGGGGCGCTGGTTCAGGCCTCTGAGCTAGACGTCTTAAACATACAGACACGAATACGTGAATGTGGTTTCACAGGCACCTCTAACAGCAGCGCGGTCTTAAGCAGCCTCTCAATGCTCTGCTCCCTGTCCCACCTGCTCCCATCCCACCTCCACGCCACTCCCAGCCGCCAGGGCGACTTTCTGCTTTTTTTAAAAAAACTTCTGACAGTGCTGCCACCAAAGAGATGTTCCTTAAACTACAGCTGAAGAGGAGCTTCTTTCTTGTAACAAAACATTTTTTTAAGCCTCCTAAACTTGTCTAATTGCAGTTTTCACTTTTAAGAAATTATTTTCATTTTTTGAGAGATTCCTTTTAATTTCTACAGCTCAGGAAACTGGACTTTGCAAATGGAGGTGTCTCAAGAAATCACTGGCAAAGCTTGCAGAAGCATATTGAAATGGATAAACACACAGTTGTTCTAAAAGCTATTGAAACACTTAGCCTGTAGTTAAAAAGATTATATCAAAAGCATTCTGTAAAGGCCAGTAAATTTAGTCACCTTAACACACTTTACTGCATGTTTTTTTTAAGCTAAGAACAATGTGAATTCTCCCAATTCCTGCAACAAAAATGTTTTATTCTCCTGTTAAAGCTGAGTGAGCCAAAACACAAAGGAATTCATACCTGGAATATGTAGCAAGACAAAATGCAACTGAAGCCAAGCAAGCTGGTACCTTATACCGGGTCTCTGTCGGCACCAGAAGTTCAAGTGAACATATTTCAAACTGATTACAGAGTTCAGTCCTGAGGGTGCACAGGCCAACATGTTCAAAGGTGCTAAGTACACATATTATATCAATTGCTCTTCGTTCAGGATGAAACTGTACAGTTTTATTGCATTATTTACAAGATGCAGTAAGAGGACTCCCTTCCATACCACCCCAGACTGCCCATGCTAGCATGAGCCAGGGATCCGATCATCAGCCCTCCACCGGAAGGCGAGAAGACAGAGAGCAAAATTTCTGCTGAAACACAGAGACTCTCTGCTTGACAGGCTAAACACAGCCTTGCTGCATGGGAAGCTGATCTACAATACCCCTACTTGCAAGACTGACTGGACACATATTCCAGCTGAGCTCTCACATCAGTTTCAGGCTGTCATCATTATATTTAAAATAAAATAAAAATAATATAAAATAAACACAGAAAGTGTGCTTTGGACAAAAGCCAATTGTAGCAAAAATTGCTTTGTCTGCTTGTGCAAAAATACAGCCTTTCACTCACAAGAGAAACTATTCACGGACAGAATGCACAGTGCATAATTTGCAGGTCTTTGCAGGTTCCCCACTTCACCCCTAAGACTCCCTTTTCCTAGAAACAGCATGAGCCAGACAGGGCTTTTTGCCCGCCTACCAGTCTTGAGTGTTTTAAGCCTTGTATGAGCAAATCGTAAAGAGCTGTGACACAAAGTTCAGTTTAAGTAACTGCCAAACAGGAAAGCACTCATTACTCGTTGAAAAGCATCCTTTGTATAAATGACTACAGGAGAGAGTGCTGAATTAAAAAAAAAAAAAACAACCCACCACACAGGCAAAATGAACAGAGTCCATCTATCCAGCATGGTGTAAACAGCAGGCAGACACCGCTCTCTCCTTCCCCTGCTTTCTCAAACTGACCTCGCTGATCTGCATGTACACAAACAGAGCACCAGCACACAGCCGACTCGCACCACAACGTCAGCAACCCCCTGCTCTCACTCTGCTTTCAAGGCTCTTCTACTATTGACATGGGATTTGAGCCTTATGAACAAAACGTTTTACCAAGTTGTTAAGGAGAGGTGCAGCAATTAATACCTGTTAAACAGGGGCAGCCAGAGCAGCAGGCAGCAGCCCCAAGAAGGGGGCATCACAGCGGCAGTCAGCAGAGCAGCACGTGTGTTACAATGACCGAGGGTATGAGTTGCCTGCACACTGCACTGCCGACGGGGCAAGCTACAGGGACAAGAAGCATGAGCCTTCTTCTAAATTATTTAGCTGGGCATTTAATCTTACTCCCCTCTTTAGAAGTGAAATGCCTGAGGTGTGGAGGCTTGCGGTTTAAAGGACTTCAGACCAGTTAACCTCAATACCCAGAAATGCACAGGTGAATGCACGATAGCAGCAAACCAGCAGAAAGAAGTCTTGGAGGGCGCCAGTGAAGAAGCGCATGAAATGCAGCCTGCCGCAAAACTTCTTCTGGCCTCTCAGAGAGCCTTGGACAAAGTCCCTTGCAACAGACTACCAAGAAACTATGTAGTCACGGGATCAGTGGCAAGCAGGGCTGTCATCAGCTTGAAACAGCTTAGCAGACAAAAACAAACAGGAAGAATCAGCGGTTCTCAACGTGACAAAAGATTATCATGTGAGGGTGATCAAAATTGCCTCAAGAATTAATGGTGTTTAATATTTACGTAGTCTTTGCAAAAAAAAAAAAAAAAAACACACTTCAAAGTAGGATAACAAAACCTGCAGATGACACATTTCTGGGTTAGAAAAAGACATGATGAGGAAGAACGCATGGGCAACTGGAAGCCACCTCACATTTTGTTCCAATGAACATGACAATTTGCACCAGGGACCAAGTTCTAAACCTGAGCACCTTCCAGGAAAAGGGCACGGCACTGTAAAAAGCTACATGACATTACCAATATATGGTAAGAGACAGAAAAATAGGACATAAAAAGAAGGAAATGACAACAGCACTTTAATAATTGCTACTTTAAATCAAAGGCTCCCTGTCCAATGGAATATGGTTATAGAGTTTTGGTTATTCCACCTTAAAAAGCTGAAGAAAAAGTTAAAAAAATTCAGAGATCAGCAAAAGCGACTGAAGAAACGCAGACATCTGAATGAGTAAACAGTGAAAAACACTATTACTGAAAGATAAATAAAAAGGGGTATAGAAATATGAAGCTTCATGGAAAAAAGATGCACGTGACAGAAGAAGGCAGCTTCAAAACTATGTTACTAGTATTTAGAAAGGAATAAATACTTTTTACTACCGCTAGTTTTCTCTTTCACACAGTCCAAACATGAAAGTTCATAGAAATCCCTGATACAAGCATTTATGAAGCCAGAGGCAGAGCGGAATCAAAACAAAATTAAGCAATTATAGGAACACATGCCCACCGACATTAGAAAACATAGAGAAACAATGGCATAAATGGACATTTAACATTAGCTCTTGTTCTTACAACCATTCCTGAATGGTTTCATGTGTCTGTCATTTGTGACATCTAAGATCAAAAGTGGAAGAAAAAAATACTTAGTATTTTTCTGAAATGTAGGCTACTAACTTCAGAAAAGACACAACAATTAGTCTCACCTGATTATTCTATGACATTCAATTTTTACCTCCACAATGAAAACAACACGTATGCACCTTTCGTATTAGTGAAAAAGGCAACAAGTGTAGCTCAAATAAATCGAAGGCTGAAAAATCCAGGTTAGCAAACCGAAGGCCAGGAAAGAAGAACTGAATCACACAAGACTGCTGCCTATACAATGCACCGGAGCGGGGCGTTTGAAATCAGCCTGTTCATTCCAGGCAATGTGTATATTGGGACAATTATTTGTTTTCCTTTCTCCAATGTTTAGTCACCATAAAAACCATCTACATGAAAACAGCTTGTGCTTTACAGTTCTGATGAAGCTCATCAAGAAGCAACAGAATGTGCAGAAGGAAACACGATGATGCACAGAGATTATACATCCAAAAGACGAGGCCTCACTGAAAATATGCTTAGTTCATTCTCACATCTGAGGCAGCATCTTAAACCTCAAAGTCGAATTATAAAATGTATATCAAGAGTGGTTAGCCAAAGTGCACGTGAATTGAAGGGAGAGAATTTGTCCAGTAGCTTCTTTCATTTATGGGGAACGGGGGAAACAAGTACAGGAAAACGAACTCCTCTGCGTAAAACCTTGAGCGCACTCACAGGAACAGCAAAACCTGCACCAGCTGCGGTACGTATGGGATTTCAGCTGCTAGGTACGATTCTGATCGCTTCTCTAGGGCCAAAGATCATAATCCACTGTCTGGCTGCTTCCAGGTCACCATCCCGCCTCCCCATCACAGAGGACCCCCAGGTCCACGGGCCCTCGGCACCAGCTTCAGCCCCCCAGCACGCCCCGCTTCGCCTTCCAGCCTTTCCGCGGTGCACGCGGGGACGCTGCTTGCCGCTGGAACGAGGACTTTACAGGGCCGCGCACCAGTCCAGCCGATGGAGAAGGACATACCACCATGCAGACCTCACCCTGGAAAGCCAAGCTGCCTCTTAAGGAGACAACCTGGTAACAAGTCCTCTCAGCAGTCTTCTCAGCGCATCTGGGACTTCCCTGCCTTCTCCCAGGGACCCTACGCAGCATTGCTTTTTCAAAAGTGTGTTAAATCAGACCTGCAGAACTGTTTTTCTGCCTTCCCAGCAATGGATTATAAGGCATGCGCACAACTGCCTTCTAATGCCTTATTTGTGATACACTATCTCCTCCTAATACCTTAAGAAGAAGCACAAATACACAAACAACAGCAACACCTTAGGTTAAAACTGTATGTGGAGAAAGTACTCCAGAACTGTGTTTATACCACGAGTCTTTACCTTATGATTTATGATAACAGTACGAGAATTAAAATCTGATAAGCATCTATAAAAAGGCCTTTTTAAGGTTCCTCATTTACTCTCCTTAATTTTCAGACTGCCTATTCTATAACATGTTATAAGAATAAAAAACTACTGTGAACTGATGCCTATTAACACCAAGGGTTGGGGAAGATATAAAAGAAATCAAGGGCAGGTAGCAAATAGTGAGCATAAAATCCCATTCACCTTTTAAAGCTGTATTTATTTCCTAGCTACTCATGGTAAAACTAGCTTATCTGCTAAGAAAAGGAAGAAAAAGAGCAGATTCATAATGGCAGATACTGTTTTGAGAGAGGCCTTTTGCTGAACAAAAAATAATTTTCTGAATTTTAGAATTAGAGCTAAAATAGAAATCAAAGCACTCTTCTCTGAGTGGAGAAATTACACCTATTCATTGCACTTTTGATACAGTCTGTCCTGCCTCTTCTAACACTTGGACACACTTCTGATACCTTTTTGAACAAAATGTGCATAACTCAACAGTAAATCTTATAACTGCTCTTGGATTTATTGCTATACTGCAGTTGTCTATACAATTACATTTCCACCTGCTGTTTCACTGTAATTTAATGCTAATTCCTCCATGTTTATATTTGATGCTTTTAATGCCATTGTTTTCTAAGATGTTTCAAAAGAGTATTTACCTCAATGAAACTGTACTGGTGAAATTAAATTAAACAAAACAAAACCTGTTGTATGAGCTGCTCTGCGGAGGAGGAGGACTAGACTATCTACGAAATTAATCTGCAACATTCTTGAAACATATTAGTAAGCAATACACAAGCCACTAAGCTTAAAAAGGATGGAATTATAAACACTAATGAATCATAAGAAGACAGATAGAAACTAAGATTACAATTCGACTAAAGCTACCCTTCCATCAACAGGGACAACCTGTACGGTGCATACTCATTCAGCTCAATCGCAAACTGGTTAAGACTACTGGTGTCAAGATTAATCATCTGATTCTCGTTTAGAATCATTCCTCTGCTTATGTCATTTTGCTCTTCACATCTGTCCTAGCTATTATATACCTGTTTACTTAAAGAAAAAGAACATATGGCACTGGAGATACTGAGATAGCAAATGCAGACTAATGGGTACAGCTGTCACGCAGAAAAGTCACTCAGGTACATTCACCCATCTGTCTATATAGCCGGCATAACATTGGCTGCCCCCACGTCTGAGCACAAGAGAAATATTCCCAAAAAACTGTAGACAATTTTTTTTATTGCTTAATATTTCAATTCGGCAAAGGGTTTTTTTGCAAGCTGGCTGACCTTTTCAAACAAAATCATGAACAACCTTGCCAAGTAAAAGCTTGTAAATCAAAATGTGCATCTGAAACTGAATATTCCTATTACAGGCCTGATTTTCCCCTCACCTGAACCTAGTGTCTTCTTTAACTTAGGGAATTCCTCCTCATCAACACTCCTGAATGAGATGAGATTCAGGTGCTTTGCCTACCAGAGCTCTGTGTATTGGTGTTTTGTTATTTATATGTTCCTGGACTTCAGCTATTCCATGTTTTGGGTGTTACAATTGCTTATTCAGCAGTCTTTATTTTGGAATTAGATTACCAACAGCACCTTTAGTTATGTAGTGCACAAAGACTACATTATAGACTTATTGCACCATACAATAATTTACTTCACTACATTTATTCTTCTAAATGTTGCTTTAGACAGACTTGTATCTTCCCCACTAGCTTTACAGCGTGGAGGTACTGTTTGTGAACTACATGTACTTTTAAAGCCAGGAGAAAAGCTCTGCTGCTGATCTTCCTCTTATGGAAATAAAGCACTGGGGGAAAAACTTCACACAGCTCCCGTCTTTCCTGTGGACGCACCCAACCTGTCTTTCCTGTGGACGCACCCAACCTATCTGCAGGGGGAAAAAAAAAGAAATTGAGAGAGAGAGACAGACAGAGACACATTTCAGTGAAACTGTGTGTTGGGATCAGGACTGATATGCTGCTGTTCTTGATAACATTAGCGTCAAAATATACACACAGCAGGTCCCAATCCGGAGTGCCTTTCACCTAAGCTGGGCTTTCTGTAGGACTGCAGCCTTCAGGTTTTGTCTGAACTTGCACTGTTCCATTCTGTCTGTTTGAATGAAAACAGAAACTTTTCACGGTCATCAACAGACATGAAAGAATTCAGTATATCAAACTGCTGAATTACATAGTTTTTAAAAACAAAACACAAAAAATACTGATTTGATAGTTTTTACTCTAAATTGTTATTTCAAAGAACAGGCATGCAGATGAAAACATAATTAACTTTCAAAAGGAAAAAATAACTAAAGCAAAATAACACAACTTGCCAGAACACACAGTTTCTATCTGCAATCATATAGTGTAAACAAATACACAAGGACTGACAAATGTCACATTTTGGGGTTTAGCACAGGCTTTCACCAGATAAAGAGTAAGCTGCCTTGCAAATTGGCTCCATGTTAGGATAAATTCTAGCCCTACCTTGGGTAATGGCTAGTCAATCACTAGATTATCATTTTATGGCTTGGATTCACTTAACTGTAACATCAATAGTACATTACTGCTGGATTAACGAGGTATTTAAAAAGGCTAAACATAATATTCCAGAGAAGAGATTATCAAACGCTAAAAGTAATTATTACACTTAATTGCCAGAATATGGAGAGAGGTTGTCCCATGTTATTGTCATTTGAGCCAAATACTGGATACTTGTCAAAACTTCAAAGATAATCAAAAAAATAAATGATTACATTTCTAGAGAAATAAACCAACACTGGAAAAAAGACAACCAGC
This sequence comes from Dromaius novaehollandiae, assembly GCF_036370855.1. NCBI lineage: Eukaryota > Metazoa > Chordata > Aves > Casuariiformes > Dromaiidae > Dromaius > Dromaius novaehollandiae. The sequence continues at coordinate 19,724,949 of NC_088103.1, forward strand.
AACAATATTTATCTTTGAACAGATCTTCCAAATACAGTTAAAGACCATTTGGCTGGAAAAATGGACCACATCAATATTGGTGTAAAAGACATAACTGCATTTTAATTCATTTACGAAAGGCTCACAGATGTGGTTCAGACAAGAGTTGCTCAAGTTGCAAATATGCCTTACTCTGACAAGTCTCAGCTTCTCTCCAAAGGCTAGGTCGCTGCAAAGAAGAGCAAAAAAACCAAGCTATCTTAGGAATATATGAAAAACAGTTTTCACTTAGAGCTAGAGTTGAATATTTTTATAGTGAAACAAGGCTGAACTGTTTTTTCAGGAAATTATCAAAGGAAGCACAGCTGAGGTTGCCGAAAAAGTAAGAGGGGTTTGGACGTCTTTTCGTCAAATTTTGGGCAACTACGAATTCAGTGAAGAACATGAAAGATGTTGCTGTCAATGGAGTCAAGCCCATTTCAGTTGAGTTCATTATTTTTCTTGGTAGTCTTTTGACCCTGAAACTCGAAATGAAACTCAGGGTGGGATCAAACCCTTCTGGACTGAAACCTCCAAATTACACAAAGCTCGGCCTCAGACTGACGCTAAGAGTGACTCTCAAAGAGTAAAGCTTTATTCATGCACTTCCATAATGCCAAGAAGAAACTCATGAATAAGTGTATGACATTTCAGTGTAGTTCAATTGCCCATTAAACTTTGAATGTCTGCCTTTTTCCTCAAGCAACTTGTTGACTATTCAGGTTTACTGGCATTCATGGATGATCCACAACAAAAAGAAAACTGATGCTATGGGGAAGAGGATTGTTTCTCAGGGATATTCAAGAACGGACATGGGAGACACTGGAAACAAATTCTGTGTATCTTTTGTTAGAATATGTGCCTCAACTAACCTCACTGGCTATCAGTGTGTTTTCATATTGCCCACGGGACCAACTAACTAAAGGAACAACCCCAGTTTGATTACGTGGTATGAGACGGCGACAGAGCATCGCCCAGGAACCAGTGCTTAGCGACAAGGTTGGCAAGTTCACGTAAGCAGTGAGAAACGGAGGTACTCCCAAGGGTATGTTTCTTGACTTTTCCACTTCTAGTGACCATTTCAATAGATGTTCTGCCAGCCCAACCACCCTCAAAATTTTGATACACTTGCCTATTGCAAATACAGTTTGCATCAGCAAAGTGATTTTGGTAGTTTATAGCTTATAGTAGGTCCTCGAGTGAAACAAGCTGCATTGGCAAAAGCACATGTGTTTTGTAGTACTATACCTACTGCAGCACTTTTGCCTGTACTGAAAGTTGTAAATAATCACAGTCCTTAACATCTCTATGTTCACACAATTTTTATATGCAGATCTCGCCTCAGGTGATCCCATCCTCATTCCACAAAATTCCTCACAACTGTGGCTTACTGCCTTTCTTCCAGGCTCCAGAGATACCACTGAATCCAAGCAAAAACTGTCCCCAAAGAGCTTTCAAACTGTGTAAAACTGAAGTTCAGTGGAGAGACGGTTTGTTTTTAGAGCTCAAATTATGAAAAGGGAAACAGCATCTGCAGGTCTGTGGGAAAATGTGAAGGTTTGTAAGAGGTAAGCAAAAGTCATCAGTCTGAGACTACTTTATGGCAGCCGAAGCTTAACTTAAATTTAAAATGATTGTAATTCCCAGAGTATTATTGGTTTGTTAATCTTTTCTTTTTTTTTTTTTTCCCCTGTGTTCCCTTCTTACAGCACTGTCAAATCAGAACACAGCTCTGTTCTGTTCCTTACTTAGGTAGAGTTATTTTCAAGCTTTTGAAAGAGAAATTACCAATGCTGGAGGATGAACAAAACTAGTCTCAATGTTGACAAGGAGATTTGAAAATACGCTTCCATACAACAAAATTATACACTACAGAACATGATGAGCAATTTCAACAATGAAGGAAATCTAAATATAGATTATTTTGCAGCTTGAGTCAATACCGGTATGCCTAGATACTACTACTCATACAGTATGTAGCACAATTGTCAAACTCTACTCTAATTAGGAAAAAAAGGGGGAGTTAAGGACAGGCCAGAAATGTCTTAATCATCAATGAAATCGGCAGCAGAAGCTTCTGGAGAGAGCCACTTAGATTTTTTCCCCAAGGGTCCTTGATTCATGCAAAACCAGTCTCAAAACAGATTAAGCAAACAATCAAAAGCCACATGGGAAAACTGAACTGTAGACTCTAGCTTTAGATGGTGACAACTGGTAAAAATTTTCAAAAATGGCTTAGTCTGTTAACAATCTAAAGTCCTCTGAAGACGACTTTGAAAATTTTGCCAAATACTATGAGTGAAACTGTGCAACAGCTTGCCATGGCACAAATGAGAAGGGCAGCTTACGGCGACCCCGCTGAGGGGAAACGGAGATCCGCAGTTGCCTTCAGTTTGAGGTAACGACAGCCATTTAAGGTGAGATTTTTGAAAAGTTGTCAACTGTTTGACACGCTTTGTGAAAATCAACAGAGGTATTTTAGTGCAAAGTCGATGAATAATAAATATTACTTTCACACTAAGACATTAACTTTACATTGCAGTAAGACAGATATTTTTACAGCCTGGGTACTGCCCAAATGCAGGAACAGAAGCAGAAAGAGAAGCAATCTTAGGGAAAAGTAACACTGCATATTAAACCCCCCAAAAAGCTGAAAGCAGGCAGAACTGAGCTACGAAGAAAAATACCCAGGCTACTATGAAGGACTTCACTAAAAGTGTTTAATTCACATATAGTATTATTTTATGATCAGACTCTGCCTCATTCAAATAAATTATTTCATTTCAATCTGCTTTGGGTCACCCTGGCACCTTTTACAATTTGTACATCCTTAAACTGATTAAATGGCTGGAAAACCAAATGCATATTTCAAGTAAAGTACCTGTCACCCATTATTTTGGATGATTTAGGCAAACCCTTGAGGGTTCATGTGGGTTGGGTATATATGCTCCAGCTACACAAGAGACATTTATAACTGAGAAGGAGGAAGCTCAGAGTAAACATACTGTTAACAGAAACCATCATAACTGAGAATTCAACACTGAGGATAAAATAGCCTCACCACTGACAGTGGTCCCATTTTCCAGTGATCTACATCAGTTTTATTTGATCTGACGCCAGGAAGAACACAGCAGAGAATCAGGGCTGATGAATTCGGCACCGTGGAAAGCTGCTTTTCTGACCACATAAACTGCTTTTTGCTTGCTGTTAAATAAAAAATCTATTTAAAAGTATGTACCTGTGGTCTTTGTGAACCAGCTAAATAAACAACAGTGAGAAAAGACTGAAAGGAGACATTCGTTGCCCCCTGTTTTTTCTATGCTGTGTTCACGTCTTTGCCATGGAAGTAGACATGGCAACAGTTCAGGTACTTCCTCTTACGGCAGCTAAGCAACTTTCCAGAAATCATCTCCCAGAAGCCCGAAAGCAGCACAAATGTTCACCAAGGAGAAGCTGCTGCTTGGGAGGGGTCCTATCTCCCAGCTAAGCAATTAATCCTAACCCACTTTGAACCCTTCCAAAATGCTGTGGACAATTTTATTTAAAAAGGAAATTGTTGATGACATGGCTTTCACTACTATCCCAAGACAGGCACAGAAAACACTGCAATGCCTGGCTTGCTATCACAAGCTTATCATTTTTGCATCTGCTAGCAACAGCTGATGAGATCATTCACTAGGCTGTCAAGAAACAAAAATATTACCCATCAATGCACTCAGGCTCTTGGATCGAGAGGGACGGCCTACCTCACGACACTCTCCAGGGCTGTCTGATGACCGACTGTATTCCTGCATCTCTGTGCCTTTGGCTTAGTGCACTGGGGGCCTTCAGAGAAGTCTTGAGATTTGTATGCCAAAGAAAAGGGATCTGGAACATTAAAGGGTCAGGATTTGGGAGCATTCCAGCTCAGCCTGGGATTTAGAATTGAGTGTGATTGCCCATGAAGGCCCTCAAAAACGAAACAGGAGTTGCTCCTCCTGAAGGATGGATGTTTGTCTATTTGTTCTCCCCACTCAGAGGTCAGTTTGTTCCAGCGCTCATCCCAGTTAACGGCACCTTAAACAACCTAAACCGTTCTTTTACAGGACTAGCCTCTGCACACAGTCCAAGAGCAGGGACCACATTTCATCTTTGGTATTGTGGAGATGTAAGCAAACTCTGTAATAGAAAGTCTTTTCCTTACAAAGGAAAGGGCTGCAGTGCATTTCCCTGTATCAGTCATACATATGGTCTCTCATGAGACATATCTTCAAACAGCAGCATTTTATTAGCTTTCTTCTCCTCTTTCCTCACCCTGAGTCACCCTACTGGCAGTAAGAAACTGAGTCGGCATGGCACTGCTTCTCCAGAAATCAAAGGCAGATTACTTTTTAACCAAATAAAGCAGTACCAACAACTAGCCATAATCTGAAGCAAACAGCTCAGATACAACAACTTCACTAAGACAGGAAACGGCTCTGGAGAGCGGGACTCAAGAAACTGGCTGAAAAAGGTGATTTGCCAAGCTTAGCTACAGACAGTGTACAACCTTGGCTGAACTGCTGCTTCTGCCACACATTTCAATTTCTTTTGGGTGTGATACATGTAATATCTCTCAGTTCAGAAACATTACAGAATCAAATTAATTAATGACCACGAAGCACCATGCTACAGAGGCACTGCTGTAATCACAAGGGAGACCACCAAGGTGCTACAACTGTTTCTAGCATGTCAGCGGGTAATTGAGCACTAACCAGCAAAAGGTAAATTATCTTCCATTTCTAGCACTTTTTTCTGCTCAGCATAAAGCACAGGATTGGCGAATATGCGTAACTGCAGCGTTACGGTCCTTGCCATACTCGCTCGGCAGCTGAGCAGGTGACATCGGTTTCTAGAGCTGTCAGTTCAGCCCCTTCTGTGAGCACTAAATTGACTCCAGCCCCCCCATAAAGCAAGAGTGACAGTCCTTTCTAACTCATGTCACCACATGGTGCACACTGATTGTGAAATGCACTTAATGGACGGTGGTTATGGCTTACTTGAGGGAACAAGCTCGCACTGAAATATCTCCAGAGCTTAACACGAGCTCTGCAGATGCATCAGAGAGAGAGAACAGGCCAAAAAAGACAACTGGGACAGAAATGAGCAGACTCCATATTTTTCCTCATATATGCAAAGAAAACCACTTTTGCAGTTTTTAAAGTATTACTAGTAAGTAAAAAACAACCAAACAAAAAAATCCCACAACACTTCAACCAGGTCAAATGTGTATTCAAGTGGAGGTAAGAAACCACTTAGAGCTCTTACAGGACTATAAGCCCATTCGACAGGTCTGATAATTTTAAAGGCCTAATTCCATTACAGTATCTGGCAGCCTGCAAGGGCACATTCTACTAACCATAGGCCACCAGGTCATGATAGATGTTGACAGAAAACAGCAAAGGTTAAGTAGATGTAAGACTATAAAACATTGCAAGCTGCACAGTGCCAGCAATGTTAACTAGCAAACACAGAGCTGCTGAACTGGAGGAAAAAAAAAGTTGGTTCCTTCATCGACGGCAATCATGGGCAATCCTAGAAGAACCAGGTGTCCAGGACGGCTTGCACAGGGCATGTCCACATTACATAAAAATCATCTTTGTTATGTCAAAGTCCAAATTCCATGTATTACTTAAAACTTACCAAGTGCAAGCTTGGATCAATTAACATTGACAGGTTGAGAAAATATGCCTATACAATAGATTTCACCAGTTATCTTCAGCTGGGAAATACACGCACAGCTGCTTTATGGCTAAGGATGGAGCAGTTTTCAAAGAGAAGCAATTAGGCAGGAGAGTTCACAAACACACTGCAACAGCAACTGCCAGGAACAGGCAACTGCCTCTGTGTAACACTGTCTCATTTTGGCTTTGAACCGTAGCAGAGGCCCCCACAGCCATGATGGCCTAAGCCAGCAGCTAGAACAATTTAGGAAAGAAACACAATGATGTTACTTTAAATCCCTCACAGAACTTACAGAAAAATAACAGTGGCATCACTGCAGGTTGCAGCGCACACTTCAATAATGCCCAAGAGCACTGATACAACACATTTATGCAGCTCCAACTCTGACATGTAATTTTGATTGATCTTTCCTTAAGGTGTTTAAATATAAGGACAACAGCCATCAGCAGAGAGTTAACCTTACTGCTTTCATTAAATATAAAAATTAACATTTCCCAACCCTAAACTGGTCAATGGAAAGGACTGTGGCGCACAGATGTCTGCTCTAGAAGATATCGCATGTGTACATGGAAAAGGATCAAGCTGTTCTGCACACACTTTTCTACAAGGCACTACAAGGATATTCACAAATAAATCTTCATTTTTTTTATAAGAGCTCTTCTGAGTGACATCTATCCGCATAAAAATTTGCCACCAACCACAAACAATTAAATTAAAAGCTGTTCAATATGTAAGGAGGGCAGAGGGGTGAATCCTGACCAAATCCGACATACAAACAGCTTGCTAATTTGTGTGTGAGCCAAAATAAATGGAATGGGCTGGCTACAGGTGCAGGTAAATGCCTCAAAAATAGACATCAATAAGTCAGTTAGTCCTCCATTATGGTTTAGATTATAGTCATTTAAGAAGAAGGATGTCTTTGCCTTTGCAACATGACGTGCGAGTGCCTAAAGTGAGCTATTTTAAGTCAACACTTAAGATGGGACTTTAAAACTTCCTCTTTCTGGCCTCTTATATTCTACTCTTTACTTCCGCAGAAATTAAAAACTGCATCTTCCTTCTCTTTTGCTTATTGCAAAATATATAATCCAAGATTATGGGGTAATATGTAATAACGACCAAACAACTCTCCAACATCAAAATTCTCTCAATGAAAAAGGAAGTTCCCCCCAACACCTTCTGCAGATGGAGCGACAAGGAAAAGCTTGCTGAAGGTCAGACAAGCCGTAAGGCCAACATCCTAACCTGAGTAAATACACTGGCACAGGCTGTGCGGACAGGTGAGAACAGGGCATCAGGGTGTGTTATACTCGGTCCTTACAAGTAAAAGATCCCTTGATCCCCAGAGTCCTCTATCTTAAATACTTCTCCAAAAAGCAGTCTTTGGCCATCCCATCTCCGTGCTCCAACACTGTCACCTTCTGGGCCCTTTTTCCGTGAAAATGATACAAGGGGATCCACATAATAATAACAAACACAGCCTAATTGCATATTTAAAAGAAAATCACCCTCACATAAGCACTGGAAACATAGCTACACAAGGACTATATTTCTGTTTTTCATAAAGCTAAAAGCTAAATGCACAAGCCATAAATAAAATCATTTAGTAAAAACATTAAGATTGCTGGTTTCCAGGGGACTAGACTATAACACCTTACTTGAAGGTTTCAGGTTTTAATCTGAATCTAATGCAATTTGTCTATAATGAAGCGTATTTCTTGACAGCCACAAGTTGCTTTAGATAAAGTCAATTTAAGGGCATTCCAGATAAATCAGTGAATTAAAAAAATATTGTATTTGCAGCCTGAGGAATAGTAAGAAAACATATGTAGCCACTGGGAAAACTGACTGGAACAGGAAAGATTATCAGCTATAGATGATCAAGCTAGACATGCTTGTCTATGGTCAAGAAGATGAAATGGTTTAGAAGTTTCTTCAAGACCTACCTCTCTATTTCTGTATTGCCAGAAAAGCAGTAAGAGTGCATACGATTGACAAGGCAAGTAGGAACTAGGAAGGACGACACTAGTGCTTAGTTCTAAAAGTATGTCATTTCATTACACTCAGGATAGAAAGAGTTTTTACACATTTGCAACCAAACGTGACAGCTGAGCACACCAGAAAACATGCATTATAAATCAGAACCAAAAGCTGTATCGGGAGAGAACCCCAATGACGGCTGCAAAGTTTACTAAGGTATTACCAAATGTACTAAAAAAAGCACAAAGGCTATGACATAACCCTGTGGCAAATCTGTCTGAGCAGGACGATTGGAGTTAAACTATCGACAGCGACAAAATGAGAATGCTGAGAAATACCAGTAGTAAACCCCATTAGCAGAACCAGGGAGACCTACAAGCTGCTCAAGGCAGTCAAATAACATTCTGTGATCAATAGAAGCAAATACTGCTGGCAGATCAAGCAGGATCAAGACTACATAAGCCACTGCAATCTGTATGAATAAGTAAATCATGACAGGCTCCTGTGAAAGCCTTGGTGTTAGGGCAACGCTTGAAAAACTCAACTTTCTCAAACGGCCGAATAGTGTCAGTAGATAAGACAGTGAAAGAAACCGCACTGTTAACAACCTCCTGAGAACTCTGGCTGGGAAATGGATAAATAAGTGGCAATGCAAAACACTATTTTTTTCTTCTCCTGCTACTCACTAATGCAGAAATACAGCAATTTGTGGCACCTGTTAAATGTATTGAAGCACTAAAACAAACAAGAGGTCAGTAAAGCTGGTTAGCGAAACTAAATGAGTACTGAAAAGACAGTCGTATGACAATCTTCTATTAACAGTCTTTGATATCTTCTTGGACTTTAAAAAAGAAAAGACAGCCAACAATATGCAAAAATACATTTTTTTAAAAAAACATTCCAGATTGCCCTATTTCTGCTTCCACTGAATGGACCAACTTCATTTGTAACTAAGTTAGGTTAGTGTGATTTTGAAAATCCAGTATAAATTGTTTTAACAGTAAGTGCGTGAAAGAAAGAACACATCCAGGTATTGTAACATTACATTCAAACAGAATTCTAACTAGCTCATATTTACCGTCAATAGGGGTTTTTTTGTCTGCTTCCAGGATTACAAGACAGAGTCCAGTCTGCCCACCTGCTGAAATGATATTTAAGTGGCACTGAGGAGGTACTAAGAACACCAACGATTAGCAAGTAAATTCACTTAAAGAATTAGAAGTCGATAAACAAAAAAAAAAGGCTATTCATCAAACTGATGAGAGCTGTACTTCAGTCACAATAAACAACTAGAATTAGGAGCCTAGCTGGGTGTCTGAACATTTTATTGGTGCTAATAAAGACAACTGCGATCAAAATTAACTTTTTTTTCTGGAATGGATAAAACTGTCATCAGTGGCACTGCATTACTGTCAACAGAATGAGACCCAGCAAACTAAAAATTAGGATTAATAATATCCTACGGAAAATGCAAGGCATTTGAGAATGATCCAGGTAAAAAAATAAAGAAGTGTGTAACACTTATTACAGGTAGTCTGAGTGGCAGCCTTCGACACTGCTGAAGTAATTACTGTCCCAAGGTCGTCCATTTAATTTTATAACTATACTTTCTCTTGATTTTAAGGAGAAAATTCTTAAGGGAACTTCTAATTAAAAACCATGAAGAAACAGTCTGTGTTCTTCCTGGTCCACTCTCTCTTTACTGAATTCCCAGTGAATGAGCCTACGTACGTGCCAGACTGGCTGGCTGCTTTCACATCGATGACAAACGATATGCACTCTTCACCATGTCTTAAAAGCTATTACTGCTTGCTTTATTGCGCATTTGTGTACCTCCGATAATTTTTGAAACATACACTTTCTTTGAAGGCTAGCTCATCTTTTTATATTCCAATTTAAAAGGTTTTGTTCAGTGATTCCAAGCTGTTCTGATACTGAGGCAGTTGATTTTTAGGCATTTATTTGCCCTCACAGGCCTTGATTACCCTCACCAGCCTCCTGCTAGCCTGACCCCCTGATGTCTTTCTAATTGGCCTCCAGAGAGGGGTGGCACCGCAGCAGGCAGGTGGGAGAGTTGATCCCCATTCACCTGCACTCTTTTTCAACCTGGGCAATACTCTAAATGCTGAATTTTACCCACGGGCTGCTACGTGCTGGAGAACGCCTCTGCTTCTAGGGGTGCTTCGTAGCTGGGGCCAGTAAAACCCCAGGAAGGGAGGGTGGAGTGCTGAGATTTCTAGTGAACACTCGCACCACACTTTCAAGTTACTTCTTGATTACTCTATACACATGAAGTGTTTTACAAGCAGGCATACCAGGTGGAATTTTTGTTCCTATCCTGCTGTTAGGAGAGCTGAGAGATGTTAACACAACATATTTTTTCTAATGTGTTACCTTTTAGATATTTATAAAAGAACCTGCTTGTTTTGGTCATGCCAGCAAATGATCATCCGCTCCACACCACAGTTAAACAGCCATCATCTCCAGTGTTTTCTTCACAGACCTTTCTGGTTTATTCTGGCAAGGCAGTAGGAGGAAAAGCACCACAGCAAACTCCAGGCAACTCAGAGGACGGGCAGTGTGGACACTTGTCACAGCTATGCATTTTTTGGCACTCCTAGGCTATGTCTATGCTGTACCCTGTGCTGTACCCTGCAAGGTGTCTGACGTAGCACATGGTCTGCGCGGTCCGCACGGCGCTCGCGTGGCTCCGCCGGACTTCTGGTACTCAGACTAGGTCAGTCAGCACAAGCTTGGTATCTCTGACCTACAAGGCAGTAATGGCTGGGCAATGCTGGGAGGAAGCCACTTTTCTCCAGCACCCTCTTGAGCAAAAGCCCTGCTGTCCGGCTGCTTCCAAGTTGTTTCACGGTGGTCCGTAAGAGTGGCTTCCTCGACGTGTGACACCAAAGATAAAACAGAAGCTCCGTTTGCAAGAGCAGCCACAGGGGAAGGTATTTCCTGTAGCAGTTTCTTCTTCAACTGAGAGGAACAAAACCAGAGAGTATCTTTACTGAGCTCTTGGGAACACCAGTTCATTTTAGCAGTGTCCCATACTGGTAAGGTTTTGGGGGTTTGGGTTTTTTTTCCCCCCTCTGGTTAGCTCTCTTATGCTTTTCCTGTTTAGTATAATTTTCTATCTTACATCTTGGGAGAAAAAATAAATTATAATTATAAAATCCCACAGAATGACACTGTCCTGCTGGTTGCACTCTGCTAAGATTTGTTGTTGCTGTTGCTCAGTGAGAAGTCTTTTGCTGGTCTCCTGGTTATGAGAGTACAGCCGCGGCAGCCAAGGAGCCTTGCGATGTCCCAGCCCAATGACGACCGAGGCTGACAGGGAAACTTCTGCGTCCTCGGCTTAGCTTCCGATGTAGAAAAACACAATTCTTTTGCCTTAGCTACGCATCTAATAATTGGGGTTTTTGAGTTAGAGTCAGTGACTTTGTTCATCTAATTGCTACACTAACCTTTACGACAAGAGAAGGCCTTTTTTGCCAGATCGTTCTCTCCAAATGATCTCACTATTATTAACACTGTATCTGCTGGTACAGTGACAAATTATTTCTTAATCCTCAGCCCTAAGCATCGTCTTCCCATTACCCTCTCACTGTTAGTTTGCACACTCTGGTTTTTCAGTGTGGCACCAGCCGCTGCTTCTGGTGCAGCACACGGGGCCCCGCTCTGGGCGCTTGGAGAGCCCCGGCACAAGGGTCCCACGCCGAAGCACTACTTTTCCTACCAATCATACAAATAAAAGTGCACGTGTTTCACTGACGGATGAACACAGCAATGCTTCTGTCAGGACCGCTCAGACCTTCACATGCAAACATTTGATGTTTGCACCCATTCTGCTAGAAATTTATAAAAGTTTAAAGGCTGAGGACAAAGTTTTGGAGCTCTCTCACGATCACCATTCTCAACTGTTCCCATGAAAGTGTACCGGGCATGTTCGGACTGCTTCTTTGCTAGTGAGATGCCACTGTATTTGCAGATAAACTTCCCTAGAGTTGGAGCCTGGTGACTCCTTCAGAAAGGGGCAAAAGGGGAAAAAGCCCTCAAATTCATCTTAAATACTTTTACAAAGCAAAATTTTTGCCATAATTTCAAAGCTCTGAGCCTTTGGTAAAACTTTTCTGTTGACTTAAATTCGAACTGAAGTGCTATTGATCGAGTTCTTTTGCAGTAAATTAACACAAAAAAACTTTTCTTCCTAAGTTCTACTCAAACATTTAACTGTCATCTTGATTTAAGAAGCAAGCAAAAAGAGGAACAAAACTCTAAGCAGATTTGTGACAGTATAAAGGAAATATGCTTCTGCTTACCTAAGAGGAGCTTATACTTTAACATGTTAACATGTTAAAAAAAAGTCCAAGACATTGATAATTAACTTCTTTATCAATATAACTCTAATAAAGTTCTAACCAAAAGGAAATATTGGGTAACTTTGAGCAATTTTAATTGGATCTTAATTCCACACACTCCCAGTTTCAGGTGGTGGTTCAGTCACGCTAAAAACCATCTCAGATTGGTCACTTCAGCCGATCAGCTCTGCCCCAACAGAGCTTCTGATCGACAGCTCGCCAGCGCGAACTGATCTCCAGGCAGCGCCTGGCGTGGCCTCACCTGAGCTCGGGGGGTAGCTCCTACGGCTGAAGCCAGCGCTGGCTTTGGCACTGACTTCAGCGGACACAGGATCAGACACTAACACTCATTTAGACAAAGTCCACTCTGGTGCGATCTACCGAGCGGAGAGCTGCTCTCTACAGCGGCAGCTCTCCTGCCCCAGCACACCGTGTTGGTGAGGTTTGCTGGGTGCAAACGCCTGATTTGTAAACTTCGAAGCTGTTTAAATCTGATGTGTTTAATTTTTGCTGTGAATTAACATTTGCCATTTTATTCAGGTGTAACTTCTTATTTGCTTTGCTCCAAATAATTGAAACAAAAAATAAAACAACATCCCCCACACCATTTAGGAGTTCACACAGTCCACTCCAGCATCACTAGTTTTAAACTTTCTGAAAACTCTTTAACCGTATGCGAATTAAATAACCTTTTAGTTTGTTTTTATGGAGGCAAACAAATAAGTAAGTCGCTTATTACCAGTAAACATGAGGGGCAAAATACTTGTCAACTTGAATACCTGAGATTGCTGTCGGCATTCACACTTTTTTGGAACCTCCTCCGAAGTCCCTTGCCACAGAGGCAGGTTATCTGGGAGTTCTGCATGGCGAGCTCTCCATAAAGACAGCAAAAATGAAATGGTGGCAGCAGTACTGTCGGTGCCGTTTGCAGAATGGCACGGCACGTTTTGACAGTGCCAAGCAGGCTAAAGTTGAAGAAAATGCCACTGATAATGGCTGTTACATTTTGGTTTTATGACTGCAGGTAAAAATAAATAAGGCTCTTGCAAAACATTGAGCATTTCACCCTCTAAAACGAAAACGTCATAAAAATCGGTTACATCAGCAAGACACCAATTTCCTTCTCGCATCCCAAAATCTCTTCGGGGCACACACAATGAACAGTAACTGTATGCAAATAGGTCCCAGTTTCCTGGTGAAGCCTGCCTTTCATCCCCTGGTGCTGCTTTTTCCAGCTGACAACATGCAGCACTGCGCTACCCACAATGCACCCTCGCGCTGTCACACACAACCGCACACACGCTGCCTGGAGCCAGCACACACACGCGCTTGCACACGTACGCACCCCCTCCCCCCGAAGACACCAACTTACCCACAAGTTACGTTTCATTCAGAAAACTAGTCTTCCTTCGCTCCCCCTCCTCTGTTTTTTCCTGCCTCTCGTCTGCTGCAGAAAAAGGCCACATACGTCTGAAAACACTTCTAGGCAGCAAGCATCTAGTGCAGAACAAAGACAGCCGGGGTTGCCTTAATCTCAGCACAAGGCAGCCAGTAGCTATTTTCAAGCTTGTTCTCTCGCTCCCCCTCTGAGGGCACCCTGCTCTGTTTCTCCCTCTCTCTCCTCTTTGCCTGTCCAGCTACTGCACAACACACATCAATTATTCATTGCTTGTCTCCCGGTTTCCAGGCAAAACCAATCACAGATGGAGTCTTGCTAATGGGCTCATGCCGTACTTGCCAACAGGCTATTTGTGCTCCAGCTACAACCCTCTAGAGACAATAAAGAGAATCAGGTTAAGCCTTAAAACTTCACACATACGCGAGCAGACCTACGACAGCGATATACATGTAAGCATCCATATGACACTGCTTCGGAGTGCGTCTGCAGCACACGGTATGGAAGGAGGCTGCTTTAAATCTTCTGAAAGGGTTTTAAGAAAATCAAACACTCAGAAAATCTCACCTCAGCTGCATGTTACTGATATTGATGGTTTTCTTTTCTGTCTCTAGTGATCCATCTCTTGCTCTCCCATTACACCTCTCTCTCTCATACTCATACACACGCACACAGGCAACCACAGCCACTTTGCCAGAAGGGAGAGAGAGACACAGAGAGAGACTGAGAGAGAAAGAGAGAGAGGAGGAAAAAAAAAAAAAAAAAAAAAACCAGGCAGCTCACATTTCAAACTTGCAAGGAGGGGTGGTGCTTAAAACACCAGGACAAAGCCTCTGCCTCTGGCATCCAGCCAAAACACTAAAATAAATCCCCTCGATCAATTAACTGGGAGCAACACTTGTTCGAGGCTGCATAACAAACCATTAAGGGCGCTGAGGCTGAAAAGTCTCCAGATCGGGAAAGCCTCGTACACTTGTTTCCCCCCTCCCCTGTTTGCTGAATGCTGTTGACTAAATCCACCAAACGAGCCACGCTCACCAGCGGCCGGCGGGGCCGCGGCGGCGGCGGGGCCGGGCCGGGCGGGTCAGCGCCGGGCTCGGCGCGGCCGGGGGAGCCGCCGGGCGCCGGAGGGGAGGGGAGGGACGGCGGGGCCGGACGGCGGGGCCCGCTCTGCCCACGGCCCCCCCGAGCGGGGCACCGGCACTGCCCGCGGGTCGGGCTGCGCGAAGCCGCGCTCGGACGCCGGGTCTCGGCCGACGAGGAAGCGCCCGGCCCGGGCTGCACTTGGGAGACTGAGGCGCGCTCAGCATCCTCGGTCTTTTCTTCTTTTTTTCGCCCCAATTTTGAAGTCCAGACCTTCAACTTTGCTGTCGTTCACTCTTCCTAACAACAAACCCCTTTTTCGTGCAACTTTGTGAATTTGGAATTGTACATAAAAGCATTTTAAATAACTTTCACGTTTCAATTATGCTATACAATGCGGCATGTTGCAATAAGCCCTTCCGCTTAAAGGGTTTAAGTTGACAATATCAAAGAAAAAAAAACAAACAGGAAGCTAATGTGACATTTATTTTTCCTTCTCAGAGGGAAAACTGGCAGTTTAAGTTGTGGCCGACCAAGAACCAGCCTTTTCCTGACACAGCCTCCTGCGGTAAGTAGCCACTTCCTTCCCAGGCACAACCTTCACAAATGTACCTCCACTTCTTAAAGGCGCACCGGGCCCTTTTACTGCAGCGCGAGCTGGCAGTTCGAGCTAAAACCAGACCAAGCAGAAACAACAACAAAGGAGGAGGACTTAAAAAAAGAAAAACTAGCAATCCAGCAAAATTCCTCTCAGCTAAGGAATGGCCTCAGCTTTCCTTGCAATGTTTACAATCACTTAACCATGCTGCTTAAACGCCTTAGCAGAAAGACTCTGCAACGTGACAGATGGGAACAGCAACCTATCACAGATATCAAAGAGCAGCTCTTCCCCGAAAAACGGTTCCATAAAAAAGGCATTGTCAGATTTCATGTTTATTTTTTCAGTGAATCCACTTCAAACAAATAAGAGATATATGTGCTTTTCTACTAGCTTCCACTCCTGAAGCACCAGCTCAAGGTCAGGCTGTCAGACTGGGTTATTTCTTTCTCTCCTCAGCCATCAGAGTAAACAGCACTGCACACCAAACTCTGGGGCGCACTTCTGCAATCTCAGAGCTGCACAAGTGTGACCGAGCCAGGACTTTTTAACCAACATGGCTGCTGCAGGCCTACTGAACACGGCGCTTGGCCCGCGGAGCCTTGATCCACACTGGTGGTCCGCAGAGATCAAGGTGGATCCACAGGGCTGACATAATACACTCAAATATAAAATTGTTTTTAAATGCAGTTGATCGAATTTGAGATTCAGTCACACAGGAGGAAAGCACGGAGCCTCATGAAACCACTCTTGCCACCTCTCGGAGCGGACAGGTGCTTTAAGGAGACCTCGTAAGCTATACAAACAGGCAGGCAGAGCGGACAGTGACAAGCATGAGTTTCAGAGGACGCCGTTCAGGATTGGCAAGGCAATGAGGAAAATGTTGATAATCCCAAATGGGTATCAAAATCCCTACTAATGCAACTTCACCGAGCTTAGACTTCATGATCATGCCTGGAAGACAACTGCAACACAGTTTTTTCTTTATTTTACTTGTGAATGGAACTTGTAACTGAATATAACTCTAGATAAATCTAGATACACACACACTGTGCATTTTTGTGCTTGTTTCAGATTTTACTCTATTTACAAAATTGTCACACAGTTCTCCCACTATCACAGTGTTATTTATAGTTCAAAAAACAAAGCAACAACAAGAAATAAGACAGTGCGAGGTCATCAAAATCAAGGCTGGCTCCCTCCCTGTATAAGCCTCGATTAAATCATGTTTTCTTAGGGAAAAAAACATTTTATTTAAATGGAGAAAACTCACATTCCCCAGTATTTCGTTTTTTGTCTTATAACTCTCATTACGCATAAGAGTATGGCTCTCTCCCCCTCTGCAATTAAATGCACTTTCTAGTGTAACAGAGTAAGTTTCTCTTCTAAGCTGCCTGTCTTCTCAGCGGAAGTGGTTTAGCGTAGACAAATCACTTATCTAAAAATTATGTACTTACTTCTCCTTTGACAAATCTTCAGCAGGTTTCTAATCCCACCCTGCCACTTGAAGTATCACTTTCTGTGATGACATTTGAGTCACAGTTGTCAGAAGCATCAGGCTCTGTAGTTAAATGGATTAAATCGCACTTCATAGCATGCAGTATTTTGAAGAAGGAGTGGTTTATCATTTGTAGAAATTAATCATAACAGTTTTTTCTCTAGGGCAAATTCCCAATCATTTTTAAAGATTACTATGTTTAAGCCCCAATGACAGCAGTATGTCAAATTACATCGCAGGGAAGGTTGGCTCAGGCAGCGATGACTATTCCCAAGACTCACTGAAGACATCTGCTGCCGGGAGAAGCAGGTCCATGCTGGGGAAGCACCTTTCAAAGCTGATGCCGGAGAGCAAACGCGTCGGCTGCGCTTCGCGCTGCGGCCGAGGCCCTGGGGCTCCTCCGGCCCGGCCGGCCTCGCCGCCCGCTCTGCCTGCCCTCCCGAGGGGCCACCGCCGCATCCAGCCCCGCCGGGGAGGGGGCAAGGGGAGTCGCAGCAGCGCTCAGTCCCACGGGGGGGAAAGAGGACACATTCCTGTGGGCCGCCTCTAGCTGCCTGCGGAGTGGATTTAATGGATTTTCAGAGGAGTCCCATCTACCTTGACATCTAAGGCAGAGTTTGTCTATTCAATACACACTGCCAGGGCCAAGCGTACCAGTGGTCGCAATGCTCCCAAATCTCAGTCCTGTCCGTCACTGCTTAGCACAGAAATCAGGCGCCACCGGCACGTACATACGCCACTGCTCTTTGCCCGCTCTCCGCGCCAAGGCACTCCTCTCTCCCAGAAGGTATTTTTAAAAAGCCAGAAGTCCACCCGTAGGTCACGGCGGTGCACCAGCCCTGCCGGCTTGGGAACACCCGTTTCTGCGGTGAGCAAGGAAAGGACGAGGACAGGCTTACACGCTCAGTGTCTGCGACTGCTCAGCAGAAACGGCAGGACACTCAGCTGCGGTGAGGGCAAGGGGAGTAGCCTCTCTCCCCCTCACTGTCCCGCTTCACTGACATTGCAAAAAAAATGAACCAAATACGTGAACATTTGTAATACAGATGCAGACCACCAAGAGGAAAAGCAAGAAGGGCGGGCAGCAGAGGGCAGACATCCCAGTTTGGACACTTCAGCATCAAATATGCTGTGTAATATCAGGGGACATACCCATGTCCCAGTGTGATTTCATTACGAAAGGTGACTAGAGATGAAAGCATAAAAGTTGTTTAGAGAAAGAAAAAAACATTAGGAGTAAGGAAACTGTCTTCAGGTAGCTATAACATCAATTACTGCCAACTGAGCAATAACATAACTCTGTAGCAATGCAAATTTGCTATGACCAAAGATTTAAAGGTTGATCTTGAGGACCAATCTTTATTCAGGGTAGCTTTTCTGCACTGCTGAAGACAGTTGGGAGCGTTCCTTGCAATATTTGTCTAGAGCAGGTTATTTGCCCAAGCATTAGTGCCCTGGATATATATATATTTTACTATTGATTCAAAGGATTCAAAAAACTCTTCAAAGGGTTTACAATTACATATTCGTAATACACAGAATACATGGATCAGTGGCCTTGCGGATTTCTCCTAATGTTTCACAGTAGGCTGAGTCAATAGAAGCTGTTATAAATCACAGGGCTGCATCCCAGTCAGAAAGCAATGAAGTACTTAAAAAAAAAAAAAAAAAAAAAAAAAATCCTTTGACTCTGCATCAAGTGTCTTTCATGCATAACCCACTTTTCCAGGATCAAACCAACTCCATCCAGAGAGAGGTGTGAAAGGAAACCCAGTGTAAGAAGCAAAGTAAAAAAGACTCTCTTATGTGGTTTAGTCCTTTCTCCTGTTTAAGTCAAAGATTATTACATTGCAGAGCTTACTATGACTGAAGTACTTACCCTTCAGTCCCCTTCTCTGTCAAGTTTTACAGAACAAAGGTAGGTAAGGCAGAAAATGTAACACAGCATTTTCCTTTCTCAGGCTGCTCTTCAGCTGCCCGTGACCGTTGTTTGCATGTTCCCTTGTTATCAGGATGTTTTGAAGAACCAGAGACCACGTAGCTGGAAATACCAGCATGCTGCATTTTGGGTACGTGCAGCAATCGGACTGAAACACTCAAAGCCTTCTGAAAGAGATTTATGCGCTATTTAACGTTCAAAAAACACAGAAATATCCACGTTCTTGTTACTCCGTTGCGAAAAATCTTTACTGCAAAACTACGCAAAGGCTCAGGACAGACTTGTAAACACAGCAGTGAAAAAAATCTTTCTCAATTGCCATAATCTTTGAAAAAGCAAGTCTACCTTAAAGCCACCTATTAATACAGAACATTGCAATTGCTAATCTCTATTTCCTTCCTTCCTTCCCTTTTTTGATTAAACATCTTTACCACGCATAGGAAAACAAAAAGATCTATACAATTACAATGAAACATGGCAAAATAGAGAATCACAGAATGAAGTCACACACATCATGTCTGTATCTGCAGTTCTGTTCACAGCTATACTTTTAAAGAAAACTGAGGGGCAAAAGTAACCAAACCACACAGAAGTAAAGCATAAGGCGCAGCACACTAAGGAAAAATCACATTTGTAATGTAATATGACAGTCCAAAGAGGTACTGTGCAGAAATGAAAAATCACTACACAGTGATGACATCAGTTTAGAGTCGTCTCCAGCACCATTTCACCAGCAGCAGAGCTACTACAGCTGCCCCACGCCTGTGCTATTTATCCACTAGAAAATTCTGTTGAAAGATCAAACGTCATCCAAAGTATGAAGTTCTTCCCTTCTTTTACTGTATCTATTTTGCTACAAATAGTAATTAATGTTTTAAAAACATTAATTTTTGTGACATGGGAACCTTACTGTTTTGTCTGAAAAAACAGAGAAACCAAAATTTTAGATACGTCTTAATTTTCAGATAGTTCCCCTCCAGCTCAGGTAGACTGGAGCATGGCACAAATGTCTTCAGTGCTCAACCTCCCTTTCAATGCCTTTCTTGGCACTTGGCCTGGAGTTTGTGACATCTCTTCTAGTGAATTAGATAGAAACAGAGATTAACTGAAGCCTTTTCCATGCTAGCTCCAATTTTGCTCCACTATGGTACAATCAAGTGGATTTCTAAAACATGTCTCCATGTTTTTCATCAACTTTGATCAATTAGATTTTTTTATACAACAGGTCTTCCAAACTGCCCAATTTTCTCATACAGTTTAGAGATCTTAAGGCTGCTAACACTTTGGGGAAAAATCTGAGCAACTCATGCTTTGAATTTCATACTAATTTTTCAAGGTTTGTATGTTCTGCAAAGGATTAAAAATTTTGTTATACATGAAGCAAGACTTTTAAATGCAATGAGGATTAGCCTACTTCCATTCCTAATAAAGTTCTACTACGTGTTTTAATAAAACATATTTTTTTTAGATTTTACTCTGAGTCAAAATATTTGTTATTACTGAACAGAGTCACTTGCAGCTGAAGGCCCTCCCCGCCTCTGGCAAGCCACGGGTTAACTCCTGCTAAGCCTGCTCGCTCCCTGCTTATGTGGGGAAGGGGGATAAGGAGGCAGCTCTGAAGACAGCAGCCTAATCAGGTTTCAGGGAAAGCAGGCAGGGAAGTAGCAGGGCAGCGCCGGGGGTGGAGGGGTAGGGGGAACCGAGCTGGGAAGCGAAAGCCCTGCCAGGTTCCTTCCTGCACTTCTCTTGGCATTGTAAAACCTGTTTTTGACTGTTATCAATGCAGTTCATTAATATCGATTATATCAATATTGCTCATTAAGAGCCCAGGAGAATAAGCCCTCCATGAAAATACTCGATCTCAGTGACGATTTTCCCTTGGTTGCTCCTTTCCAGGCTATAGATGCGTTCACCTCCCGCTGCCGCTGCCTCCTTGCCAGCGCGGCACAGGGACAGGGCTGCTGGGGCTTTTCCTCCCGGCAGCCGGCCAGCAGGGCCGCCCCTGCGCTGCCCCTGGCCCCGGCACGGCTTTGCCAGCAAACAGAGGCCATTCACCTCTCCCCCCTTTTTTTCTTTTTAAAACAATCCACTATAATCTGGAGGGTATCAGCAGTACGAAGGTGTAAGCGAGACGGCCGAGCTGAGGGGCACTGCTTCTGTCTGTATTCCCGAAAAGCTACGAAAATAACATCCACTGACACTTTCCCCAAGACAATTGTGGAGTCCAGAGAACCATCAAAAGTGCATGTAGATTTTTACTAGTGCCAAATATAAAATGTGAGAGGGAGCAGTAGGGAAGAAAAAGAAAAAAGAAAAAATTGATCCAAAGTCACAAATTAAAAGAAAAGTTACAAACCGGTGGCTCTGCACCACCGTCTTGGAAAGCTTCCACTCTGGGAAACAAAGACATTCATCATTTGGAGTCCAGCTCACGTTTCTAGTTTTGTATTTAAACAAATCTATGTACCATCATGATACACTTTTCATGTCAATCTGCCAGAAAGCCACAGAGAGCTGTTTTTAGCAGACTGTGAGATACGGTACAGTTTTGCTTACAAAGTGGCCTAATAAGGCAAAATGTTCTTGGTGCAGACCAAATGCAGTCACTGTCACTCTTCCCCCACACCCGAGTCCATGTCGAAGAGCATCCCTTAATTTTTCCCACTTTCTGTGGAAGATTACTGCATTAGCAACAGCCAGATAGAACTAGTGAGACCCTCATTGTTTTGTCAGTTTTGATAATCAAATATACAGTGACTTCAGGAGAAAGGAAACGGTCTGAAAAGGAAGACTTTTTGCTCAGATATACCAAGGAAACAGCAGTTTCGGCAGATAATAATTGTGAGAGAGACAGCAGTGTAATCTCATTTTTTTTCTTTCAGAAGTTGGCTAACTCTGGCCTCACCCAGCTCCAAACTCCTTGGGCCTCGTTCTCTTTCCAGGGCGACGGCTCCTTCCACCACGCTGGCAGGGGAGCAAAGCATTAAAGTGGATATAAAGGACTCTTAGGGAGCATGGGTATGCTTAAGTATTGGCAAGGATCTTAAAAATGAAAATGTTTGAAAATCCAGATTTAGATTACTTAGAATACGAGAAAAATATTCATTTTGGTATTTTATTGCTGGGGGGAAATAATTCTGTAGCAATTTATGAGAACAAGATTAAAAACAGCAATTAACACAGGCTTCTCTCTTTAGTAATTATTCATATACCTGTTTAGCTGATTATAAGTCATAGCTCCAGGCTGTCTGCCTGCATTGCTAGGACACAGACAGCAACCTCTGCTAAATTGACTCCACTGGCTACGCTCATGCTGCAAGAGCTGTTTTCAAGGACAGATGTACAATGTTATATGGGTAAAGAGACAAGCAAATTAAAGATGGGTGTTCTGTCAGGAAAAGGACTGAAGAACTTGTGTCAGCATTTCCCTATATTAACAGGACCTCAGATTTTTAACCCTTCATCATCTATTACTAAGACTTGAGAAGTGTCACCCTTATATATATAGTACAACTGTGTGTTCTCAAATAAAATCGATTGTATTTATTTTTCACCATGAAAATACAATAGATCAAAACAAAGTACAAGAGCATGCACTATAGATAACTACAGATATCTAAATATAGCTACAGAGGGATTCATGAAGAGCTTTTAATCCCTCTTAAACTATGATTCATTTTTCGGCACCACAGCTTGTGGTTCAAAGAAGCTGAGAACAGCAAAACAACAAGTTACCAAAACATATTATTGCCATGCAACACAAAAGCATCCCTGAAACAGTCAACGAATGTCCAGCACATTCTTATCAAAAAGCTACATTCACATTTCGGATTTTTTTCTTTTTACCATCTTTATTTTGCATATTTCTGTTTAATGTAATATATATATTTCTCTAACTGAGGCTGAAAGTCTTTAAGACCTAATCTGCACTGAGAAGTATTTAGCCGAACAGTCACACAGGAGAGCTATATTGGCAGCTCCTACCAGTGTAGACACAGTTCAGCCTGGCAAGAGGCTATACCTACTACTGCTTATATTGGCTCTCCACTGAAATTAGGTTCACAATCAGAGGATTACATGACCTCATTAAAAGAGTGCTTCTGGCATGTACAAAAACACATATGCCTTACTTATTTCTAGCATAGATCTAGTTTACTACAAGACTAAGAGCAAGTCTACACCTTGCAATGGAGTGTACTACAAGGAGTCACAAGCTGCGGACACGCGCTCATGCAGCAAGGCAGCGCTGTACTGTGATCCGGACTCCAGTCCCCAAAACCATACAGGAGTATTATCACACTATCACACCAGAGACTGTAAACCCTTCTTCTTGGCAGGGATAATTAACTTCAGTATATCACTACTGACTATTTCATCTGGGGGCTGACCTGCTGGAAAGCAGCTCTGCGGAGAAGGACCTGGGTGGGAGTCTTGGTGGACACCAAGTTGACCATGAGCCAGCAATGTGCCCTTGTGGCCAAGAAGGCCAATGGTATCTGGGGCTGCATTAGGAAGAGCATTGCCAGCAGATCGAGGGAGGTGATCCTTTCTCTCTTCTCAGCCCTGGTGAGGCCACATCTGGAGTACTGTGTCCAGTTACAAGCTCCCCAATACAAGAGAGACATGGAGCTACTGCAGCAAGTCCAGCAAAGGGCTACTAAGATGAGTAAGGGCCTGGAGCATCTCTCATATGAGGAAAGTCTGAGAGAGGTGGGACTGTTTAGCCTGGAAAAGAGAAGACTGAGGGGGGATCTTATCAATATCTCATCAATATCTGAAGGGAAGGTGTAGAGAGGATGGGGCCAGCTCTTTTCAGTGGTGCCCAGCGACATGATGAGAGGCAACGGGCACAAACTGAAACACAGGAAGGTCTGTATGAACATGAGGAAAAACCTCTTTACTGTGAGGGTGACTGAGCACTGGAACAGGTTGCCCAGAGAGGTTGTGGAGTCTCCATCCTTGGAGATATTCAAAAGCTGTCTGGACACAATCGTGGGCAATGTGCAGGTGACCCTGCTTGAGCAGGGGGGTTGGACTAGACGATCTCCAGAGGTCCCTGCCAACCTCAACCATTCCGTGATTCTGTGATTTCTGAGTCCAGAGCGAGGTTTGTTGCTGCAGTCTCGGGGACTCCTGTACTGTGTTCTGTCACTGCTGAACTACTTCCCCCTTGCTTCAGAAGCTCCTCTCGGGGAAGGTTAATATCCTTTAATTGATAATAAAGATCAACTGTCATATGAGATCTGCTCTTTTACAAATAAATGCAAAATTAAAAGGCTTTTCAAAACTTCACCATGGAAAATTTCTTTCCAGGAAATGGACTATAATTTAAATTTGGCTTTACTCCACAATACAGTGATAAAATAAAAGAACGGTGTATTTCCAGCAACTACAGTTATTGCGACGTTTCCAATAACTACATTTAACACAGGAGACAGAATTAGAAGGCAACACATTATCAATGCTTTCTTTAAAATGAATAATGTTTACTATGACTATTGCAAACTACCTGTGGTAAATTAAATGTGCACCTTCCACCTTTCCTCCAGAAGGTCAAGAAAGAACAGGTGGTAAAGTAGCACAGAAACACTGACACTGGCCATTTTGGCCAATATGTTGCAGGTTGGACCCCGTCAGGCAGAGAAAGATGTTAAAACTAAAACTATTCAGAGTCTGGAATAAACTCCAAAAGAAAATGTTGAAAGACCCATTGCCTGATGTGATTAAAAACATGCTGTGGACAACCACAGGAAATCGAACGTAAGGAACAATTCTACGTAGGGAACGTGACAAGAGACCTAATAAGTTTCTTCTCTTTCATGTAATGAATTTCTAGTTTCATAAAACAACAGATAAGCTCATTAGGAGCTGAAAAAAAAGTTTTCCCATATCTGAATATAGAGAAATACTAAAGTTCATAGTTCAGAGTTTTTAATAACTTCATCCATCTGTTAAATAATTTACACTGCAAGAATATGCATCAATAGTATAGTTACAAAAATACACATTACTCCATAACCTGGAAACTATCCATTAGCATTTAGCACTATTTCTTATGTCTCTCCACAACACTGCATGGAGAGTTTCACAAGAGCAGTGATGTAATGATTTATAGGCACCAGAAAGAAGTCTTGTCCATAACAGACACTTTGAAATAACTCGATCAAGTCAAGCACCCTTGCACTTCCACTGTGAATGACAGGAACTGCCCTCTTGTTAATTGATATCCATCAGATTATTTTTCCTGTCCAGTATATACAACACTTTGCCTTGATGGGCTGATTGTCTACGTCTGAAACATTTGAGAATCAAACAGTTCAAGACAAAAGTTTTAGGAGGGGGGGCTTAATCAGGACTTTTTTTTTTAATGAAGCCTTCGAAGTAAAAGCAGAATGACTCATTCATTCTGCAGAAAATTCTGCATGTTCCCTTAAGTTGAAAATGTGACTTTGCTTTTTGTTTCACATTTAAATGCAGCAGTGAGTGAACATTAGAGCTGAACATATTTTATGGAAGCTTCAGTGGATGCCCGTATTTCTAATTACTTGAACTTAATTTCTTTTAATTTCTCAAAGTACTTAAGAATACACACTGGAGCATCTCCCCTTTAAGTACAAAAGCTGAAGCGAAACTTCAGATACAGTGAGACTGACTTAAATGAGAAAGTATAATTTGGTTAAGACTCTGAAAAGGAATAAAAAATTTTGGATACCTTGATTTTAAGCTTTCTCAAAGTGCTGAATTTCCTCTAGCTAAAAGTTAGGCACCTTTCACATATTTCCAGCTGTACATCCAAGAACCGAGGAACCACAAAGCAGTCGTCAGCTTTGGGAACCTTCGCCTGGATCACCACGGTTCTAAACTTCTGACCAAGCAGTCACTGTCAGCTCCCCCACTATTCACCAATTAGTGCATCATCAACATATTAGATTAAAAAATGCTGGCAGGTTATCGAAACAATGTTAATATGCTTTAGTGTTACTTTGCAGGCCACTTCTCTTGGCCTGGAGGACTGTTGTTTGGAAACCACTGTGCAGTGTTTACAACCTTTCTTAAAAAAATACAGTATACAGCCACACCTACAAAGAGAAGGACAGTAGAGTCAAAACAACTTGCTTTGAGTAAAGGAGGAAGGAATAAAATTACAAAAGTTACATTCCTTTTTACTTCAGGGAAGGGAACAGAAGACCTAGACTTGCAGAAATACACTTCAACATTAACAAATAATTAACCTCATGCTCAAAAAGAGTTTCTGTCGTGTGAGATTAGAGATACTAAACCTGCAGGAGGCAGGTACTTCCAGAAGGAAAGACAAAAAGATCCTGTAATACCACAGATCTTATCAAAATGATTTCTACTCTTACTTTCTCATGCGAAGGATGTCCTCTCCAAACTGCCTTTCTCCTGCTTTGAATCACCATTACCTTCTTTGAAGGCATTATTCTGGGTGAAGGTCTATAATTGTAATATTTATGGTCCAGACAAAATGAGGTTTTACATTCTAGCACTATCTTCGCTCTCATCTGCCATCCCTTTCCAGGATTTAATGGCAGCTCTTAACTCTACTGAAGGAAAGGCAGTGAAGTTCAGTGCACTACATCTCACACTCTGGATTTGATCAGAATAAAAGGGGTCTGTCATATACTCCTGTATCAAAATTAAGGCCGGGGGGGGGGGCAAAAATGGAAATTGCCTTCACAAAACTAGAACAGAAAGTTAATAACCTTCAATATCACTCCTCAACAGTTTCATCCTTTAGAAGAGAGGAAAGAAGGCTTTGGCAAATTGAGAAGACTTACATGTCTTCTAAAAGTCTTGTAAGTCTTACACTCCTGGAAATAAGGAGGATAAAGATGTGGGGAAATACAAAGTTGGTTCCTCACTTATTTTTTGTGTGTGTGGAAGGGGGAGGAAGGCAGAGAGAGTTATCCTGGCTCCTCAATAATCCTTAATAAATCACTTTTGTGCTCCTAGTCTCATGCACACACGTACCACTAACTGCAAACCGTCTCCTGGTACACTATAATCAAACTGTTCCAAATCCAAGGCACAAATTTTCTTTTTCCACACCAAGGAAACTGAGAGTTTTTCTTGGGCTCTCCATGAATGCAGCCAGGATTTACTTCAGTTTTTCCTCATGTTTTGTAACAATTCCTATAGGGAAAAGATTTTAGGAAGGATAAGAGTAGGTGCTGACTCCTGCTCAGTTCTTTTAATGGCTTCCAGGGGAACTCACATATGATAAAACTTCAGGCCCAGCTCACCTCTGTCAACCTGCATCTCTAACCATCAGTCTCAGTATTAAAAAAACCCCAGAAAACAAAAAAACTCCAGTTTTTCTCTTGCAGCTTGATTTAGCCTACTGAACATGGTTTCCAATATAAAGGAACAGATCAGTCGGAGGAAAAATGAAATGGCCTTACATTTGAAGTTACTTAAAAATGCAAGAAGAAAGCACATGCACATAGTTTCTATACTCTGGGAGTAAACATGCAAATCTCCCACCAGGTTATGATGAGCAAGAACGAACACTGATCAAACTAACGTTTTGGTTTGTCTTTTAAATATCACTGGTGCCACAGGGGGACATCAGCTAGGCTGCAGAAGTACAGGTCCAATGTAATTAACATTACTATGACTAATCACTGGAGCTACGCTTTTGCCCAGAAACCCGAAGACGACTAGAATGTCATCATAACAGATGATTCATTCAATACAATTCAACACAATTGTCAACTTTTATCTTTAAAAATGCACCTAAATTCTTACACTTGGATATCGCCTTATGTGAAAGCAAGAATGATTTATGGATATTCAGTAGAAAAAAAAGATAACATGAATCCCTACAGAACTCCAGAGGAAGGCAAGTAATAACCCTAAATCTACTAAAATATGGAAGATGATTTACATGATTCTTATAAAATATTTATGTTAATTTCAGATAAAGTAACATAACTTTCAGACTGAGATAGCTGACCTCTTCAAAAACATTAAAACATCCTCAAAATAATTACATCAGCTTACAGAACTGATACTTAAGTGCCAATGTGCTTTTTGGGTAGTCATCCCTCCAGGACGAGGGATGCAAAGGTAAGAAACAGGGCGCGAGGAAACACTGCTTCTGCACTTTGGTATACCTGCTGTAATGCAAACTGGCAAAGAAGTTCAAACCCGGACTGCAGTTGGGAAGGAAAATCTACACAGCCTTTTTAACGCTTGCACTTAAGCAGCAGAAGGGCAAGTGGTGCCCTTTGAATAAGCCACCAAGACACGGGCCGCCGCTGCCACCGCATTGCAGCAGGGCAGAGCTGAGAGGCAGCAGCGTGGGGAAAGAAAAGCTTTCGACAGCAAGGGGGGGCTTGGGGCACCGGCCCCGGGGCATCGCTGCAGGCTAGACCAAACCCTCCCACTAACCTGGCACGCCGTCCCGTCTACCTTTGTAAATAAAAGAAACAGGGACACAGAAGACACTTTTGCCCATAAACTTGCCAAATAAAGGCAGGACCCAACCCCCAGGACAGCAGGCTGCTCAGTCGGATTGTGCACACGCAGGCCGCAAGCACGGAGAAGAGAAAGGGAAAGGTCCTCACTGTGCTGCAGTCCGAGCCCTGCTTGGGAGGAGTTCAACACATGAACTTAATCGATTATCTAGGCATGCAGGAGCAAATCCACTGTTGTCCTCTTGTCAGGGAACAAACGAGGCAGGAGGGCTGCTGGCAGGGCCAGCCGGCAGCGGGCGGCGTGCCGGGGCTCCCCGGGGCGCAGCGCTGGGGACAGTGTGCAGCCCCGGCTCCCCGCCGCCGGCCGGCTCCCTCACGGCTGCCCTACGGCCACGTCCCCGCGCGCTCCCACCCACCCGCGGCAGAGAAAACCGACACGTCTCCTGGTTTTCTGTCACTGAAGGCCTTGCTCTGAACCAGGTCTCACAAAAGCATGATCCTTGAACTGAGGTGCCTCCTTAAATCTGGTTTCTGACTGCTCTCGGACAAGAACTCACAGTACTAAATCACAATTAGTCCAAAAGCTCTTATAATTGAATTAACGCTGCTCACTTCCACAGGAGGTTCATCACTTTTAAGGAGGAGATGTCAAATCCAGTAGGAAGCCTCAGGACTACAGCAAATTCTTTATCCCACCTCTCCTAGTTAGCGGCAGCAAAAAAATGACTGGGTGACCAAGGCAGCTGGCAGACTCAAGACAGCAATCCCCAGCTCTCTGACAGGGCCGCTCAGGGTAAATCTGTGCCTCAGCCCTCCATCGCCCTCGAACCCCTGTCAGCCACTACCCTCGTCTGCCCCGGCTGGTTCGGTCGCAAATTCTTCAAAGAAAGGACGTTCAAACTGTGCGCTGTGCCTGTGACACGGCTGGCCCAGTCTCACAGGGGACCTCTGAGCACACAGGTGCACAGTGTCACCACCCCACCCCAGAGACACTGCACCAGGTCCCCGGAAAAGCATACGTTAGACCCTGCGACAGGTTTTGTGCTTTCTGCTTTGATGCCTGAGGCAGATGATGTTACCTTCTCAGGAGAGAAAATACTTTGAGCACAGCCAGCTTAGCTACCTAATGAATGGACTAAGGCAAGAAAGTAAGTTTTTTAATTGCTTGCTTAAAAAGTTAATAGTATACATTTAAGCAGGCCAGGAGTGAATTATTTTTTCTTTTAAAAAAGATGCATCATTACAATCAAGAATGGGACTGCAGTAACTGAGGTCCGGATTTCCTTAACTTGGAGAAGGGGCCTTTTGCTGTCGTTTGAGTTTTGCTATAGGCCAGGTTATCTTGTTACCATCAGGAGCAGTTCAGCGGCATATACAAAGTGAGCGCGCTGGTCACAGTTGAGCTCACATGCCTGCATCACCAAACTCCTTTATCTTGAATTGAACCCTTTTGAAATCAATCTTCATCAAGAGGTAAAGGCCTTAAAATAGGTATTGCCTGGTTAAGTTGCTCTGTCCTATGTTACTTTCGAACCCCATTGGCATGGTTACAAAAAGAAACTTGCCGATCTTTTGCTCATGCTACAGCTGTCCAGTTTTACAGAAATTCATATTTAGAGATTCTGCTTTGAGAAACACTGCATTTTCTGAAAACATCTCAGTTTACATCTGTCACCTAATGCCTATGAAGCCCCTAATTAGACGGTTACATCTATGAAATGTTATTCCTTGCCTGTAATTTGGAAATTTTTTAAAATTATTTTTATTATTTTTTTTTTTTGCTTAATAAAAATCCTTGAAATGGTTACTTTCAGGACAGATACAGCAAGCGATGGGTAGTCACTATTTTATAACCCATTTGCACTTCTGCAGACCAAGAATTAACAAAAGTAGTAACACACTATAGAATCTTCAAATCTGACACCACAATGCGTCAACAACATACACACACGCAAACTCCCCTCATATACATCTTAATTCACGTTAATTTGCCAACAGACAAATTCTTCAGTGCAGAACTGCTGAACTTCTACATGCATAGGTTCTTCTTCTCCACTACTAGCTTTTTATCGGTTTCTCCCTCATAGAATAAAATTAAGATTTTTCTCTCACTTCTTTGGGGAAACACACTTTTTTTATTCTTTCGTTACCTCTACCTGAAGTCAATGATCAGTATTTTACCTCTATCAACCAAAAAGAAAATATTTCTACAATTTTCATCAATTTTCTTCTCCAAGGCATGAGGCTGTTATCATTACTACTAACTCTCTGCGAGTACGCCTCTTGCACACATTCACTCTACCATTCACGGCAGACCATTAGGTGTGGCATGATCAGATTGGCCATATAAATCCTAGTTCGGTATGATAGATGCACTGTACCAAATTTGAGAAAATTTTAGAATTTTGTCACAATCCCTCTGACTAAATAGTAAAAAACAAACAAACAAAAAAAACCCAAAAAACCAGATCAGCACACACCACTACTTTTGCTCTATTAAGACTTCAAGAGTGACAACAAATATTGCTTAAATAGTAGAGCAAACTACATCCTTGAGTAAGCGTCATCCAAAAGATTTGCACAGAAGACCAACAAAAAGAAATACAGTTTTTCAAGCATACTTAAAACCACCACTCAGTCTCCCCCACGGAGTTCAATGAGCAGAGCAATTTCTCACCGTCTGTGCACTAAAAGCTAAGGCACAGGAAAAACATTCTGATATGTCTGCTAACAAAAACTGTTTTCACATACATTGGCCCTTCAGACATATGTGGTCTTACACTTTGTCATTTCAGAGCAGATGTTTAATTGGGAGGAAGTGATTTTAAACATCTGCAGCCAACATCTGAGAAGTTGGATGAAGACCACACAGAGCCTAGAGGAAATTAAAAATGTATGCAATTATATCACTTCCTAGACTGTGTATTTAGGAGAATTAACAAAATAAACAAAAACAGAAGTTTCAATAGTGAACCACCAAAATCCTTGCTCTACCCCTAATATGCCTCCCTCTGCTTTAGAAAAAAATTGGTACTTTGAGAGAGATAATGTCCATTGACCGAGTAACCATCATTTGACCAGGAAGAGACACTGCATCCCCCAGAGGAAAAAATGGGGTATCAAAACCAATTTAGTATCACGCCTTTAATCCCTTAGGGAAACAAAGCAAAACAGAGTAAATATTTAGAAGATAAAACATTGCTCAGTCCTAGTGGGTCTCAGGTGAATTGCAATAATTCAGGTTTAGTGAATAGAGCTGCAGTACATACACCACCTAATGCCTTCCACCCAGAAGAGCCAGGGGAGAGTCTCCCCAGAATACAAGTCTCCAACTCACTTGCAACAGTACTGCTGGTGCTGCTCCCCAGGCCCGAGCAACCAGGCTGCTTCCTTATTTCTAGTGATGTCTGTCAGAAGCCAGGTTCCTTACTGCACAGAAAAGCCTAGATAAGAAAGAGTATTCAGCTGGGCTTTTTCTATTAGGGTAGCTGCTGCACTGGAAGAGAAAAAAGAGGAAACGCGGTGGCCGGACAGAACGGTTCCCGTGAATGCGAGGGGAGATGCCACGAGATTCAGTGCTACAGGCTACTTGGTGAGACTTCCCTTTTTCAAAACTGCTTTGCTTAAGCAGAGCACCATCTACAGTAATCAGAGTTCTGAAATTTTTAAATTGAAAGCATGTAAAAATAAAAATACAAATGCAGTTTGGTTTTGCTGCCCTCCTTCAGAAGTCATTTTTGGTGTGTTGCACACAGATATCGTTCTATTCCCAACAGGAATGTGAAGGTTGGGACCTTTTGCATTATGAAATATGTAAAAGTATATGTTATTTCACCAGGAAGGCCATTGTTTGAAAACTTTAGAATTAATTAGGGTCAAGACAACAAAATGGCAAGAGCTGAGCTCACACAAGGTTTGTATGACAACAGGAAAATCCTAAGGTTTCATAAAAATAGTAAGTGACCAGTGAATCTTTTTCTACAAAACTGATCCCTTAAATGTTCCTTGAGGGGAAACCAAACCTTTTGATCTACTCACTGAGAGTAATGAACTGCTATGTAAAATACACTGTGTAGCACTGGTAAACTGCTGCTACTTAGGAACATCAAAAGAACTTTTCAGAATTTGCGACCTACAAAAATGCTGGAGCGGCTCCATGGCAGAAGTGAAAGAATAGAGGCAAGTATGCTGTGTTCTGCTGTAATATATTCACTCATATAGCTGACATGTCTTGGCTCTGTAGTAAAAATGTTCCTTTGATCTAAAATACAGACTACAGCTAAAAAAAAGAAAAAAGAAAAAAAAAAGAAAAAAAATCAGAGTAGCTCAAAAGAGGAAAATATGATTTCATAATGTGCTTTGGGGAGGATAAGACTCCACACTGTTTGTAAGTCGCCTCATCTTAAGCTTTCCAGGCAAGGCAGCTGTTCTTCTGGAAAAGCAGGGAAAACAACGCTATTGCTGATAGCTTTATATGAGGCCTGAAGACCCTGAGACTGGTTCATGAAGAGAAGTTTCTAGACAATGTGTACAGATTACCAAGCTCTCACATCCCCAACATGTGAAACACATGCTGTTTTAAAGTACTGTGGCATCTTGATTCTCTAAATGCTAAAAACTGGAACTTTTGTCTCTGTCCTCCAGGGAATAAAACTCAACTATAGTAGCAAAATTTCCAGAAACGGGGAAAATGTTGTTTAAAGATCTATGGCAAGTCTTCCATTTTTGATGCATTACTTCAATCTGTAGCACATACAGATCTTCTGAAAAAGTAAAAATAGCTTAAATGAATTAATTGCTATTAATGAGCAGCCCGAGACAGAGAATCAAGCACTCTCCCTCTTCTCCAGTGAGTTATGATGGCCCACTCAAAGCCAGCTAAAGAACTAATGTGGTTGTTTGACGAAACAAAATAGCAAAAGATTCAATCTTTAGCAGCTTTTAAGCCATCTGCTCCACACTATTTTAATCACTTCTGCTTGGTACTGAGATTATGGGTTTCAGCTCATTTATGGCGGAAAAACAAAGAGTGCTGCAGTTTTGGAGCGTGTGTGGGGAATCCAGAATCCTCAGGACGACGCTAACCGGGGTATCTGAAGGAAGGAAAGGGCCTAAGGTCTGTGCCTCGGAGGGTGGTGAAGCCACCCTCCCCCTGCCTGCAGGATTCTTCCTGTGCCTTGATGCAAACACAGATTGGACTGTGCCACACTGACCCGAAAAAAGAGGGAAGCGGGGGAGCAGCGCTTTTTAAGCACTTTATTATGGCAAAACAATTAGGTCTTACCATTCTTTCCAAAGGAAGAAACTAAAAGTTCCCTTTGCTACTGTGGGAAATTATTAATGTGAAGAATGTGTTTCTTCAGCTCAAAAGTTATAGTGTTAAAGGAAGCTGTAGGTATAATGAGGTTGGTGGGTCTGAAATGATGACCACATGTGTCTATAGCACATCAGTTGCTTCTCCATCCCAAACAGAGAAGCAGACAGCTCTGAGATGACAAGCTAACAGAAATGATTAGTCCCACAGCTGGTCTGTATACATCTTCAACTAAAGGTGTCCTCTATGCAGGTGACTGGTAGATCAATAGCACTTGTGTTTACCTGCAGTCCAAGCTTTACAAACAGCTGTACCCTACCGCATTTACATCTCCCCTGAGGAGCTGTGCTTTCGCTGGTGCTCCACAGTGTGCTCCTAGCACTTCTAAAGGGCTCTGACACAGCTCTTTGCACTGCTCTGAGCTGCAAAGGTGTGTCAACTCTTTCCCAGTGAATTTAAGGGAAATACGTCCTCCCAAACATTAAAAGCAGATAAAGTGTTCTGTGAAAGCACTGAAGGACTATCAGGACCTCAAGTGATTTAACCTGTGATCTGACTAACAGCTTTAGTAAGAGGGAACTTGATCTCTAGCCCGTGTCTTTAACTGTGTCAGCTTGCCCAGGCTAAATGTCCTACTGAAAAAAGAGTTTCTTCTGTTGTAAAGATTAATTCTCGGTATTCCCATGATACAAAGCCTTCCTGTCAAATACCTGTCAAGAATTCAGGCTATAACTCCCATATGTTATGATTTAATACTGATACCAGTGAGGCCACTCAACCACATGAAAGGTCAGCCTGGATCTGATTAATTAGGATAGGCAAATATGCTTGCATTGCCCTGGGTGATCCTAACAAAGCTGGTCAGAAAATAAATGAAATACATTGCAGAATTCTTAGTTTTCATTAACACTTTTCAACCAGCCTGGTATAAACTTAAATTTAGTGCTTTATACAGTGATCAAAACTAGAAGGAAATTGAATATATTCATAAAAGGTCGTGATTTTTGCATACAAGCAAACCATGTGCAAAAAAAAAAAAAAATCTAAATACAATCAATAATTCATCCACAGCATAAAAGACATCATAGAATATAAGAAATATGAGTAAATATCTATCTTATATGATTAAAATACTCACAGTAAGTGTGCTATTAAGCTACAATATTTGTCATGGTGCAGAATAAACCCATATGCTTGTAGCTACGAACATAACTCTTAACTATGTAAATCAAGAAGATAGAAAATATCCCTTGGTTTACATAGATTTGTGCAGCCACTTTCCATTGCTGAAGGATCCTCTAAGTGGATTAATCACCTCTGATCTCAGTGCACTCAGATTAAGCAAATGATTTCCAGTACAGTGAAGTACTTTCCTTCCTCTTTTTTCACCTCATATGCCCAATTTTAGGGCTTTAGCTTTCCAGCTGACATCTCCGGCTACCCAGCACTTCTGAAAATCAGGACCTGAGTGAATATACTCAACAGAAGTTGCCCGTTTGAAACAGAAAGGGATTGTAGTGATCTATTCTTAGGACAGAAATGTCACAGTCGATAGTGTGGCAAATATCCTGCTTCACTCTGCCCTGGAGGTAACAGCTTTAAAGGTCAGAAAGCAATGCTTTTTGTAGCTACTCAGCATTAGTTTCTCTAATAAGAATGTGCAATTAGCCTCTTTGACGAGAAAATTATTCACCAGTAGCGAGTACTCCACACTGCACAGACCCTGCACGTACGTACACTTTGGATGGTTCTTTGCCACCAGCACTTTAGACTAGAGATTTGCTTTGTTCTTACAGTCCCTGGGATGCCCTCATGCCCCTGTTCTCTCAAACGCACATACAAAAAGCAGACTATACTGCATGGACTTAACTGTCCCTAAACAGTAACCCTAGAGGAGGAAAAGACTATGACAGGAAGAGGATGAAGACTGGGAAATGGATTTGCTCCTCAAAGCACTGCTAGTTGGTAAATGACTGTTTCCTCTCTTTGACTGATGGTTCTTACACATGTTTATAGTTGTGGTGGTTCCAAACAGGGATTTCAAAGTCCTTCATGCAAACAGACTGTACTCTGGCTCCAACAGCCATTCCCTTCCCTCTGACGCAGCTAATGTAAGCGAGAAAGGAAATCCTGATAGCTGGCTGTGAGGAAAGCAGAGATGAGTCTTCAGTGAAGCCACAGTTGTAACTCAAAACGTCCAGTACTTTGCTCTGATCATAGCTAAATTGGCTCACTTACGCAATTTTATTACTGGTTCTGCTGCAACCTGTTACCCATTTAGACAACCTCTGTGTATAAAATGACCGTGTCCCCTCCAACCCTTTGCCCCAATCCTTCTGTTATCATGATGAGTAATTTGGATATTGTTTGACAGTTTAAAACTGTTTACTCTATGAAATATGGAGATATGACTCTGTCATAAAAAAATTAAACCTCAGAAATAAAACCAGCGAATGAATATTTAAATTAATTAAATTATGATTTTAGGGAGACACATGGGATGCAACCAAAGAATACCCTACAAAGAAAGATGGGCAATAATCCACTGTTCAGGCTTGAGTTTTTCCCCTGCTTTGCTGGCTGAGATGATGGCTGGCAGAAAAGAAAATTTATAGTACCTTCATGAGAAGGCTGCTTGGGTGATGGCAACTACCTTCAAAATTTGTCAACAGCTCTAGGACAGGAAAGTTCGGAAGAAGCGTCACTTCTGTCCTGGCAAGGCAGAAGCAAATAAGATCATGCATGCCATGTATACAATTTTGCCCTTAATTCCTGGAGTATCCTGGACACAGTGGAGTTAGGAGGAAAGGCACCGGTGAAGCATTTGCAAAAAGATGCTAGAAGGCAACCATAGAGCATGCAGGACACTTCCTCTTGTTGATGTGAAAAGATCAAACCTGAGATTTAGTGCACAGATATTTTGGCCATAACTTCAGTAACTGGGCCGTTAACAACAATAAGACTACGTATTTAAAGCATAAAAAGGAGGGTTCTGTTATTGTTGCTTTTTTAAAAGAGTACATTTGCAAGTCCCCTGCAAAAACTGCAAAACTGAAGTAATGATAACACAGGTGTAGTTAATATAAAGTAGCCTTGCATAACAAATCCGAGCCTGTGTCACACCTGCTAAGTTGACCAGTTCTATCTTGTCTCCAGGATTTTATATTTATTGTCACACTACCAAAAATGACACCTTTCTGAAGTGATGAGATGCCTTAGATCCAGCTCACCAGTTTGGGCTGGACTGTTTTTTGGGACATCTCATGGCCCTGGTGATGCTTCAGCAGCAACAGTCTACTTCCACCACGCAAGTAGCTTCTCTCTACCCTGCAAGGATGCTACCCATATACACTACTTTGGCTGTTGCAGTAGCTCATCTAACATGCCGTACTCCTGACCTGTAACAGGGTGATGAGCTGTTATGGGAGAGAGGAGGAGAACGTGGGAGATACCCAGGAGAGGAGCTGTTGTTACCTGCCTTGGCACGTCCAGCTCTCTCGGCAGAGAAGGGCAAGCAGTCACTGTTCAAACAGCTGCTCCCTCTCTCCTTACCTTACCCCACCTAGGAAAGGTAACCAAGTCAAACTGAAGCTCTGATTTGACTTACAAGCCACCTGTTGGACCATGCTATTTTAGACTATGAATATAGCTGCTAAGTCACATGAAATAAATTACATGATGTGGACAAATACTGACTACAGGGCTACCCATTCTTCATCAAGGCAGCCTGCACAGGTAACCAAGCAGCTTTCTGAAATCAACAGCTTTCAGGCCCTATTGATCAAATTGATGCAGAAGTCATGGAGGGAAGGTAATTTATTTGCTTTCTTTCAAGCCACAAAGATATGAATACCTAAATGAACATATGTCATTTTCTGGTATCTAAAAAGGAAGATGATTCAATTTAAGCTGTAGACTCAGGCAATTACCAGGAAATAGTGATTAGAAGATAACATGCACAAAATGTTGAGTACATTTTAAAACAGAAGTTTTGATTTATTTGGCCCTCTTACCTGCTTTTCCTTTTTGAACTAATTGCTGTTGATAACTTCATTAACTTCCTTTGCAGCCCCCGAGTCCCCATGGCGTGAGTTGTACCAAGTGGAAGAAATCTGATCTTCTGCAGTGTACCTCTCTGATTAATCCCTTGCTAGTACATCAGGGCAACTTCACCATGTTACTTAGCCAGGGAGCACACTTAAAAGCTCACAACCAGCCTCAGCTCATTTAGGAAGCGTTGCTGAAATTCCCATATGTGCGTTTCTATGTAAGACGTATCATGTTGTCCTTTGTATTCCTATGGGGGAAATTCTTATTAGGCCCTTAATGATTCAAGGTCAACAAATAATGAGTTATTTATTTATGACATCATAAATAAAAAACAGGAAACCAGAGGAATAAAAGCTTCTTATGTAAGACAAGCATTCTTCCTGTAATACTTCTCACTATGTGCTTTTTTTCAATTCTGATTTTGTTATGAAAATGAGTTAGTAATTTGGCTTTCAAAGACCTGGCAAAGAGATTTATCACATAAGGACATCAGGAAAAACAAAGCCGAAAAAATTACTGTGTCAGGCACAATCCTGCCATTATTGCATAGCAGGATGAAAGGTGCCTTAAAAATACCAGAGATCCAACAGTTGTGCTCACGGTATTGTTTGCACATATTCAGAAACTTTAACACACGACACACACCCTCACCACTGCCACTCAAAGAAGCCGAAACACTGCAGAAGAACTGATGGAGGAAAGGCAGAGGAGTCTGAACTCCTTCCCAGCCACCAAATCATGCTTTTGACCAGTAATGATGTCCTATTATTCGTTGGCTCAAAAATACTGATTCAGCAAAGAATTTAAGCATGTGCCTAAATTTAAGCAGTTTAATTAACTTTGACGTCAATGAGCCTACTTGTGTGCTTATAATTAGATATGTGCTTGCTGAAGCAGAGCCCATCTGAATAGAATCTCGTCGATTTTAATTTGGCCCTTTGTCTTTGCCCCTCATTTATTCTTTGCAATGACTGAAGGTTTAGTATTGAGGCTCTGATTCAGGAATGCACTTAGACAACTCATCTTCACTCATAACCTGCAAGAGACTAAGCCTGTCTCAAAAGATAAGTGCAGGCCTAAGAGCTTTCCTGAATAAGGACAATTTCATGATGGAAGGCTGATGAAAGAAGGGAGTTATTTCACTCTGTAAAATGGGGTAGTTAATTCTTTTTATAAGTCAGTCATATTTTGGAAAAGATAGAACACCCTTTTGCATTTACTTAAATACAGTGCAACAAGCTGTGTTCCGTATACTTTAAATGAAAATTAATTTATGAGCAAGCAGATACTTTATAGACAAATTAATCTTATATAGGAAGCCTTTTCCACTGTTGTTAGTTCTTGTGGTGTGGAGCGGCCTGCTATGAATATCTCATTTGTTCATTTGAATGATTTTTTGTTAGATCCCTGTATCAGAGATATTCTAAAACCAATAAAAACAAACAAAATAATAAAGTATTAAATAAAAAAGAAAACAGTACAAAGGATGTTGAGAATGTGAACACCACTCATCTGGACAACAGAAACAACATGGCAAGTCCCCAGCAGTCAAAAGACAGGTAGGTGCCTCCAGAACACACACACCGCGGCAAAGCAGCAAGATCAAAGTCCAAACTCCTGCCAGGCTGCTCCGCTAAACACCTCCAGAAGAAAATCTGATGTCTTTTAACATGCCCATGCAATTGTATTCAGCACACAGATAGCATCTTGAACAAGCCTTTTAACTCAGATACTTCAGCCCATTCTTCTCTGTTTATGGCCTTTTAAAATCTGGTATACATGACAGCCATTAACTGCAGGAGTGCTGCAATTAAAGGTGGATTTGGAAGGATACAGCAGTGGAGGGGGAAGAGGAAAACAGGAGGAAAACCAAGCTGCTAAATATGCAGCTAAAATACCAACAGGTCTTCGAAAAATATCAAAATATCAAATCTCATTAATTTTGTGATTTCTCAGAAGCCTCACTTACAATTGCGTGCGTGCAGAGAGATGGCTAATCCTCCACTCACTCAAAAACGGCTGGCACATGCCTCAAGTTCTGCTTTAAAAGGAACACTGGACACAAGGTTTAAAAAGGTCCAGCCTCAAATTACACCTAAGCTTAGAAAGATGATCATTATAAAGAAACCAACCATCCAGCACTTGGAGCCCCCAAACCAGAATAAGTAAAAGAACATACCAGTTAAACTATCAGAGCAATTTGCTTTATGTCACAGAATAAATACAATTCTTTTAAAGCTGTCTAGTTTGCTAAGATAGGTTGACATATTGGGGTTGCAAGAGATGTAGGAAAAAAATATTTAGCTAGTAATTTTGGTTATGTGGGTATTATTTGCTTATTAACTTGCACATACCATAATGAGAACCACATTATTACCTGCAGATCTCATACAACTTCATTATCCCATTCTCATTACCTTGGATTTTGTATTACCATATGATTGGGTTTCCATGCGCACATCTGGATTTTTC
The DNA here is from genome assembly GCF_036370855.1 of Dromaius novaehollandiae. Taxonomy (NCBI): domain Eukaryota; kingdom Metazoa; phylum Chordata; class Aves; order Casuariiformes; family Dromaiidae; genus Dromaius; species Dromaius novaehollandiae. The sequence continues at coordinate 19,764,804 of NC_088103.1, forward strand.
ATCGAAAATTTGTAATTTCATCCTAAAATTCAGACCCTCCCACACTCACTCAACTCACCTAGAGAGTTTGCCAGCTTTGCAGGCAGAGCAGACGCAAGCCTGCTGTCCTTGGCCTCTGCTCCCATACTGGGATGTCTCCCTTCCCTACTCCGTATCTTTTTGCTGCATTAGAAAAAAGAGCAAAACTATTTCGACTCTCTCATCTCTACTCCTCTGTGGCTTTAAACACTGCAAACGTGCAAGCAGCTGCCAGAAGAATGGGCGCTGTTTGCTGTGCAGGACAGCTGAGCTTCAGTCCAGACACAGTGACAATACTGCAGCTACAATTCCGCACAGTTCTGCGCAGCGAGCAAGGAAGGCTCTTGGCCCAGAGAAGGGGAGACTTGGAGATTTCAGAAAGGACATCGCTAACAAGTAACACTTTTAGATGCGAAACCTTACAGAATAATTCCAACACTGCTGTGTAGAGGACAGCTATCTTTGCACACACATGAGGTTTCTCCAACATAGTTTTATATTTTCAATCTCTCTGTGACCTTTATAGTTGACCTCATGGTAAGTAAAAGCTCTGGACAGTGAGATGAAAGGCAGATAAAAACAGCACCTATGCAAATAAATATGACAATGGAACAATGATCCTTTACTGACTTTTTTCCGCTCTGTAGACTAAGTGGCATCTGCAGAGTAAAGGGTTTCCTTGCATGGAACAACACGTGTAGTTCATATCAGGCTATTCCAAGTTCCCAGTATGTTTTCAAACCATAGTTCACACATATTCACTTCCAAATAGATGCATATATTTGCTCACGTATCTCAGTCCAGTTTTATTTTCTTATCCACAAAATTGATCTCCAAAATGATCTGTGTTATGCAAGGATTGTCTGCCATGTATCAATATTAGCATATTGGAGAATAGGGAGAAGTCTCCTCAGAGGACCATCATTTTCATTCTACAGAATTTAAGATCTATAAAGTTTAAGCTTATCTCGTTAACAAGTTTAATTAAATGTGGAATCAATACATTTCCCATCCTACCTCAATCTGAAAATACAGTTCTCTCCAGAGATTGAGATCTTTCTGAGTGAAAACATACATTCGTCACTGAGGCACTGAGATGTGAATTCTACCAGATCAAGAAGAAATGTGGAACACACAACATACTTTTAACTGCAGAAGTCTGGCAGTCTGTAGTGCTGATTGAACCAAAGAGGACTGTGCCAAGTCAGACAGTTAGGATTTTCCCTCTGTTTTCCCAGCATCACCTTCAAGATTTTTTACATTATAATCAAATAAAAATGCTGAAATGCCTATGCAGGCATAGCTGCTCAAAGGGGATGCTGCAAACTGCTCTGCTGTCTCTTAGGAGGACGTGGTTCCGCTGAAAGCCTCGCTCTTGCAGAGGAGCGCACAGGAAGAGTGGCCACCGACCCGTGCTCGGCTGACTTCCTCGCCCCGGCACACGGCTTGGGTTCTCACATGAGCAGTAAGCCCGCTCAGCTTGACCTAAGTTTGAAGTTTGGCCTGTGAGAGAGCTATGTTATACTCAGTGACCAAAGGATCCCACTGAGCCATTACAGTGGTTTGATGATTCACCGGCTTTGTGACAATACAGGCTTAAGGCCTTTGTGTGTAACCCCCTGCTCTCAGCCATTATTCTTATTTCTTACCACAACTTTTGGTCCCTTTAGAGGCACTGAATTATTCTGCATGAGAGCTCATCCTGCTTACACAAAGCAAAGAGGCAAAACAACACTATTTTCTCCCTGTCAGGATTCCCTGCAAGCCAGATCAGTCCCCAGATCCCATTCTGAGCACGCAGCTCCACACAGTTGTTCTGACGGAACCGAGACAGGAAGGCCTCGAGCTGCAGCTATCACGCTGTAACGCCGCTGCCTCTGCTGAGGAGCATCTGCCGTCCTTCTCCTATCACTGCAACTGGGGACCAATATTCGGCTGGAAAGAATACCATGAACATGGAATTTCCTCCACCACCCAAAGCCCCTATCTTCACCTACTAATTTTTCTACATGTTGAAAGAAGACAGCTCTCTCTTTTTTTGGAAGAATCCTTCTTTCTTTTTCTTTCTTTCTTTCTTCCATTCTGAAAGTTACTAGACCTCAACATCAGTCTGGCCTTTCTCCAGCTCACAGTGATGCTATTCTTAGGAATTTCTATATTTATCTATATTTATCTTAATTGAGTAAAATTTTAAATCACAATTTAAAAACAATTTACTGTCCTGCAGAGCACTCTAGATGTCAGAACAGAACAGAGAAAGGAGGTTTATACAATTTTGGTTCTAACAAAAATCTGCCAAAAGTCTTTGCTTTTGCTCTCAAGAGAGCAAAACGGCGACACAGCTCCAATGCCTTGTTTTTCCTTCGGTCAAGTCACAGTTATTGTAGTTACTGCTAATTTTTTAAAAGTAAACACATTTGGCAGTAATACTAGCAGACCTCAAAAGCAAAATCCTTTACTGTTTGCAACACTGTCTGGTTGTTCAAGGACCAGTAGGACCGCTCCAACATTCCCAGTGGGAGACAGCAACTGCTACAAATTTCCAACAATTTACATCTCGCAATCTCATTTTAGACCAGCAGAGAGTCATTTTTCACACTGAGAAGCTAGACGTCTCTCTGGTTCTTTGTCTTAATGAAATTGCATTCGTAGTAAATACACTAAATAATTTCATTTGTTTTTTCTATGATGGAAAGACAATACCTTCCAGAGTGAGCAAGATTAATGTCATCGGGTCTGCCCAGACAATCAGAGGGGAGACTCTCACACGAGAAACAAATACCCTGCTTTGTACGCAGATGTTGAGCTTCAGTCTATCTCCTCAGGAGCAGCCCTTGTTCAGCCATCTATTAAGTGAGTTTAAAGTCAAGTCAGTAATATTTGCCTTTAATATTTAAATTTATGTTCTCTGCAAGAGTCTGCTTTAGAAAATGCACATGCCAAATCAGTCTGTGAACCTGAAACTAAGGCTCAGTGTGTGCAGCTGCAGGTTCAAATCCACAAAGCCCTAAATGGCGCTTGGGGAAATGACAACATATGCAGGCAGGAGAGATTTAAACATCCAGAACTTGTTCTGTCCACTAAAATTAGCATGCAAGATTCACTAGCCCCAGCACACATTAAATGTAGACTTTTCTCAAAGAAATAGGGAATACGTTGAAGGAGTTTCAGTTTAACCATTAGTTGGATCACATTTCACAAGCTTAGTTTTTGTACGAAATATTGGTATTGTAAGGTTTGCTGAGAGCCAAAAGCCTGAGAGTGGAGCTCTAAAATCAAGCACATATTCAGTTCATAAGAAACAAAAAGAAACAATGATTCTTTGTAACAGTACAAAAGAAATACATATTCACAACCACATAGCATAGGTATAGCAAAGATACTTATTATACAGGCAGATACAAGAATCCAGAGGTCTGCTGAGGATGCACAATATCCAGGGTTATTATGACTAGATAATTTTTTCCTTCCAAAATATTAGGAAAGGCTCTGTATGAATCCGAACCCCAGCTACACCTGTGTATATGGAGACATCTTACAAGAGCAGAGGCACGTCTACCTTCACAGACTTGTTTCTTGGACTTCACATCCAGACTTTGAAAAAAGCCAGGTTTAAGCACAGAAATGAGATTCAATACAACTTAAGTTTCCACCTCTGGATCCACACCTTCTGGGTTTGTTTGTTTGTTTTTGTGAAATTGTGTGTTTGTTTTTTTCCATTTCTTTCTCAATTCAGGTGTTACTGATAACTGCTACAGAGCATGATTTAGCATCTATAGATGTGTCAAGAATATATAAAGAAAGAGCTGTTAGGAAATTATTAGGAAAAAAAAATTCCACAATGAGAAACAAATTCCCTTGCAGGTTTGACCAGACCATCAAAAAATAAAAGGGGAGTATTTATCTCCACATCTGGAAAACCTGCAGAGGAAACTCAATTTGATATTTTTGTTTACATGAGTTATTAAAACTTGAAGCAAGTTGTGACAAAAAGAATCCATAAAATGGAAACAATCCAAAAGTATTATCAAACATGAACATATCAACCTCTATCACATTTCTCAGAAAAATAACATACATTTATATGGAAAAATATTGCACTGGTTTCGGGAATATATTATTTAATAGCTCTCTTCAAATCCATTTTCTGTTATTCTGTGGTCTTTCTCCTTGAATCCCCTCTCATGAAAAGGCACAAAGATTAACACAAATTAGAACAATCTACGATGATGAATCCATGTGATTTTTGATTATTCTTTAGCTGATATTTAAATGAATGTATTTATCACATAGCTCTTGTGTAAATACCGTGCTACTGGCATATTTTAACAGGTGTATTTGAACGTGAGAATTTAAAAGGATGGAATGCAAAAATTTCAGTTTCAGTAAGTAATTCAGTAAATTCAGTAAGACTTCTCAGTACAGAAATTTCTTTTCAAAGAGAAATACTACGTATAACATCTTATCTACCAACCAGCATGTTTGACAATGATAGTGTCCTCTCTAGGGTACTAGGAGCAAGAACTTTTCTCAGGAGGCTTCATACATGCTGCATACCAGCCTGCAGGAATTAAGCACCGGATCTGGAATTTTGACCAGTCTAATCTCCACTGTATTCAGTGACTGAACTTGCCGTACTGGAGCAAGATGATCTGATTTGTTCATATAGTTCATGTTTTTGGCAGTTCAGCACACCAGCAGCAAAAACCTATCAATGCCAGTGGAAGTTGCTACGTTACTCTTCTCACTGCCGGACTCCTCCCGAACTTCTCCGAACGCCTCGAAGACACACAGGCTGACAAAAGAGCACTGGCAGGGCGGCGCATGTGGATGCCCTGCCGCCTGGAAAGGAACAGGCTCAGGACTGCATGCTGTAAGCTGAGAAAAGGTAACTTGTAAAGGGCAAAGGCCGTTCTGCAGAGTTTGCTTTCTTCTTTCCTACGAATACACGTATGTTTCTACAGTTGCCTCCCTTCTTCCTTTCTGTTTGTGATATACCGCATGTTTAGAGGGACAGATATGTTACTCAAAACAAAAACAACAAAGTCAGAATTCATGCTGAGACCAAGCTTCAGTCTGTCTCTATCACCGAATTTTCAGTTGCTCTCAACACATACAGGGTCCCTGAAGTAGAAGACACAAAACAGTGATAGAAAGCAACAGAAATCTTCCACAGAGAACGCCAGTTCCAGTCCTTGTGCAAGTGTGCTGTGGTCACTAGGAAGCGGTCGTGCCCAGGAACGGCACGATGAGCTAATCCACTGTACGCGTCAAAGCCACAGCAGAGTGAGCATTCATGGAGACTTGCTAGCCTCATGCAAATCTAAGGCACAGACTAAGAAAACAACAGAGCTAGCTTGTTACTATATTTGAGCCTCTGCAAATTTTCTCAAGTGCTACAGTAAAGGCGTTAGTGTAAAAATGTTCCAACCTGGTGACAGAGTTTTACTGCTACATCCCCCATCAAAGTCAAAACTGGTAGCATGGTAACAAGGACCTACCAAATGACAAAAAGAACAGGCTAGCTAAATCACCTGATATTTTGGTTAGACAGAATAAGGCAGCAGCAGCTCAGGCATGCAACCTTCTTTATTAACATAGGTGTCCAAGTGCAGAACAGGACACAGCAAATGCCAAAAAGTGAATTCCCTTTCCAGCAAAATAATACCTACCTACATAGGTAGGTCACAAGGCCCTAAAACTCACGTTAAAGATGAAAAGCTGCCAACCAGAGGATAATGAAAAAATAGGCACAAGCACACAAGTGCTTCTTCTAAGCATAGAAGGGACACCAAATCTGTCAGCAGCAGACAGCCCAGAGAAAGGAAACAGGAAAAGCTGAGTTTAGGGTCTAGTGGGGAGAGCATCTCTCATTCTGCAGGCTCTTCAGATGCTCCACTTGGACGTGTTTGAGAGCTGGCTCCCGACGAGTCGGCCACACGCCCAGCCAATTTTCCAAACCGCAGGTCTCTTGGAGATCTGGTTTGTTCTGAGCGAGCTCATGGGCTAGACAAATGGGCAAAGCCCACTGGGTCCTCCTTGTGATCCTGTTCTGCAGTCAGTATAAATGGGGCTGTCACAGACACAGATATAAATCATCCGCTAAACAGCAGTCCTAACTGCGCTTCCCTTTGGTCAGAGAGAGGTGCAGACTTGTGCAAGCAGGAAACTAATGAAACTAACCTCTTAATTTAACTGAAATTTGTTAAGGATGAATTATCCATTTATTTCCAAAATATACATTATAAGCCTATAGGAAAGAGAGTCCTAGTTGTAAAACATAGTTTGCCAATGTACGTTCCAGGACAGAATTATTGAATTTGTATGATAACACAGCTTAAGCGTCCCAGCTGAAACCAGGGCTCCATTTCACTGGATACATACCTACAGGGAAGGACACAGTTCCTGCCCTGCATAATACTGAATTCAATCAAACCAGGCAAATAAAAGTGAAGTGGAAGGAGTATTATTATTTCTGCTTCCAACATATAAAACCACAAAACAGAAAGCAAAGGGACCAAGGGCACAGAGTGAGGACCTGTGCTAAGAGCTGGGAAGTGAACCCAGAGATCACCTGAAAGCTAGCCGGTCTTCAGTTTCAAAAACTATTTCAGAAGGTAACAGCTAAAAGAAAATGCTGCCTTTATTTTAATGAAGAGTGTTTAAGTGGACAGTTTTAGGACACTAAGTCTAAGACAGAATCAGTGGATCAGCTGGCTGCATGGAAATGTAGCAAGAATTAAGGAGTAGGCAGATAAAAGATGTTCCTAATCCAGCTTCTCAGTACATCAAGAACCACATTAGAAAGTCCCTTTCGTAAGCTGATTGAGCTTTATCTTTACAAAAGCAGTTGGATCTTCCACGTCCCTTTCCTCTGCTCCCTCCCTCTCCACTCTCGTTCTAACTGAAAGGCTATTCCAAATCAAACTGCCCTAATAGCCCAGAATTTCCTAATTTCAAAAAATTATTCAATTTACACTTACATGCTTTTATGGCAACACTATAATTTAGTTTCATAGCTCTTCTTGTTTCAAACTGTTTATTCTTCAGTACATACACACATTTCATAACCCTGCTCAGTTTTCACTTCATGAACGATTCAAGCCAAACTCCTCTACTCTGCTCCCCTAAAGCTGGCTACCCATTCTTCCTGTCAGCCCCTTTCCTAAACACAGGTACAGCATTTGCAGTTCTTCTCCAGCCATATAAGGCCATTTTTGAGTTAACTGACTTGCTGAAAATCTCTGGTGTGAGGCATGAGACTTATATTTCATATACTATTTCTTTCCAAATGCAGGCATGTTGACCATTTGGTCTCTTCAAGCTGGAAGGATGTCATCAGCCTTGGCCGCAGTAGTTTTCATTTTATACCTGTATTCCCTTTAGACATCTTGCTTTGCCTCCACTGACAATATCATTACAATTACAAGCATTATTACTGGAAACTCAGTCCAAGTGTTCATTTAGTTTTATGGTCACCCATAACCTAGACATTATTCTTACTTTCTACCTTTTCTTCATTTGTATTGCAGCCTCATTTCTTCTTTTTCTCTCATTTCTATAAGCTTGCTTTGATAACATACTCTTTGCCCAATCTGCACTACTGTTTTGAAACAAGGCAGTAAAACATGTTAGCTAATCCGTTATACCCTAAATCAGGACATAGCTGTAGGTCTCAGCATTCCTTTTTGATGTTTTTATGCCACAATTTGCCAGTCCTGTCATTGCAAATACCTTTGTTAATGCAGGGTCCGTTTTACTCATACCTTTGGTATCAGATCCACTAAGAATATCCTAATTATTTTACGGTTATATTACAGTGATACAAGCTCAAGGAAAAAAAAAAACTTAATGTAAAATTTTCAAATACTATGAAGTTTTAGCTTATATATCATATACAATAAGAGTATTATTAATTACTGCTCTTCAAATGTAAAATCAAAAGCACAACAAGGAGAGCCTAAGGGACTGAAAACAAACCAATAACTGTACTATATCAAGAAGAAGGGGTTACTATCTCTGCTATCGAACAGCTAACACTTAGCTGCCCATCTGGCTATCACAGCATGTGTTTGCTGTAGTTTCTCAGTGACTGCTAAGGTACTTTTTCTGCACAGTTCTGCCCTCAGGCTGCTTTATCCCTCGCTCTCGCTGTACACAGATACTGAACACTGTCCTTTTCTGACAAAGCTCCCATATGATCTCATCCTGTCGTCCCCTCCTCTGGCCTCAGCTTGGCCTCTTGACAAAAGCAAAAGTAGATACAAGAGCAACAAAAAAAGTTCAGTAGCTTGACAAAGCATTTAAAAAATATTTCAGTGTAGAAAATTATTCCCTAATTTTTTTTCTGATCTGTAAATTCTAATTTTTTCTGATCTGTAGACTCCTCTTTACTTGAATAACAGACCTTAAAATAAAGCTACCAAATAACTTAAAGTCTGGTACAGGAAGGACAAAAGCAGCAGCTCTCACGCTCACAAAACGTCTAGAGGCCCAAGGAAGCACCGTTGTGCGAGAACAGCTCGGGGATAAGGAAGAAAACAGGAGTGCGCAATCACACGTGCCCTCATCCACGAAGCCCAGCTCCGGCTGCGGCAGCGCGCGAGGCAGCACGCGCGGCTCCCCTGCTGCGCCGTTCCCTGCAGGGGCCGTACCCAGCCAAAGGGATCTGCCGTGGGACATCTGGGGAGCAGCTGCCACCAAAAGAGACACGTATATTTTTAAAGGCTTTGTCATTTGTCTTCAGGGTGGACAACACTGTTTGACCTCCTGCTGAGACAGCGGTCCCGATGCAGTAGCACGGGCTAGAGGAATGAAAGGAGGCACAGCTATTACTTCAGCTACAAACACCAGAAAGCCGAGGGAAAAGGCACAGCCATTCAGTCATCATCACTATTTGAAAGTGCACATGACAACTTTTTAATACTTGTCATGCCACACAGGTCTCCCTCAAGACGCTCTCCAAAACAATTCCTATTAGCTAATTGCTAACTATCTCACCGGCCAGGTAAAATGAGACAGACATAAAAGTACAACGTCAAATACTGTTTCAGCAACACCAAGCAGCCACGGATGGAAAATGCTCTAAGGAGCTGACCGCCCCTGCTCTGCTCAGGTGCAGACCTCCGGCTGCGGCCGCGCCGGCTGAGAAGGCTGCTGGCCCACCTGCCCCCAGCTGCTCCTCTCGGCCCTCCTCTCCCGGACACCAGCGGTTGCTCTGATCGGCCATCTGCTGCGCGTGTAATCGCTCCCTCACCTCTTCAGCTTAAATGAGATGGGTTAGCAGGAACCTAACACTCGAATCATTTGAGCCAATGTGGATGAAACAGCTTGGGGCCAACCACATGAGCCAGGGGTGCGGTTTTATGGCACAGCTGCTCAGCAGCTGGCTGTCGCCAAAGGCTAACTGCTCTGCCCTCGGGCTCCAGCCTCCTCCCGCGAGCACTGCCTGGGACCCCGAGCACTGCCTGGGGCACCCCAACACCCACCTGCCCCCCGGTTCAAGGAGCCGGCCGAATAAAAAATGAGCCACACCACAAAAAGGTTTTTTGCCAATACAAGTCCTTGAACAAGCACACACTGTGGCTTATCGGGGCGCAGGAGCAGGACTCGCCCGTCGGGGCATCGCTACGCACCACACTGCTTTAGCCGCCTCTTCAAGCTGGCAGGCCGCAGGGACGGCAGCCCGGCGTGGTCCCCCGCTCCACAGCGCCGAGCTGTAAAGCCTGACGGCCGGCGCCGACGGGCCACGCACAGGTGTCCTGGCCTGCAGGACATCAGCGGACCAGCCTCGTCCTAAGCTGTGAAGATGTACTAATAGTGGATGGCACTTAAAAGGATTTGGTGCAAATATTTTCCCCAATATTCACCTACTCAAATTTGTTTTCATTAGAAAAGGTGTTTTTTCTATATTTCAGTATCAGACACCACAGTATGGCTTAAAAATACTTCTAGAGCTTTGGCAGCATTAAATTCATGCTTGGAGGAATGAACTCAAATCATTGTAAACTCAAGCCAAAAGGAAGGGGAAAAAAACCAACAACATACACTTATTCATTGAAAAATAAGGCCATTTGGAATCTGCATCAGAGGACTTCTGTAGGAAAGTGATTGGAAGAAGCGTTGAAGGGGTCTTTCCACAAACGTAACAGGAAAAAAGTTACTCAAAACATGCAAAAATCCCTGACAACTTAAGCAAACCATGCAGGCAGCTTTCAATGATGCAGACAGCCTACAAAAAAGGAGAAATAATCTCAACATTTTTATGAAACCTGCATGAGGAAGCGGAGCTGCTGTTGCTTTAGAAATCATAAAATGATAACATATTTAGACACTGAAATTAACCCTTTCAGAAAAATCAGGATGGTCTCAAATGACCTCACTTTTGTACTGACTTCTTTCAAGCTGCCCATTCACTTCTGTAGCTCTCACAGATCATATATGAATATGATATCTTTGGTGTATGGGCTCTACATGACATATCTCAAAATATGTTATGATATGCCCAGAATTATGAGTACTTAATCAATACTGACAACAAGAGCACTTAAAAACATGATGTGGATTGGCACAAGGAAATCCAAGAATAACTAGTGAAACAAGTGTGTACATGGTGAAACTAAAATAGCTGAGAAACCAAATATTTAAGATCACTGGAAATGAATAATTGGTTGTATTTGCAACTGGGAAATAGGGAGCAGAGCAAAGGACTGAAAACAAGGCTTTTAGAATACACTGAGAGAAAAAGCCCAAATTTCATTATCAATTTTCAAAGTATTGTATCAGCTAACAATGGAAAGATTGCTAGAGTAATGTGTAGAGAAAAAGCCAAAGTACCAAACCATCAAAAAGTAATTACTTGTAGAAATCAAACACTGACACTGGGCCTTCTAGGAAGTGATGGTTGACCAGAGGTTTCCAAGACCCCTGCCACTCCCCCAAAGAAAAAGGCTTATGCTGTGAAAGATCCAAAGACTGACAGCGTCACCGCCACTAACACCCGCATGGACACTCACTTCAGGAAGAACTGGCAAGAGACATGCTATGATGACTTTCAATAGATATATTTTAAAAAGGAAACAAAGTTACAACATCTCATTTAGTGCTCTCATAGTTGGAAACCTTCATTAGACAAGCCTTAAAAATACAACCAAGAAGAGATCTGATAGTTAACTATTGGACAAAATTAGCATAAATTCAGAAATAAAGGAGATCATGCCCAGTCAACTGAATGTTTTATAATCCACAGTTTTCACAGAGAAAAATCAAACAATTTATTGGACATTCAGTAAAATTAATAAACCCTTGCAATACAAAAGATAAATCAGTAAGTCAGTGAATATGCCGTGACACGAGGGCCAGTTTTGTGCTTAGAGCACTTAGAACAAAAGGTAGCCATGAGTGAAAGGGGCTGATAAAAACTGAAAACAAACATGAAAAGAAACATTATTAAGACCCAATTAGCTCACTACAAACTACTACTGTTTTGGAAGAAAGTAACCTTTTCTGATGTTCTAAAACTGGGACCGCACACTCGTTTAGTACTAAGCAGAAAAGTTAGCCATGCTCTATTCTGGAATGGAACAGTTATCTGCCCATTTTCCATGCCAGTGCACATTATGTTGACATTCATCAGCTAAGAAAAGAAGCACCAGAATTAAATGCTCTATTTAAATAAAACATGTGAGAAGCAAAAAGACCCTTAAGTGCATTTTCCACTTTTACTATACAAAAAAGCAATAGCAATACATCATGGTCAAATATTGCTGTTCAATCAGAACACCGTAACAGATTAACAGCATAAAATACTGGAAAAATGGCCACTTAATATTATATCAATAGCACTGCCACCTATTCTTGGCTCAAAATTCTAGAGCTAATGACTAGACCTATGAGAAACTGTGGTACATATCTGCACAGACATATGCGGTCCAAGGGATAAAAATTTGGCAACAGATGCACTGGGGATTGCAGAATGAATGTGAAAGATTTAGAGAGGCTGACATGTGACAGAAAATCAATCAGCAAGATGGTTTACCAAGATGGAGGGGCTTGAGTGTGTTCATTCCCACCTTGAGATTACTGAATATCAGGCATATCAGTATTTCTGGGAGTAACACTTCATCTGTAAGATCAAACAGTGTAATGAACAGCACTAGCTGGGGAAAATGCAAATTCCCAAAGTTATGTAACCTCAAAACAGCATGCCATTGAAATACTAAAATCTGCAGCACTAGTACCACAGTATACCTTTTGTTAAAGAAAGCAACATAGTAGTTGATAGTATTTATTCAGAGTATGACCCTCCAAGCATCACTGATGCACCAGAAAAGGCTTTTCCTACCAGCTGATTTTGGAGTGAATTTGTCCCTGTTGGCTGCACATACTGCCAGTAGCCTGTATCCAAGATCCAAGTCAAATCCTTGCTGAGCTGCCACTCGACTAACCACCTGCAGAGGGAAAGAGAGAAAACTTCATTAGAGGTTACTTGAGTTCCTTGCAAAGTTACATTAACCTGCTCATCAGCACTAACGTTACGTCACCGAACCCGCTGCTGCAGTATCCACAGCACATGCATGGGTACAAGGTATTGTTCTCCAACTGTTTCCAGGGCAAGCATAGCAAACTGAACATGTGAACCTGTTTTCGTGATCTGGTTATTTGACCACTTGCTAGAAGAAAGAGCTCTCAATTCCATGAAAGTTGGAGGGACAAAGCTTCTTCAAAAAAATAAAACAAGAAGACTGTATACAAAGATTATACATAACACTGGATTTGGACTTTGGGATGAGATGTCCCCTAAGTTTGTGTGTGTCTATCATGAACAATTCCTGGCCATGTTCTTAAGAACACTACCCCGGCCTTTTAGGTTAAAACGCCCTTCTCCTCATCGCTGTGCACTGTTCTGCTGTGCTGCCATCAATGTCACAGTCGCTGCATTTCAACAATACTATATCGGGAAGCACTTTACTATACTTTTAGAATAAATAGCTCTGTGCAGGAGGTATTTGCCAAATGCATTAAATACAGAAAGATGATTTTTTTGACTTCTCCTAGTAAATGGGAGCTAATCTAGGAGGAATCTGAATTCCAACTGATTGCCAAACTTGGCAATCAAACACTAGGGTTAAGGATGAAAAGCAATCGACTGTTTCTCCAGACCACTGACTCAGCTATCAGCCAAGAATGTACCCTCATAAAAATCTGCACATTAACAATACTGCGGCCATTCTGGCAAACCATGTGGCAATTATACATGGCAGATATTTTATGTTGCCTTTCTAGTGGCACAGGACAACTTCAGACTCAGAAGCACAGATACAACAGGTATTCCTAATATTACCATTATTGCTTCACATTTAAGCAGTGGCCAAGGAACTCCACTGGAAATAGAACTCCATTTCTTTGGATGAAATAAAAGTCCCTAAATAGATTACAATATAAGCAATAAATATCCTTTTTTCCATCTCAGTCTCCCTCTGAAAGCCCCTTGCTAAATTAACAACAGTCCGCATTACTGTGGTTATCTGTGTCGAGCACTGGCTTCCCAAAAAAGCTATGGTATAGAACAGCGAGGAACCCAGATATGTGATAACCTACAAATGGTCATGAAATGCACCACTCTGTCCTGCCTGCTCAACAGTGACATGCGTCTCACGATTCCAGACTGTTTTCCAGTATCCACCTCCCCTAACAATGAAGAACTGGATTTCCTTCTAAAAAAGAATTACCATGGATAGTGCTTAAGGTTCTTGGGCAGATTTTTGTTGTTGCTGTTGTTTCTGCTAATTCAGAAATTACAGACTCATGTGATTCTATCAGGTGGGAGCGCCTAACTTTTCTTTCTTTCTTTATTTTTTTTTTTTTTTACAGACACCCCCCCCAATCTGAAAACTGAGCAATAAAGAGCTTTAGGGGAATCCAATAAGATTTATGATAATCAGTACAATAATACACAATCCTAGAACACATCTAGTGCTTTATCTACTATTTCTTTTTACAATTAAAATAGACTAAATTTTAGATAGGAAAAGAAAATAATTTAGGATTATTTTTTGATAAATTAATTATTTTTTGATAAAACATAAAACATTTCCAACTTGGTAAATTAATTTTTAATTCTTTACATGTAACAGTCTGATAGTTGTTAATGCTCTGGCTGTTAAGATTCTGGATCCAAACTAGTAAAAATTAGATAAAATAAAATAAAAAATAAAAAACCAATAGCAGAACAACGAAATATTTCATATTTCATGCGAAGTCAGCAATGGGAGTGAAAACTGCTGGGTTTCTGGGAGAGCTGGAGGACACTTACATACTTGGTAATCTCCTTGTTCCCCTTTCCTCCTTCCCTTCTCAGCACAAGTCAGCCCCCCCCAGGTACGCACTATGGAAGGGACTGGCAGGAAACAGACAGACAGCGCCTTAAAAAATGATCTTGTTAATGGCTCTGGAGGGCAAGTCCCCTCAAAGTGTAAACACTACTGGAACTCATTTAGGCACCATCCAGTGTAACATCACACAGGAACTCATCCCAGGGTGCTGCTCAGGTCTGCGAAATAAAGGGGAAAGGGCCTCCCGTTTTCTGTTTTGAATGTAAAGTATGTTACTGTTGGACTATTTATTTTGAAACCGAACAGGAGCAAAGGCAGATAGGCCAGCTCGTCGGAGAATCCAGCCCAACTTGAGAACCGTGTGGTACACTTACATGGTTAGCTCATTTTAAAACACAAAGCTATGAACGCTGAGATACTGCCCGCCAGAGGCCGAGCCGAACTGGCATCTTGATTTACTATGGAACAAAGTCTCTAAGATAATTCAGGAAATACAGCCACTCATAAAACCATGAAAGCCCATCCACGATTGCAATGTTGTTACTATACAGGTTGGAAAGTCTGGGTCAGTTTAAGACCAGGCAGCTTGAGGCCCTAAGCTGTTATACTCTCATTTGACATCAGATCCCTTTTCTTATTTTTTTTAAACTAGTTAAAGAAAACACAATTCTCTATCTTGCCATGGCTGAAAGAAGAAACAGATTCCAGGATGAGCAGCCCAGACACTGACTATACCCCAATGGCCTGCTGAATGCCTGTTCAAGCCCACATCCAGACTGGGTACGTTGTAATTCAGCAAGCACTGCAAGCAGAGGGCTAAGCAAGAGAAAGTAAAATCTGAATTTATGAGTCTATGGAAGTAAGCTAGCCAAACTATTACGTTATTGCTTAAGTTTTTCATCAAAAATGTGAAAGAAAAATAAATTACAAGTTCTTTTCAGTTTAAAACATTCTGAATTCTAAAAGCAGTGCTTCCTTTGAAAATCTGGAAAAAAAACCCTTCCTCCCCACAAAGAAAAACAACAAAATCCCTTGACTGCCCAAAAGAAAACAGACATTTTTAGCAAAATTCCCGTTTTGCCAAGAGTCATTTTCCACCTGAATTTTTTTCCCAGCCACTCCATTAAATAGGGTAAGAGCCTCTGTACAGCTGAAACTGTTCTAACAGAGCTCAAAAGAGCTTTCTCCAGGCCCTTTCCCCCCCCGCTGGCCTCTGGATTTTATACACCTCCCCTCTGCGATTGCCTTGGTCAGTATGAGTAGGGCAGGTAATTTTTTATCTCCAGTTTCTTCGCAGACTCATGCATTTTTGCATTAATTGTATTTGGTTCACAGATTATGTTTTCTAACAATTGTAACAGCTTACTTTTATTTTAAAACGGAAGTTGAACAGAGCAGATCATATATCCTCCGAAGACAGTGTTTCAGGTTGCCAGAAGCGAAGACAGACCTTGCCTCACTAGTGACCCGATGGCGTCCTGCTTGGAAGGCTTTCCTGCCACGGACCTGAAGGCTAGGGACGTCTCACCCTTTACACAAACACTGAGGTTCTCCGAAACATGCCGACAACTTGTGCCGTACGAATATGGACCAGAAAATGCAAAGAACTAACTGAAGGACATTTGGTTAACTTAATACATTCAAGTGAGCAGGCCCTGATGAACTTTACTTCTGAGTGCCTCCGAGGAACGAGCCCCAGCAAACCTTGCAGCTCTTAATGAGTATCTTCAAGGATTCATTCAAGACAGAGATCTCAAAGCACAGAAAGGCGGCAGATCAATCTCTGTCTTTAACAGGACGAAAAGGGAGAATTTTAGAAATTACAACTACCCAATCAGATATCAAAACAAATTATTAAACAAAGATTTTATGAGTAGATACAGAACCACAACATCATGAACCACAACGATGTAATTTTCTTCTTTGGCAAGGTAACTGGACTTGTAGACATAAGGAAAATAGTAGCTGTAACATATCTTAACTCTAATATACCTTCTGACGTTGCCCTGTACGAGACTGCTGTAACAGGGGAACATAGCCTAGATGACACTAGGCTAAACTTCACTCAGAGGACTGATTAATAATCTTCTGTCAAATCACAGCTTGCCCTGGATGCAGCTCGTTTCAACGTACTCAGCAGTGCTTTGGACAATGAAACAGCGCAACGCGCAAAGTTTCTAGACAGTAACAAGCAGAAGAGTCTGCTGACATTTTAGAGGGCAGGGTCACAGTTTAAAATAATCTTGATAATCTGGAAAAATGTTCCAAAAAACAGGGCAAAGACACATATGAAATACTACAGATAAGAAAAGAAAAATCAAACGCCCAAAGAGAAAATTAGGGATAACTGGCTAGGCAGAAATACTGAAGAAAGGAATTCAGGGGTCAACGATAAGGATAGGAAGGTTTGCAAATAAGCCTATAAAGAACAGATCAAGAATTTGATTTTAATCTAAGAAAAGAAAATGGAGAAGAGATATGACGATATGCAAAAAGTCTTCTTAAATGTGATGTGAATCCATTTTTCTTTATATGCATACAATGCAGAACAAGAATTCATCTGCTCAGTAAACAAAAGGAGAATGAAGATAAAAACTGGTAAAAATTCCTATGTATTAAAAACCCTCAAGCACTGAAACAGGCTACCTATCAATCCCTGGAGGGGTTTTTTGGTGTTTTTCTGTGTTTTTTTTTAAATAATAGACTAGACAGTATCTGTAAGACATTCCAGCTTCAGGGGCAAGAGCTGACAAGACGATTGCTCCAGTCTGTCCCAAGCCCTGTGTCAGTGACTGCAAACACCACGTGCCGAGGGGGGCAACCCAACCCCGTCTGAACCCGATCCCGAGAGCTCGCCCAAGCTTGAACCTGCCATGATTCAGAGCCTACTCAGGTAACTGTGCTGATCAGACTGGATCAGATCAACATGGTTTCAACTATCGATTCAACGTCTGGTCATGGTTAGGTGCTCGGACACTAGCTGCAGGCATACCCCGCCTTTCGCTACCTGCTAATTCAACTTCAGCAAAGGGGCAGCAAATTCGGACAACACACAGGCACCCTGTGTTCAAACACGACTTCATCTTGCAATGCTGTAAGCATGTATCTCAGTTGGCCTAAGAGTACAGGCCAAAACATTCAGTTGAAAGGTAGCATTTTTTTTTTTTTTTTTTTGAGAAAGTCGTACTTGCCAGTGATAAATTGAAATGAGCATCCTTTACAGCAGTCTGAGAGCACTGCATGGCCAGCTCAAGGTTCAACACGTAATACTTCTCTATGTTGTTTTACAACCAAGCTTTAAAATCCAGTCTATTCCCTATATAAGCTAGTGAACAACACCTAGCTTTTATTATAATTTCGATATGGTAATGGCCACAATTTCAAGCTGTATGTTAAAATACATATATACCTTACTTGCAAACAGATATATAACAAAGGCAACTGCCAGTAAGAAAATCTAATTACCTAAAACCTTTGAAACCTTTAATCTGAACAATATTGCATTCCTAACTGAACCGTCTCATTCACCGACTGCAACACAGCACCGCAGACTTCCAGATGACTGAACCCTCATGGTCATTGACAGTGAGGGGAAAAATTATGAGGGCTAGGTTTTAATAGTGAGAAAAGCAGAGAAATTTGGCTACTAGCTTCTTTTCTCATTGCTGAATTTAACTGCAGCACTTTTTTCCCTCAAGGCTAAGGAACTACACAGTGGCTAGCTGCACTTCCCCGCCCTTCTTGTCCTCATCCCACCGAGTACTGGAACAATGTACCTCTTAACCTAACAGGCCTGTTAATCAAGAGAGTTATATGACTGCTTAACACAAACTCCCTCCCCATTATGTTGCACTTGCAATGAATCTCTTAACTAGCGGCAGTCAAGAGCATCCCCCCCTGCTGGCATCAGAATGAATTTTTCCAATTCAATTTGCCGGCTGCTCGAAAACTAAAAATGCCAGCTGATTGCCAGTTCAGACAGCTCTGTGTTCAGCCACTTGTGCATACTTGAAATTATCTGAATGCAGTTTGAAGACTACAGCAGAAATTTTGTAATTAGAATTCTGCAATGTAGATGGTAATTTTTCCCCCTCAGTAACACACAAAGATCAGATAAACAGGAAGCAAATTGAGGAATTTTGCAACATGAATAGTGATCTGCTTCAAACAGAAAAAAAGGGAAAGGGAGGAAGATATCTTTGGGACCTGAAGTCCAGGTTTGATGAGATTCTTGCATCCTAGCCACGGAAGGGCTGCCTCAACACTACCGACAAGCAAACCAAGGGAGTAAAGCTAGATACCATTAGCAAGCCTCCTATCTTCAGAGCTTGAAAACAGACATCAGGTATGTTCTGTGAATGTAAAAGACCCTACAGAGGCCGTAAAATCCAACTACGGTTTTCTTAACATGCATTTCCAACCCATTAGGTGGCTAAGGACCATATTTTCAAATTACATGAACTACTCTGCCTACTGCCTGATTCTTCTCTTTGACACTGTTCCTGAAGCAGCGGAGTGAACCGCGCAAAGTAAGGACATCCCTTCTCATACTCCTCCTCCTCTCCTCTGTACGGCTCTAACAACAAGAAACACAGGGAAGGCAGGTCCCTGTACTCAAACCCCTCCATCTGAAATTTTCTCCTAGAGAAAAGCAGGGATTTTGCTTTAATTAGGCCAGCTAATCAGGGGAGTCACTGCAATACTGTTGCCACCTGAGGCTGGACAGACTTTGAACAATAATATGGATGGGACACAGTCATCACACGACGAAAGCGGTACAGGAACACTAAGCACATTTTAATTAGGAGAGCAACACGTCTCAAACAAATATTCTGAAGTTGTAAAATACTCCATGTCTCAAGTAGTGAAATTACTCAAAAAAATGGGGGGGGGGGGGGAGAGGAGGCTTTCGGACGTCATGAGGTTGTATGACAGCCCGTAACACGGAGACGCTTGGCAGCGTTGAGCTGCTCTGAAGCAGCGCGCTCCATGCCTGCTGGCTGGTCCTGGTGGTACAGCACGTACACAGGGCAAAGTGCCGCGATGCACAGATTTGACAGTTCACAACTGCAAACACATAAAAATGTGTGCTTAACAAATGCATGGAGAAGCAGAATTTCTTCCACAAACTTTTTGCTCTGGAAGTCTTAGATATAAAGACTAAATACAGCAGTTCTGGGGCTCTAGCGGGCAGCTCTGTCTTGTCATTTTCTGGGTGTAGATGTAAAGAACCAACTCATCCACCTGTAATTACTCTGACTCTGATCCTAATCTGATTTGAAATCTGATTTTTGAAACATCACATGGTGATTTTTGATTACATACTTTCCTGCATTAAACAGAATGAACTTGGCCAGTCAGGAACTGATTTTAGCGGCAGATACCTTGTGAACGCATTAGCTCAACTTTGCTGCTTTTGCTATATGAGGCATCCTGTTTTGGGAACTTGGCCTTATTTAAAGATATGGTTCTTGTCCTCTTTTTTTTTTAAAAAAAATATTTTTAAATTGCATATTTGATCAATGAAAATAGATTTCTATATCATGAAAATCATGACAGCTTTTTTGTTCTTAAAATGACCTGACAAAAACTCAGCCATCTTAATTTGAGGGTTTTCCAAGGAGAAATGAAATTCAAAAGGTTATTGTACCACATATCACTACCACTAAAAAGGAACCTATAGCAGGTACCTTCTACGTTTTAACACATATGCTTCTTATTTCAGCAACTTTCTTCAGTAGTACAGAGATTCAGAAAGAGCTACAAGCTACACAAAAGATGTAAATGAAATCCATGACATTCAGATACAATGCAACTTTGACTACAGTTTTATTTGTGGGTTTTTATTTATTTATTTATTTAAAGAGCAAAGTTTCTTAAATAAACACCCTCAAATTATCCACCTCTCACCACTGAAGTCGGCCCAAAATTCAGAGAGGAAACCTTCTAGCGCATCAAGATAGTTAAAAAAGACGTTACTAATGAGTATCTTAACATAGCATTTTGTGGGCAAACTGGCACAGGAAGTGTCATCTTCCAGATGAAAAGAGAAAGCCAGGTCCTAACCACTGTGGTCAAAGATCCCATTTTTGACAACAGAAGTTCTATTAAATTCAGTTCTTTGGCCAGCAACCAACTCAGGTAAGCGCATCCTGCTTACCTAATTTCCTCCTACTGCCCAAAACCGTTGTGATGTTCGGTTTTAATTCCTTAGACAAAACCTCTAGGTGCACAGCTCTGCTTCTCTCACACTTTATTTCCTTCTCACACATGCCGTCCACCCTAAAGAGCCATGAACTCTGCGAGCTCTCATGCTAAACAGGCTAAGAGAACAAAGCAGTGCCTTTATTGTTCTTCGCTGAAAGCAGCTGAAGACAAGTCTGTAAATCTGTCCATCCATCTCCACCGTCCCTTAGTTCCCATTTTTGCTGCAGAGCAGACACAAAAGATAGCCGTGCCCTCAGTAAGATCATTTACATGTCAAACTGTTTGGCAAGAGCAGATCAACGGGATGAGACTACAATGGATCAGGCAATAGGCAGAAAGAAGTGAGACAACCTTGTCCAGCCAAACTAGGGTTTTTGTGGTTTTTTTTAAACTGATCTGTAGTAAACTAAGCTGTTTTTTTCAGAAGACAGTAATGTCATACACAGTATGTTTTTAGATATTAATATTCTTAAATTTATCAAGAAGAATTTTAGCCTTATCATACTATAAACACATCCCACAGTCCTCTATAAACTACAAACGCTAGAGTCAGTAACTGCTTCAATTCCAACAAAAATATAGCCATGGTTGGTTTGTGGAAAGTGGAGGTTATTTTAATCAGCTCCCTGTAACACTATGCAAGAATTAATGTCACATACCAAAGACCATCATTCCCATTGCAATGCCAATGATTTATAGAACCCATGCTTTCAATTATAATTCGATTTTTGGCCTACCAACAGTCCTATCTGATTTCAAAATAACTACTGCTGAAAAAGAACACCTCGCTTTCCTTGGCAAATCACAAGAGAGTTTATTGTCTCTGAGAGAAATCAGAATTTGTTTATATGTGTTTCATCGAAGCTGTTTAAAGGAATCTTTCTGCAGTCTGTAGCCCGCAAGACAGAAAACATTCAAAGCTTACCCCTCTCTCCTTGTTTTTTTATTTATCTGTTTAAATGAGTTTCTTTATATTATTCACTCACTTCGGTCACTTTTTATAATGCATGAGCATAAAACCCATAAGCTCTAGAATTAGAGGCCTGCAAAACTGTTTGAACATGACAGTAATACACTTGAGTCGCACACATTTTTGCCAAAAGCAGCACAGCTTTTGGGGCTTACTTCATGAAAAAAGTAGTTTATTTTTAGAGTACAGAGATGTCCCAAATTTACCCATGTACTCTAAACCTTTTCTCTTGTAACTGTTTGTACTGCCCAGAATTATTCCAGTTTTCTTCATAGGCCTTGGCAGCATCAGCCAAAGTTCTTTATCACAAGCTAAACTTATTTTCTATCCAAAGGAAGAATCAGTTAAAGGACCCTAAATAACAAACAAAAGGTATTTAACTAGCTAAACATAGCCTGTGCACAGTCTCTAACAAGGAGCTGTCCCTTTGCCTTTCTGGCAAAACTTCAGCTGCTGTGCCGAATTCTGAGCTTGCTCTTGAGACAAGAAAACCATAGCTATTATCCCAAATACATTGTCCCCAGAGCCTAGAGTAGCAAATTTAACTCCAATAATATCAAGTACAGCTCATACATAAAAATTATCATCTACTGCTAGTAGTCAGTATGGACATTGTTCACCTCTATTCTCCTGAAAAAGAAAAAAAACATCACTGAGGAAAAATGAATCCTGGGAAAGCGTGGCTGTTAACCCCTGCCCTCTAGCTAGCTGATTGATGACATTTACACGTCCCTGAGATTTCCACAAGCACTGGCATCACAATTTGAGCAAGAAAAACCTTCTGTTACCAGTTTTTTCTGTATACTATTATGAAAAACAGTGACTCCACAAGCAAAGCTGGAAGCCTCTGCTGATTCCCAAGCAGAATGATTATAAAATCTTTCTTCTCCATCCCTTCAGGTTCTGCCAGAGCAGCAACAGGAATACAACCTTACTGCTGATAAAAAGTAAATCAGAAAATTACTGAGAAGGCAGACATGAAGATGGTGTGCAGTATAAACAGAACTACTTCTCAAGAATCACTTCCTAGGACAAACCACCGTTACAAAATTTTAAGAGGCTTTTTTTCTTTGTAATAACAAGATTAATTCTAATTGCTTAATTTTTGCAAAAATATTACAGCTATGAGTGGAACAAGCCAAAAAAATCTGCTATTCCTGCAGAGCTACCATTAAATTGGTTATTCTTAATACAACAGAGATCTGTCTGGAAGTTCTCTCATTACATCTGGTGCATCTAAACTTTGCAGTATGTGAATGGAGGATTTGTTCATTCTTGAGAGAGTTTGCCCTTCTGCAGTCATGACATTAATTTCAATTTGGATTAGTATATACCAAGTTATACTCTAGCAGAATATGACGACTTCATATCCTTTCATGGTTCCAGGAACAGTTTAGTACACAGCTTTTTCCTCATTCAGATAGCTAAGAGAATATAATGTCATAAAAAAAAAATCCTTTTGTACACTGAAGAAGAGGAGCCTTATAAGCACATGTTTTTAGTATCTGTACATTTTCTGGATTTAATGCACTTGCCTTTAGGAATCCATGCAATGCAAATGACATACTGATGGCAGAGGCTATTTGCTTTAAAAAGCATATCCCCAAATTACGGAAGTTTTAAGGTAATTTGTTTTTGAAGGGCATTTTAAGGACTGACAAAATAAAATCATAATCTTGCTTGAGTGGTTGAATAGACTTTCATACTGATTTTTGAGTTTTTCTTTTAGTATAATCCTCATTTGAAAAAGAACATTGATAAACAGTATTAACATTAAGAAAAATTGGCTCCTGACAGTATAGAACATGCAGTAAAACAAGCTAATGTTAAATTACTTATGACATTCCCATATTTCAGCTGCTATTCACTTATTAGCAACTGTCTGAATAATTTCTCTGGAACTGGAAAGTTCTAACATGTTTGTTAAATTAAGGTAGATAAATACATTTCCTGTAAGGGGACTAAATAACAAGCCTCAACATCCATCTGTGTTAAATTTTGAAAAGGAAAAGAAAATTATTCAAATAGAAGGTATAAATGAGCAAGCTCAGAGAGACTGAAAAAAAAATGTTACAGGATAAGGAGACCCTACCCACAGTACTGCTAGTTATTAGGAAGAAACAGGAATTATCAGACCCTTGAGTTAAAGTCACATGGAAAAGCATGTTTAGTGGGAAGTAGGAAGTGAGACATGAAAGAATACCTTCATTAGAGAGATTTTAATACAAGGAATAAGAAACTTATGGTCCTTTCAATTTATATGTACTCTGCAAATTCTCTGTACTTATTTAACACAAAACAAGCCAACAATGTAAGTTTCTGTGTTTTTTCCTTGTTATGAGGAACGTAATGAGATTACAACGTATGATGGGATGCTGCTGACAGTCAGCCCTACACTGCAGATAGCGCTGTCTTCTGTGAAAAGCCTGGGAAAGGAGAATTTCACCCTATGTTATTCATATTTGAGGGAGGAATATGAAGCAAAGCAGTACATGCTGTTCAAATGATAACAGTACTTAGACAATAAAGATTTTTTTTTCTCTTTCTTGTCAGAAAAAGAGATAGTAGCTTCATCTCAAGAAACTCCACTAACAAGATATTGTGCATTTTATCTCTCTGTTTTTCATGGAGCACTTTCTTTTCTCTTTCCCTATGCTCTGTGGACACAATGAATTGCTAGCAGTCAAGACCTTACTCTGACCCTGCACTTAGGCAGGACTGCAGGTCTGCTTCTGCAGAAAGAAAAGATTTCAATAGCAAGGAAGCTGCAGATCAGATTTACAACATTCTAGCAGAGATCTGCGGAGAAATACTGTGCATAGGGTGCCTACAGTATACCTGAGTTCACACTGTCTCCTTTCCCAAATGCTAATGTCAAAACTTAAGTCTAGCTAAATTTAAAAAAAAGTATACATAAAATATATTTATGGTTACATCAGATCCTATGTACACTTTTTAATGATTAAGGTTATTTATTGAAGGTAACTCCTACTTCAAACAGTATCTTTAAATACCGTATCTTTGGACTACAGTAAGACTTCTAATTCTCTTTAAAATTTTTACTACTTGGGAGAATGCACCTCCTTATATATCATTGGATTTATTCTAACTTTTTGACATAGAAATCAGGGATGCTATACACTTCAACACACTAAGATGGAGCCATTCCTTAACATTTGGATTCCTGCAACCAAACCTCAGTCTTAGTGTCTGTTTTATACACATCAATTACATATTGCATGCAGCTGATCCAGGCACTTCCCCCTTCACAACAACTACTGGTAAGACAAGTGTGGTACAAATGGTGATCTCTTCATTAATCACTTTTAAATTGTTATCGCCTTCATGACTACTTATTTATATCAACTTGTTCTGCAAATTGCAGTGAAGTTTCTGAACACTCCTACTCCAGAGAGAGTTTAATTCCTCTAAACTCTTGACTGTAGGTAACAATTTTGGACTGGATTCTGCTGCTGGGAGGACAGGAAATGAACTTTCAAAACAAAAAATGATGTTATGTACACAATGAAATACATTTTCAATGCTTTATAATGAAGTTGCTTTAGGAATTACAGTAGTCTTATTAAGAATGAAAGGAAAAGCACTGAAGCCTTTAAAACTGTTGAAATTAATATGGCAGAATTACACCTGCAGTCAATATATGCAACAAACTAAGCCAAGGGGCATGTCAGAAACGCTATTTAGCTGGAGGTATGGCATGCTTAACATAGTAGACAAGTAGCCCTCCAAAGCATCCAGAAAAATGGACAAAGGAAACTAAATGCCTGAAAAGTCTGTTAATTGAATATGAAGTCCGCTCACTTGGCAATATCAAACGAGGAAAATAGTTATTGTGTGTGCACATCAAGTAACCTAACTTGTGCATTTGTAAGTAATCTAACTATAAAAATGTTTTTCCCTTTTATGATTCAACTTCTTGTTACCACATATTGCTTCCTGCTAAGTAATGGAATCAAATAAAGGGTTGTTCTTCATGCTCTTCAGTTGGCTTTATGTGTTTAAGAAAAAAATATAAAACCCACAAAATGCAGGCACAGAATCTAGTTCCTAGGCCATGACAGACAGCATATGGTATAAATCGCCATCACGGATGGAGTGGACATACCGTCAAACAACCCATCAGGCTCTGCTCAAACGGTCTCTGGAAGGCTCTGGGGTCCCCACACCAGTCCAGGAGCTCGGTAGCTGCATTATGGAAGTTCGCAGGGTTCTGTAAGTGCTGACAAGGGAAGATGAAGCAACATGGTAAATAACGTACACCAGTGGTGACATACAGTCTTCTACATCACATTAATTCAAAGTTTGGAAACTAGGAAAAACATGTATTGCGGAAGTCGGACCTAAAATTAGATGGTAAAAATGGAAAATCTTACTTAATTCATTCTCATGAATATTTATGTAGATTACTAATTCTCTGATATGAATTTACTAGATAGAGATGAGCTTGAGCTGAAATTCCAGAGCTTCTCTGAAGGCCCTTCTCCATAACATTACTCCTCACATCTGCTAACCGTAATGGATTCTACTCGGACACCAAAACCGGCCAAGTCCAAACTTCGGGAAATTTCAGTTTTCTGTTTCGTCTTGGCCTCAGACTTACCTCCAGTTGTTGTACAGGGACACCCGATGCAACCGTGCCTTCCAGCAATCTAGATTTTAGCCTTTGCTTGCCAGCTGGGAGGCAAACATGACAGCCTCTAAAAGTATCAGGGACACAGCAGAGCAAACTCACTAAACAGACCCTTTCTAGGAACGGGGATGGTGTTCATCACAACGCTTGTCTACAATCGTACCCAAAAGGTGGTTCCAGACAGTACTGAGAGGCAGCTGGGGGATCAACTTCAGGATCACAAGAACTGGATGAATATTTTTTGACAGAAGTGTGGCTGGGATACTGCCACGATTGAAAACATGAAAGCACAGAAATGCTGCAGAGGTTTCAGAGCAGAGTCCTGCTGCCCCTGAAGAGGCGTAGGTGATTCAGAGGAGAAAATCAGTTCCTCTTTTTGAAATTTACCTGGTCAATGCAATTTCCCAACTGTTACACTCATTTCTGCCTTCGTAATCAACAAGCCGTCGTCCTGTTTTTAGAGACGTTGAGCAAACTTACCTGATACCATAATTCACATAATCATCCTTCACTGTGCTACATTGCCAAACTAGTCTAATATTTTAGTAGGAACAGAGCGGGGGCAGAGGGAGAAGGAAATCAATTTAAACAAAAATATTGCTACTAAGTTCTCCAGTTCTGGTGATGCTAAGTGCTTCAATGAAAACTCCCAAAACAAGAAAAAAAAGTGTGCGCGTAGGAATCGCTGGTGTCTTTTCAAATGGTAGCTTTATAACTCTCAAGATTACTGAGAAAAACATGCAAATGTGGTGCGAGATTCGTTTGGAAGGCACAGACCCCAAAGGTACCATATCTAAAACACATCATTATTTTTGATTCGGTTTCATAATTTGGGGAGACATGACTACTCATTTCTAAGCACGTGAATAAACAACAATGTTCACAACTGAGGTTTTTCTTCCCTCTTCCCCTTATGCCTGAGAAGCCAGCTATATCAGCTCTAACACAAACGAAGGAAAAAAATGCCCGCCCGCGACAGGCTGTGAGGAGTTGCTAGTCTGTGACCTTTCAGATCATGTTACTTTAATTCTTATTCTACGAAGGCTCATGGTCAAAGACCTTGTTTTAAAAAGAGATGACTGACATGTGGGGCACAGATTTTTAAAACAATGGCAGAATTAAAAAACAACAAGCAAAACCCAGACAGACATAGGGTGGTGTGTTTTTTCTCTACAGCTCGCACTGCCGTCCAGCTGGACAGCTTCACCTAGACTGCGTTTCAGGGAAACACTTCCTTGCCAGCTCAATCATTGACGAGTTGTTCAAGAAGTATTCTGTATACAAATGAAAAAGAAGTACCCAACTAAATAAATGTAAAATGACGTATTTTAAGACTTATTGTAAAAAATGTTCCATGAGCCAGGCCCGCAGTTTGGGTTATGAGTCCCGCAAATAAGGGGGAAAATGATGCGTCATTAAAAGCTTCATTTCGTCTTCAAATAAATGATTGTCTGACACCAAATCTCTCAGTGCATTTGGCTATCTCAGTCCTTCACTTTTAT
Source organism: Dromaius novaehollandiae (assembly GCF_036370855.1). Lineage (NCBI taxonomy): Eukaryota > Metazoa > Chordata > Aves > Casuariiformes > Dromaiidae > Dromaius > Dromaius novaehollandiae. The sequence goes on from NC_088103.1 coordinate 19,792,485, forward strand.
CTGCAGGAGAAACAAAAGTCAGTTCAAACCCCTCTAAGATATCACGTCACCTCTGCTACAACGATACAATTTCCAGGGACTGAGAAATGCGTATAAGCTGGTGAGCAAACCACTCCGTACTGAGCGCACACTGCACTGAGAGATCACATTAACTTAAATAAAACCACCCCACACAGGAGGTGCCACGGGGAAGTTCGCTGGAAGCTACCTAACTCCCATACACAGTACCGGGAATTGTGTTTACAAACACTTCCCTCCTTGTGGAGTGAACTGAGGTCTGCTGATTAAAAGTACTAAATAAGAGCTAGATATTATTTATTATCACCACTGCTGCTGTTTGTCAGCTACACTCACAAAATCTTCCATTAACATGTACAGTGAAGTTCTCCTGTTGAAAAACAGACATTTTGTTTGGATCCAGTTTAATTTATTTTATAGATGTAGGTTACCAAATCAAAAGCAGAAAGGGACCTTAGCCATAAGTTTAATTTTCAGTTGAGTATCACATAAGGCTGATTTCTACTTAATGTGACCCCACTGAGAAGCAACATCCTTTTCCTAGAGTAAAGGCCTAAGATACATTTATTTCTGTGTCCTCTCTGGAAGAAAAGGCTCACTCTGCTCGGCTGTGGCAAAGCCGGAGCTACCTCGCTGACTTCGCTGGCTGTTCGGCCGCTCTCCCTTACGCTCCCACAGCAACCCACGGCACTGCACCGCGTGCCGAAGAGTGCTCTGACAAACCATCTGCCAAACGCGGAGATGCCCAAAGCCTTACTTCTTAAATGCAGCTGTGCAACTGATATTAGTTTAAAAGCCAGTTAGGCAAGTTAAGCAACTCTATTAATCCCAATATAGGCCTGAACCAAAAAAAAGAAGCCCTGATCCAACAGCAGTGGTTTCAGTCTCTGTGGAGTGTATCTGAGTAGCCGCAGGGACACCTCTACCGACGTTACAAGAAGTTCTTCCTGATACATCGTATTTCCCATGCTTTTCTGATTTTCTTACTGTATTTTAAAATATGTTTTTGCCCAATCTTTTTTTCAGATTACAGAGGGCAATCTTACTTTTTGAGAGTAAGTATGGAGAATGCAAAGAAAATCTAGCATTAATCAAAGCATATGGACAGGTGCACTTTCTTCCCTGAGCTATGTACAAAAGCATTCCAAATATCTACACACTCTCTCTATACATGTACATTTATTTTATGTATTGAAAGCTTAAACACTGCACCCAGGGCAAAAAGCATTAATGTCATTCACATCCTGATGACAAAAAACCTGCTTGAGAAGGATAATATTATATCTACTGTATTCCTCAAACAAGAAATTAAGAGATTTTCTTAGCTCTTGATCCAAGAACAGAAGTATGAAACAAAACTTATGGCAGACCCATCCATCAGCTTCATTATGAAGAATTCTCCATGCATGGCTCCATCTTCTTCAGCTGAAATTACTGGCAGCATTTTAACAGAAGCAAGACCTGGGCCTGAAGAGTCTAGTTTGCAATTATGCTTCACGCATACAGGGAAAAAACCCACCTCATTAATAGACAATTCAGAAAAAAACTGAGAGAGCCAACTAAAAAAGCCTAGTGAGTCAAAAATACAATGCTGGATTTAAGACTTAGGAAATGCAGACAGACACACTAAAGTTTACTGAGATCTTGCTGTGACACACCTTGGTATAGCTTCAAAACTACTATTCCTGAGTGATATAATGAAGGGCCATCTCACACCACCATGCTTACAAGCAAGAGTGTATAGAAACACAGACTAGAATAGAAGACTCTAGGATAGAATAGAAGATTTGTATGAATAAAATCTAAAGCAGAGACAAACAAAGGCGATGAACTGAAAGAATTAGTTACTTACCAGATTGGTTTCAGTATCACCTGCTTTTTTGGAAAGCTATCAGTAAAACACCACTATTTCCATCACTTCAAAACCTACTAAAATTTCCAGTGTAATCATTTATAACCTTGAAAGCCTAACACTTTCTTGGGCCAAATGCAACAGAAATCACAGAAATACTACATGTAATCACAGAAATACTAGATGTATGTGACATTGTATCATTACTGCAGGGATCACCAGGTGGTGCTTTGATGAAGGGACAGTCTCTCCAAGTCATTTATTTTTGGTCTTGGAAGGAATCTTGTGTTCTTTGTAGCACTCCAAGTAGCAGTCTGGTACGAGGGGTGGAGAAAACAGCAAACAGAGAGCAAACTTTCCTGCCACGTCCAAGGAGAGTGAAGTCTATCAGCAAAACTCCTTTCTGAGGATTGGGCTGACATTTGGGCTGGATTATAGGCAAGACACCAATGTCTACCTGCTGCTCATGGCCAGCTCTGGCTTAAAACTTCCATTTAAACAAAAGAACAGACCATTGTTGTAAATCAGAGTGGCCATATGGGCAGGACATTGCAGGTACGCTGGGATCCAGGTTTAGCAGCTTTCACAGTAACTCTGCGTGCCTGTTCCATGGTTTGCTGCTATATAGTTACCTGGGGGAAAAACCCCCAACATTCACATGGGCAGTTGCACGGAACAGCCGATGTGTGGCAACGTTCGGTTCAACCACTTCAAAATACAGCCGCTTCTTGAAACTCTTACTCCCCTCCAGCTGGAAGGTGATCAAAAAACTCAGCAGCGGGCCCAAAACTGAGTGCTTTATACTATATACGGATGCAGACCCACATGTGTGAAATACGCATATGTAATAAAGATCTTATTTTTTAAAGGATACTAAAGCACAATCAAGTCCTTTTAGTCTACACACCCATGCCAAAGCACACACACACTTCCTGCAACCAAAGACTCCATATAATTTTAGAGACATAAACCAATTACTCAGATTGAAATGCGGCAAGGACACCAGCCCTATCTCTAAATATAGAAGACTGCAACCCAGATGCACACTAGCATATCCCAGACAGAACAGTACAGTAAGTAATGGAACAATAACGGTCGAAATTAAGAGCAATTACAGAAGGTTAAAATTATCTCATGCGTAGATCAAGAAATGTTAACATGACAGCAATGGTATGGAAAGTGAAATAATTTAAACATGAAATCCATATGTTCTGATTTGTTGCTATAGAAAACAAATGTAGAATTTTGATTTACGAACTACATATTTCTGGGGGAGGTGTTTTTTCCTCTTTTCCTTGGAAAACATCAGACTGAAGGCACAGACCTAATTTGCCACAACTTAACCTATTCAAAATAAGATGTCATGCAAATAAGTTGCTTTTGAGCAGCAAACTGCTTAACTATGCTAAACAAGTTATTCCATTTATTTACGTGATGTCGCACCAAATTATGAAGGCTGACTCAAGTTGTCTGTTTATTTTGCCGAGTTACGTCTGCTCTGTGTCTCACTACTCGATTTAATTGAGCTACTGAAGATAACGTAACTTATCACATAGACACGATGCCATGTTGCTAGATCCTAGGTTAATTAACAGTAGCCTACAGTCACTGCATTTCTCACATGGTTAGCCACTTGGACCCTGTCTACTGCCGAGCTTCACTAATCAACAAGCCTGGGAATTTCATATTAGCGACGGAATACACTAGCAACATACAGAGCTGTTGACTGCACAGAAAAAGAAAGAACGAAAAACAGCAGCTAGTTGACAGGTAGTCTTTTCTGCACCGTGAGCTTAACCCGTCGTTGATTACTGTGCATCAATACCACACGCACTGGACTCTGGGCAAAACTTCTAATTCACAGGTCATGAAAATTATATCTAGGAGGCAACTGCTCTCCTGTAGGACACAAACCTACGGCTGTTGTTCCACAGGCACCTGGAGCCGACCCTGGCACAGGCTGCTGCCAGGGAAGGCTCCTGCGCCCCACAGCTGTGCCTCCCCCGGCTCCTCGCGCGCACGGCTGCACAGCGCACAGCCCCACTCCCTGCCGGTGCCCTGCTCTTCAGCTCAGCTGTGCTGGTCTCCGAACTGGCAGTCGCGGCGCCTGCCTGAACCTCAGCGGTGGCACGGGATATGGCAGCAGCGCACGGCCGGCAGCAGCCCGCTCACCTGAGCTCACAGGAACGGTGACAGGCATCTTCTCACGCTGGTATTTGCCTGAGGTGGACCTACAGCTAAGGATACGTTTTCTTGATATGCTTAGCCTGATCCGGTGGCAGGCCACCCCCGAGAGGGAAGGTTTTACACTATTCCCCTAACCTGCACATTTCCACCACTGTCCATGCATCAGACTTAGCTTGCTGATGTGACTGTAAACTACCCTTCCAAAATGTTATTTTCCATCATCACTCAGTGAGATTCCCTAGGTGATCGCATGATCATTAGGTCTGACCCAAAGAAGATGGCAGCAAATAAGCGGTAGGGCCGGCGAGGTAACCGGACTCCTGGCTCTCAGCAGCCCACGCTTTGGATTAAGCACATCATGAAACTTCTCCCAAAGATGGAGCTGTACCGTCAGTAAAAGAGGAAGACAAATTTAAGTCCACAGTATAAATATTCTCCCCACCCCACAACCACTACTTTCTAAAATAATGGTACTTTTGATTACTTCAACCTACAGAAATATGTATTTTTTTAGGATTAGTACTCCTTGTTATTCTCCATAAAACACAAGGTACACACAGCAAGGTACCGACAGAAAACAGTGATCGTTAGTGCTCTGATGCTCCACGCGTTTACTGCGGGGCTATTCCTAGTTCACACAACAGAATAGTCTGAGTTTTGTACAGCTTGTCTTACACAGCATGACAGGTTTAGAACTTCAGACGGTATAAAAGCCAATACTAAACCCGTCTTTTCCAAATGATGAGCCCAACATCCAGCACACCACAGGTTTTGCACAGAACTCATGACATTTAAAATGCACCTACACAAGTCTGAAGTTCACATAATCTGCTTGCTATATTTTAGCTGCTGGCATTCATATTTTCCACATTTTCTCAACAATGAAAGTTAAAATTCTCACAGGATTGTAAAATCAAGGGATTTAAAAGCAAAACCAACATGTATCAATTATCAAACTTAATATCTAAGAATAATAATCCTTGAAACTATTAATGTAGAAATTTTAGTTCCTTTGGACCTAAGCCGATTAACACTGGCCGAGGAACTGACCCACTGTTCCCACGTCTACATGACATTTCTACCTCTCATGTGTCCCAAGTCTACTCCAGGAGAGACAGTATTTGGTGATCTGCTCTTTTTGTAGATTCTGCCAGGTAATTCTGATTTTTTTTTTTTTTGTCTACCTTAATATTCATCTGGACGTGCTTGCAATCACCTGTAACGAAAACATACTGTAGTGCTGAATACGCAGTGGGGGAAGGATAGAGAGGAGAGTGGGGAGCTGGCAATGGGAAGAAACAGGGAAAACAAAGAGATTACATGCTCTCCAACTGAAGCAACCCAGGAGCAGAATTAGTGTGTGGTCCTGCATGTGAGCAAAGGAAGGTCAGCTCAGAAATGAAAATTAATCACCTATCTAAAGAATGTAAAAAGGATTCTCAGTCAGACACCCTGATACAGAGTAACCAAGGAGAGACAAGGCTGGTCTTTCTGTGTTACTCAGCACACAAATATGTTGCTAGTAGACCTAAATTTGATAAGTCTCTCAGCACCATAAGCTAGCAACAGAGGATCTGCAAATCAGCAATGGTCATTTGCTTTAATTCATTAGTAGAGCCTTTATTAGTTTAAAACGTCAGCAGGCTCCATGAGCGAGCCCAGCCGCGACCCCTCCGCTCTCCCCCCTCCCGTGCACACGCAGCTACCTCAGGTCTTCAGTCCTCCACCAGGAATTTTCTCTCCCCCATGCTGTGCCCTCCACCAGCTGCGACACAGCTCAAGCGGTGTTACAGAAATACGGGACACCAGCCGAGGATGTGTTTAAACACAGAAAATGCCATGACCCAAAACAGATGGTTTCTGTAACTTTTTTTATAGTCAAGTAACATGACTATACTTTTCAAAGGCCATATATATGAGGAGCTATACTTCGTTCATTAAAAACTCATTTGAAAGCAAGATTCAAAATAAATGGTCTTTTTCTTTTTCAGGAGGATAGAGGGGAGTATTGAGCTATGTTCTTTCCTTTGAGACTGATTTGTGCTTATCTGGATGCCGTTATATATAGTTCAATTCTCTACAGTCCTCTTCAATATCAAAGATTGTTTTATTTATCAAAAAAATTAAAAGGCTCAAGCTGTGCATTTTGTATTCAGATAATTTTTCCCCCAAAATTCAAGTGTTTTTGAGATTGAGAGATCCCTAATTAATAGAATTATCTTGCACTTACATGGCTCATCTCATTGGAGACTTTAATATTTTATTAAACTCACATTTTGATAAGCATTAGATACTCACAGAGAGAAATTAAAGACCCATGTAAGCCATGGCTACTTATCGAAAGGGAACCAGCTCTGACCCATTTCTCCACTGCAGTTTCCTTTTCAAGGGAAGAAAAAACAGTAACTATGGAGCAAAGACCAGCACCTCTTTTCCAATGCTTTAAATACATGAAAATTCTGGGTAAGATGAGGGGGGGAGTCAGTACTGAAGACATGAGTTTGCATATTAAACAAATGAAAATAGACACAAATTAAAAAAAAGTGTCACTGAAACAAAGGCAGGTTGTCCAGATACTTATTGCAAGCAGTAAGGGAATAAAGCCTGTGCTAACGCAGACTTCCACAGATGCTTCATTCTCATACGCTGTCAACGTAATGTGCACGTACAAATCAGTGTCAGCTTGAGAGAAGGTGAATGCCTGAAACGATGGTGACTGAGTAGCTGTGGTGCCCTGCCTAGGTCTCCTATACCATGAGATCTGTGAGGAGGAGCACGCACATACGTGCATGTTCTAAGCACGTATACTGGAGGGAAGAAGAAACGTTGCAATCCTGTCCCCTACATTAGTTTTAAGAAAGCATCAGAAACAGACTCAACATCCTGATGCTCAAGCACAATACACTGAAGCTAAAAGAGCTAAAACAAAAATTACTCCCTCACTCTGCTGATCTGAAGTATATGGCTGCCTTCCTACTCTGTTAGATCTTTCATATTTTGTAACAGAACCATCTACTGCTGCTCCACCACACTCTCCCCAGCCTCGGAGGAAACTGTGACTTACGGACCTACAGACCTGAGCCCCGCGAGTGACATACACCTCATCTACCGACAGAGGGAACAACGTCGCAGTCTGACCTTTTTACCCTTGTTATCAACAGCACCCGGAGTGCTGTTATGTCAGCTGGGGGCATGGAGAACAGGGTGGCTTACAAAAAGACTCCAAGGCTCCCAACCATTTTTAAGTTTGCAGTCACAGCTCAAATGAATTATGAAAATAGTTTGCTTGACCAGTTCATTCTCTCCTCTTGGGAAGGGAAACAAGCCATTTTCCATCAGCATCCCCTCGTTCTTACATGCTAGCATAAGATGCCTATCTATGCGAGTACAGCAGTGATGCTGAGGCCCCTCTACCTCTCTTCCTCACTCCAATAGACAATTTAATGATACAGAACCTCTCTTCTCCAAGGCCTTGGAGCTCTTCAGCAAGTAGCTTCAGTTCCACATATCTCAACATATTAATGAGTTAACTTTTTCGAAGCAGTGCTCACACTCTTTCCCTTAGAATACTGTAGGCTGCACTATCTGCATAGTGATCTAAATATTTCCTTCAATTGCTAATGAATTTTACTGAGGAAAATAGGCTCATTTGTTCCAGATTTGTTTACTTGTCGTCTTTAAAAAAAAAAAAAAAAAAAAAAAAAAGCCTAGCTGCACAATGTCTTTTAATAGAAAATTATGGGGGGGCAAGAGGCAATTGGGGGATTCTATCTAAATAATTCTGCATTATAAGCCATTTAATAATTTGAGGTGCGTATCAAGCACTCTGAAAGGCTGGGGTTGGTAGTTTTCTTCCTGCAGTTCTTTCCACATCAAGGTGTTTTAAAGACATCAGTGAAGAACTACCACATCCCTTGACTGGGAGATTACCGTCACCACTGCGCCCTTTAAAAAGAAACGACGCTACCCAAAAACACAAAGTGAGTCAATGGCAAGGCAAAGAAGCAGCACTGACTCCAAGTCCTCCGACTTATGCACTGAGCAAATTTTTAAAATGCATTTGTAGTAAATGTATTTCATCATTTTCTAAATTTCTGGAGAATAAATGCACTAGTTTTGAAAAATACAAAGTAGTCTTCAGTATATCCCAGTCAAGCAACATTACAGCTTGTGGACATACTTTGTTTTCCAATTAATTTTTGACTCATTTTAGTAACTTACTCACTCACTCATAGTGCTTTTTATAGGAGTTTTAATCAACCGAATTAATCTTTATTATTTTAATCTTTTAATCTACACAGAGATAAAATCTCAAGGTGACTATTTAAAATGACCACTACATGAACTGATGCCACTACGTAGGATGGGCAATCCACATGATCTATTCTCCTGGGTCCTACCAGCCGGTCAGACTTAACTGAGATACTTCAAAATCAAAAGGAACAACGCTGACAGAAATACTTTGGGGGTCCTTTTACAAAGCAAACTTTGCAATATTAAATTAAAGAAAACCTGTTTCATTTAATTTCTGCTGACAAACACTTTGGGTTATTTTTTGGAAAGGCCCTGTGAATGGGGGGGGCGGGGGGGGAGGTGATCTGTATTTCTGGGTGACTTTTCATGGCCAGCCTGCAGGAGAAATGTACAGCTACCCGTGTGCAGGGGAGTCCCACTGCCTACAGCACGGCAACCATCGGTGGTTCAGAAACATTCAGCTATGTATATGCTGAAAAAGAACAAAAGACAAACCCAAACACCCCAGGTTTGTATCAAGCCATAACCCGCTAGAGTTAAACCAACTCCTCACATGTGATCACTAGTAGCGTGCCTGTTTTAAAGGAACAGTTATGGGGAGCAAATCCTAGGAGCAATTGCTTTCTGCACTTTGTACTGTCAGCCTTTACTTTTGCTTCAGAAAGTACATTTGTAACTGGCATTTCTGGAAGTTGCTCGAAGTTGGATTTACCTTTAAAAGATTTTCCTCAACTTTCTATTCGTGAAACCCTCAGTGAACACTTACAAACGTTTCTGTCTGATCGCAGAGCCAAATGCTCGGCCGTTGCTGTTCTCAGTGCTGAGGAGCGCAGGGAGGAGCCCTGCCTTCCAGCCTCCTAGTAAGTGCAGGTACCCACCTTCTCCCTCCCTCCTACCGCTTCTTCTCATCTCACTCTTTCCACAGAGGACAATCTTTTGTGGGCATCAAAATCACAGAAGAACAAAGGTTTGCAGGGTGTTTCCTCACTTGCTTTTAGAGTAAGACAGGAAGTTTATTCAGCTGCCGTCTCAAAGACTTTCCCCATTTTTTCCTGAGTTTATGTGTGTTTCAAAACAATGTACGAAATATTTTCAGATTCTGGACTCTGTTATTGTAGGAATTCCAACAAATACCTTCTAAGAATCTGTTTCAGAGAATCACTTTTCAAGTGACAAACTGCTGTTAATTAAAGCTCTCCTACGCTACTAAGTGGCCTAAGCTACTGCTACTCAGGCTTACTTTGGCTCCCAGAAACCTGTAGTAGGAAACCAAACATGACCTCTCATTTCCAACCCTGCTTTCAAAGAGAAATCCATGAGTTTCTAAGCCAGCCTATGTAGGAATACTGGGTCCCAAAATTGCACAATTTCTACAGGCCTCTTGAGTTATTTGTGGTCCTGGCAGAGCTTGCTGTAATATGACTCTAAATAATCTGCATAGCTTTTTTATGAGCAAAATATATACCCCCCATAGCATTTTCCTCGTTTTTATGTTAGCACTTTAACATCACAATAAACAAAATCCTTATTTACTAATCCAGCTGGCTAAAATACTGTCTGCCCAAAGTACCCAATGCTTGAACTGCTTAAAGGACTGTTCCTTGCTTTAACACCCGGCTGCTGTGCACTGAAGGAGACAGGAGAGGCCTCCCCTCTATCACTGGCACTGGTCGCCTATTGCTCTTGGAAAAATGCTGGAGCTGGAATAACAAGCTAGTCCCAAGATCAGATTCCTGAGGACTCTTATTCCATCGTGGACCTATGTTTTGCATCCAAAAAGAGAAAAATAAAAAGGGGCGAAGGGACTACCCAAGAAAAATGCTTTGAGCTGGAAAACAGCACCTTCTTGCAGGACATTAGATGGCTAAGGAAGAAACTCCTCCACCAAAAGAAAAAAACTTTTGCTTTCAGTAGCCCAGCTGTTAGTAGCACCATCTCCTCTCACAGCACCTGTGAGAGCTCCATCTAGCAGGATGCAAACCACCCCCAAATCCTCCCAAGAAGTGATTCTTCTCCACTCTCTTTTGAAGAATCCACTCATTTTTCATCTACATGTGTACTGTTATGCCTTTTGGGGAAGGATACATCTCTCTTGCATCATCTTAAGCAGATAGAAATCAACAGCTCAAATCAGACAGAAAAGGAAGCTGAGGACGAAATGTTTCATTCTGCAGCAAAGCAATATATAACTGCTTACGTTTGCTTGAACGTTTCCCTTACCCTAAAGTACCCTGCAAAGAACAAGATGGAAATAACGTACTGCCACAGGTATTCTAAAGGCCTCTCTCATTCTGCTAATAGTGCAGAAATACAGGGTTGATAAGCATATTCTTTTTCTGAGGATGGATTCTCTTGAAGCATCCTTGGAAACTTATATCTTTACCAGAAAACAATTTTAGAGTGGTATGGGGATTTTTGCAAAGCCCAGGAGAAAGAAGCAGAAGGTAAAAATTTCAAGTGTGTCAATGCTACACCAGCAGATTTCTGCTGGCCAGACCAGGTTTAGCAACAAAGTAAAGAGATATGCTTGCTCTGCCAGGAAACCCCTCATGGCAGACACAGGCATATCGGCTGCTCTGTGCTTTTTCCAGTGTAATCTGTTGATGAAGTACAATGTGAACAACAGTAAAAAGAACAGCTATGTTCACATAGGCAAATTTATGAACATCAGCAGTCTGTACATTTGCATTGATCTGAACCATAAAAAGGACAGAAACCTGACTAAATTTTCATCTAACAAGCAGGATGCATTTCACAGGCATTCAGCCAGCTCCATCTGCAAAGATTTAAGCAAGGTACACTAATCAGCTGTGTGGGAGATGGTGCATATAAAGTCAGCACAGAGCACGGTAACAAACAAGGTACTGTAAGACAGCTGAATTACAGCATACCTGGACACAGTTTCCAGTTTGGCGGCTTCTTCTGTATCACCAGCACCGCTAGTTTCCACAGTCCCAGCCCGCCCTCCCTTCCCCCATAGCCCTTGCCCGTCTGCACGCGCGTACAAAGCCGCCGCAGCGCATTCCTTGCGACCTGCCCGGGGACAGCGCCGACGGCTCCTCCTGCGTGGTGCACGGCAGCACTAAGGACCAGTGCCACCAGCCAAGAGAGCCCTGCTGCAGCACGGCACGCTGGAGACCTGCGCAGCGGAGGGCTCCCAGCACTGACAGCGCTATCACCCTCCCGACACCTTTTCCCCTCCTTTTTCCGTCAGGGACAACGGTCCCCGAACGCAGCAGATGCATTAGTCATACCTGCCGTGGATTTGCTATTGCGTTCATGTGCATAAAGGGAAATAAGCAGGGAAGTTATAGATACGAAGGAAGAGCCAGAAACGGCCTGGCAGAAGCCACAGACGTGTTGCCAGGTAGGTCACGTATTCAGCACGGAGCGTGAACCAGCTGCTGAGGGCAGAATTTCCTGTGCCCGTCTGAAACCCGGGGGACGCCGCAGAGCTAGCTTGCACATTTCTAGATTTTTCCGATGTCCATCCTTGTTTACCGATACGCAGTTTTAAGCAATAGGCCGGATTAGTTGGTTACACAGAGAAACCAAGACCCTTCCAGATGCTATGGGTAGTAGAAGTTTTAACTAAACGTTTAAAACACGTGCATACTTTCCCTTTGGAAGAAGTTACTACTAGTACCGACTCAGCCCTCGAGGACAGGTGCTACAACCAAATGGGGACAGGATTCAGCAGAGGACGGTCCCCACCCTAACTTCGCCAGCCCACCCCAAAAGCTGACGGGGTAGACTCAGCACGCTGCAACGTTATGAGCTGTGCCTTCTCGTCATGCAAACGAGCTCCGCAGACACCACCTCCGAGACAACCGCGCACCCCCAGAACGGGCTGTCCCCCCCCCCAAACCGTTTCTAGCACTTTGTTTCTTTGCTCTTTGCCTTGTGGCTCCCCGGCCCGGAGCAGGCCGGCAGCCGAGGGGACGCGGGCTCGCACAGGGCAGCGACGAGGACCGACAAGCCTGTTAACGGCCCGGAGGAGCCGGGAAAGCTGGGCTGCTGTCAGTTTTTCCTAAACACACTTAACTCTGGCAGCGAGATGTTCCACCGTGCTGAGCAGGGAAGCGGCAAAGAATTTGTAGCTATGGGTCTCAGGGAAAAAAAATGGAGAGAGATAACAACTAATACAGCAGTGATGGACCGTTCAACCAATAAACTGTAACACTTCAGGCACCTCAGATGTCTTCGCAAGGAAAAGAAAGCCTCGCTTCACCATCAGCCTTACTGCTGTATGTTATTTCATAGGCAAGTCCTAAAAAAAAAATCTGTAACACGTACATGGGTTACAATCAAAAAGTATGTATTTCTAAGTAAATATGCCCCTCATAAGAATACTAATTTTCAAAATTCATGAAGAATGAAATTTTCATGAAGCTTTATGAAAACCTTTTCAGCTGAAATTCATACCAGTCCGTATCAACCATTCCAAAATATATTGAAAAATGACATTATGTTTAGGACTGCTGAGCATCTACATGAATCTACAACAATAATTTTGAAAAGCAGGATTAGGTCAATTGTTTCAGGGTTTAAACGCTACCAGTTATGTAAAAATACAAGGAATTCTGTTTTCCTCTGAATTGCAAGCTACCAAAACCCCAACTGCTGAACAATGAAAGAAATGAGACTGTTTGTTTCCAATCTGAGAAAGAAAAGAGCAACACAAACACACAGCAATTACAACTTTTAGCGCATCTCTCTGAATGGCTAGCTGGGCGTTATAAAGCATTGCAAGTGCTGCAATTCAACAAGCTTTCTTGAAGGAAAGAGGGGAGAAACGCTAATCTGCTTCTAGACATCAGCAACGCCATGTGTGCCTCCCATTAAGCCGGGTTCACTGAGTGACACAGCATCACTTGCTGATATATTGCTCAATGCACCCTGATGTAATGTGACACAAGCAGCAGAAACAGCCCTCCGTTCCCACAACCAAATACTTCTGACACCAGGGAACCTTTACATACTTCCCTTTAACCTATTACTGTGATTTCAGCACAGCTCTAGCATGTACCCTGAAGACTGCTCTTAGCACATCAGAAAGATATCATGTACCTTTTTTCAAGGGGTAGTATCCTTGTAATTTAAATATAGAAAGATTTTCTTGATCTTCCTCTTTTCAAGAATTTCACAAGAGATGTATAGAAACCTTACAAGCTGACCGGCAGCACATGGAGACAAAGCTAGATGTCCCTAGATTTAAAATAGTGCTGTTTTGAAATTTGGTCCAATGTTGGGGGGGGGGGGGGAGCGGCAGAGAGGAGATCTCACACAATACACTGATTTTGCTGGGTATTTGCATGTGTCACATAAGGAAAATAATGAACAATGTTTGATTAAATCCATATCACTATCATGAGGCATAGTTTCTTTTCTTTTTTTTTTTTTTTTAAACAGTCAGTCAATTCTCTGAGACTTCCCACAGAGTGAGAGACCTAGGGACACATGCCAGTCCGATGGAGCAGTACCTAATCACACAGAGCTAAACTGAGACTTTGAGAGCTTACTAAACCTGGCTCAACAGTAGCTGCACAGACCCAAGCTGGCCCCTTCAGAGGCAGATGCCCCTGCCCGGGCCCCGGCCCCCCGGCACGGTCAGCCCTGCGCCCGGCTGAGCCGGCCCCACGTTTCTGCAGCACTGCAGCCAAGGCGGACGATGTGCCAGAAGCAGCCCAGCCACAAGCACTCTGTGGATAAACAGAGCCGCAAGCAGGCCAGTTCTCAGGGCCTATCAAGCCTTTGCTGAGCATGAAATCATTTAGCATTTTTGTTTGTATGGACAAAGAACTAAAAAAAAAAAAGTCTGTGCCTTGAAGCTCCAGCTTCCTTCAACGTACCCGGAGCAGTCTTCTGTGGCATGACAAACTAATTGCATGTGTTACGGGAAGTCTGTTACTTTGGCTTCTTCCACTGAACACTGCAAAAACTGTGTTTGATTTTAAAGCACACACACTTACAAACACTGAAGGAATCGGCTACAAAGAGACCACACAAGCTGTTCCAGCTTTTCACAGAAGCCTGGGTTTTTTTAAACAGTAAATACACAGCCACCTCTTCAGTTTGCCCTTTCATCTATTCTGAAACAGTTTTTAACACACAATCTTCATTTCCTAACTAGCTGATCATATACAAGCTCTGGTTTTGTAGTTTAAAACGCTAAAAAAGATAAAGGTAAAACAGAACCTTGATCCCGAAACAGAAGTCAGCAAGGATATTGCGGGTGTCTCGCAAGTCAGGGCGCTGGGAAGAAAGCAGCCTGCGCTGACCCTGCGCTGTAACCCGATCCAGTTAAAGCGGCACATGGATTACCATTTATAGCGTTTCTCAGGGGCTGGGGTGAGGGGCGATGCGGGCGGTAGACAGCTCTCAGTCTGGCTACATGAGCCGCTAGCTGCCAGCAAGGTTATAAAAATGTGTAGATGCTGGGCGCCAAGGAGGGGTGGTTCCCCCCGACCCCGTCTCAGAGCACCTTCCATGCCGTTGCTGTGTTAACTGACCTGCAAAGCACACGTCTTTTCAGAAAAACAGCATTACTTTTTGTTTGCAGGCTGGAAAGAAAGGATAAAAGACTGGAGACTGGGGAGGAAAACGCAGGCAGACTGTTGTCTGGCCCTGCAGCTAATCCCAGCAACTGGCGAAGGTATGTTGATAGGGCTGTGCAAAGGACTGCTTTGCTCCCCAAACCCAATGTGTGTGCATGCAGCAGCGTGCGGTCCAGTTCTCTATGGTGAACGGGAAACGCCTCCTCACGTCACTATGTTAATTTGGCCACCTAATGACCTGGCTCAAGGAACCAGATGAAACATCTCCAAGCAGGAAATTTTTGAATATCTGACAGAAGCGTCTCTTCCAAAAAGCTAGGCAGGGTCTGTAGGTCTCTTTCACCGCTATGAAAAAGGTAAGCGCACAAGATTTTAGGACTATGGAGGAAAAAAAATAAAAAAAAGAGTCTTTATGTCAAGTTCTTTAAGGACAAAAACCAGTCATTCCTATCAGACATCCTGAAGTACTGCCACTTTCACAAAACAGTCTTCTGCTATATAGTTTTGGTGTTCAGCTACTGGCTTGCCTAACTGCACTTCTTTACGAGCTGAAGGCAAAAGCATTCAGGTGCAAACAGCAAATATTCTTTTATTCTGACCTCTACAGAAAATGGGGACTATGAATTCACAGCCATGGCCAAGGAGGATGCCTCCCTTCCGGGATCCTTTGCTGGGCTGCACGTGCCCCTGCCCACCCAAAGACTCTGGACTTTCTGCCAGACAGGAACAAACAAAACTGAGACGGTTCCACGAACGCGGAAAAGCCTGACCTTCCTTCCTCCCTTCCTCTCTGCCATAGTCACTGAAAAAATATATTCTAGCCACCTATGTAAACTAGCACTATATAAAAATGATGTTAGTAGTTTAACTGACAGAGCATCCATTACAGAGCCAAAAATACCTCTTTAATACTATAAGAAATATAGTTTGATGTTCTTTTATCTTATTAAAATAATACAAATTCTGTGTGTACAGAAACTGGCAGGTCTAGAAAAAGGAACAGAGTAGCACCCTCCATTTATCTCCACTTGATATCAAGGTTTGTGCTTACAGCTGGAAAGGTTAAATTGTTCCGTAAGTCACTTCATTCTTCATCCTCTGGGCTAGGATGGCCAAAAAGGACACTAACTAGTGCCAGCCAAGGGCATGGTTTTTCTGAACCAGATACTTGTTCACAAGGAACTGGGATGAAATCCCCAAACTCATTTCCCTCAGGCCTCTAAGGAGCCATGAGATGCATTAACTTTCACCACAGAGTGATGAAAGAGAGAGTGTGCAAGTCACCACAAACTGAGGCTGGACTGTGACTAGCAATTCTGCAGGGATGGATTCCTATTTCTGCTCCCTGACCCATGAACTAGCCTTATTTGATTTGTCCCAAAGTCCTCTCTTACAAAGAATCACAGGGAGAAAATCATCTGTTTTAGATATAAACTCTTCTGTTTTTGATATCCCCCAAAGCTTCTGCATTGCTAGACTAGCAAATAAACACACACTTTGTGTTCTTTATATTAAAACACATTCAAGGAAATCTACTAATAATCTAGACAAACATGATGGCGTAATGATGGAGACTGCTGACTGCTGAAGCTAAGAGAATGAAAACAGATAAAAGAAAAGAAGTTTAGAAATCTAGACCTATCCAGCACCATCCCCATGCTTACTTTATATCAGTTCCTCTGATTTACAGCCCCTGTGTCTACCATACAAAGAAAATTATGAAGGGAGAAGTGTTGCACTCCTTAAGAAACAATATGCGCGTGTCCTACTGCAAAAGTAGGCAGGGAGATTATTAACTTAGTTACTACAAGTACAAAACTGCAACAGCAAGACTCCAGTCTCTAAACATGCTGTTGCCCAAACTGTTAGGAAAGTAGTGTGACACAGAAAACTGCTCAGACAACAGGGAAAAATGGGTTGTGAATTGACTGAATAACATCTGTCTGTTTTTACACAGTAATTTGGAAAATTTTAACCAGCTCTGGAAAGATGGAACTTCAGAGCTCATCTCATGGATCTTCTAGCTGGGATAACTCACTTCAAAATAACCTGTGTGCTGCTTGCATTTATGCATCTATTTGCTGCGTGCATGCATTGGTTTAGAGATAAAAACGGGAAACATTCTAATGTCAAAATGAGAAACCATTCTCCTGCTCTTGCCCTGACACAAAGAACCCTTGCTCCAAATTTTCTGCAAGAATCCTTACACACAGAGAAAAATATGTGAGGGGAGGATACACTCTGCCTGCAACTCCAGCTGGAAGATCAGAGAGCAAAGCTCACTGAGAAGGGTAAAGCAGGGAAAGATGGCATCAGCTCATTCTATCCTTGCCTTTATAGTTTCACTCGATTACAGAAGCATTTGCAAGTAAAGTAACAATGGGGAAATCTGTAAATAAGTCTTAAAGCCCATTGACTTTCAGTGAAATATAAGGGCCCTTCATCATCACAAACAGGTGCCTCTGAAAATTTCACCCAATTTCCTAGTTGGGAAGATTTAATACTTGAATTAATAAATTTGGGTAAATCTCTAATTCCCAAAGACTATTTAGTTTCAAAAATATTGACACACTTTGAAAGATTAAGAGCAAACTGAAGTTTTCATTCTACTTCCCGGTGCAAGCCAATTAATCTGAGCACTCAGAGGTATGTCTACCATCTAAGTTTGACCCTTCCAGGCAGTGCAGGTCTCAGGTCAGATACTGGATTAGAACTAAAACTGGCCCACCCAAATTTCATGTTGGTTAGCTCAGAGCACAAGCAAGAGGGCTCCTCACTGTGACACCCGCTGGGGAGGGCCGGGAAGGGCAGGGCAGGACTAGCACTGCCCTGCTTAGAGCTGAGGCAGGTTTGGTGAGTCTCCAAGCTAAAGATTTCTTAGAAAGGTGAACCGGAAAGGTTGGCTTTGGAGGTTTATATACCAGCTCCTGTAGCAGATACTCTTCTCTTTAGCCAGATCAGAATGCCTCATTCCTGCCACTCTCCTCCCCACTAAAAGGCAAGGATGTTCGTCAAACAACAGGTAACCGTCACGCACAACACACCCTGTCACACGATGGATTATGCTTGTCTAGCAGTAATGGTCTCCACCCCTGCTTACCTGTTTTATGCACTGCAGCCGGTCATTGGTCTGCTGTATGTGCCTGTCCATAGAATTCATTTTGATTGTCTCCACTTGGCTTCTACCTGAAAGCCATTAAAATCCCTCAATCTGCAAGACAAAAAGAACAGCAAAGATCACTGAACACAGCCTATGCACTTCCACCAACTCTGCAGCAAGTGAGACCGTGAGATTTACACAGTAGCAAGTTATCCTCCCAGGTGATGATTCTTTCCTCGTGGTTTGGGGAGGGGGCGAGGAGGGCTGGGGCCCACCGGGCACTCGCAGCACGGGCTCTGCAGTCTAAATGGGGCGATGGCATTCCTAAGCCACCTGGTGACACCTAGCCAGGTACAGCACGCTCCCAGGGAGCCTCTGCGAGGCCACTGACAAAGGCTCCTTTTACTCCAAGAATTATTACACAAATGGTGCTAAAATGATGGAGCAGCGCTGCTTGCAAGAACCCCTGAGCACATTTTGAGATAAAAAAATAATAATCACGATAACAATGACAGTCCGGGTTTTGCAAGGGCAAGGGCATGGCAATTCTTCCTAATCTTCCACTAGGAGAAAGTACCTCTCATAAATATTAAATGAATCAGATACGGCAGGGTATTATATGGCCAAAAATAACACAAAACATGTTATTGGCCTGAAGTGATAGGAAGACTGACTTTCTGTATACTTTGGGTTTTCCTGCAATATTAAATCTAGTAGATAAATTTAGCACGTCCTTGAGAGGGCTGTGATGACAGTGGTAAAGGACCGGGATTCAGGCCTCAGCCAAGTTTTTCACAATGACCAACAAGCCCAAACGCATGACTTGGCATGCGTGAAACAGGCCTGATGCTCAGACCAAAGCACTGAGACAGCTCCTAACTTCTGAAAAAACGTGTCCTCCGCTCTCTCTCACTAGGACCCTCTCCAACAGCCCATGCAGCTTGAGGCAACGTAAAACTTCTCTGTGCCTCTAAACACCTAGCAAATGGAAATGAAGGCTCAGAGCGGGGTTAGGAGCTTTAATTCACATTGCTACAGGAGTATGAAATCATCAAATGTGAACTGACAGCAACAAGTTATGCTGATCTAAGCAGCAAACCTGCAGTGCCCTGACCCACCGCCCACACTGGTCACGCTGTTGTGTTTGTGGATACAGCTCCGTACACAGCGTCGCTATCGCGACGAGCGCTGCCCAGCGTGTCTGTTAACTCTTCTTCGGAGCCAGGCTTTCCGTTACGTCCCCTGCTCTGACACAGGCACTACTGCGTCAGAGGCACCGCATCCCTCAGGAACGACAGGAACAACGCTGGGGAGCGGGAAGGTGCCCAGCTCGCGGGGACGCATCGTGCTGAACGCGGTGCGTCCCCCCCCCTTTACCTCTGTGCTCCGTCGGGGGGTGACGGGGCGGCTACGGCATGAACAGCTCCACTGATCCGAAAGGCGGGAGCAGCCAAAACTCACCTCACGCTCGGACCAAGAGCAATACACTAACTGCACTAAAAACACAAGCAAAAGGACAATGTACAGCCTGCCAGCAAAGGTGTGGCTTGCATTTAGCGGGGCCCTTTCCACCCATGCCCTCTCCAGCCCTAACTAGTCTTTTTCTGTAGCGACAGAACAGCAGATCCGAAAGAGAGAAACCAACAACTAATCAATAGTTTTTGTTCATAATTCATATTACCATATGGTGTGCACTGTAACTTTTATTTATGTTTTACGCAGAACTGCATGAGACTCCAGCCTATACTTAATAAGCTTAGCAGTTTTAAAGGCTTTTTTCTAGAACCCGCTTCCCAGTTAAGGGCACAGAGATGTGTCACATGTGCGCACATACGCTCTCCTCTCCTGTTTCAATCACTTCCGTGGCATTTTAAAATGGAAATGAAACCATAAATATTGCACACTGTAACATGAAACCAGTCTTTGCCCATAAATTCCTGCACCCTTGCACTACAACAGGGTGGCACAACCTAAAAATTTGTATTTTCATGGTCAAGAACAGGGAGCAGGCACAGATTCAGGAACACACGTCCTAATGCTGTATTTATATAAGTACAAAATGTTATACTAGCCCAAGCGAGGTCTCAGAAGGTCTCTGCCTTGTGAGTCTCTCCAGCTGCACTGCCGGTGCGGTTACTTGGAGCGCTCTCCAGGACAGAGCTCCTCTCTTCGCCCTACGCGCACCTCAGGGAGCGCAGCGTTTTCACACGCCCGTTCTGTTTGAGAAGCTGACCGCTCACCGCTCCCACCTCACCTGACTTAAAGACCTCCCCAGCTGAAGCACCTCCAGAAGCCCAGCACGGCAGCACTCAGCCCCCCGGAAGAGAGCAGTGTCCCCTTGATGGAAAGGCTGAACGCGTCCCTGTCACGGCGAGCAGACCCCAGAGCAGGGTGTCCACGCGCGTCCCACGTGGCCGAGCCGTCTGAGGTTTCTGTACCTAACTGATAATGTTCCTTCATGGCTCCTGCCGGATTAGACTCAGGGAAAGAAATCTTTTCTGCTAGACAGCTAAACGAGGTCTTACAACAGCAGCTCAAGCTCCTCATCTCCACGCTCTAGACACAAGGGGGTTCTATAAAGCACTCCTGTCAATAAATTATAATACTTATGAAATGGTGAAGCCAGTCTCACATACAAATACTATCATTTGCTTATGCCCCTGCCACCTTCTCAATGGCAAATGCCATCCAAAGGTCCTGTAGTAAATGTAAATTGGTATATTTTATTAAAAGCAAGTAACACAGTCTTATCTGCCTGTAAGACCCCCACACAAACCTCAGTAGTCATGAGGTTTAATCTCTCAGTGGACAGCGAAGGTATTTATCATGAGATAAGCTAGCCCAGACATGACACCACTTCAACAGTGATCCATCTTACAAGCTGGGACACATTATCTGCATTTTAATTGAACATCAGGACAGATGGAAAATGGCATGCTAAAAACAAATGTAAACACATACATGCGCATAGTTTTTTGTTGAAATATTTGAGGAAATGCAAACTGCTGCCTTCATTTTTTTTTTTTTTTTTTTTAATTTTGGAAGTCAGGACATTTTTGCTTAATGAACCAGGAAGCAAAATGCTATATATCTGGTTGACTTTGTAATACAGTTTTTGTATTCTTTAGCATTATCAGTTTAACCTCCTCACTGCTATACAGCCACAGAGGAACCAGGAGCCAGTCTGGAAAGAACATTTATCTCAGGCAACAAATACAAAGACATACTCAGCCCTACCAGCAAACATGATTTGCAAGTAAAGCCAGAGACACCAGTGCTCAAACTGATGGCTAATCACATCAGGAGCTGCCTCTGGTGTTGCTGGCATTGTGCTTGGGGGCTGGGAGACCGCAGAGAGATTTTACAAAGAAATGATAATGACTTGCCTTCACGTGCTGCCACTCACGCCGACAAATAATTCTGCGCATTGATTTATGAACTCTGTATGTAACACCACCCCAATTCACTGCCTTCCAGTTAACCACAAACAAAACCCAAGGTTGCTATCAGCTACCTGAACTGCAGCTTACTATTGTGTTTGTCCACATTGTCATTTCTCCCACGCGGTGCAAGTTTCTCCAACGCTATTTGGAAAACCACAGCGTAGAGCACAAAAATAACTCGCATCTTGGAGAGCACGAGGATGAAGGAGACCTCCGCAGTCAGGACTGGAAGAGCGGTCCCCTTCCTTTGTACACAGCCATGTCATAAGATTTCTTTCATAAACTGATCAAACTCAGTCTCAAAAACAGTTCTGCCTTTAACACCCAGCAGCTTGCGCCGAAAGGTGCTCCGACTCTCGCCCTTGCCTGGCAGCCAGCAGTACTCTTTTCACCCCATCCTAAACCCCACTTGTCCCCACGTCGCTAGTGCTCCCTGGCTGAAACAGCCTTCTCCCCGCCAGGCTCCCACCACCTCTTCCCCCCGCTGCACTGACAGACAGCTATCATCCCTCCTCAGCCTCCGTCTTGCCACTTTGACCAAACCAAGGTTATTTCTTCTCTTCCCGCAGAGAGAAGCCCCTCTTTCCATTAACCCTCCTGGGTAGTAAACGTTTGCTTTGCGAACCAACCAACCCAAACCATACCCGGGAGGGCTCACCACAGCCTCGTACACGGTGGTACTAACACTCACTCCGTACTCGAAATACCCTGCCTGGTACACCCCAGCCTCATCTCTGCCTTCTTCTCAGACACATTGCTGGAGCATCAGATAGAGAACTGTTTTCAGCGAGTACACTGCGTCTGAGCTGTTTCTGCTAGAGACACAGAGCTCATTAGTGGGAAATTACTATAGTTACTATTATCTAGAAATCATTTTTTCAGAATTAAAAGATTAAGAATGGAAAGTGAAAATTATCATATCGATCTAAAGTTTTACCGAGGCAGAATAAGTGTTTTGACACCAGGCTGTTTTGCCTGAAAAAAAAATACCAGAAGAACTACGTTTCAGGCAACAATACCTACTACACAGATACTGCTAGACACTGGTCAAATTCCCCACGTGGGCATGCACAATCCAAAATTTAAAAACAAACAAACAAAAACAACAAAAAACCCCCACCCTCTTCCTGTTGATCTCATACCATTTTAAAAGTAGCAGCAAGATCACCTTACTTGAAAATAATGGTGCTTACGCTACAGAAAGGCCGGGAGGACAGAGTAAGAGCAGACTTTTATTTAGTTAAGTGCTGGGTGCTTATCAGGTCACAAATGAAAAGGACTTTGCAGAGTCTCTTGTATCAGAAACCCTGCTAGGATTCAGGCACAGCAAGCAGCTCCCGAGAAGTGGCAGGGGATGCTGCTCAGCAGGATTCAGGGTACCGACAGAATGGGACAGAGAAGGGAATCTTACGGGGCGCTTCGCAACAAGTCCCCTCTGGTTTGTGCACACGTTAGTTAGCCAGAGAGGTCCTACGCTACTGGTTTCATGCTAACTCCATCCAAAAGGACAAATGAAAAAGAAGTGCTCCTAGCACCTTCTGGTTATCCAGCAGTAAAAAAGCCCCATTCTTCTGTTGTCTTTTCAGAGGTAAAGACCCAATCTCTAAATAAATAAATAAATAATTTTTCTCCTTCCTCCCTCCCTCCCTCCCCTCTAGCATGCAAGTTTATTGCCCTAGGCAGTAATTAAAGAACCCTCATTTACATATTTATATGATGTCTCAAAAATGGAGACTGTGTTTTTTTAAAGGAACAGACCTATCGACCTGTTAGACTTTTTGTTAACCCTAAATGTACTTATTCTTTCTTTGTTAAACTCTTATTAGAAGACACTCTCAGATGTTAAAAAAAGCATGAAATTATGTAGTGGCTAAAAGAAAAATAATTTCACAGCCTTCTGTTATTCCCTGTGTTGGCTGAAATTTCAAGTTACAAGTTTGTGATTATTTTTGTCAGAAATTGGACTTCCAGTACACATTTCTGAAGAGCCATTTAGTAAACCATGCTCTCTACCAGTTCCTCAGCAGCCTAAACAGCCTTTCAAACAGCAAACATGTCAGCACTGCTTCAAAACATTGACGTTTTAGAAACTTTAGAACAACCACAATCTGAAAATAAGTATGATTTTAGTTTTGCTTCTCGACAGCCCTTACTCCAATAGGCAGAGCACAGCTACGAACCATCACTACACTTTAATAACAGAACTTACTCAAACTTTATGTCACTTCTGGCACAAACAACTGCAGCTTCTGGCTGTTTAAGCTCTTCAGTAGGTGGGTAGTGAAGCAGCGGACACTTGGCAACGAGTGCCGGGCAAGCTTTGAATTCCTGCGGCCAGCAGTGCTGACGGGAAGCTGCCTGCAGCCCGGAGACCCGGCAGGGACTCTGCACGGCTCTTGCCTACGCAACCAGCATGAACCATGGTGTCGACTAGCTGCTCCCATAAGCGCTCAACTACCCACCCTGTTTCCTTGCTCTCCTCACACACACGGCTGCTACCAACGGCAAAAGCTCTGCCACATGGGATGCTACAGGACATGGAAAAACTGGACGTGCACGTCAAAGGAGATCTAAGTCACCCGCACAGCCTTCTAAGAAGTTGAGAAAGACTTCTTGGTTGGTGCTTTTTGCTCTCTTCTTCCCCCCTCACACACTTTCTTCCTCCATTTCCTGCTCTGAGACAGAAACAGAAGTACAAAAATATCATGGGAAACTGCATATGCCAAAGGTATTGGGGAAATGCTGTAACTAAGGGTGAATATCAGAGGAAAGCTCACGAAAGCATGTCATCTGACTTCCAGCCTAAAATGGTCCAGGTCACATGCACATACTAAGCCTAAGCATCAGCATTTGCTGTCGACTGGAGCAAGAAAGAGTAATTTCTTGACAAATCAAGTTTTTAGTGGATCATTTTAGCAAATTTCCATCTAAGCAGAGACGCACTTTGATAGAACCCACTTGAAAGCTAAAAATGTGCTAGTACATCTGATAGGTAACAATGTTCTACGAGGCTACTTTACGGCATAAGTCACTGAACAACAGCTGATTAGAATCGTACTGGCACATCACGTGGCATTTTCAGATTTAAAAACAAAGAGAAAAACAAACAAATGGAATATTCACCTGAAGAGAGCAACTGATTTCAAAATTAATGCTTTTAAAATTGCAGTGGAATCACAAGGAAACGAACTGCATAATTCATTTCAAGTCTTCTACTGATTTTTGCCTTTTCAGAGAACGGGAGGAAAATCCTCCACAGGAAACAGGCAAAGGAAGGAAACGGGTGCTGCAGGGGGTCACAACGGCCAGGTGCCACTGGCACCCAAGAGAACCACATCCCATTAGTGGGTTTCAGTTTTTGCAGGTGACGAGCACAGCAGCAGCCCCCACTCGGGGAACCGTATGCCTGCTTTAATTACAAAGGTCTCATTTGGAGCCACTTAGACCCAGTCAATGGATGAAGGGCAAGGAAAAAATGTAGGAAGAACTCCCGTCCTGTTGGGAAATTTCTTTTTTAGCATTCTTGTGTAGGTGGGAGGAAGAGAAGAAAACTGCTCCCTAAGCAAGACTTCTGCAGCAATTCTGAAACATCCCTCCTTCCTCCCGTCCAGATCCATCCCAATATAGGATGGCAGTTGGTTAACACTGCTTATTCAATCAGCTGAAACTAATAATTTCCTGTGTGCCTCCAGCACGCCGAGGGCCGTAAGAGAGGGCAGACAGTTTTTATCTAATAAGCGACTTTGATCGAGCCACGAGCCAGGCTGCGGAGGGGGCGGCAGGGGGCCGCGCTGCCTCGGTACCCCCGGCGGCGGGCAGGGGCGGCCGGGACCCCCGCGCCCGCACCAGCTGCCCGGCAGAGCCGCGCCGCGCCGCCGCCGCCCGGCAGGGGCCGCCACAGCGCCGCGCCGCCGCCTCAGCGGCTCTGGGGCGGGCAGCGCCGCCGCGGTGCCCCCTGGGCCCGGCACGCGGGTGCCCCGGCCGGGGGCTGCCGAAGCAGGGAGGGCGCAGGGGGCTGCTGCCCCTCGGGTCGAGGGGGGCGACGTCCCGCCTCTCGCTGAGCCGCGGAGCGTGCACGCTCTCGAGACAAAACACATTTCACTCCACTTGACGTTTTCTAAAATTAAACGGTTTTTTGGAAGTTGTTTCTTGAACTATCAGCACATGCCTGTGTGTATACGCACAAATTAGTGCCATTAATTCCCTGTAGTTACACCAATTCTCCATTCAGGCATCTGAGCTAGGGCCCTGCTGCAGAGTAACAAAGGAAACCTGGCACACACAGACCTGCAGGCTGGCCTCAAAGCGTGAAAGCCGCGTACAGCTCCCTGCCCGCGCTCGCACAGAGCCAGGCCCACAGGTACACGCCACAGTGCAGGAAAAGCTCTCGTATTTAAGCCTGCTTTTCAAGAACAGCATTTTCAAAGATGCTCTTAAATATTTTACAAGAACAAAACTGGAAAAAGTTTAATATCTATCCCTGACAACTATTTTATTTCCCCTGCTAGATACAGTACTTGAAACAATGAGGAGCATGAAATGTCAGGTGAAAGGCTATTTTAATCATTAAACACTTGAAAAAGGAAGTCGTTTTAATAAAGCTTTATTTACCATAAGCTGCTAAATAGCTACTGCTATTGCCTTTGAGCTATTAAAAAGGGCCAGATGTGAGACAAAGCAGCGTTTGTTGTGCGGGATGAGGAAGAATAGATATTTGTGCTGTGCTGCTTTCCATTGTTGCTCTACAAATGTGCAATAATCCCCAGAAGACTTTCTATCATCTTTGACTGAGAGAGAGAGAGAGAGAGAGAGAGTTGGTATGTCTGCGTGCGCGCTTGCTGCCAACAGGCACAGCTTCAGTGAGGTGGGAGTGGATTCGTTTAATTTATGGTGGTTTGAGCTGCAAGTGCTGGCAGTTACGCTGGGTTTAAGAAAGCTTTTCCACAGCCATGTGCTTGGGAACATTATTATATACATAGCCTATTATATACAGGCATGAACAGCCAGCCAGATACACACAAAAGCAAACCCACACACGCTTTTGGAGAAAAGACAGCACGACAGCTTGCATAAGCAAGCCTGCTGGACTCCTCGGGGAGGAGGAGCGGCGCTGTGCAGAAGTTGTTCAATCAGGAAGCACATCTGCAGCCTGATTACAAAAGCAAAGGTGGCAGGGCTAGCTTGGAGCGCACAGCACTGCCGTATGACCTATGCTGAAAGCACCAAAATAAAAAGCCCTGTAGGAGTGGGATCACAGGGACACAATAATATCACGTCTCTAGATAAGGACAGTGCCCCTTTGAGCCCGCACAGGTTGATCACAGGCCAGCACTAAACCTAAAGCACGTGAACCATCCCCTGCACTAGCGGCCCTCACCTCCGGCCCGCTGCCTGAAATGACTGGTTGGCTCAGGCCAAGAAGAGCATCTGTGCAGATCCCAGTCCCGTGTAATTGCCCTGCTGCATGTTTGTATTATAAGGTTGCTTTCCCTGCATCCCACCCAGCTCCGGTGTCAAAAGCTCTGTCAGCTTGCTCTCTTTAGGGAGAGCAAGGAGGGAAAAGGACACTGCAGTTCATAACAGCGAGAGGTAATAACACAAAATTAAAGGCAAAAGTGCTTACAAGTGTGCTCCTGGGGAGCCCGTGCTGACAGACCTGCTGCAGTGCTCTCAGAGGCTTTGCACACTCCCATACGGACAGATCAGCTAGAACAAACACTGACAGTTCCCCAGCAGAGTCCACTGAGCCAGGGGTTTATTCAACGTACCGTAGCTCGCAGGTAAGAAACGCTAATCCACATAGGGACAGCTACAAGCAAATGAGCCATCCCTAAAAGTTTGCAGTGCTGTACTCAAATCATTTTATAACTAGCATCCCCAATGACTCAAATAACACTGCAGTAAAAAAAAACAAAAACAAACAAAAAAAACCCTTCCTTGATAAACTGCAAATTCCTAAAATAAGACAGAATCCAGCATCTCCTCCTCACTTCTTAGGCTCAGTGGAAGGATTGCAGAGAAAATCAGGAGAGCATGAGAACTGAAACAAATTTGCACTCCGGCACGTGATGCTCCCCTCTGTATCTAATGAAAGTACATTTCTTTCCGAGGTTCTGTCATAAGATGTGAAGTATTTGTTGGAAATTCTGCGTGTTTGATTACAGAACACTGTGATAGACACGAAGTGTTTGTATCATCATCTGTATGATGGCAGCTTATATGCATTTTGCGGTCTGAGCACATAGACTGTCTAGAAAGAAAGCTGATGAACTGCAAACTTTCCTGATCTTGCTTGACATCATCAGACACAAATAAACCTCGATTGCTTTGGACATATTCATCCAAGCTATTTGCTTAAAATCCAAAGGATAAGCTATAGAAGATAACCCAATATAAACATTTCTAAAGGTCCAGAGGAAACAGTAACAACCCAGACTGTACAAAGATGGTCTAAGAAGCAGGAGAAAAGAAAGATGGAGGAGAGATGGCACTAGCAGCAAACAT
Organism: Dromaius novaehollandiae; assembly: GCF_036370855.1. Taxonomy (NCBI): domain Eukaryota; kingdom Metazoa; phylum Chordata; class Aves; order Casuariiformes; family Dromaiidae; genus Dromaius; species Dromaius novaehollandiae. Next base: position 19,820,400 of record NC_088103.1, read on the forward strand.
TTTTTAACAATTTAACAATAAACTATCAAAAAGTGAAGATGCTACTTTGCATTTGCTATGCTCCGATAACATCTCTCTTGAACCAGACAGCCTGCTATGTAACAAACGGAGAGAGGTCAAAACCTCTTGGGCCTAGCCCAAAGAAATGCTACCAGGGAAAAAACGTTTCAAGTCCACTGTGAATCAGAAATGAGAAGGATTTGCATTCTGACACTGAATGCCCTCCTACTTATCTGATGAAACTAGGCATGTTTTGGAAGCTGAACTGTAACATTTGAAGGAAATTATCTGCTGATTTCCTCTTGCGATACTGTATCATCAAGACTTACATTATGCATTACTCAGTGGCAGAAGAGAGACCACAATCCCCCACCCACCCATAAACTGCATTGCACCCAGTACAGGAAGGACGATAGATTTGGAGTCCTTTTTTTCAGTAGATTTAAGCATTGTGAAGAATGCATATAATCAAAGTAGTCAGTAATTTCTCTTTACGGTCTATAAACAAGAGATTTATTCCCCTCTTCTTTCATCCTATGAGAACTAAAGAACTGCTCCCAGGACCAATAATTTCTGGTTAGCCACCAGGGATTGCATCACGCTTTTGGAGAAAATCACTCAGGGAGAGGGAAGGAGAGAAAGAAGAAGAAAAGCATTACCTCAATTAACAAAGTCTCTAGAGAGCAAAACAACTGAATAGCTGCTTTGGGAGGCAGGCTCTAATAACTTTGATATCTGCCATTATCCTGGTCTGTTCTGATGAAATTTAAGTAAAGATTTACCCAACTTCCCAGAACGGAAGCAGGATAAATTCCAGGAGGACCAGCAAAGCCTATAAAGGCTAAATATAGCTGAAGAAAGAAGGTAGAAATTGGATGGCTGCGAGTTTTTGTAGCCAGAGAAACAGAATAGTCATCAGCAACTGAATTACATTTTTTGCACTGCTTTCAGTGTTTACTGAAATGTGACTTCCCTCAAACTCCTCATTTATTTTGAATTAAAACAATTTAGTGCTGGGAGATGCTAATTGTTTAAAATAATTTAAACTAAAGGTATCAGATATCTAGGTACCATAACATATTTTATCTTCCTCATTTTAAGACCACTGATCTGAGATCCATCCTACTAATCAACTTGACTTGTGGGGTAACACATTAAAACCGATGTATTTGGTTTTATTCAATTGTCCTGTAGACAAATGTCCACGTATCAAGTCACTACCAAAACCTAAATGAAATGATAAGAAACGCTGCTGGCAGTCTAGGTAAAACAATCCAGAATTGGGCAAGCAAAACAAATGACCACGCATATCCCTCAAGGAAGATTTTTTGTACGTATGAGGTGGAGCATTATACGAGCACGATATACTGGGAGGCCTGAAATACTACTGCTCTGTATTTTAGTTTCATCAACTTATATACTCAAGCACCTGAAACACAACCAAAATGACAGATTCATTGCTAGGGGAACTTTATTAGGAAGTCCAGAGGTATTTTTGTCATCCCATGCTTTTAATTATATTCTGTTTTAGAAATGAAGTATAGTTCCAACTCTAGCACCCTTCATTCCAAGAAAATCAAAGCTGCATACATTCCTAATATTTTACCATTTATAGTGCAGTTGTTTTTCTTGTAAGTGCTTGTAATTTAGTAACATAGAAATTCTTCTAGATACATAAATCACAACACACTGCAGGAACTTACAGAGCAAAGTCTGCTGCCCTCAAGAAAGATTTTAACTGAAATACCAGTGAACATCTGCACTGCCCCATTCTGTTTTCTCACCAGTACTATCTTATCACTTGCAATGACCTTTGTATCTAGAAACCAGTCTTTGAGAACTACACCACTGTCACAGACCTACTGAACAGACAAATAAGGAGAATTTTACACTTACCAAGAAATAAGATTTTTGGCAGAATGAAACTTAACAGACAAACCAGTTTTAAAAGTTTGATGTTCCAGGTTAAAAGATCAATCACCTGCTCAGTTCACAAATCTCCTGGGATAATCAGGAACGGATTTCAGTAGCATTTGTTCTGAAAGCACAGATCTCTAAGTTGTACCTGCATTAGGTCTCTCAGCCTCAGGCGACAGGGTGAGCAAAGCTGAAATGGCATTTGGCAGAATACAGCATAGATATTGAGCAAGTATTTCAAAATCCACTCAAGTATTCGAAAGTAGAAACTGTTCAAGCGCTAAATTGGGCTTGAACAAAAGCTACCATGATAGAAAAGACAATCAGTGTGGTATCCCCTATTAAGAAGAGGGTGACACAGGTCCTATCACCACACAGCTGTTTCAACTGGGTCTAGTTGGGCAATAGGGAACAAGGCAGGGAGGCAGCCTGAAAACTCCAGTCACAATCATCTTATGAGATGAAGCATGTAGACTTCCCATTTTTATTATAGACAACATAAATAGAGATACATTCCTAACGAATTATTTACAGTGTGGTCCATAAATTAAGATACCTAGACTGTGTTGTGTTTTTAATACCACCATTGTTATTGCAAGGTATCTGCCCAGAAGCTTTTTCCCATAATCGCCGGGCTAAGTCAGCTGGGTGAACAGAGACCTGAGCTCTCCTCCTGCCACTAAAAGGAGCCTGTTGCCAAGTACCTCATTTCTGCAGCACCTTTGGTTTTCTGTTTACACAGCGAGCTCCTTGGGGTAGATACTATTTCTACCAAGTGCACACACAGTGCCTAACACACAGAAGTCACAATTCAGATTAGGGCTACAACATGCTAATCTAACATAAACAATTAAAAGTGATACAATAAAATCTTTAATGTATGTAGTACTATAAGTTAAGGATAAAACATCCAATATACATTACCCTTTCTGTAATTTCAAGACACAGAAATTTTAACATTCAGCCAGACTTCCAGATACAGAATTTAATCTGATTAACCTACACTATATGTCCAGATGATGTCTGAATTAAAGCAGTTTAGGTCCAGATGGCATTTTCTTTTCTTATACTCATACCCTTCTTTTCTTTTTCTTTTCTTTTCTTTTTTGTTTAAATGCTTATTACGGCACTGTGTAACAGACCTCAGACGCGAAACACTCTTCTTTGTTCCTGACGGCAGCACTACGCACTCCAGAGGTCAGCTCTAGAGCCCTCCAAGTTTCCAGCAGCCCTGCCTGATGAGACATACTCGGGAGCTACTTTCATTCCGATCAAACCTGATGTGCTAGTGACGCGCACACAAAGCTGGCAGAGCAGGACAGCAAAGGCTTCAGGAGGCAGCAGTAGGTGTAATGTCTTACTTGAAACACTACACAGTTCCACAGAGGAGGAAACAAGTATCCCCCTTTGAAAAGGTACACATAAAAAGCAGCTGTACTTTGTGTGCAGGGTGATGCACTACATTTTCATTCTGATGAACTCAAGAGACATGTTGTTGTGACAATTTAAAAACATGCACAATAAACTGTTCCTATTCAACTTCTCTCTTATCCTTTGCTCTTGATTTTTGTCTTCCTTGAATGGCTGCATTTTGGCACTTTTTTTTTTTTTTTTTTTTTTTTAATAACTGGGGTTCATTAAATCTGAAATTTGGAGGGATAGTTTTAGAGAGATGATTCATTTTGAACAAGTCCAACGGCCCCCTATGACACATTACAAGATTTAGGAAGTCCCTGCCTGCTGCGTGGCTGACCCGAGCAGGGTTACAAAAGGGAAGGGAAGGCTGGCACCAAGCAGGCCGTCCTGCGGGAGCGGCCTGTTCTCTCCGTCCCCGCCGGCAGACGAAGGAATCGCCTGGGAGGGTTGGGAGCTAGAAGTCAGAGTTCAGTTGTTCTGGATTTGGCTTGCTTCACATAAATTGAGCCACACAGGAAGAAGTATGTAGTAACTAGCAGTTTTTCCTTCCCAACAAAAAAAAAATCCCATCGACTTACACTACTCACGCTAAGTTATACTACCTTAGTGACTTGTTTGAATCATCCTTTTATGGAAGCCAAAAACTGAACCTCTCTCCCCTCCCCATCTTTTTTGCTGTGTTGGTTCAATCACCAGTTCTGGAAGAGGAAACTCCTATCCCTTAGCTCCCCATGCTGTCTATCAGCTGGTCAAAAGCTGGCTAGCAGTGATGCAGGGTAGGTCCAACCCTTTTCCTCCTATGGTGATGGTGGCAGGTAAAGCTTCCTGGTATTCAAAAAGGAAGGTAGTAAACTATTTCCAAAATAATGCAATGCCCTATCTTCCATCTCCACACTTCTTATAAAGCTTATAAATTCAAAGCATAAACAGCAGGTGAACAGCTAGATAAATGTCTTCTACCAACAGCTAATTTCTTGGCCGTTTGCAAACAGCAAGACAATGAATATTACACAAATGCCTAAATTAGCTGCAGGCAAGTAAGAATAATTTTGAAAGAAAAGCCTCATAGAACGAAACCCAGCAACCTCCTTACCAGGAGGTTGTAAGGTATTACATGCCTCCTGGCACAAACACGGGAGTTGTAAAGGCAAATATAAGATCTATAGTGTAACTATATGACAAAATACAATCTCCTCCTACTTCCAATGCAATACCATGAGAGGAAGCATTATTTTTCAATTGCTCACAGGCATTCTTTTCAACTACTACTTCTCAATACTTTTCTTTAAAAGAATGAGGAATATTTGACAACCTTCTCTTTTTCCAATCAGCTCCAATACCCATACAGTATTACTGTAATACTAGGAATTACAGTAATACCATGGCCATCCATATGGCGGGACAAAATCAGGGCATGAACCCTTCCTTGACTTCAGCCTTTTTTTTTTTTTTTTTCTTTTTTTTAAAGGAAAGAACCGGCATGTACAAGCAAGAAGAAAGCCACAGTATGCTCAGCCAGAACCCTGAAGAACTGGGGACCGGACCTGCCCGGAAAGACACAAAGAGGTGCCGATTTGTACCAGCAAGCAGGGGAAAAGATAACAAAGCCAGACCCTGCCACAAAGTTTGCGGAGCCTAATTTAAACAAAAATAATTGCCTGTAATTTCCTTCACCATCCGTAAAGCCCGTAAAGGTCTTTGGAAAATTTTTACTAAAAACATCAGTGTTTATCAGTAACTTGATGAAGCCACCTAGTATAATTCAATCTTAAGCCATATTAACAGAAAACAAAGAAACAAATGGAAACCTTGAAATGGTAGGTCTGTAAAAGTGAAAATATTATGCATTAATTCAACAAAATATTGATTCAGTCCATGAAAAGTTCCATGATGCTATCGATAACAGCCAAAAGACTGTTAGATCATGGCTTCACAAAATGATGACCTGTTAACACCTGGAAGCGTTATAAATCCAATGAACAAGCCAGCTATTTTCAAGCTTCTTCCTATTTTGTTTTCCAGGAGAATGGACCCATTTTGTACATAATTTTTTTATTGCTTTCAATAGCCCTAAGAATATGTAGGGAAACACATCATATAGCAATGTTGTGACTTATTTCCACTGTCTGTTCATATAAAGCTACTTACACATCTGCTGTTCAGTATCTGAGCATATCATCATCTGTAATCTTCACAACAGTTTTGTGAAACCAAGCAACGAAATTATATACATTTCAGAAATGGTAAATGGGCAGATACTTCACTCAAAGATTGACTTTGGTCTACAGAGCCAAACTTCCTCTAGGCTACAGCTTTCATAGTCCAGTCTCTCCTACAGGGGAGATGCACTGCAGGAGCCCAATGGCAGGTTCTTTTATTCTACCGTCTAATTCATCCGTCATGCAGAGTGTGCCTAGCTTTGGCTGAGGTTTTTATGAATCAAAGGTATGAATTAGCAGGGACTGAATTATAAAGAGAAAATAACAGGAAGTATGATACATTTTGTACCATATTGCCATGTCCCTACTTGCAAGAAAGAGAATTTTTAAATTAGTGAAAACATTAATTTAACAAAGTATGTTAAACAACTGAACAAGCAATTTAACACTAAACCCAATAAAACAGCATCTATTACTGACAATGACCCCATGGGCCTTCTTACAGGTTCAGCGAAGCACGGACTGCCCATCATTCTCTACGAAAGAAGTGAGGACAGTACGCAGAAAAGAGCCATTTAGGACATTTACTGGGAAGGAAAATATCAAAGTTGCAAGGTCATATAAATTGCTAGACATGGAGACACAATCTGTCTAAAAGACAAACTACCTAACAATTTTAACCTATTGGCTAGAGATGCCCATGTCAGCATAATGTTAACATACATAATAGCCTCATCACCAAAAAAGAGGGGGAAAAAAGTGTGTAGATGGAAGAGAACTGCAGCAAAACTCCCTCCCTTATATTTTGTTTAGACAGAAACTCATTGTCAGAGAGGCTTAAGGAAACGTTTTGTTTGTTTTTTTTTTTCCTCTAACCCCAATATCTGATATTACAAGTGAGGAAAAATTATTAACATGTTAAAAACATCACTGTTGATTCCTCTACAATTACAGAGTTTACTGAGACATCCATCACAGACTTCTCCATTTTAGACACCAGTTAGCTTTATTCCTGAAAGTAAAAGCTTTCCTGAATAGTCACTGAAATATTTAAAATAGAAAGGTGGGCATCTGCAAGCCAGGAAATTAACTTTTTGATATCTTAAATCATCTGCATTTTTCCCCAACTGTAACTCCATTATAATCACGGAGCTGTGACTGTCCCTCTATCAGATGTCGATGACTCTCCATTTCTAACGTAATGTCATTTCATGATTTCACTTACATTGTAACCACTGCAAACTTTTCTAGGCTGTGAGATTTTTTACGTGCCATCCCAAAGCTCCACTACTTTGCAATTTATTGCTTTTGTCATATCTCCCCTGGTCTTATTTAGATCAGTATTAGGGAGGAGGCCTTCGGCAAGGCCTGAAAGGATTAGTCAAGTTAGTAGGTGGGATGCTTTCCCAGGGAGACTGTATTAAGCTAAACCTCCGGGAGTACTCTCAGGGAACCGTCCTACTGCTAACCCCCGGGTTTGTGCATGAAATGTGACATTTGAGATTAGTTCAGAAACGCTTGCTCGTAATGCCTAGAACTGGGCGTCCAAGAATGTACTTGAGATAAGTTTCAGAAAAGGACACCTTCCATAAAGCTTCATTTCCCTTTTGAGCTACCAAAGCAAAAATTGGATGACTGCAAAACTGGGACGTTTCTCATGTCATGACACAGAAGGTGATACATGAAACTCAGTGACAAAACTTCCTGCCATTTCCTCTAGGGCAGATTGCATTTACGGTGCGTACGCCACTTCCAGTGAGCAGTTTTTCTTAAGAGAGTAACTCAGGGTACTTATTTGTACATGTCCATTTTCATGTTAATTATTCTGCTGAGCAGCTGACCAATAACTAAAAACAAAGTCAGCAACCCAAATCCCCCGGATTTTGGAGGGTGGGAGGGGAGGCATACCACCTTTGGTATCAAGTTAAATGCTGCTTACCTGCAATCAAGTGCAGTCTAAACCAGACCAGTCCTGCCCCCCCTACCCTAGGGGCTTCACGCTCCCGCTCCGTCCAGCAGCACTTCACACGTGAAGAGATGGAGGGGAAAAGGGTGTGGGAAAGGACAGGACTCTGGCTACCACTTTCTTAATCTGCCATGAGACATGCAAATTTGCTGCCGTGTTGCGTGGGGCGCCTGTGGAAGCGCACCGCCCGCGGGCACCGGGGTCTCCAGCACCAGCAACGCTGACGGAAACACCACCCGCTGTGGGCAGTCGTGAAAAACTGGCCTGCCTGGCGTAACCCAGCTTAGGCCTCATTCTGAATTGGTTCTGATAAAACAGGACAAACTCTCATCTTCCTCAAAAACACATCTGTAGGCCATAGGATAGAGTTGGTTTGGTTAATTTTGTTTCTCTGATGTGTAGGAGAAAAAGGAATATGGCAGAAAGCTGGAATTAACGCACAGTAAAAACAGTCCTTTATATTCTACTCATATCCACAGCAAGGTAAGAAAGGAATACTAACCAAATCCTAATCACGACAAGGACATTTTAAAGCTAAACTACTGCTCATTTTTAAACATGCTTTCTAAGAAAACAATGAATGAGCTAGGCTTTAAATTTGTTCTTTCTTAGGGGAAAAGAAATAGCAAAGGTATTTAAAATTAAACAGGACATTCACAATTAATCTGTTTTTTAATTAACTTACTCTGCTGCTGTAAGTGATTCTGCATTTACTCTCATTCTCTCGAAAATTCCAAAGTGCTACTTCTGACCTGTGATTTACTGTTGCCGTACATCTTTATAAGCAGTGCTTTAGTTTAAGTGGCAGTTGCATATTAATTACAAAGTTAATTATGTGGTATGTAATCATGCTGTAATTCGTTAGTTTACTCTGCAGTGTGAAAGTATAATGCTAAATGGAAGACCTGATGCAGACTATTTTAGTAATTTACATTTTTGCATCAAATATTCAAAATATTAACCAGAAAACATTGTCTGCACTTAAGGGAGCCTATAAAAACAATCAATGTAATTCTACTAACAATTATGCCTCCAACTTTTCTCAAGAAAGAAAAGGTTAAAAAGTTTAGCAGGGTAGAACGTTTTCTCTAAAAACAAGTACACATCTCGTTGTTTCTCACACAAAGACTGATTTCAAGTATCCAGATTTGACACCCCTTGACATGGCCCATTCTTAAAAGACAGGTTATCTCTGCTTTCTGAGATCAGGCTTAAGATGTTCACCTTTAAAATCCAAACACCGAGGCATCTAGGTATATTAAGCACATTCGAAGATGCAGGCTACGTACTTTTATGATTCTTAATTATTGACACTTTGTGTAGAGTACCCAACACCAGATACTTTATTACTGATTCTGTCTGAAATTCGCAGGGAACTGCAATTTCTGTTTGCCCAGGTCTTAAAGTAAGTTTGTTATTAGAGATCTATGTTTCCCAGCAGAAGTATTGAACATAAATGTAAATATTTGTTTTTTTAAGATAATGATTTTTGGTGAGAAATGCACTAGGCACAATACCATTAAGCTGTCTCTTTGTCCTGGCTTTAATTATCCCTGGAACTGTCCAGTATCTGATCAATACAAACAGAAAACATAATTTTTACAAAAAAAAGCTCTTAGTTATGAAGAGTTCTTTCTCAGCTTTCAAGGTTCCGCTGCCCAGAAGTATTCCAACACTTACTGTTCTTCATCAAGGACTGCTGTTTTTCAAAATCAATTCTTCCTAAGTTTTAGCCTTTTTTTTTTCTGGCCACTAGATATCACTATGATGCAAAATGATGCTCTTTGTCCGGCATTTAAAAGTCAGAGGTAGGAGTATGTTCTCCTAAAACTAACACCATGAAACCCACGGTAGAGAGCACTGTAAAACCCACGATAAAAAGCAGCTCTCCATCTTTTTGTAAGACACCACTTAGAATAAGATTATAGGTAGAAAAATTACTATACAAAGGGTCTCACTTTTTTCAGTACGTATTGGTTCTCTCTATGCTGGAGCTACTTTCACTTACTTACAATAAAAATGTTACTTTATTGATAACTCTGCAAAATCAACATGTGTATCATGAACAAACAAAGCAGGATGATCACATCCCCGACTAAGTTTGCAGCACGGCTGGAATTCTGTCTCAGGGGCCGAGCCAGCTTCTCTCTGTAAGCAATTTTGGAAAGCGATGAATTCCTATTTTGGCTGCTTAGACTACTAAGTCTACAGTCTGACAGTTAAGACAATTAAACATATTTCGCTCCTTAAATTCGTTAAAGCTTTGTTAATGAAACATCATTGGGACCTTAAAATATAAGCACAATGTGCACAGAGTAATTAAAGTTCAGAGGAAAAATGGAACTAATGATATGGTACTACTGAAAATTTAAAAATAGCAGGAGGGCATACTACTTCATGCTACTGCATATGGAGTACTATAAACAATTCTATAAGGTTTGAGCAGGTTCCTTCAATTTTTTCAAACAGTAATTAAAGAGCGAGCACATGCACCAGCAGCTTTCTAAAAAACAAACCTGAAATCTATGCAAAAACATTTATGTGCTCTGTAGCCTCAGCTAAAAATAAATAGTTCTCTTTCCTGGAGCATTGTCGTCATGGATTTTGCACTTAGAAATGTAGAGTAGTTAAAAAATTAATTTCAAGCTCTACTAGAAAAAGGAAACAAATATTTTGTCCAATACAAAAGGAGAAACACAAATCAGTGGAAAAAGTAATTGCACTTTCAAAGTTAAACACAAGTACCACGACAGCTATGAAAAATGGAACCAGTTGACTGTTCCTTCTTCAGAAACTGCCATAAGAGTTTTAACTTTGTATGTAAGGCCAGTGCTTGTTGAGCTGTGTAATAATTCAGGTAGTAGGTTATAGATTGTATGGATTTACTGATACCTTTGGCTTTGTATTTTGGAACAGGTACCTGATGCATGTATTGTTAGAAAGCACATGCTGTGGAGAAGAGCTCTATTTTTCTTTTCTTTTCTTTTTTTTTTTTTTTTAATAGAAGCCAACAGCGTTTTCTTGTGATATACGATGACACATTCAAAACCTAACAACAACTAAAAGAAACAAAAGTTATATTCTCCTGAACATTTGAAATGTCTACAGCAGAACATTCTAGTTTCCATTAACATATCTTGGTATAAAAAAAAAAATACTGAAAAAACAACAGGTAAAGCCTTCAGAAAAATTAAGAGATTTCATCTAATTTCAGCAGAATATGGGTGACTAATTGGGTTCTTCTGACATTGCTGGTCATACCATTAGCACAGGAAAAAAAACAATTCCCCCTTCCCAAAAGAAAACAAAGAAACATTCAGTTTAGTTGGTCATTTTTCTTCTCCCTTACCAAAAGAGACGAACAACTTCGCTTCTGATTTTCAAAAATGACTTTGGTATGTATTCTTAAAGTTAGCCGCCTAATAGTCAGCCTTTACTCTGAGCTAATCACCTAGGTTCCATCAGTAGCCAGTGGAGAGAGCTACCTCCAGAGGGCAATTTGTTCCCTCCGAAGACAGATGCCAAAATAGGTAGGACAAATTGCTCTCTGGAGATACTTATTTCTGCCCTTTGATCATAGAGCAAGTCTAGATCATTTCCTAAGAAACCAGAGTTCATTGACTTGCAGGAAGATTTAGATTCCTAGGTCCCTGCATCATTTTTGAAAACAAAACTTCATCTCCTGTGTTCCACCTTGGCACTTTTGGAAAGTGTATGCTAATACACTGTAAGCACAGTATTACTTTTAATTCTATCCAAATTAAAATAATTTGAAGAAGAGTCCTTAATTATTACATGATCCTTGGTTTCTGACTACAAAAATAACACAAATGTTTCTTATATATTTAAATGAGATCTGTCTTATATATGTTTATCGTAAATCATATGCAAATATGTATATAAATATGGTATTGTAAATTCTACCTGCATGCTGCTAAATTGTAAGCATATTCATTTGCAAGAATCATTAAAAATAAATATGATGAAGAGACCTTTTCAGGAGCTTCAGTTCTCTAAGCCATGCATATTTTATGTAACATGTTCAGTGGTTTATATAAAGCTCCTTCCCTACACACACACTTCTCATATATAATAAAATGGAAGGTATTTATCCATTATTTAGACCTCTAGTCAAGGAACCTGGGAAGCCTCACTCAATTCCTTAGTCGCTCCCCCCATGTAAGCTTGGGCAAGTCATAGAGTCTTCCTGTGCACTTGTTTAACAACAGTACAATAGGGATAATACTATTTCCCAAGGTGTTATGAGAATATATACATTAAAAATTATGAACTACTCAATTAGTCCAGTCACATAGGTAATAAAAAAGTATCTAGAAGAAATATATCACAATACAATGTTTTCTTTAAACTAAACATGTATCTCCTGGCTGTACACAAAGCCAAATTACAAAAACTGACTTAGATGAATATCCTGAAAGAAAACAAGCCTACAAGTCCAGTATGATGCATTACTGCCTTCAATTATTAAAAAAAAAATTACAAGACTGAGATTACTGAGGCTCTCTGTCCTTATCAGACAGTTTATTCCAGTGCAAATTTTTAAAGAGAGCACAAAGAACATTACACTTTGGGCATGACCATTAGCACATTCTTTTTTGCCCTGGTATAGCCTTAATAGAGGAGAGTGCTGCTGATTTACAGCTTTGAAAGTAAACAGAACTGTTCATCTCTCACACATATCTTCCTTATCACCCTGCTAAGGACATGCAGGCATGTAGTGAATTCCTAGGAACAGACGGGCCACCACCTCTTCTCACCTTTGCTAAGGTAACGCTTGCGCTTCTCATTTGCTGGTGGACTGCTGGTTAGTGTCCTCGCGCATCTTTTCTGTTCAAATGCCTCACAGCTCGTGCGAAGGCAGGCTATGATATACCAACTGCTGTTTACAAGGCAGTCTTTAACTCTGTACTGATTACCAACCACTGGGCAATCAAGATGATACACTGTTTTACTGAGTTATTGACATCTGGATGAGCTGTGTTATTAAACAAAAAAGTCTCCATTGTTTAGCAGTTCCTAGTGAGTTTGAAATCTAAAGATTTGTTTCCAAAAAGTCTTACATCCATTAATGACCTTCTAAACCCACTATGTCCCCTCAGTCATGATTTAGGATTAACTGCAAACCTGGGTCTGCTCCTTTCAGAATTTAACATCTTGGGCCTTGCTCTTACATTAAACTCCTTCTCTAATGACATTTCTGTCCTCTAAGAACAAGTTTGGGTTACTGCTGTTACCATTCAACTGAGTGTACACGTTATTAAGCGCAGTGTTAGTAGGAAGACACAGCCCTCGTTCAAGGCAAACAGAACAGTTTGGACAGCACGCACAGTGCAAAAAGCCAGCAAAAATTTCCTTACCATTTCACTTATGGAGACACCTGTATCATAAATGTAGCCAGTGATCCCAAATGAGATCTCAGTTTTTCTGGAAAAGTGTAATTACAAAATACCACATCCAAATCCTCTAGACGAGACCTTCTCCACACACTTGCAATCTTTCAGGTTCTCTTAAGATTCCTTTCCCTTCTTCCTATGAAAGCCTCTTCCAAGACGTTCTTCCTCTGTGAGACAATCTTTCAAACGTTTATCACTCTCTTCACATCTGTGGTGGAGTCTCCAAAGCCACTCAGCTTGCCCCCAGCAGCAGCCAAGAAAGTAAAGTTGGTAGGAGAATGGTTTTTTTATGTTAAAAACAGTACTGCCCTCTAGTGAGACTCCGCAGAGAGTATGCATAACTAGAGTCAGCTAACACTTATCTTCATAGGTGGTCTGATCTCTGGGGAATACATGTACTATAACGTGTTTCCCATAATGCAATATCAAGCATGGGAAAGCATCAGCAGATTACATGGGTTTAGGCAGCACTGACGGGCCAGAAAACTGGCACTGAGGGACTGGTAAAGGAAGCCACAAAGCTAAGGGAAAGCTGCAGAAAGTCCCATCACGTGCACAGCAGAGCGCTACACAAGCGCTCTTTGCACAGCAGCACAGGATGCCTGGGCTCCATTAGCGAACATGAGTGAAAGTTTAATAAAGAGACATCCAACAAACTCATGTAACAGTGTTTGCCCTGTTATTATATGCTTTGAAATGCTCACCTCTAATCTTTCAACAAGCTTTAGCCTGTTGTTCCTATTTATAAGACTGAAACTACTAAAATTGGAAACGATACCTAAATGAACAGATCCAGACACCATCTAAGCGGATAAAATGTGGTGCACATGATCAAATAGGTAAGCTGAGAAATTCTGTGTCCTACTGTTTCATACTATAAAACTGCTGATCCATCAGTTACAAACTTCAAGCAATCGTAACTCTTGTAGTGTGCCTGGCAGCAGTGCTTGCAGCTTATGCCTCAGGGTATACTCTAACTCCTTACACATCTTTTTTTTTCCCTCAGCTCACGATGGCAATTCTCTCCAAGACTAAATAACTTGCCTATCCATCCTTCTTTGCTACATCTTAATAAAAACATATTCATACTTTAGAAGTCATGGATTAGTAATACCATTTGTTTACCTGTTTGACTGAGGTTTGCAAGGAAGAAGTGGAAAACCATTATCTCATGGCCATTAATAAAATAAACAGAATTCTAAGATTAAAGAGGGAAGGGATGGGGCAAATTGGGTATTAAAGACCACAGAATAATGAAAGTAGTAGCACAGTACTAGATGTTGATATTTATAGACACACTACATCTAGAGAGATGAAGAGATATAGTAACACTGAAAAAAAAAGTCACATTTTACTACAGCTGGGCAAGTCAGAGTGTGCCCACCAAGAAAATCCCAGAGATAGCTGTGCAATAGTATAAACCATCTCTCAGGAAACTGTTTACTAACAATGGACACAGAAATGGTAATTCCTTCTAGATTGCTTTCTCTTAGGACAGAAACATTTTTAAAAGTCCATAAAACATCGAGTGTACACAAGTGCATGTTTTACGAGGGGAAAATGAAGAATTGTTTCTGAGATAGGATCGCAGTGTGTGTTCCTGTTAATAGTGATTTTTTTATTAACATGAGGCACTTATAAACAAGAGGCTGCTATCATGAAGAGTTAACTATAATATGTAACTATAGGGGAAAGAACAGCTGAAAGAGGAGTATTTTCTTGTCCTTCACATATTTACAATAAAATTTATACACACCCAGCCTAGGTATCACAACTAAACTAAATTTCATGTCTTGTATCCCTAATAGGATACATTGGCCTTCACCTTTAGGTCAACAGTTCAAATGCAAGCCCAATCAGTGATGACCAAATGTTGTCACCATCTGCCTGTTTAGTGGCCTCGATGAAAAGAGAAAGGTTGTTCAGCTCAGTCTCATTGTTAGTGGGCAGGTGTCTCTGTCACAGAAACCACCATCACAAGTGTCACTAACTGGAAGTTGAGTCAGAGAGGTCAAGAACTGAATGGGCACAAAAACTGAATTAATAGATTAAAGAGCCCCCCTAGATAAGGGTCAAGGCACTCTGGTGCTTGCTGTCTAGATAAAGAGAATTTCAGTCCTCAGAGTTTGCAGTCACATGCCTATCACTAAAACCAAATTAATTTTTAAATGGAAACAGAATTGAATAAAAAGATTTATAATTTGATTTAAATTTAGCTAATCGGCAGGTTTCCGTTTACTTTAGCATCTTTTGGAGGTATATAGAAGCGTATGCACATTTGGGGCTTATAGAACTGCATTACTAAATGTCAGCAGCCTTCTGCATGTTCAGAGGTGCTCCGTTCAGCCAGCCCGAAGAGCAGCGGACAGGGAGCAGGCACGGCCACAGCCACACCATGGCTGTTACACACAACATTATTGGGTTTTAAATGCCACAGATGCACATGGGATTTCAAGTGTTGAGACTGGTAGTGCAAACACTGGCAAGGTGTATTATTTTCTACCAATATTATCATAAAGGAAACAGTCCACATATTTTTGCAGAATTTGGAATTTTTGCAGAATTTGGTGTTTACAGAAAAAGCGTTGGCACAGCTATCTTAACTAATCTCTTCATATTGATACTGATTAAAAAAAACCCACCTCTTGGCTTTCATTCTTCAGCCTGTTTCTAATTCTTTAAAATACACTTATGAAGTTAAAGGAATTGTCCATTTGGATTTCTAAGAGTATCTTAAAATGTCAAGACTTTACAGACTTAACCCAAAATATTTTCTCTCCACTGCATAGATTTTACATGTGTTTTTTACTTCTGATTGAACCCATGGAAATCAATGATAATTACCCTTGTTCTGATTCTCTCAGTGTTTTGCTGGAGACAGCAGTGCAGCAGGAAGATGTCAGATGCCCAGAGAAGACAGCTTGAAGCATCAGCTTTGAAGAAGTCTAGACGGACAGTAACTTGGCTCTCCTCCCTGTCAGGAGAGGTAAACTGAGCTCTAAGCAATTTAGAGCATGTATGTGCATACACATCTTTGGGAACATTTACATGAACATGAAGTTCTTCTAAACAGGAAGAGTTTACTCTGGCTTGCCCAACAGTTTCCACATTACAACTGCTGTGAATCTGTGCTTTATACAAACCGGTATTCCTCCTCGTCATAGTACACACATCACCTTCCAGCAACACTTTGGGAATAATGAGAGTGCTCTCTTCTACCCTGCAGCTCCCACTGTTTCTCTCACTGCTGTATTTTACTCGTAGCAAGTTTTTGGATGCTTACCATAATTCACAAGTTTGAATTACTATATTAAAAAGAAAAAAGCAAAACAAAAATTCTTATTCACAAAGTTTAAAAAAGAGAAGGACATTGGAACTAAACTATTTGTTAGTCTCTTCATGAAGTCACAATAAAATGTTGTTTATGCAATTCTGGCCTAACACTGACACACAACTGTATGTAAGATAAGGAGACTATGTTTTCTTAAGGTAGAAAGAAAATGAATTACACTTCAATTATTTTCTTTCATCACACTTGAAGGCAGTAATTCAATGCCTGGAAAATAACTGTCTTCCAGAGATTATACCTGTGTTTGGCAAGGCACACAGGTAAAAGTGCATCAAGGGGTGAAGGTTAAGTGAAGAGAAGAACAGTCAGTATAATTGGTTAGAAGAGGTCACAGGAAAGAAGAAAATTATTTTAGACAAGTAATTTTTATATCCAGTTGGTATCTACATTCTAAAGAACACTGAGAAGCAGCAGCAATGGGCAACTTCTCCATTCTGATAGTGTAGAACAGTTTCTAGGATGAAATGGGTCATTTCAAGAAGAGGACATATCCCTTATTCATTACTTGTCCAGATAATTAATAGGCCAGCTGTACGATAATAGCATATTATCATTAATTTCCAGGCCATGCCTACCACTTAGTCATCATGTGATTTTGCCTTTCTTGACTGAAAAGCTTCCTTTCCCATTAAAAAGGAATTCCCACTCCTTTACCCTTCATCTTCTGTAATACAATCTGCATATCCAATATCTTCCTAACTAGTTATGGTCTCCAACATACTCACATTCAATATAGTTGAGTGGATATGCTCTATTTCCAGCTTTGTCTCTAGGCTGCTACATGATCTGGAGAAACACTTTTCTTTTGTCCCATACCTTGTTTATTTTAACTGCTCCTTTAGTAATAGGAAAAAAACTGTTTGGTATTTCAAGATTGCCCAGCACAACTTGGCCATAAACTTTTGTGAAACCTCCTATGCTCTAGGCACAAAACTTATCTTAAGATTCTTTAACCATTGTTAAGTTAAAAAAATAAACTCACAAATTACTGGCATAACATGCAAAGAGAATAGAGAAAATTCCTGCATTTCAATATCATCTTCAGTGTCACCTCCCAGAACCCAAGCAATGAAATCAGGAGTGCTCCAGGACTATCACTACGTACAGGTAACAAGACAGTTTACTGGCTTCCACTTTATTCTGTGATGGATCCAACAGAACACATCAAGTAAATGCCCCACGCCTACAAGTCAGGAATCATATGATATGGCTACCTGTTTTTCTGGAAAAGGCTGGTTTCAAAGATCCACGTTATCCCTTCCTAGGCGAGCTGCTAGGAATCAGAGAGCAGCCTGCTTTGAAGGGCTGGGGCAACTTTTTTTCAAATTTAGCCTATAAAGTTTGACACTGATCCTTTATCAGAGCTCCCTTCCTTCTTCAGAAAGGTTTGCTCTCCGAGAGTGTCCTCAGGGCTGAGTGCACTGGAACATAGCATACAAACTACTGAATCCTGCTGAAGTCGTAAGGCAACCAAATGAGACAGGATGTCACTGCAGTAAGGAAATAAGTGACCTCAGTGTGATGTTTTGGACTGTTCCACTTACTGTGGCTATTAGAACATACTCATCATGCCCTGCTAAAAAAGAGCAGCACCTCTGTGACCTCCTCCTCCAGGTCATATTTGGCAAAAGGAAGAGAAACCTGTAAGGGTTAGACTGGCTCCAAGTTAACTCTTCTTTTAACTATTCTTCCCATTCACTACCCAAACCATTAAAACATTTTGCCTTCTTGTAGCTGTAATTCCCTGCTAAAACATGAAAAATGAGAGTACTCAAGAACTGTACATAAGTATTCATCTAGTCTCTAGTCAAGCAGTTTTTCAGTAAAGCTAGTAAACTAGGAACTCCACATCTAACCAAGGTCCCACACAGGAACACGAAATGTCTATCTACCAACTGGGTCCCAGGCACAGAATCATCATCATAAGCAGCTGCTCAACCCATAAAGCTATTTCTTCGCACTCTGCTTTTGTGTTAGATGAGGCTTAAGCTCATTGCTATACTAACACAAGAGTGTCAACACAAGCAGAAAGCATGAATTGCTGAAGACAAAGGAACCAGTTCCTGAGCCTTGTTTAGCTGGTCATGTGTACAGAAGAAGGGTGAGGGAAGCTTTGGAAAAAGCATGCCCTAACTATGCTGTATAAACATTTAAGGTTCTTCAACATACGTGTTTCCAGTTTTCAAGCATATGTCATAGCCAACAGTGTAGCCTAAAACACAGCGTAGCCGTCCTCTGCATTTTACCTACCTTCCACCGACTAAACGCATTCCCTCTCCCAGTACACTCAGATACCAACCAAAGGAATTATGTATCATGATTCTCAGAAGTACAACTTTATGATAAGAGTAATGCTCTAGAGTGACAAAACGCCTTCAGTGAGAGAGGTATGGAGAAAGGCCCAAAACAAAACCCACAGTTATTTTGGACATATCTGAAAGTCAAAGCCTGATCCAGTCAGCACAACAGGCTGAACCAAATTTTCATATGCACCAACTTTAGTGGACCTTCATGAATGCATATGTTGCAGTTGGAACCTATTAGTAATACAGTTGTGTTTAAAATCAACTTTTTCAACATTCTTGTTAATTCCTTAGCAGTAGAAAAGAAGCATGCTGTTAATCACAGGTCTAAATAATATAAACATAGTAATATCTGCTTTACATCTATGTTTTTGATAAACATGTCAAATCCTTTCAAACTTCAAAGAAAATATATGTGGAAATACATTTGTCTGAACTGATCTCTGTCAGTCCTCAAAATTTCTCACGTGGTACAATCATCAGACTTCTAATGGGAAATATTGTGCAAACAAAGCAAATCCTGTTCTGTTTATGGTGTCCACACATGAGCTGTGGATCACTCTCTGTAGCTTTAGATAAAACCATCAGGGATCCGAAGTCTTAGAATATACCGTGCTTTCACAGCATCATAATAATATCATGGCCAACAAGAAAATAAAAACCTTTATTTGTGTATGCCTCCTGGCAACTTCCATAAACGAAAGCAGCAGAAATGAAGGTACAGTTCAGCATCATGCCGTCAGCCTACTCCGAACCATGCCTATCAAAGGCCACAGCTGAGTATCCTGCAACAAACTGGCTTATAGAAGTGAGCAGGAGTTTCTGTGACTTAGAATTTAGACACAACTTTATAATCTATAGGTATGTTCTCCAAGTACAACATATAACTAATGGAACTCGTGGACGCTCATGTGTGAGTGTGTATATATATATATCTTTACTCACACATATACACACACACACACACAAAAAAAAATAGTGATTTTCTGAACCTGGCTTCCATCTCTGGCCTTGCAATGAGTGCAGTCTCTTTGTTATTCATCAGTTGTGTTAGAAATGTTTGCCTTTCAATTTCATCAAATCTATCTTTGTTCTTATGCTATGAAGAGAGACTAAGTAAAGGTGTTTGAGTCACCTTCATACTATTCCTTACTTTATATTCCCCCCCACACACATTCCCATTTAGTTGTCTTCCGAAGTAAACACTTCAGTTTTTGATTTCTCTCCATCCTTCTGACTCATCATTTTGTTGCCAGGATTTGAACCTTCTCTATTGCAGCTATAACCAACCAGAAAGCAGTTTGTTATTCAAGCTGAGGCGATCCATGTTTCATTTAGTAGTATTTTCAGCATTATCCTTTAAGCATTTCCTCAGTCCAAGTTCATGTAAATTCCACGGGAACCATATTCTTGTATTTCAAATATTTCTCCTCACACTAAAAATAAATAAATAAATAAATGCCCATTATACTAACAGAAGCCTTACTTGCAAGAAATTCACCTTTTTACACCACTCAGATGTTTGGTAGGGATGACTTGTGCAAACTTTGGAACATGCCTTTGTGAGCAGCCTGAAAGCACACTGTCCTATGTGTGATATGCACTGCCAGCACTACAATTTGCAACTGACCACTAATTATTATATCTCTTCCTTTACATATGCAGAGAATATAAAATATAGTAGACAAACTAGTTAAAATTGGACAGATTCCATTTTCAAGAAAAGCTTCCCAAGAAAACAATTTTCCTATTATTAGCGAGGGGTTTGATCTCTCTCTCACAAGAGCACCTTGAGTCCAACTCCCCAGCTGCTACAACAAGCAGTTTTTGTTATCACACTGACTAATTCACCTAGGCAGTGCCAAGAGTTGAATCCTTTTTGTTGCCGTTACTTTCTGTTCTTTTACTGAGCTACCTAGCATGTAAAAATAAATACATACGTGAATTGCTCCAATACCTCCCAGAGAGGGATTCAGCGATCCAGTTCAGCTCTCGATCAGTTGAGCTGCTCTAGTTCAGAGTGGACACTCAGATAGAAGATGCCTCCCGTGAGCAGATCCCCCTCTGCACCTAGCCCTTTTAATCTTGCTGCTGAGCTAGCCACAACGATTATGTGCTATGTGACTTCTACACGCTATACCTACTGTCAAATCCAAAGCAGGGACTGGCAAAGACCTCTTCATCGCTGTGCTTAAAACTACAATCCTCAAAAGAAACTTTATAAGCACACTGCCAACAGACCTGACCCGTGCTCATTTTCCTGCCTCTGCCTCTTTACGTCTCCGCGCATTAGAGAACACTGACACCAGAAATGGTAGTTCAGTCACAAAGTTATTATTTAAATTTTTGTGTAGGGCTAAGGAGAAAGAAAACACTGCTACAAATACCAAACACACACACACCCATCTCATCTCTAATTCAAGATAAACATTTCACAGTCAGCTTCTTGGCATTTTTTGTGAATATATATTAAGTCTAACCAGGTTTTGTGTTGAATATGTCAACCATTTCATACGTAAAACTGCGTATCACAGCCTTTCAGGAGCAACAAAATGGTGAGACAAACATATTTATGCCCCTGACTAACTTCAATAGTTGTTCGATAATCTGCGGAGGCTAACAACTGAAGTCATGTCATTGGGCATTTGGGTAAAAACCGAGGAGGCAGAACACACTCCTTTTTCCTCTTCCTGAGCTGCTGTACCATAGCATGCCCCCGGACGGGGACACCACCACCGTGGGTCGCGGGCGCAGCCAGCGCCATAAGTGCCCTTGCGGTAACAGAGCCATCCTTCAAATGCCTGTCTACACGACTGCTGGGGTTATAGAGACTGTGCAAAGCAACTGCCAATACTTAAACTGCCATGTCAGGTTGTGGGCAAATTGTGGTTTGTCTCTTTCAGTTCCTTTTAAAATTTTTTACCTTAAAAATAATCTTTAATGCTATATCACCAGGCAGCAAAGTTTAAGATTATGATAATTTTATGTTATTATTCTATGGCCATGTCTGATACTTTCTTATCTGCATTTCTTTTGCTAAAGACATTTGCTGATCTTAAACCTGGCTTGAATGAATAGCAATTGTTCCCTTCTGGTTTTGAAGGTACTTTGTTTGTCTAGCCCATTCACTGGCCTGAAATCAGCAAGGCCTCAGATGGCTGTTGCCATGGTAACTCTGTTCATTCAACACTGGCATATAATGAAGACAATGTGTTTTCCATTTAGATGAGTTTTAGAGCAAAAGAGAGAAGACTCCTGCTTAACAGTCCCTGAGAATGCCGGGGTAATATAATCAGGGTTTCTGTAGTACCAGTAAAAGCACGATGTGCGGCTAAAAGAGGGAAAGAAAGAAAGTTACATTGATATTTTGCAATAATTACAACGCTGGCCAAATTAATCAGTGTGACTGCATTTCTTTACGTTTTAGAGTCTTTTCCATTGAGAACAAGAGTAATTCAGAAATAAACATTTTGCTCATACTTTTTCCAAGCGAAGTGACATTTTAGACACTACTGACCTGATAACAGATGCCTGAGAGCTTCTCTACCACTCCCTGCTTCCTTAAGCAAAAGGGTATTTTCAAAGTACAGTTAAGACATGTGGTATGTGTGTTTGTGTTTTTCAAACAAGCTTACACGAATACTCACTGGAAGAATTACTAATACAACAATGTTCTCTGCAGTCTTTCATCTTCTCAGTGCACACTGTAGATGGTCACTCTACAGAGGAACTGTTTATGCTACATAAAAAATATGCCTTAGCCTTAAAAGGAACAGAGTTATTAAAGAAAGAGTTCTTTGAATACAGATGTGATATATTTTCACAACCATGCTGTAAATTTTTCTACCTACCTCAATTTTCTAATAATAATACATATAGACTGAAGCGCGTGTCATGAAAGAGGAGGCAAAAATGGCTCTACTCACAACAAGGAACACACACAAGGAAAGGCTGTTTATTTAATTCACTAGGGCTTGCAGTGGCATTCCTGTTGTGTATCGTTACTGAAGTCTACTACCGAACAGGATATTTTAAAGAGACTCTTACAAACACAAGCCTTTCCAAAAAACATATACCACAGAAAGTTGTTTACTCCTTTGACTCATTAACTATGGACGTTTCCTCTCTACCTCTTTTCTCCCCTCCCGACTCCCACTCACCAACAAACCTTCTTCTAATTTCTACATTTATCTGGTTCCCTCGTGGCCTTTACCCAGGAAAAGAAAACAGGGATTTTGAGATCCCCAGGAACAACAACAACAAAGAGGAAAATGGAAACTAAGCATTATAAGTCCTTCTTCTATTTCTACAGTGGAAACAGTGACTTGAAAAGGTTTCACTTTTCCACTGTTTTTGCAGAGCAGTAGGGAGCAAACACTTCCTGAAGGGAAAGCCAGTTTTCCAAGCTCCAATGAAGTCCAATGTTTTAAAATTCTTTAAACAGGAAACATCATGCTTTCAATTTACAAGTCCTTCATTTAAGCAGGTTAGCCCCCTCTTACTTCACTCCTTAGAGTTGAGTGGTTGGGGAACTAAGATTTTTTTCTCTTAGCAATCACATTTATTTATATTTTTCAATGAGAAAAAACAGATGAATATCTAACTGGAGCAAGAACAAGCACCTACATTTTTCTACCTTCAAGTTTTTCCCATTGCCAAAGTCAAGACTGGCTACATGTGAGGAAGGAAACAGTCCCATCTAAATACATGCAGGGCTTTCTTTGCACATGGAAGATTGGGGAATCATAACAGTTGAGAAATTCTCGGTGATTTCAATCTTTGCATAAAAAGCAATTTGTGAAGTCATCCATGTTCACTGCAATGCTAAAACAGTCCCAGGATTTTGAATAGCTGTGCCACCAGCTTGTTTAAAATTTCTGAAAACAAAACAAAATATTCTCCACATGCATATCTCCAGTAAGATGTCTGACATTTCTAATTATCTCCCAAATATTAGCTTTATACAGATGGAGCCAACTAATATAACTAATATTTCTCCATTGTTCAAGTCAGCTGGGCTTTGATAAGTTGGGAAAAGCGCGACTACCCATATATTTTGTAACACTATCTAAGAAGGAGGAAGACGTATGTCAAGATCTGTGTTTGTTCCTTTGCGCTTCTACAGCTGAGGAAAGCAGTCATGTTTATGTCTGTCAGATCTTTTCTGGCTCTTCATTTGTGCTGACAGCCTGCAGCCTTGCTTCAGTCCCTACAAAGCTTAAAACCTGCAGCTGCACTAGCTGGCATGCCTTTTCTCATTCCTCCCCTCCGTTCCCCTCATCTCCCCCCCTCCAGTCCCCTCGTCTTTATTTCTAACTTTTTGTGTCTAGATCAAAGGCACATAGTCACAAAACCTGACTGTGCTCCAACTGGAGACAAAGATTGCATTTTAAGGGACTATGTATATGTTATACATGCGCTCACACACACACATTTTCCTCTTCTTGTTTCAAACAAACAACACCTATTTTAAGGACCATTTCGATGATCTCAGTTATCATCAAAATACCAAAAAACAGAGATCATTTATGCAAGGAAGACAGCAATACACATCAAGACAACCCCAGCGTATTCGAATGTAGATTCATTTTCACTGCAGACCTTGAGATGTAGCTCTTTGCTCCTGCCAGCTAAGTCAAGATTCAAGGTTATGACTCCCCAGACAAAATGACAGACAAACCCCTTTTGTAGTGTCAGCCCACCAGAAGTACAGTTTTGTTTCAATCCAGTAACTTAAGTTGCTTAAAAATAGTGTAAGAAATAACATCTGCTCACTTAGAAAATCTCTGTATCCCCCCACTAGTTACAAAACCATTACCAGTTTTTTAATTTCAGGGTCCACATGAAGAACTGTATTGCAGAGTAACTCTACTGGCAAATGAAGTCATACCATAAAAAGCTTTTGAAGCACTAGAAGTAAGCTTTCAGACAGCCTGACAAAATCCCAAAAAACATTCACAATAACATTCAGGTAAGACAAAACTGGTCACTAAAGGATTCATTTTCTTTCCCTCTCTCTCCCTTTGGAGAGGAAACTATTGTAGCAGTAATATACTGACGGGTAAGTAAAAAGGAAGCAAACAGTGGTGAGTGGGGTAGAGCTATCAAAGAGCTGGGGATAAACCAAAAGAGCAGGGTGTACAACAACAAAGGATAAAATTCAGAAGCCAGAATTTGTTTTTCCTAGAACCACAGTGTTCCAGTTAATCCACGCAGACAAAACAGCAGCAGTAAGCACTACTCCCCCACAAACAAAGGCAATTTCAAGAAAATCCTGCCACGAATCCGTGGTGTACTTCAGTATCACCTGTCAGGATCTGCACTGCACCAGCGTCTCAACACTCGCGGCACAGATGGGGGCACCACCACAGTGGGTGCTGCAGGGGCCTAGCCGTAAACGTGAATAATCCCACTCATACAAAGGGATTATTCTCCATGGTTCAGCCATCTCCGTTTTTGCATGCAAGGTGGGGGAGAGGATAAAGGGGCTTTGGAGCATATAATGTGATGTGTGCACATCCCGCCATGTGACTGGGGAACGGCACCAAGCTTCAGCTGGGAGCGCGTCCTCTAACAGGGCTGGTTTCGGTGCGAGCAGGCTGCATAACTCCTACACCCTCGCGTGCGGAGCGCCCCTCGGCAGCCGAGGCCCTGCGGCGCGCAGCGCAGCGGATGGGCCGAGCAGGCAGGCAGGTCTCCTCAGGGAGCGAGGGCTCCAGAGGCTGCTCCGGCAGCAGGTGAGAAACGGGGAAGCAAACGCCAGAAAGATCTTCTGGGCTTATTAGCTCATGCTCTGCACAGGAAGGGGAATCACGGGAAGGTGGGGCACAGCAGGGTTGCTGCTCTTTGAGATACTTCAGATTCCTAACTCTTTTTACCCTGCTGACTCCTAAGCCTGCGCCTCCCTCAGCAGCAGTGCTTCGGTGAGAGACTCGGCTCCCCCGTCCCACGCGCGGCCCTGTCCCCAGGAGGAGGGGGAACGGGAGGGGAGGGGAGGTCCCGTCCCAGCTGGCGACGGGGAGGAAGAGGCGGAAACTCTCAATCTGAACAAGCAGGAGACCAAGTCCTGTGCAGCAGAGGTGGGAACAGAGAGCAAAACATGGGAAGAGGAGAAGCTGTAGAAGTGCCAGTGAACCTGTCCTGAAGATTGCCGGGAATTCCTGACATAGAGGATACTGAAACCAAAAAACTCATATTTATAAAAAACAACAGGAGAAATCGATCAGTAGATGCCTACTGTCCTAGTTTCATCTGCGTCTTTGGCCATATAATAATGTATATCAGCTTAAGATCTGTCCCAGATTAACAGCAGAAGTTTTAAAATCTGCATTGAAATACTGCAGGTTGCTGAAAAAGAAAGTATTTTATATTTCTTGAATTATTTTTTCTTTTATCACCTACATACGTATGGCAGCTAGCACACTACAGCCGGGTCCCAGGCAGGGTGTGTCCTACTACCATCGCAAGTGACGGAAAGAGCTTTTTCAGCATACGAACAGCACACGCAGTTTGATCAGTGAGAATTAGTTCTTCTCATTATTCTGGGCTTAATGCACTAATAAACAATAACAGTAACAGAAGCAGCAGTATAAATTTGATAATTCAATGTTTACCTTGCAAAAATTGCCAGGGAACTTTTAAACTCGAACAAAAATGTTTTGTTAAAAAAAAAAAAAAGTTTCAGTTGTTTCTAAGCAAGCTGACTTGCCCCTAAGTAACGAGACCGATCCTGCGTTGGTTTTGCTGGAATGAACTGATGAACGCAGACGGCGGGGCTGGTGAGCTCCCACTCAGAACAGCCAGGTTCAAGTAAAAAATAATTAAAAAATACTTCTGCCATTATATTCACAGACATAGATGCCATTTTCACATCATAAATTCCTCCCTACCTCAGGAACAATTATGGAGCAAATCAGAAGCTGAGTTTTAAATCAAACAACAAGAATTGTAATGAAAATTATACACGTTCTTACAGATGTCAACAGGATATACGTCTTCATTATTTAATTACCTACCTTAAATATTAAACAAAGTTTAATATTCTACATTCTGGCTACCTGTAATGTGAGAGTCAACACTGATAAAAATTTTGAGAAATGGATTTTTTTCAAGGTACGAGATCTACTCAGATGAACGGTCAATAGCTCTACACTATTTTTTCTGTATTACAATACAGTGTACTGGCTCACAAATGCTAACAAAGATATTATGACACCAGCAAACACCATGGCTAAACTAAATCCTAATGTAAACCACTGTTAGAGGGGTATTACATTGTTTTCATTTGCTCTGCAAGTTGCAGACTTTAGGATAATAATATTGCTCGGTAATAGCGATAGTTTAATTTCATGTTGTAACACCCTAATGACTTTATTGTTTCACTCCCATTCCAATTCCAATAGCTATTACCATTTAAACACCTGTATTATCAAAGTGTTGTGCTTGAGTGCCTTCTGGATAATTTACTTACGTTACAAAAGACTAATTCAAAGGAAAGCTGTATGTTTCTCTAACTGTTGCACCATTTATCTTTTTAGCATAACTGGAATCCATCAGAAGAGCATATGTTGATTAAAACAACCAGCCTACAGTCATACTTCAGTTCATGTGCGGCATATATTTCCTTCCACAAAATGACTGGAGAGAGAAAGAAAAATAATTTATTTTGTTTGTTTTTAATTTTGGAAGCCTTTCTAAAGAAAATTTGAGGGTGGCAAGTTCATTGTTGCACAAAATGCAGAAATCTAAACGTTTCAGACAGAGCTCTACAAGCACTGCATTTAGGTCAACTGCTTACTATCTGAAGAATTTAGCTGCCTTCTCCATGCAGTTGGGTATATGAATCTTAATTTCATGGGAGAATATGGAAGTCAAATGTTTGCATACCCAGTGATCTTGACACCAAAAGAGTAGAATAAGCTGTAGGAATAATTTAAAGCCTATCAAATAAAATACACCCTATCAGTCTTCAACCACATGAAATGACCAGACCTGCTCAAAAACTCCTGGAAGTGTTGCTAACATTCTAGTCTATTTGCCATTGATAAATACATTATGACTGAATTAAAATGTTTCACCTTTAACATTTTTTCAAAAAGAGGTTCCACAATTTTTATACTTCCAACTGAAGCAATGAATAAAGTACCTGAAAGAAATGTAATCTCACTACTAAAAAACAATGCTTAAAAAGCATTTCTAAGACCAACTATTTTCCAACCGTTTCATTCATTGAATATGGAATCTCGCTTGGGAGGGGCATGAAGCCTTGAAATGATGGCATATTGGTGACTTCTAAAAACAAGCTTGTCTGGAGCAGGGTCTTTTAGGGCTGGTTAATCCAAATAGGAGCAAAATGTCTATCCCTAGTACAGCAGTACAAATCAGCCTTATTCTGAAATACCATGAGAGTTCTGCCCTTGTTAAAAATTCTATCTTTTGTCTTTGTAAAGCTTTGGGGGTGAAGATTTTTAACAGGGGTAATAAAGCTCTGCTAAGGAGATTCCCTACGGTGGTTATGTTCACAAAAAACTTTAACTCAGCCCTTTCTACTTCATTTTCTACTCCATTTTGGACTCTCTGGTCTTCCTTCAGGACTCAAATAGCTTTGATTTTTACAGACTGCTGTCCATATAAGTGAATACACTGCATGTGTTTTAATGATAAGTGTTACATAAAAATACTATTTGGAAGCTTCAAGATGCCACAAGAAAGCTGTACACTGAGATCTTTTCCAACCCACAGTATCTTAGCCAAGTCTGACACAAGGTTGCTATCTAGTCTGCTTTTTTGAAAAAAGTTTCCATATCGATATTTAGCAACAAATATATCCTAAAACTGTTTGGACTTTCACGCAGTTAGTAAGGAATGCAGAGAAGCCCTGTTTAATTGCAAGTTCTCCCAGCTGAAATTTCCATTAAAGATATCCATATTCCTTCTACATAACACTTATTTTTTCAGGTACAGAACTAAACGAGTTTTTCTTAAAGACAGAAAACACATCTATCCTGCAACATCATGAGATGTGAAGACTCTCTCTCTGGTTAACGAGGCCCTAAAATATGTCCATATACCTCTCTAAATAGCTGGATAAGCAGGAAGACAAAAACCTCATTTACCAACATTCAAGTTCATGCTCGCTCTCCTCCAAGTCCAGTAGGACTCAGTACAACTTTGCCAACCCATCCATTTAAAACTGGTTCTAAATGCAGCCAGCAAACCAGCTCTGTGAGTAGAAGACAAAGCTCAGCGTTTCTGAAGTCAGCCTGTTAACTGACATACTCATCCATTACACGGGTGCTTATCCTCATTCAACCAATTAAAAACCATGGGAAGAAAAGTTTATGTAATTTTTATTTAACATTTTTCATGTATTAAAAGGAAACACAGAACTTTAAGGGACAAAGTAGTATACTTTGGGAACTGTCAGGAAAAGCTCCCTTCAGTGGCAGCTTTGTTTTAGGACACTGCAGAGCTCAGAGCGTTTATAAACGCCCCAGTCTGAAGTTAGCTTGGATTCTGCATACAGTGGTGTCCAGTGATTTTATGGATGTTGTTTGGGGTCTGTATGACATAACAGTGTGATCTCTCTTTAATTTGTAGTTGACCCTCAGAATTACAAGAAGCTGGGACCATGAGTGAGCCATATGTTACTTGTCTTTACAGAAAGATGAAGGTAATTCCTTTGGTCAAGGTCATCTGTATGAGCGCAGAGAACAAACTGCTATCACTTCTCCTGAGGCGCATTTCAAGGCCAGGCTGAACACCTTTAGCTGAGATGTTGTGGAAGGCCTGTACTACCCCTTTTTTCTGACTGTATTCTGCATACTGCATGAATGTGAAGTTGATGTTTAAATAGCATTGTGAACACTCCCTATAAATAAAACTTCAAGTTTGGGAAAGATTTGAATACTGTGCATTTAAAAGGTATAGGATTACATTTATCCTAAATAAAACCAGAAACGGTTCAGCTTTAATACAATTTAACAGTTAATACGTTTTTCATTACAAGTGGGTTTTAATACAGAAACTCTTACTAACGAAAGATTTGTTTAGCACAAAATTAAGACTGACACTATATCTTTTTTCCAGCCTCCACAAAAAAAATTGACACTTGCATCCCCTATGTATTATAAATGTAAACATCTGCGTTCAAAAGCAAATTGTCTTTTGCTGATGAGTCATAATGAAGCCTTGCTTTTGTGATTTTAACACATAATTCATTATTATTTCATGGTATAGACAGACATTTTCTACGTGAACATATAAAGTAAATTCCAAATTCTGCAGTACTTTCAAACAGTTTGCTATCTTGAATACTATGTTTTTTTGTGAACAGCAGAAAATAAGGGCTAGTGAAAGTCTATAATGCTTAAAAGTGCCTAAAACTAACAGGTTTTAGTGAACTGGGATTAACAGCTAGAAGTTTCAAGAATGCTTGAAACATTTGGCAGATCAATAAGATAAACTACCATGTGGAAGTCCAGGCTTTGTTTCAGAAAGTTACTGTTTCAGTAAGTTCTGCTAGGAAGAGACACCAGGCTTTATCTCCACCTTCACTACCAAACAAAGCAGTATCACATGCTGCGTTATCCTTTCTAAACAGCACTCACTGTTTGTATGTGTGATCTTTATAGCAAGTCATTACTAAAGCTAAAAGTGCTTTTAGCTGCACCACACAGATTTTTTAAAACTGGTTCTTGCATTTGATTTTCTGAATGGTAAAATTATGGGTAATCGTGTTTTCTAGCTTCAGGACTGTCTACCTGAATACCTGTTTGATAGGGACTCTGCCTGAGACCTGTTTGTGCCACTGACTCACTACAATGCCCTCAGGCAAGTGGCCTAATTACTCTGTCTCATTTTAATTTGGGTGAAACCTTTTTTATTAGAAAAGTTGCAAAGACTTTTTGGAGATCCTTAGACCAAAACCTTTTCTGAAAGTGTTGAACAATAGGCCTACAGTGTCTGAATATGGAAGTGGAAAACAAATTAAGAATTGCCTAAGATTAAATTATTCCTGACACAAAAAGGAATAGATTTATATTTCAGTGAACGACGTGCTCAAGAGATTCATTTTTATGTTTGATCTTTTTCACATGTCGTCTTCTTTGCCAACATCCACCAAGTACGTTGCAAAAGGGCATAAAGGGCTTGGAAAGATGTAGAGAGGGAAAGAAGAAATAAGAAATATATATAGAAGTTATCTCTATGTCCCACTCAAACCTTGATATTGATTAGTAAGTAAGAATCCATAGAAATTTCTCTCAGGTATATATAATTATTTCTGTAGTATAAAATACAGTCATTATTTGCACAGTCAAATTCCCAAAATTATTCTCAAAATAGGAAGTGTTTGCCTAACATTTTTAAAGGAAAAAAGATTATTTCAGCCTCTTCTAATTAATGGCATTGACAAAATTATGGTGGTTCCTTTCTTCTATTACACAGTAAGTGTCCTCTGATTAAAATATAAAGTTATATTAGCTTTTAATTTTTAGTTTTCATAGGTTTTTTTGAATATTTAAATTTGTAATAAAAATTTTGAGTCTGGAATATTACTAACGTTCTCAAGGAAATTCATACTCCAACGACTTAATTACTTCAAGTAAACAGCGTTTAAGCAGATTTCCTAAGGTTACACCAGGAAAGCATACTACTGTGCTTTGTGTGACAGTGGGTTAAGCATAAACTCAAACTCAAGAACTATACTAAAGCCTCTGTCTTTCTGATAAAGCTCCAGAGGGGAGGATGAAACTCAAAAATGCTATTAAAAGTCCCAAATCCTTCTATGGAAAAACCCACACTTCAGTGCCCAGGGAATGTACAAAACCCGACATCACCTGACTGTTTCTAACCAGTCACACGCTCTGTCTCAGCTTTTTAACTTGCATTCCGTGGTAAAAACGGCCATCTCAGCCTCCAAAGACACCCAACAGTTGTGACTCCAGTCCGTAAGTAACATGCTTAACATCCAGTTGCTTTGCCAGCAACAGCACAAGGAGACAACTGCCTTAAAAATACCAAACCAAAACAAAACCCCCACTCATTTAGTTCGCTATTGTTTTTCTGAGGCAAGGCCTATGATTTTCCAGCATGGCAACTTTAAGGAAACACATACTAAGCAGCCTACTACAAAGAAAAAACAGAATCAGATTTCCAGGAAGGAACTGCATCCAACTTTGCAGGTTTCTAGTTCTCCCTCAGCCAACTCAAGGTGCACGTGCTAGTCAGTTGGCACTTGGGTTACTGGGGACTACCCAGGGCTCAGCAGGCTTCACTGGAGCAGCATGGTGGATGAACATGTAACAGTACAGTAATTTCACTCACATACCAGGTAGCACTTGAACACAAAACCAGAGCGTGTCCAAGAATTTTTAGGATCTGGAATACAGAAATGATACAGAAGTTACAAGTGCATATAAACATGTTTGTTCTGATTAAACAAAACCTAATCATGAGACAAATGTAAGGCAAAAAACTCTGATCTGGATAAATGTTTGATGAAAGTGCACACAGTATTTTCTATTTCTCTCTCTTCAGAATAAACAGCACTACTACAATATATGTCTTCAGAGGAGTAAAGCCTGACAAAAACTTTTGGTTTTGTCTCTCTGACAAATATTTCTACAGCATTTTAGCTCTCACGTGGCTTTCTTCTTGGCTCTAGCCCGTCCCATTAACCCTGGAAAGGAGATGATAACTGCTGGTGTTCCTCAAAACAAATAGATTACCAGAGTTACCCTGTGATAAAGGCAGTGTAGAGGAAGATCACATTTGTATTTAAAGCAGTATGGTGGAAAATATACCACAGGTAGACCAGGCGGGGCAAATTTTTGTACACATATTAGCAACACTCTAAGAACAGTTTAACGTAAGATCCAATTTAGTCCAGCCACTGAAATAGAGACAGCATAAACCTGCAGCACAACAGAAGAAAATAATATTACTAAAGTTCAACATAACCTATGGAAATGCATACGATCTTAGCCATGGGATAGCCTGCCATGATGTAAAACAATGCTGCCAGTCAACACCTGCTAACCCAGGAACGCATGGCGAAGCGCACGGGGCTGCACACACCGGCCAGGGCCCCTCGGAGCACCGCGCAAAGCAGCCTTGGCAGAGAGAGCTGACCCAGACCGCAAATTGTTATCTTTCAGTTAACAGAAAAGTTGTTTGGGGGCCACTGGGCATAACAGAGCTCAAATTCCACACGAAGTATTCTGTATTTTCTCACAGAGAGGAAAAAACCCAACATTTAGGAGATTCATTCCACCTCTTTACATGCCCACTCTAACACATATAACACGTACCTTTAAGAAAAGCTGCAGTCCAACACTTTCCAGACCAGCTCAGTTTGCTTCAACCTGATTCTTTGAAAAATACATTGAGAGCTTGGACTGTTAGCACTGTGTTTTGTACCGTAGTATTTAATTATTGAAAGGAATTGGCCACAGGTCTGATAAAGCACTGCAATCCCTAAGTCTCTTCACTCGTATCTGACCTTCCAAGAGAAAAGAGAAATAAAGGAACTATTCTCAGTGGTACTTTCTGGGATGTTACCAGTTTTCCACAACCTGAGAAAAAACATGATTGTGCAAAACCACACAACAATATGCAGCCAGCAACAGTATTCACTCATTACCCATTTCTCCTTGGACAGATTTCACCAAGTGAATCATCTAAAGAGGAAAAATTCTAATACCTCTATTTGACTGAGACAAAGTTTGGTGTCTTTATGCCCATCCTTCAGCAAGCTGTGGAAGTAGAACATGGATGTAATTACATCCATATAAAAGATCACTGAATACGTTTTTTAAAATAGGCTTCTAATGCAATAATATTTACAGCAGTTAGAATGGGTATAGGTAGTGAATAAACACAGTGATATGGACTTTTCATTGCCAGTGGTCTAGTTCCCATCAAATAAACAGTTAAATTAAGATCCTGTAGCTTACAAAACTAAATTACAATAATTTTCTGCTCTTAGATATGGCATTTGTTTACCAGAGCTCATGAAACTAAACAAAACAGTATTAGGCCTCAATTAATACTTCAAATTTTTGCTTAACCCTTGAAAGCAAAGTCATTTCATTTCTCAGTGCCTGACAATATTTCTGCATGATATCCAACCTTACCTTTTGACATAGTTGAAATTCTGTATTAATATTGCCAAAAAAATGAGAAAAAAAATCTGCTTTTTCCTATTCATTTCTCATTCCCAAAGAAGAGGTGGAGATAAATTGCATACCTGTTAGAACAACATGATTGAAAACTTTGCAACAGAATGACACTCCTGTTGTACCTTCTGGTTAATAAGCTGTCAGTTCATTTATTAAGAACTACAGCGATCTGATGGAATTTGGGGAAGAGGCTGACAGCCCATCATATTTCTAATTCTAAGGTACACCCTGTCTTTCAGTAAAGTTTGACTAAAACAATTCCACACACCAGGTTTGCAAGTGAGCTGTACAAAGAACAAAGGCACTTGGGAGGGAGCTTATAAAGATCTAAAGCTTTGCAGAGTATCTAGGGAAATGCAGCTATAACCAGGCACTGAATCAGCCTCCTTCCTCCGCGACCTCCCCAGTGCATTTTCTCCCGTGCCTCCTCCTCCCCGTACCACACTCCTCAGCGCAGCGCGGTTCTGAGGGAGCCTTACAGGAGGCAGTCGGTGTTGGGGGGGAGAGGAAGGGCACGGGGCTCTTCATCTCCAAGGCTGAAGGGAGGAAGCTGATCTTAATGGATAGCATCTGCAGTTGCTCTCAGGTTGGGGGGTTTTGGACTAGCCGAGGAACAAGAACAAATCTCAACTTGATCCTGAGACAAAATTTTGGGGACAGAGGGAAAGAAAAAAAAAAAAACCCTTAAGAGTTGTGATTCTCGGCTGCTCAAAGCATCTTTTGGAAAAAGGAATTCTTACATTACAGGAGCTGAAAGTGACAAAAAAATAGCTTTTAATACCCTTATTGGATGTTTTACTACCTACTCACCAGGATCTTCATTAAAATCCTATTTAAGATTAAGTCAGTGGCTGGTTGCAGTGGTAAAGTGGCACCCCTGGGATGCTGCCCAATGTGATTAAAAAGCACACAGAAGAGCGCCACAAACTTTAGCTTTTTCAACTGAATATCGCTGTGTATTTGTTTCCTTCCTTTCTTCTTTTTTTTTTTTTTTTTTTTTTAAAGAGAAGGAGAATGCAACAAACTGACTGAAAACGTACTGTTAAGAAATATTTTTGTTAGAAGGAAAAAGGTGTACATTCTAGCTTGTGGGACCTCTGCTAACACCAGAAACTCTTCTGCTTTGACAAAATAGCATAATTATTAACAAGAATATGAGACTGGGGATCAAAGAAGCCAGTTCAGAATTGAACTATTCAGAATGTTTCAAAAGCAACTGTAACCGTTTCTGTAACGTAAATACACACACACACACACACACACACCCCGACCAAACTTTTATTACAGCAATGATGGAAAACCTCATTAAAATACTGTACAGACACATTTAAGTCCATCTGCTGCTAAAGTCTCAGCTTTATTTTCAAGAGCCTCAACTGGCAGGGCAGAAGTAGTATTATCCTCTGTTTGGAGGATGAACACTAAGTCACAGAAAGATCCATTGATTTCCAAAATAGAGACTGATACAGCCAGAACTGGACCTACATATCCTGGTTCCTGTCTATTGCCTTCAGTCATTAATGAAAATCATCTGTTTTCTAAATACTTTAAATACATAGCTTTATTTTTAAAACCACCTAAATAGCTAACATTTAGCTGAACATTTAGGAAGCATTTTATATTTAGGACTTGGTGTGGTGAAGTCACTCAGCCCTGAGTATTACAGCAGCGAAGGCCCTAGCAAAGACATGAAGAAGATTTCTCTCACCTTTTCGAAAATTCTCCTTTCCTACCCAAAGATGACTTCTCATCCATTCGCCATCTAATAGATCTGCTGAGAGAGTCTACTCCTAAATTCTACTTCTGATTGGGAAAGCATGATCTATTCAAACATGAATATTGCATTTATTATAGATGCTATTCACTTGGCTTGCTGGTTCAGAGGCCATTCTGGGAAAGGAGAAGACAAATATACATAAACCTTGTTTCCAACAGTTTGTCTGGGCCTGATGAATGAAATGTGGCAGTTTTACTCAGCTACCTAAAGGTCCAGCATTTTCCAGGTCCCTTTCCACTGCTCTCTTCTATAGCTTCCAAACAGTCCAGTCAACCACAAAAATACCTACTTTTATTCTTGTCACAAAAGAGAGTTTTGCTGAGATCCTTGGACTTGCAAATCTCCACACTTGGAGTTCCTGAAGCTGGCTTAATCCCCATTGAACTAGTGGCCCATTTTTAGTTTCGTTTGACATTACAGCTCTGAATCAGGACAGCAGTAACATGTATGATCAAGTTCACACTAAGTACTCTTCAAAATAAGACCAAGACTGAAGTTAAACACATGCTCATGTTCTTTTCTAAACTCTGGTCTTAGCAGTGACACAAGTAAGTATTTTTGTGTCTCAAAATCTCAAAACCTTTACCTGAACTTCTAATCCTCAGGCGCTATTCTTTAAATGCATAAAACTTAGTTTTTATAAAAACACAGCACACTGATTTCTTTGTTATCACAAAGATATGAGCATGTTTTCCTTTTCGTACTATAGGTAATGCACAAGGGACCAAAACTTACAGAGACTTTATCACTGAGTAGTATATGACAGCACTTTTCAAAATTGCAGTTTATTCTCTGCCTTAAAAATAGAATAAATGCTAATAGAACAAAAGGGAAAACACACCAGCTCTCCTTGGGCTTTAAGATTCATTTTTTTTCCCTCTTAAATGCAAGCTCCACGGAAGAAAGTTAATTTGCAGAAACATACTGCATCTGTGCTTTGAGCTAAAAAAAATAAGTGACTGTATGCATAGCACTTGGAGCTTTTCTCTTTTTCTTTTTCTTTTTTTTTAATTAGTAAGGTTTTAAAAAAATGCTCCTCGATTACAAATTTTGCCAAAGCAAACAAACTTGCCAAACAGCCTTTAAAACGCAGGAGGGGAAAGGTGCAGTAAGGGAGGACTTTCCCCTCCTAACTGCCGAGATCTACAAGATCCCTGCACAGAGAGTACTCTTACAGCAAGGTCAGGGCACAAGAAGCTGAAGTTACCAGAGTGGTTTAAAAAGACAAAAAACAAAAACAAAGCAGAACACCTTAAGTAAACCAAGATAAAAGTGGCTTTAGCTCTAATCTTCTGAATATACTTTTTAGAAATTAACCAGAGGCACTGAACCTTCAAGGAACCTTCAAGTAAACTCCACGCAGGCAGGTTCCCGCTTGCGTGCAGCTCACTGTTGGAGCAGGACTCAGGATTAATGATTTGAACAGTGTTCCCTGATGAAATAAAGTTCCCTCAGAAAACAGTAAGTGACTGAATCCAAAATATTTTGAAATAATAAGGCTCCCTGCCCTGGATCCTGAAAGCCTTACAGGGTCAATACTAGAAGTGCCGAGATTAGTTCCTGAGTCAGGGGCTAAGACGAGCGAGGGTCTCCCTCAGCACTGCCCTCGCAGAGCAGCTCCTCCCAGGACCCAGGTTCGCTCACGTTGTTGTTCCAGAGCAAAGATACCGAGAACCCACAGGATGACAGTGTGCTGCTTCGTCGAAGTTTCAGAGCAAGTTTTTCTAAAGCTGTTTTATTCTCAGGAAGCTGCAAAGACTTTTGATTTCCAGTTTGAGATGGAAACTAAACAGAATGCCCCCCACATCCTACTTCTAATACACTTCTCAGGGACACAATTAAGGAATTTTCTAGGTTTGAAACCCACCATGTGTCCTAGGGACACAAGATGACATAGCAAAATGGGAATCTGTTAATCAGAGAGTGGTTATATTATTATACATAAATAACACAAGGTTAAAAAAAAAAGTTAATATCAGTGCCTATTTGCTAGAAAAAAAGTTTTTTACTGACCTAAGACAAACATAGGATCCAAACGATTTCAGCGGGCAAATCTCCTGGAATGAGCAAGTCCACCACATTCAATGAACTCTGACCACTAAGTACAGCATGTATGAGCATAATCAGAATATACAAAGTATTTTTAACACACATTATCATCGTCTTCTTTTAAAATGTTAAGTGCTAATGGGCAGGAATATTAAAAGAAATGCTTCTTCATATAAGAAAGAGCAGAATGCTGCTCAGAATCCTGTGCTCAAATATTTTGTCTTTCACACGTAAGAGTGTCAACCCGTCTTTTCTTAAATCATTTCCTTAACGTCTGCGCTGCAAATTTATTGGGAATAGAAACAGAGGGGAGCAAAAAAGCTGGGACAGAAGGGACCAAAGTTTTCTTCAGTCTTCAAAATACTTTAAGATATGATACATTTTACATATCACAGCAAGTAATATGTTCCCTTTTTCAAAACCCCAAATGTGCATCTTTTTTTCCGCCATTAGCCACTAGCACTATACAAACCTCAAAACTCTCAGGGTTTTGGGCTGGCTTCCAGAAGTTGACATACTTACCAGAACCTCTCTGGTCTAGAAATCCTGGGAGATTTTCAATTCTTCCACGTTCCCAAATGGTCACAAATATTTTAAGAATAGCCTTTTCTGTGGTATTTCTCTTTCTTCTCCCAAACAAAACCAGCCGTTCAGAGGTTTGTGAAAAATCCTGTAAAATGCATCTACACTTTTCCTGAGCACCTTAAAAGCATTAGTTGAACTTTTTGATAAAAGTTTGCTTTTTGGAGTACGGGACACAACTGTAACCCATGATAAGCATCATGAATGCTCACTGCAAAAGTTCTCCTCCCGTTATACCCAAAATGGGAGCCTTCAAATCTCCTCTTCCTACAGTCTCAAAATCTTGTTGCACTTGCACCTCTTACAGCAAAGGTCAGAATCATAGCATAGTCATCCACTGGGCTATCTCATTTACAAAAAGAAGCATCTTTTTCCCATATTTCCCTCACAGGAGCTATTGAAGCCAATAGCTGCTTTGTACCTTTAACCTTCTGATAACCTCGCAACAATACTACCGCCCTGCAAGCAACTGGGCCTTGTTATTCATTGATTTCAGGGGAAAGCAGGTTTTGCACGAGGATGCATTACCTTCTCAAGACTAAAAAAGATTTATATAATGAAACTTTGATAAAAGTCAGCTCTTGAGAGCAGTTACAGGATAAACTCAAAGGCTTGAAAAACTCTAAGTGAGGCAACAAACAGGTTTAAAATCATGTTCAATATAATACCCACCAGGGCCAAAAAATTTCACTGCACCATGACTAATTTTAGCAGACATTTGTTCTTATACTTGGGCTTAACTGTGGACCTCTTGTATTTGAGATATTAGGGGGTAATCTAATTTTTTTCCAACCTTGTTAAAACACAGCAGTAACTCAAGAATTTTACTTCATGAAGAGAGAAATTTCAGTAAAAATAGGTTGTTTAAAAAATGCAGGAGCTCTTGCTGCCAATGTTGCAACAATCCTTTTTCTAAAGTGTCCATAACTACTTCATGGCAGACTGAAATGATTTCTGGCCTCTGCCGAAATGTGTTTGCACTGAAAGACATCACTGCATGGTCATCCACCCATGGCAGTCTCAGCTCAAGGCTTAATTTGTAAGGTATCATAGGTAGAGCTTTACTATGAACACAATTATGTCAGTGGCACTGGTTTTCAGTTTACCTGAGTGTGTCAGGCTGTCATTCACAGCAGGTCAACAGCTGCTTTGTGAGCAGCTCTGCCAACCCTGCTGCAGCAGAGGGAGAAACTTATGAGAAAGGGACCAGACGGCTTGAGGTGTAACCAGCTCAGACGCCCCAAGACAGGCCCCGCTTCCTCATGAATCGCAGCCATTAGTCACAGTCATATAACGCAAACACCACGTATTTAACCAACAGCATGCCTTGGTTGGGACCGGCTGCATCCTAACTTTCACGAAGACAGTCTTCAACACCTAGATTTCCTTTCGTCTTTCAGATCACGCACGGTTCCCATTTGAGCCCGTTTTCAAAAACTTACACTTACTGCTCCCATGAAAGCTGCGGCTTTTGGAAGAATAAGGTGGGCTGTCTAAGCAACATTTAGGGCCTTTGCAAACAGCTGAACCGATCAAAACTGAAAAATCATTGTAGTTAAAACATGGGGTACCCCACCTATAGAGACAACACAAAATGGCTTTATTGCATGATGGCAAATATATTATCATCACCGCCTGTATTAAAGCAATGGTGTAAGCCACCAATCAACTTTTTGTTGCTAACTACATAAACACAAAGACGAGGCCTTGAAGAGCCTACAACCTAAAAAGACAAGAAATGAAAGAAAGTATTATTACTTCCCTTCTAGACAGTGAGACTGAGCGACTTTCCCAAGGTCAACAGATATTGAACCAGTATTTCCCCAATGTCTTAAGCACAAAGCCGTCACTGTCACTATGACACCACAGGACAACCTGCTTGCCTAGTTTAGCAATTAGCAGTCTCTACTTCTGAAGAACTGTTGCACCAAATACTCACATCTGATGGTTTTGGGAAAGAGAAAAATCTGACATTTATTAGTAAACCAATTAGCATCTTCCTAGCACCACCTTCATATTCCATTATATTTAGGAAGTAATTATCAGCAAAGGCCTTAGTCAACACCCTCATTGCTATTAGCAAAGTCACACCCAAGGAAAAGATAGGGACAGTATGTGAATATTTTTCAAAGAGCAGTTTAACCATGTGAACATTACACTGTATTCATGCCAGGATATGTTTTTTCTCTGCTATTTTTATTTTTTACTTTTTAAAATTACTGCATCACATGACTTTTTTAAAAAAACATCAACGCATTAAATAATAGCCTGGTATTACTGCAGAAGAGGCTCCTGGCTCTATGAAAGAATGTAGGTTAGGCTGACACATTTATCCCTTCTGACATTAGAAAACTTTTTTTAAAAAGTAATCTTTCTTATCACCATCAACACACAGCTGTGCTCATTTCAATTGTAATTGAAAAGAAGATATCTCCACTCGCAAACATTGGTGCAAACTGCAACAGCTAGTGCCACGCACGCATCCTGAGCAACAAGTGCCTCCCGGTGCAAAGGTCTGCTCCTGTGTCTGAGAGCAGCTTCCTGTAGAGCAGAGTCGCCTTTTTCAGACAAATGTTTCAACCACCGAAAAATGACATTGTTTTGGCTCAGCTGAACGATCTGTGGCTTCAGACTGATTTTGGGGGGTATGTTTTTTACCCCAAACAATATTTTTTTCCATTTTTAAATTTAAATGTTGCAATTTTATAAAACTTTTTTTTTTAAAACTTAAGATTTTGGAAAGGAAGGAAAAAAATCAAAACCAAGCTACATGCTTTTATTTGGAGTCAAACCAACATTTTCTTCAAATTACTTTCTTCTGACTTTTCATTTTGAACTAAATAGTAAAAACATTGATTAGTTGGCAGCTCAGCTTTCCACAATTATCTACTAGTGACTGTCAATAACTTCAGCGTAACCACATTTTAGACATGTCAAACTGGCAATTCTGTCATGAGGAAGAAATTCTGTCCTAATGCTGTCACGCACCCTCCATATCCTGGGAGGGGAGGCACAATGCAGGCCTGTCCCACGCACCCAGCATTCGCACAACATTTGCTTCACATACATCAGGCTATGAAACACAGCCTGCCGTTGTAAACAGCTGTTATAAAAACATCTCTAAGATACTGCTTGGTTTCAATAATTGTCAATGTTATTTTGAAATTATTTAAAGACTCAAGCGCTAGAACTAAGAGAATATCACATGAAAATCTTAGTTCTCTTTTTTAACTTTGTTAGTATGTTAGTAGAAAAGCTTTGAAAAATACCATTCCAGCATCCTAAGTAACATAGAAGTCAAACAAAAAGAACCAAAAAGTGCTTATTTATTCTTAAGATTTAAAGGAAGTCTCATGATTCTAAATTGTAACTTTTTATCATGAAGTGATCAAACCTGATGGTTTGGGGGGATGAAGCAGGAGGGGGGGCAGGGAAAGACATCTTAATTACATTAAGAGTTCTGTCTCATCCAAATCCTTAAGCTTTTCCGGAGAAAAGATGGCAAAGTTACAACCATAAGCAAGTAAGGTTTTTCCCCCAACAACACACAAACCCACTCTCATGTTAAATTCTGCAAAAGACAGAGCTAAATTCCCACAAACCAACCACACTGCAAATGAAACACAGCGTAAGGAAAGAGATCCGTTTGTGGCCAGCTGTACTGGCAAAAACATGACGACATGATGCATTATACCACGAGCTCTCCTTCCACACGGACCAGCAGCCTCTCTGCATGGCAGCCTAAGTAAGTGGCCTGGATTCAAGTCAGTGACCTGGAATGGAGATTCTCCCACGTGAAGTTCCTTTCCAATGCCAACACAGGCATGAAGGGTATCAGTTCAAAATGAGAGATGGACTGGAAGAAGAAGTTTCATCACATGGAATAAGCCAGTTATTTCCCCAAAGTGGCATGTGCTGTACTTGTTAGGATATATGTGGTAACAGTTATAACATTGGCTACTTCAGAATGACAAGCCTTCCTTCCCCTGAGAAAGCATATGTTGTGACCTCAACTAAAACACATGATTCATACACCAAGGACATAGAAAACATTGTAGTTTAATCTAGGAGAAAACATTGGAAATAATCATATCATTATTTTTCTATTTTGGAATGTATTTGTACTTTCCAGTGGCTACACAGCCACTACATTTATGTGAATAAATAGCAAAAGAAATACAATCTTTAAAAAATTTTTAAGTGAAATTATCTTCTGCTGGCAAAAATCAGATCAGTAAGGCAACAGAGTGAAGGAGCCTCTGTGCAGCTAAATTGGACATCAGAGCAGGAGAGTTAGGTTGAAAAAGAAACTAGTAGCTTCAACTAAGACTATTATTCCAGAAAAAAATGCTACTATTATTTCTGTTATTTGTTTTACAGTAGTATCTACAGACTCTTTGCCAGATACAAAAGCAAGCTGTGACACATCTTCTCAGCAGAGATTTATAATCTAATAACAGGATATGGCATAGGTGAAGAGACTTGTCCAAGGTCACACAGTAGATACATGGCACAAATAAGGATGTCAATAATTCCTGACACTCTTCCCGGTCCCTTGCCATCTAACTCACATTGCCTCCCTACACCTTTGGTGACAAATGAGGAAAGAACCTATTTAGGGCGCCAGGAGAGGGGTGATCCTGTGCCCGTTGTTAGACTATGTGCCTTTCCTGCTGATGAAGTAAAAGGCTCCCATTTAAGAGACAAAAGTTAAATATTTATCTTTATAGAGAATAGTCTTCATTTGTTATTACCACAAGACTGCAATAAATGATATTCATAAACTTAATTTCACAATAAACATACAGAAAATTCCTTTTAATTAAAGCCTAATAATTAAAAAAAATAGTAGAATCAACACCAGTCTTCATTTTGTGTTATTTGTTGCTGCTAATTTTCAACAGCATGCTTTAAGGAGATCTAAAGCATTAAGAAACCTAAGCTTAACTATCTTCCTTCCCTGCCTGCCTTTGTTTACCATGTAAATTGCCACCCACACACTTTCCCATATAGAGCACAGTGGGATACTATTCACCAGCACAGAGCTTCAGCAAATGCAGCTTCTGTCCCCAGCAGGAATAAGGTTACGCCTGGAGTTCACTCTTTAAGTCATATAAATTTATCTGGGGGTAACAGGAAAAAGAGGTCTGATAAGAGTCACTGAGCTAATCCGACTTATGCCTAATGGACTGGGGGGGGTGGGGGGGGGAAATGAAGAAAGACTCAGAACAGAAAACGCACAGAAATTAGCTGATTTCAGAGAAAGACATTTTTAACCCCATTAATTTTTATTTCACTTGGGTTCCTTAACGCATACACCCTACATGCTATATTATGAATCTAAAAATGTCATGCCAAAAAATGAAAAATAACCCAAAGATCCACAACCAGGTAGGTTTCAGTTCCTTAGAGCAATAGGAATTGTTTTCAAGTATTTGAGAGTTTTTGTCTCTTAGAATATCATCTTCTTTCTCCCAACTGCTTTATGCTTTTGCCTATGCAACCTCAGAATACATTTATGAACTACTGTTCTATCACTTTACAGACAGACATTTAAGGTACAGAATGTCACTGACTCTCTCAGATAAGTGTCAACATTCATATTTTCACTCACTCAACATCCGTCTGTGTGTCCTCTAGTCACGATTTTATCGTATGGGAAAGGAGACCCAGGAGCACCTCTCTGCTCTGCGCTTCCTGTGTGATCTGGGGAAGGAAGAGGGGGTTGATAAACCTCCACATGCCTCAGTCCTGCTTCTGTAAAAGTGTTACAGATTTCAAGGGAATAAAACCTGTAAGACCTCCCCATCACTGTATACCACACCCTACGGAAAAAACAAACAAGCAACCCCTCCTTCCCCCTGCCCCCAAACCCTACACACACTTTGCACAGAGAAAAATCTTCTATTCAAAGCCCTCAAAGCAAGGTAAAACCAGGCATTTCACAGCTGGAGAAGACGGGCAGTAAGTAGTTAAAAAGGCAAGGAAACAGAGCAGAAAGAAACAGAGCCATAACATCCTGGCATCCACTTCTGCGATTTAACTGCTTTTCGATGCTTGCATGGGTACACACGCACAACCAAAACCTCCACATTCCCGCAGAAGACACACACACGCTGTACAACATGCACAACTGTGCGTGTGCCTGTTTACTAAAGCTAAGCTCCTGTGTTTAGAGTAAGAAAGTAGTATTGAATTAAATGAC
Source organism: Dromaius novaehollandiae (assembly GCF_036370855.1). Taxonomy (NCBI): domain Eukaryota; kingdom Metazoa; phylum Chordata; class Aves; order Casuariiformes; family Dromaiidae; genus Dromaius; species Dromaius novaehollandiae. Next base: position 19,864,719 of record NC_088103.1, read on the forward strand.
ACAAACTTAATCCAAACTGCATGTCTGAGGACTTCCAGGTATCACTTCTCTAGCTATCTCAGTAACAACTTCGGGGATTTTGAATTTAGATCATGGGGGTATCCCTTCCAGATTTCAATTAGTAGCCTTTACTGTCTGAAAGTCTTTACTTTAATCTAATTTTTTTCCTCCAGTGAAATGTTTTGCCATTAAGCAAAATGGAGGATTAGGAATAATCACAATTAATGGAGCAAATGTTTGTATAATGAAATCATGCTTGTATCAGCAGGCAAAGCAAGAGACTGAGGATAGCCTCCTTCACTCTGGATTTTGTACTATGCAGCCTCAGATATTACAGGAAAACAATTTAGAGTGCAAGACTATCCCCTGGCTCTTGATCTGGCATAGTGTTTACCAAGAACGAACGGCAGTGACGTTATCCCAAGTGACATGTTTAGCATGCTTAGAACTTACATTCTGTTCTGCCTCTTTCTCCCCCCTTCTAAAAGAATATGTATTTTTAAAAGCTCTGATTATCAAAGGCTTCTTTTAACTGTGGGATTAAGAAATAAGGTTCCCATTGTCTAGAATACTATTTTCTTTCAAGGGGAATGCTCTGTATTTGTAGATCCTTTTTCTGAAACACAGCGTCTTTCAATACCCATTTCCTATCATTCTTTTGTCAAAAGTTTTATTCTAAGCACCAGAATGGAGCTATAGATTAGATTATGGGCCTACTACGTAGCAAAAGTTTTACAGACACTGCATGACAGAAAAGCCACACTCTAACTTGGAGGTAAACAGAGCTACATGGGAGATATATAGTCAGACTGACTGCAGCTGCCAGAAAAGTTCAGAGTATTCTCTCAAAAGCCACTCTTTAATTATTCACAGGTTAGCTTAGCCCCCAAAGTGGTATGCCCTGCATACAGCATCCAAGCAGGAAGCTGCAGAGATTGATCAAATCCCCACAGGGGAATGAATGAGAAGAGGTTGGTTGTCATTGAGAATTTAATGCTGTTCTTTTCATTAAAGATCATTCCTTGCAGAATGGACGGAAGACTGCCTGTGCTCTAACTATCAATATCTAGAAAGGGGCTTGTTTATAGTGCTAAGATAACTATCTGTATATGTAAGAAGCTGTGCTGGAAATTTGGTCAAATGTTAAAAATATTAATTTTGAAGGCAAGGAAAAGTCAAGAAAATGTTTATTTAATAATCTTTAAAAGCATTCAGCGTGTAGCTCAGGAAATAATGGCAGAAGGTGGATGACTTTTTGCAATAGGAAGGAAAATAAAAATATATACCAGAAAAAAGGGAACTTGCTTTCCTTGTATCTTTATTATAAGTCTTAGAGGTGTATATTGCCATATAGTCAAAAAGACGTTAGTAAACTTTAATCCATTTCGCTACCACTGAAGTTTTAAAATGTGCCCTAGTGGTCTTTCTTTCTGGCCTAAATCTCAAATAGTTTTGAATAGTTGATTTTTGATCCTCTGAAAGACTAGTAATGTGCAGTATTACATTATTTGGCTGAAGTAGTATTTCCAAGAAATCTGCTGGTTTACTTGCCATACCATCTCCTTTGGTTTTCTTATTTCTATCATCTCTCTGTGAGTGTGGGCAGCACACCCAAAACACTGCATTTGAACGACACAAAACGTCTGCACTTTTCTATATTTGACCTCTCCCCCCATTAGGTAAGAGCACTGACCACCACTTTTATATAAATAGTCAAGCATGTTTATTAAAAAAAAATATATATATATATATATATATATATATATATATATATCAGGAAGGACTTTAGGCGAAACACTCCTCCCCCTTACCTCCCAGGTGCCAAAATAATGGGTCACCTTACAAAACATTTCTTTTTACTGCATTTGCCCTGCAACCAGAAGGCATAGTGTACACTTGGGGCTGTACTTCTCATATGCTAAAAAAATTTCAACACATATAAGATAATGTATGCACACATATGCACACAGTATGCTTTACTGATTCTGTAAACTATTTTAAATTATTTTTTTGGAGTCCCAAAGACACACTTAGATTTAGTTCAGTTCTCCCAGCATATCTGTACAACTTATTTATTGAGAGCAGCATGATCTGTGAGATAAGAGTTTCCTAATGCTTTCACTTAAAATTGTTGACATTAGCATCACGTAAGATGTAGAAAAATGTGACTAGTGCTTTGGGGGATCAGTACAAGATTACACCACGTCATTATTGGTAGAGTTAACTTGAACCACAAAAGTAAGACTCAGTCTGCTCTCACCCAAAGCCAGACAAATTTGTATTTGAAGCTTTGGTTCAGACCCGATGTAGTAGCAAAGTAGTACAACCTGCATGCTAGCATACTCACAGATGTTCAGCAGAACAGTTAACATGTGGACATATTGTCAAAATGAGATCAGTGATTGCTCAGAATTTGGATATATTCAGTAGCACGTGCTGAAGGGCAGCAGTCCACAACTGGTATCATCCCACGTGCACCATCTCCAGCGGTCATGCCAACAGGGCAGCTGGCTTCTCCAAGTCCCTCGCTCCCAATGACACCAGCTGAGGAAAGCAGACAGCCAGCTGCCACTAGCTCTTCCACCAGCAAGGAAGCCTGGACACAGACCATCTCATGCTCTCCAGAACAACTTGACATATGAAGGTTTCCGTGCTAGCCCTCATGCACTACAGTTCCCCTGCAACTTCTGTGACAAAGGACCTCAGTATTAAAAAAAAACAAAGAGGGCAACGGGGTCTCTAAGGACATTAGCTGCAAAATTGACTTGTGATAAAAATAGTTCTCTCAGCTATGCACACAACTATCTTGCGTGGCCAACAATGTGTGCCACAACCACAGGAATTAGTTTTATAGCTAAATAGCGTTTTATGGTTCAAGTCTTCTGAGCTACCCACTATTTCCTGAGTCAAATTATTCAGTGCAAATAAATTCTTTCGCAAATTCAGCCCATGTTTTTGCTAGTTGTTCTTGAATGGCTATACAAATAGATTTGTCATTCATAAATATACACTAAAGAGATTATATAAACATTTATAATGGGAATTTGGGGATTGCTGACCTTTTCTATGTGCTATTCCCTTACTCGGGGTGCATGACTGGACCCAGAGAACAAAAGGTATTGTTGCTACTTTTTAACTTCAGGGCTAGCAGAGCAAAAATAGGAACCATGCTGCTGCTCACTCTCCTCCAACTTTCCTTCTCTTTCTTATCTCTCAAAAAACACCCCAAACCAAAAACAGGTTCCAATATATGTTTTCAAGATTGTGCTAGAATCTGTGGAGCTCCCTTATTCATTGACACTTTAACAAAGAAACCCTGCTTATCTGAGTACTGAGAAAGTAATATGACTCCAAGGATAGTAACACGATTTTACACTCTGATGCAGTTGAGTATTTTTTGCTACTTAACTGCTTTTTTCCACAGCGTGTTCTCAAGCACACATACACAACATCGCGCTGTTAGCTCCCCCATCATTCTGAAAGTCTGTCAAGAGTCTCTCCCCTCACTTCTAGCCACTTCCAAGTACTTTTTGTCCAAGCCTGAACCAAGGAACAGCGAGCACAGACTTCTATTAATCAGTCAATGATGGCAGCGGTGGTGGTGTTCTAGTTTTTCATTCTGACTGCAAAGCAAAATTAAAAGCTGTATTTTGCAAATTTACACATTATACATTGTAGTGGCAGCTGGTGGACTGCTGCCGAGACAGACCGTCTTTTCCCTTCCAGTCCCCTGTGACCAAGAAGGAAGAATTACAGGACAGCACTAGCAGCTGCTGCTGCCGCCCCAGAAACAGCAAGCCAAGGGCTCTGGAAAAATAATTGGGGGAGGAGGGTAGGAAGAGGGACAAAAGAGGTTGGTGGGGGGGAGGCATCGCCCCAAGGCTGGCTACACAACACCACGATACACCTTGCCCTCGAAGCAAACAACAGTTGAACTGGTTTTGGCCAGTAGACACAGGCCTCTTGTACCACTACGAGACTCTGAAAACATTAATTTTGATAAGGACTTTTAGATATTAAAAAAATGTGTAAAAATCAATATTCTTTCCAGTCAGATGATTGCAGCAGTTTGCTCTTGAATCCTTTAAGAATAAAACATGTTATAATGTGAAACACCCCTCCTTGTAGCTTCTGAAAAGCTTTAAGACATAATCGTTCCACGGAGCACTCTGAGATAGCGAGGACACAGTGTACAAGTCAATTCATGCCCCGTCTGTCTTTTGTAAAACAGGGATAACCAACCCCCCTCCCACACACATGCAGTCATGAAGATAAATAACTAATAACTGCAAGATGCTCATGTGCAAACACCAAAGATCACTTATTTTATTATTAGGCAGATATGAAAGTGGAACTAGCTGGAATTATGCCAGTTCATGAAAAAGCCGCTCAGTGCAAAAATCAGCTCCCCTACTTATCTGGTCACTTAAGCAGTGGCTTGATGCAAGAAAGCAGTGCCTATTTATGCCACTCAACATACTAGATATAACGGGCATCTCAACAGGATGACTGAAAATCACAAATACACGGACCGACCAAACAACAGCTGCTACTACCCATGTCTTAAAACCTGAACTCCAGCCCAAAGCTTTCATGCTTCTTGGTGTATCTCCCGGGTGCCACGGGCCGATCAGAAGCTCTGCACCAACATTTGATTCCTGGGGCTCTACAGCCCCCCTGAATGCAGCAGCAACAGGCAGCCTTGCACACTTGGGAACATAATGAAGTGCTGGCTCTTCTTTTACTAGAGTAACTTTCTGCCAGTTTACCAGAAATAACCTATAAATGCTCATTTTCAAGAGGTATAGTTACAATCTATTACACACAAAACAAAAACGAGTCGTGTACACCAATGTTCTTTCTACTGAGCAACTTAAATGCAAAATACCATTTTGCGCACTGGACACTGCTTCATTCTCACAGTTTTGAGGACAGGCAAAAAATATCCAGATAGAATAATTTAAGTAAATGACAGACAGAACAAACATCAAATCCTCTGAATTAAATCTCACACACAAACTAAGCCATGCTTAAGGTCACAAGAAACTACTGCTGCTTGAAACTGTTTATCAGTTTTGCTGTGTGTCAGAATCCCTTACGAGATAAGCCCAGAACTCTGTATACTAAACCAGCACCATTATAAATGGATACAGGCCTCTCTCAATGCTCAAGTTTCACATTCATTTGGGAAGCTAAGCCAGTGATTGCTATCTGAAGAAACAGCCTTTGAAATATCATCAATTTCCTGAAGAATGTATCAGTTTATTGAGCGGAGGTTTTCAGACTGTTCTATCTCATTTGATAGCATTACTTTTTTTTTTTTTTTTTTTTTTTTTTTAAATGAACCAGTTAAAATATTGAAGACCCTACTCTACAGAAGACACTTATTTCCTCAACAATCTTAACCACAGTTGTCTGCTTCTAAGACTGTCAAGGACTCAACTTCCTAAAAAAGTTAAATAAAAATACATAAATCCTGCCTTCTTAGCATATTAGATCCTACTTTGTTTCCAAATCTAGAGACTATGTAGCCAAAACACTTCTACACATGCCTGAGATCAAGCGCACTATTCATTTTTAATACATACGGGGAAGGACTCTCAGCAACATTATGCCATTTCCTATGCCACAAATGCTTCATGACTTACTGCCCAAACCCCTTCTTTAGGCCTCACTACATACAAGGCTACATTATCTCACAGCAGAGGCAGAGATACCAGCCTCGTTGCTCACTATGCAACTTCCTTCAGACTTTATTCTGTGGTGGTCTTTGAAATTATCAACTCCGAGTTCACTGACAAGCATACATGACCAACAAAATCAACTGTCTACTTTAGGCCACATCCTGAGGTGTGAGAAACCACCTCCCTGAAAATATGGCCAGAGCTACCAGCACTATTTCTGGCAGGCAGAGCAGAGGCAGCCAAAAATCATGGCATGGAAATCAAATTATCCTTTTACTCTTACCAGGGGCTTTGCAGATCAGGGTTGAACAGCATTAACAGTAAGGCACAGCTGGAAACAAGGTTCTTTAGCTGGTCACATTCCATGAAAATATCCTTATGTAGCAACTAACCTCAAGAGCTGTCACTCTGACACCTCTAGGATACGTATTCCCTACAATTTACCCAAGGCTCTTAGTCTTTATTCTTAAGACATGGAAACTAGTTAAATTCAGAGGAACAGTGTAAAAACTTGCATTAATATGGATACAACTATACTTCCAAAAACAGTTTGGTCTAAACAATTTTTTCGATTAGAAGAACTTGTTTTGACTTCAGTTTTCTGTACGGTTGGATTTACATCACTTCTATCTATGCGTTACAAAAGAAAGAGTTCAGTCACAACTTCAAGGTGATATAGCAGTGGTATGGATTACAGCATGCCTTCAGCATACATGCCATCTCATAGGTCACCCACTTTGTAAGTGAGGATACAGTTTACGTTACACAAGTACAAGGGTTATGTTACACAAGAGCCTTCAATGTCCTCCTAAAAGTCCTAACTAGTTAAGAAACAGGAGAGACGTTTCCCCCCACAGTTCATTAGGAGGGATTCAGAATGGCTTGGCTTATTGCAACACCAGACTGCTACGGCATGTGGCCTCAGAAGCGCTAGCGACACACACATGGAAACAGGATCAATAAAGACCAGTAAATACGGTATAATGACAACCTGCATTTGGAGCAGCGTATTTCAAGTATTGATTTTATGCGGCTCTAAAGTGAAAATACAAGCTAGGCAGGTCTCTTTCTAAGCACCAGTTCTCTCAATGGCATCTCAGACACTTAAACGTTATCTGAAGTTTCTCATCTGAGTGATTGCACTATCTCCCTCTCCTCCTCCTGTTCGACCCAAAGCTATTTTTGAACTTGATCTTCTTCCAGTCTCTCTGCTGAGAATAAAGCCTTCAATTCTTCCAGGGATTTGGCACCATCTTGGAGAAGTGGGCACTGTCCAAGATTCTTTGCTTAGAAGTGTTTTTTGCTTTCCCTCTATTATCTTTTCGTCACTCATTTTTATTTACCCACGATTCACTTGTTTCATTTAATTGACTGCTATACCCTTATGCTTCTTCCCCTCTCTGTGGGGAGGCCACTGCTCCACAACACAGAAACTTAACAGAACCACCTACCTCATGTAAATGAATTCAGCAGATGTTTCTGCTTTGCACTAAGTTAGCTCAGTGCAAGTGATTTTATACCTATTAAGTATAAACACATATGGAGGTATTTAAGGCATTCTGTCATTCACACCAGTTTTAAAGATTGAGAACTCTAAAGCTCAAGAACATAAAAAGTTTCTTCAGGAGACACTGCGGCCTCACCTCACAGGCATTTTCATAAGACTTTTGAAAGCACAGAGTGTGCCTGTAATTTGTATTTCATAAATGTACAGTCTCTACACTTGAGCAAGTATTTCAGATTGCATGCAAAAGGCCTTAGAAATGTGACACCTGTGCTCAAACATTCAGCCTGAAGCTTCAGGATGATAATGCACTGTGTGTTCGTTTGTGTGTGGCCACCCCCCCCCCCCCCCCAAAACAACAACAACAACAAAAGTTTGCAAAAGTAAAAAGGCAGACATATTGTAACCTATACCATCTCCATCACGTAACATTACTTCCATAAAAATCACAGCAGCAATTCTGATAGCTTATGAGATGATATAGATGTTACAGTAGTAAATTGGTCATGTATATATTTATATGCAAAGAAATAAGCGTACCAGCTGCTTATTATTATTATTACAGAAGATGGAGGTAAAACCTTCAAAAAATGCTGGATGTTGTCACAGGTACATTCTTGACTAATATCAAAACTGAACCTAATCCACTGAATTGTTTGCAGGAATCCAGCGACCTTTATGCACCAAAATAAGAAAGTCTGGTCCATTCCCTCATGACCCGTATAAATCTAGGTCAGCAGGTTACAAACCAGAGTAGTTACTGGTTACTCAGAATCTTTACTAAGGCATAATTTGACACTATCTAATATCTACAACCATGAACCACACTGTGTAGGAAGGGAATAAACATTGAAATGAAACTCCACAGCAGTTCCTATTTCTAAAATACCCTCCTCAATTCATTAGTAAAGCTCATTCTGAGTAAAAAATCTTCATTCTGTAAGAAACTGGAAAATGAACTTGAAATCAGTTCAGCTTCAGATAAACACTGCTAATACTTAAAGCCACTTGATAATGGCTATTTAAAAAAAAAAAAAATCTACTCACGTCAGACCTATTTTTGAGGTTCCCTGTTGAGGGAACATAATGATTTGCAGGATGATTACTTTATTGTGTGAGTATTCAGAGCTTACTATATATGCATCATCTTATAAGATATGTGGTTTTTGCAACCAGACCTGGAATCTTTGCATCTCCCTGACCAGTCCTTATAAGAAGCTAAAAGCAGAAGTTGATGCAACAAGTTTCTGTACCAGAAATACAGCCAGAGGTTCAAAGTGATTGCATCCAAAAAGACACAGTGGATCACATGGCCAATGCTACTGAAGCCTGTACTCCAAATGTTTGCCTTCAATAAGCTGTGAGAAAAACATGCTTTAGCTGTAGCACCAGTGAGATCAGCAAGATTATGTTAGTCAAGACGGATAGATGCCGAATTATGTTAACCTTAGTGTCAAAAAAAAAAAAAAGTTTTGCAGCCTCAGCAAATACATTGAAAATGCAGTATAAGTGGCATAGTAACATTAAATGCCAGACCACTCTTCATTTCTAGTGTAGGTAGTCTACAGTAAATACCTGGTGTAGAGCAGGCATTTGATTAAAACACCAATGATCTCTCCATCCTGAACTCCATGCTATTTCCTCACTGCCACACCACAACAACAAGCATGTATCCTTTAAGCAGGAAAAGGAGACCCAGAAGACTCCTAGTAGTACTTCGTTTAACTCTACAGGTAGAATAAAGCTCACTACATAAAGCACAAGCTCATAGCCATATGTGCTTATATGTACTTTTTCAAGAACAAAACTATTACTTGTTGTGCCAAATCAGAGGGAACAATGTCATTTGAATCTAATTTATCTACATGCTTCTAGAGAGCTGGTATACACATGCATAATCAGTATTTAACATTTTGTATTTTTACTTTAAAATGACAGCTCATAGAAGTATTTACTAACTGCATAGATCAGCAGAGACCCACTCTCTGGAGAGCTTTTTGTCTAGGGACGTTTTTAAAGAAACTCCACTGACTTTCCCTTGAAAAAACATCAAACAAATGGTGGAGCAGAACTGGCCTCTTGCTGTACATTTTAAAGCACAAGCTAATGTACCTAAAGCAACAGCAAAAGTGCGAGATGGCAGTCCATGAAGCTTTAGTGGAAATTCCATGCTCTGCAGAAGCAAGCTACTTAAAACTCACATAAAAATGAACATGAAAAGTTTAGATAGGACTTGGGCTATTCAGCACCTCTCACACTGGCATGAATTGAGCCCATTTTTGAATGAAGACCAATACTAACTTCCCAACATCCCCATACAATATGTAGTCTTACTGCTTTAGTCATGTAGAAAAGTAGTAAACAGAAGAGTGCCCTATGTCTCTACTGTCCTTGATATAACATAAAATATAGCATGAATAGTATTTTAAGGATTGTTGTATGACTGAATATAACATGCAGTTGGAACATAAGACATGCCAAGCTGGGTTAATCCAGTGGTCCATCCAGGTCAGTATTCTGTCTGCAATGATGACACCAGGAGATAGGGAGGGAGGGCACATGAGCCCAGCCATTATCTGTGGTTTATTCCTGTTTTACTCCCCAGCATCCACAGCCAGATGTCAGAGGGAACACTCCTGCCTGCTTCTTTTGGTATCTGTTTATGGACCTCATGTCCGTATTTGTGTTTAACCTGCTGATGCTATCTGCCTTCACAACCTTCTATGGCAAGGACTCTGCCAAGTAAGGCAATTTCTCCATTCGCATATCCAGTGCTCCTGCACAAATATAAGTCCTGCAACATTTCCTAATAATAAGTTGAGGCTATTTTTGGAAAGAGGACCTGAAAGTCATTTCCAGTACCCTCAACACTGCTTGGAACACTGGCATGCAGGAGCTGAACACACTTCTTGCTCTGAGATTTTTCTAAGAATTTCACATGAAACACTGCAAGAAAAAACAGGAATCACTATACAGGAACTTGGCCAATATTCTATGCTAAAGGAAAACAAACTGTTCAAATAAGCAAATGGTTGTTTTGGGCTCTCCCCTACCCCCCCAACAATTTGAAGCACAGGAAGGGCAGAGCCTACTCACATGTCCTACTCACAGGATTGTAGCTCTGCCTTTTGAAGAGTTTATCATCCCCTGACCCAAATGCATTTCACTTCATCTTTGCTGGCCTTAACTGACACTTTGATTACTTTCTCTTATGTTCACATCATCTCAAAAGTTGTAGTTAAACTCAGTAAAGGCAAGACAAGGGAAGAGTCACTGCCTGTGCTCAAATTTATTTCCTACCAGCCAGCTAGGCAACTTCTGTTATGATCATCTAGTTTCTTGCAGGAAAAAAATGATCCAAAGCTACTATTCACATTTTTAAACTAACCCAGCTCATTTTGTCTTTAATGGTGTATGGAATAATCATGTGAACGACTTAGCCTGCGGAACTGAAGGACAGTAACTCCAGCCAGAGACAGCAATAAGCTGCTGAGAATGCATGCTTTTCACAGCCTAACATCTCTCTGTAAATCCAACCAGAGCTGCTTGAGTGATAAGGACATTTGAGAAGAAGGTTCAGAATAGCTATGATAGGCCATATGCATCATCTCAGAAGAAGCCTTCTAAGGCACAAGCAGCAGGAGATAGGTGTCCATCTGCCTTGGTACATTCAATCGCAGAAGAGTGCCCTGCCTCTTCAGGAAACTAACATTAGGGATCTGCACCAGAAAACATTAATCTTAGATCTCAGTATTTCTCATCATTTTGGACAGTAACTGATACCTGCTGTGAAAGTGAAATGCTCAGTTGTATGCTTATCTATCGAGTGCTTTAATTCATACAGAAAAGCTCTCAATAAAATGAGAATTACACTTTGTCAGGTCTTCCCCCAACTGAGGCAAGTCTTTTCATAGAGACTGTGAAAACTGGAACTGAAGTGGAAGTCCTTCAAAATCTGTGTTTTTTCCAGCTACACCATCAACTAGTTAAGCCATCTAAATTTATTCATCTCTTTTCCTTCTGTTACTCTCTCCACATTTCTTAGCAGTACAAGCAGCATACAGATGGTATGATGGGCTGAGACAGAGGAAGAGCACTGGTGAGTTAGGTGTAATTTTTTTTTTAACCTCTAATCTACATATTTGGAGAAGCAAAGAAACACAGATTATATGATTCACCCTTGACATTCTGCCAGATAACTTCAATCCTGCACAATGCCCCCCAATGACCTGAATATAATACCATGGTGTTAGTGTGTCATTTAAATACTGCAGGGCTCTTCTTCCAGAGGCGCTATGGTCTGCAGACTTACCATGTAATGGACAGGATTATAGTGCCACTAAAAATACTACTCAACACTGCTGAAATTTCAAATTAATTCAAGCAGCTAAATTGTTATCCAACTGTGTCTTTGCACAGATACATTCCCCCAGTTGTTTTAACAACAGCAATTTTAGAACTAAAAAATGTTGATACCATCTTTTTAAGGGTTTTGCTCAAATGGAGACATAGCGTCAAAACTGTCAAGTGTGTTAATGCAGTGGTGCACCAGTGTTTGTGAAACACTGGAAAACTTTGGACCAAGAAAATAATCTGAGAAAAATCAGCTCAAATATTAAGAGAGTTTGTAGTGATGTGCTGATGAACCATTTTATTATTTCACAGTAAGAGACAACCAGTCTGGTTTTCTCTAATGTTTCACAATTTGCGTATATATGCACTCATTTGCTCCTAGTCCTTGACTGTACTGCTAGCTACCCTCCAACACTCCACAGACAGAAAATTTCTTAATATTTGAAGTAAACACCACAGCTGCTGGTAACTGATGAAATCAGGAGAACTAAACCAATCTATGCCAGCTGAGGATGTGGCTTTCAAGCCATGCTGAGCTCTAGTTTTCCAAACCTAAGTAAACAAACTTTGGCTTTTTACAGTTCTGTTTTTATTTTTTTCTCCTTTTATATATATAATTCCTGTTACTAGCGTGTATTTTATATATTTAGATTTTTGTAACTACAGCACTTTAATACTAAGAGACACAGATCCTTGATACATTATAAACAATGTACTGTCTAATTTGCTAACAGACGAAGTAGGGGAAAGGTAGACAAAAACAAAGAATGGGCTAATAGCAAAAGCAAACTTCTCCCCTCGGGAATTTTGCCCACTTCTAACCTTGCGTTTAGGTTAATTTCTGTTTCGCAGCTAGAATACCAGGCTACTCGCTTCTCCTACAATGAAGTTCCTTAAACTGGGGGGGGGGGGGGGGGGGGGGGAGGTTCCCCACGAAATATTAAACAAAACAAAATAAGCAACCAAAACCAGTGGTAAATGAGGAACAAGAGAGGCCCAAAGATAGGGACCAAAAACTTGTGCTAGTGAATCTGTATTTGGAATAATTAATCCTTTTCTTTATTAAAACTGTTACCTACTTCCTCATTCATTAATACTGTCCTTGTTTATTCATTTGCCGGGCCAAAGATTTTCCACTCCCTCCAAATATAATTTCCTGCTATTGACAGACGCTTTCAAGTGCGGGATATGTGCATGTCTACATGCCATATTGCAGGCACAGGAGAGCCTTCTTGGCCACCATCCAAGCCAACTGCAAACGAGCCAGCTCCAAACTGGAAGCTGTGTAAGCACAATTAGCACAGCAGCAAGCTTGATCTAATACACCCTGCCGAGAGACAGCTTATTAGCTCGGGCCCTGCACCACGCTAACGAAGGCCATGGGGCTGCTGGTTTGGCTCCATACAGAACGCCACCAGCCAAAGACAGACAGAGCAAGCTCGCATCTGCCCTCGAAACACCACGGAGGTACACCCTCTCTTGGGGTACACCCTCCTACTGCAGGGAGTATTTCTTTCCCTTGATATGAACTCTAAAATGCTCTGAAGGCAAACTGACAGGGCAAAAGTTTGAGGCCTATGAGAGTTGAGAGCAGATGGAGGGAAGGGGGATCTCCAGGTGGGAGTTTCAAAGGCAGTATGAGGAAAAAAGTACCAAATACTAAGCCAAAGGTGTGAGGGAAGGGGAGGACAAAGTACTGTATGACTCTGGGAACTGATAATGGGAATAAGGAGTGTATCACCTCCAAGTCATCAGCTCATATCAGGTCCAGGGCAATACTGACTGAAAGACATACCACACGGCAGATGTTCAATAGACTGTAACTGACTGCCACCAGACAGGTATCAGCCCCACCAAACACAGGAGAATCCCCTTACCGGTGGCCTTGGTTGTAGTTTAAGTGGAGTCCTAAAGAGAAATGAGCACGGAGAAGGAAATACCTCTTATCAGACTAGGGCCTGAGAAAACAAAAAGAGTTCCTTTCATATCGTAATTTATATTAGGGGCAGTGATCATCCAGAAAGTGGTCAGCACTAGCTTGTAAGGCAAAGCTATTGAGTCCTGAGAAAAGTGAGATGCAAATCAAAGGGGAGCAATGAAATGATCAAGGAAAAAAACATAAGAAGAAAGGATGAAGAGATCAGGTCTGTTTACATTTAAAAAGATAATAATAAAATGGTCATTGCAAAGCTATATTGAACTGAAAACAGCCTAAAGAAGTTATTCACCTTCTGCCCACCCAGTAAGACAGCAAAAGAATGAGAGGAAATTCCATTAAATTAAAGAAGTGCCACATGAAAAGGCAACAGAAAGATATACCTTTTTATTCAACACGTAATTATATTGTTGAACTCACTGCCACCAGACTGTCACTGTGGCAAACACTTGGCATCTTTGCTGCTGTTCATGCCTGTTTTCTTTTTTCCTCTAACCCTATTTGTAAAGCAGCAGCTTTAGTCTTTAGTTGTTTACACTTTCCGCTGTACAGGACAGGTACAAGCAGGTGAGAGAAATCACCACATGAGATGTTGTAGACATGCTCTTTTACCTATTCACATTTTAAAGCTGAACTAGGTTTATTTTTACTTGTGAGATTTTACATTACGTTGTGCACATGGAGGTTTTCCGTGATTTGTTACTTCAAAATCTTTTCTTTGGAAAGCCTTTGATCCGCAGTGCAAACTACACACTCTGAAGACAGTACAGCTAGTTTAAATACTATGACCTGATAATCAGTTTGGGCCATACACCTGCTCACATTCCGTGTAATACCTTACACATTTGGATATATAGATTTCAGTCACACATCTTTATGATTTAAGGCAGCATTTCAGTCACTGATAGGTGCTTAAAGGGATTTTTTTTCTCCCTTTTCCCTCTCCTTTCATAAACTTCTAAAAACATTAACAAATCAAATAACGTTAACAAACTAGGCTAAGCGATGGACTTAGCTATAGACAAAAAGGATTATGCTTGCATTGTGCTTTTGTCTTGAAGAGGAAAAATTTTTCTTTCTTTCTTCCCATTTGAAGGCCTCCAAAGAAAGCTATACCATCAGAAATAACATGACCTAGTAAAATGTGTGGGAAAAAAAAAACAGTTGTACCTTGAATTTTTAAACTTTAATTAATTTCTCTAGTTAATCTTTCTAAATACTTTTCAATATGAAACGCGTTTAAGAATTCTCAAGAGTTTTCCAATTGAAGATTGATTTAACTGTATTTAAAAATCCTCAGTCATATTTACTATAAACATATACACACACAATCTTCAACTGTTAACAGACTAAGTTCAGAATCTAGACCTCAACTTACACAAAAAGATAAACACACACATATATCTATGTAATATATATATGCATAAGCTATACAAATCATATTAACCAATTATCCTCCCTTCATTACATATGTTTTTTAGTAAAAAGATACAAATTCCTCGCTTCTAAAGCAGCTGATCTAAAACACCCTAAAAGAATACATTCTGATAGCTGGAAGATCACTCTGAGGAGCTAAGTAAGATTAAGAGGGAAAGGGATGGTGGAAGAAGTGAAATCATTGCCACTTATCTATAAAGATCTTTTTTATATTGAACAAAAAAAATAAGTACTCAATCAGCATATTATTTCTTTTGGAAATACTTCTTTACACAGAGAAGTGCAAGCTAACATCCTTTATAAGGCCATGAAAATCTTCTCCATATCAACACAAAATATTTTTGGTACAGGATACAGCAATCTCCTGTGGAGTCGCATGATGATGAGCAGAATATTTGAATACTGCTTCTATGTTGTTGCCTTTCAGAAGGAGATGGCTTAATGGTTTAAAGCAAATCATTAAAAATGTCAGAAGAAGTCCTGTGCTGAAAGAAGTACCTCAGACTAAAAGGCTCGTCTACACAATATATTTGTACACTGGGTATTTCTTTCTGTCTCCTCGTCTTCTGTTTAGACAACATAAAACTAGGATAAATTGCAGTGTGTCTGCAGAGGGTCCTTTTATTTTTAACCAATACTGTCCTGTCAGTATAAATTCATCAAGATAGAGAATCCTTTATTAAAAATATGATTTATTTTGGTTGCTTTTCACTATGCTGAAGCTACGTCTTTCTCAACCAATGTCAAAGGCGATTAAGAACGTGGAGCTTTTGAGAAGAAGTTTCAACTGTGGTTTCCTTTGGCCTGCCTACACAAAATTTCCTTATAAAGACGTGGGAGAACTTAGGTGGCAAGGAGCAAAGCCAAATGACATGAAAAGTATTATTCAGGTATACGCCTTACCATTACAAAATTAACTTTAAGAACTCTTTACACATTCTCATAAAGGCACAGAGCTTATAAAACATTAAGACATACTAAGGAACAAGATAAAACATTGGAATGTTTCCAAAAAATGAAGCTCTCACACACTGTTTCCATTACCTAAAGAGCTGGATTTGTTTTCCTTTTTCACCTGAAATTTACTGAGGTGTTACAGCATTTTACCAAGCAGCACAGGACTGAAGATAAGTAAGAAAGAAAAAAGTTAACAACGTTTTACTCAATTATACTATATATTTCTTGGGTATTTCTCCACAGTTGTGTCTGTTCACTTGGAAAAAACATGTAGAAGCAGATAATGTTTAACTTAAAACACATTTTGCCTTTGAATCAAGTTTTACTTTTAAAAAAGACAACTTATACAATCTAGGGCATTTATATTTAAACTGATCACTGAAAGAGTAGTCCCCCCCAGCAGTCCAATATAACTTCAGGACTACTTCTATCTCCATACCAGTTCCTCTCACTTCTCTAAATATAGCTCAGTGGGTACTAGCATCCCAGACTATACCAATCCAGCAGACATGACCAACTATCATAGCATGATTTTTATGTCGCAGGATCTGAGATTTTTTTCTACCAATATCCACTCAGGTAAGCAGAAGGAAAAACTGGCTTCTCCATTCTCCAGTCCTTCCCTCCCACCCCCACCTTCCAAATACTGACCTGACAAGGTGCATACCACGCTCTGAAAACAGTGGAAACATTTAATGGTTTAATTCACTGCTTTTAGACTCAAAGCATGCCTCAACCCAACTTTATAGACAGCAGAAAAGCAAAGAGAAGAGACTCAAACACCACAGCCAAGGCAGCAATTGCATGTACCCTATCTGCCTACCCTGACAGCATGACAGCACTTCCAAAGTTATCACATCATCAACCAGTTCTTCCTATATTCCTTTAGATGGGAAGATGCCCATATTTTCTTTCACCTATTTTTCTCAACACAGCTGTTTCTGGCATGGCAATTTCCCTTCCTCAAACTCCAGCCTTTTTTTCCTGCTGTCTCTTTGCCCAGTTCTTCTTCCTACCCTAAGACCTTACCAGCTACTCAATTCATAATTTTGCTTCTCTTCCTTTGCCTTTTGCAAAGTCCTTGTCCTACATTTTTCTGTGTTGCTTTCTCACCTGCCCACACAGATGTGCAAGGATAAGCAGCAGGAGGCAGACGGTATGGCACACGTGGCAGCCAGGTATTACACGTTTATTCAAACAGGACTCTTATTTTAATAAAGTAATTAATGCTACATTTCTGCACCTGGACAGTATCATTAAATAATTAATGTCACACCAAAGATGAGCTGCAAAAAGTTTGGAAGGGAAGAGGAAAAAGGAAGAAGGAAGTCAGTCCTGTTGTTAATACTCAAAGCCAAGCTCTTGTTCAATTCCAGCTCTACCCAGAGGCTTCTGCTAGCATGGGAATTCAGCACCTGAATTTGGAAACACTTATGTTTTGTGCTTTAAAGCAAAACTCTGCAGCAATCTCTGCCCCCTTTTCTAACTTCTGATGCAATTACTAAGCAGCAACAAATCCATATTGATATGTTTATAAAATTTCCACTATTTCAGTCATTTATGCATAGTACAGCCTCGTGCTGCATACCACAATGTTTCTATGGTCGTTTCTCTCAGTAGTAAAGCTGGAATAAGCAGTTCCTGCCTCTGGCCACTTGTTATCAACTCCCTTTGCACTGCCATCTCCCCCTCCTCCCCAGTTATGTTAGGACAGCTTTGCAGTGCTACATACTGAACTGAACTGGTTAAGCTAAAAATACTCCATTCATCCTCCCCCCTCCCTCCCGTTTTTGCAGGGTTATTTTTAAAATGGATCAGTTCTCTGTCCTCGTTCAACAAGGAGCTCAGTGCAATTGTAAGGAGGAGGGAGGAGGGGGAGCAGGAGGGGAAGGAGGAGGAGGAAGATGCATCTCTTCCAGCCCAGAGGAGTAAGAGGGACTGCAGGGTCTACTTCACCCCGCTCTGCCACTACGAGGTGACATATCTGTGACACTACTGACTAATACAGAGCTTCTCGCAGTCCATCCCAGTCTGAGTTGGTGTTTGCAAAGTCTCAAAAGGAACATGTGCTATTCCTACAATTAGAAAGAACAGGTCTGCATAATCTTAACTCTTGTATCCCAGGAGCCAGAAGTAATTCAGTGCTTCTCTAATTTGACTTGGGGATTCTCCACCGCAGCAGCAGGGCTTAGGAAATGGCTCTTCACTGTAACCTTGTTTGAGTGATCATCTTTTGTTTGCATTACTCTAGTTTGCAAGATGACAGCTATCAAGTCAGATTACAGAATGCCACTTACAGTGACACATGCCAAAAGTGAACCATTAAGACCATCTAAATAGCGGAGTTAGGTTTAATATTTAGGTTGCCACGAATTACATTCGGTAAGAAACATTTTTACAAAAATGCAGCAATAAAAATAGGGCCACTTTTTTTTTTTTAACTTTCTCTTTAAAAAATAGGTGAATCATTAAAATTCTTTGGATTTATTAGATTAAAAAAATGTGAATTCCAAACAAACAAACAAAACCCCCACCTAAAGTATAATGTATTTTTGCTGCCAAAAAAAGGAAAATAGTAATAATAAAACAGTCCTCCTAAAATGCCCGTTCTTTCTGCGTGTTTACGAAGCCTCCGGAAATACCACGGCAAACATTCCAGCTCTACAGCAGCGAGGCCATGTGACCCGAAGGCACAGCAAGCAACTTCTTTTCCCCGAGTTTCTTGATGGAATAGAAAAGGGATGTTTTTTCCCTTTTAAACCACAATCCGAGTCGAGGGAAACCTTCAGCGGACTTTCAAGTGCCCAATTTTAAAACAGGGTTGTTTTTTAAAAATGATTTGGCTGCATTTCTATGACTGCACATGCTCTTTTTATAAGAAAAGACCAGAGTCTTAGACCTATATTCAGTGAGCATGTCATATATTTTTTAAGGCACCACAAAAAACATTTGAAATGTTCTCTAAAGCTGCTACTACAGTTATGACCAGTACTACTGTGTTTCTCAATATAGCCAAGATCTTTTCCCAGTAAAAAACATGGCACAGGTAAAACCATCTAAACTTCCAGTCTGATTTTAGTTAGAACTATTAATGAAAGAATTTATGCATACGAGCTTTAGTGTTACCAAAAATTACTTAAAATATGAGCTTGAATAAGAGCATGCATTTTTTACAAATAATCATGTGTTACAAATAATAATAATGCATACTTGCAAGTAATCATTTAAAATGTAGGAGTAGGGATGAATCATGCTGCAATAGTTGGATATCCATTGAAATTTGTGTTTCAGCTTAAAACAAAGCAAAACAAAGCAACACCACACAAAAAGGAAAATAGCTCTGCAGTACAAAAGCACAGCAAATGGCAGGCACACTCCGCTAACTTGCTTTAGTAGCCATGTCAGAAATGCTTCTAATTATCAGAGGTAAAAGAGGGATGGCATTTCTGCTGGAAGCAAGTTTTACACTTTATTCTTTCCTCTCCTCTCTCTTCCAGCCTATAAATATTAGTCTTACACATTTTTCTCCCATACAGCTCTTGAAAGGTTGAGTTTTTCAAGGCTGATAGCAGACAGAAATGTTCATCAAGAAATGCCTTTGGGTCAACTGTCTGTAGCTCATCAAAGTGTAGCACTGAAAATATGGAGGAGGGGGAGGAGGATTATGACAGCACCATATAGCAGATAAAAAAAGAACAAAAACAAAAGAAATGCACACACAAAAAAACCCAAACACATATGCTCTAATGATCATTAATTTTATCCCTTTGGAAATGGATTGTTACCATCCATGCACCCTTGGTGGTGATGGTCACAAGAGTACTGACTCCTCGCCCCTACTTTCAGCTGCTAAACTGCACTCAAAACAACTGTAAATACATTAAAGTTTCTTTAATGATATTTCCCAGTATAAGGAAATGCCATGCGGATGTGATTAAAAGTGGAGAGGACCTATGTAATAGTGAATGGAAGGCCAGCTGGTCCACAAGAAAATTAAGATGCACACCAAACAGCTGAGAAGCTCCACAATGCACTGAAAATAAGGCAAAGATGACACTACATATTGCTTATTAAAAAAAAAAAAAGGCAGGTATGCAAAAAATGTTTGTGGGGGAGGGAGGAAGGAGGGGAAGAGGGGAATCTTGGGGTGTCCACTATCTGTTTTTTCATTCTGTACAATTGGACATGAGATATTGAACACATCATTATTGAAACTACTGCTCATTTGTGCTCAGGGATTACTAGCTTGTTATAAACACACATTTATCGGAAGCAAGTAAAACATATTATTGCTCTGTTTTATAGCTTGACTGGCTCATGCAAAGAGTAATTTGTTTGTACTCTATATTAGGATCAATAGTTACACCAGGGATAGCCCGAGGAACGTTTATGCTGAGGGCTTTGCTCGCAGTGTATCGTTGCTGCAATCAATTGACCAAACAGGACCACTTCTCAAAACAACAGATACACTTTGATAGTGACCAGATCAGCTGCTAAAGCATAAAACATGATGCAGTGTCTGGAAAAGACTGAAGGCTCACAAGTATTTTACCACCTGATGGACCATAAAAAACCTTCCTACCTGAATATCCCACACAGGCCTTTCTTCCTCTCAGTAGCTGATGACTGTTTCCTCAATGCTCTCACATAAGAAGATCCATTTTCCTGCAATAAAAATATGGACAGATCATACGCCCATTCCCTAAGTAACACAGTACCATTTGAACAAGCCCACTGAGCAGGTCTTGCATAAAGGGCCTTTAAAAGTCCCAGGAACAAATCTGGAGCGCCACATTTAAGACTGTGTCCTGGGTCCCAGATCAGTTCTGCCACACCCAAACTTTGGAGAAGCACTTCAGCCCTTTAAGTTTTAAAAGTTTTCTTGCCTGTAAAAATGAGATGAGGAACAGATAACTGAATTCTGTTGAGGTTTCTATCAAAATTTAGAGTCAAACGGTAAGTATTTTTTCCAGTTAAATGTCATGCTGAGGTCTCTCTCATTCTCTATAAAGAGGGTACTTGCTGACTGTTATGAGCGAAGTGCCATTAAAAAAATAAACAAATTCCCAACCTCTGCTTAAATGGATAAGCCAAAATACCACAAAAACACCATGCTGTCTGTAGCAAAAAAAGTAAGTTTACGGATTAGGTTGGCAAAGCACCGTGACTTCTAGGAAATGCTTTTTAATTATAAAGAAATACTGTAAAAGGAGACAGTGGAATGTTTACGGGCAGCATGTATTTTGTTATATGCTGTTTCAGCACTCAGAAAAGGTGTCCTTACGGGCTTATGTTACTAGGCTCTAAAATTCAGCAAATACTGAAGAAAAGAACAAGATGAGTACCTACATCCTAACACATTTTGCCCTCTCTTTTGACTCATTTTCAAGTAATTTTCATACAAAATGATTTTTGTCAAAAAGAAACATGAAAAAACAAGCCTTATGAAAAAACGATGTATGCAGTTTGAGAGACCAATCCAGAATCCCCCCCAACGACCGACAACTGTTGAAGCAGACCCTGATAACTCGCATGATGCAAAAGTCATACTCAGACTTCAATAAAAAATGTAGAATACAGAAAAAACCTCAAGTTGTTACAAGTAACTTGTTATTTGCATTTAGTATTTGTTCTGCAGTCATATCCACTGTTCACCAGTAATTCACAAAGAATAAAGACACCTCTGTTCTGTTAAGAACAACTATCCCATCATTGATATGTACAGTGTGACTAACGAACAATCTGCTTCAGACAGGAACTCTGCTGTTTTTCTTGTCCCACAATAAATGGCAATTTTAGATAAGTTACATATTGACAGGCACCCTGGGTGAATGACTGGCTTTTAAGGCCTCACTGAACTGTGAAGGTTTTCCCCTAGAACATGCTTATTCTCATCCAGAAGTTTTCCCCAGTGCTTTATGTTCTGCTTATACAAGCCAGGAAAAACATGTTAATTGATTCAGAGTTAGTATGTGTTAACATGACTTTCTCAGCTAATACAGACTAGGTCTTTAATTAAGTTGGAATTAATTATTTATCTAACTTTGTTCCTCCAAAGGATAAACTTTTGCTCCGTCTGCTCGAGGAGCTGGATTCCATTCAAGGCTGTGCAACTGCTACAGGCTGGCAAACCAGGCTGCAGCACTTATTTGGCAGCTTAAACGTTACCTCTCACTTTTCTCTCCTGGATGCTTGCTTCCAGCTCTGCATTTGTGCAGCTGCACGGTTAACTGGATCAGGGAACTAATTTCACTCAGCATGTTGTCTCCTAAACAGCTGTGCCAACACAACACAGTGAATGGGCACAAGGGCAGGAGCAGTCAGCCACCATGGTAGAGGGTAGGGACAGGGGCTGCTTAAATCAGCTTAAACTGCACTGCTGTAAACTAGGAAGCCAGTGCTTTACATCACTTCTTTGTACGTCACTTCTTCCCATCTGTTAAACTGGGACCACAATTCCTACTTTGTTTTATAAAGCACCTCTTAAAACGACTATCCCGTTAACACTGCTGTGAATCCACACTGCAGAGAGCCCACCCCTTGCACAAACTGGGCTCAGACTTGCTCCTTCTCAGGACACCGGCACTGCCCCACCAGCATCTGCCCCGCGGCTTCACCCCACTGCTGCTCAGGGACCGCCCAGGGCAGCTTCCCACCGCCACCACCACCGCCACCCCAGCCCACTCCCGCGCCTTCTTGCTGGCCCCCAGCTCTGCCAGCGCAACATCTTACAGGGTTTTCCTCTGGAATGGATTTGGTTTCTAAAAAACTTCAGCTTTTTTAAAGCCTGATTGGTGTTCTCATCCTATTTCTAGGACTCCCAAAACAGTCACACTAGCACAATTTAGGGGCAGCAGGCTATCATCTGAAAATGAGAATAACTATTTGGGGGAAGAGGAGCCACCCGGAAACTCCTTAAAACCAGCAAACTTTCCCTAACATGAAACCACAGCCTCGCTGCGGCACGTCGCGGTACCCAAGCGCTCGACCTCTTCTCCCCGCCGCGACGCCCCGGTGCCAGCGCCCGTCCCGGGACGCGGCGGCAGGAACACGCACCGCCACCGCGGGGACCAAGCGCGGCCCGCAAACACCCCCCGGCGCCTCGCAACGCGCTGCGGGGCCGCGAAGCACGGGGGAGAGGGGGAAGTCCGCGGCTCTCAGGACAGCGAATGTTTCCTGCTCGTACAGATCCAGCAGAGGGAGCACAAAAACACAGGTTTTTTTGGCCAAGCGTTTTGGCGATGAAACACTCAATATTTAAAATCCCAGGCATTTTGTATTAGATTATTTCTGTAGTAATGCATGTGCGGGCATTACCAGAGCACAGCAGACAAAACCCTTGGCTCTGAGCAGATTACACTTTAAAAATCGATGCGGAGCGAGAGGCAAGCAGCGCGCAGCAAAGGCTGGGGAAGCGGGGAGAGGAAGGAAAGGCAGCAAAGCAGGGCTGCCAACTCCTGCAATTTTATCATGTCTCCTGCGACACGAGGAGTTTTTCTTAAAGCCACAGCTTTCAGAGGTTTCATCATTACACGAAAATTTCAGTAGTGGGTTTATTTATTTATTTATTCCCCCCCCCCCCCCCCATGGATCTATTTCTAGGTTTCCAAATTTGAAAAGACAAAGGCAGTAAAGGTGGCTGTGGTCTACCCTAAAGGCTCAAACGCTGGGAAAGCACAAGAATCTCCAGATTTCTTCTCTATATGGCATGGGCAGAGCAGTCTCAACTTAATTTCACTTCATTCAACTTACTGCCAATTAACATGCTTTTAATTACTGAGTTGGGAATTGAGGGAAAACGACACAAAAGCCGTGCAAGAACCATGCAGGGAAACGCCTTTCCTCCCCCTTCCCCGGCTCAGCCTCAGCCGGACACCTCTCCCCGGCTCTCCCGTCCCTGCCTCCACTTCCCTCGCGCCTGCCAAGGATCACTCCCGGGCGACAGTGTCCACCAGCCGCCCCTGCCTCCCTAGCCTTCCTCCACAGAAAAGCTTTCCCTCCTGCCTCCTTGCTCCCAGCCCTGTGCCCCAGCCGGCACCCTCCAAGGCCGCGGGTGGCACAGCGGGCCCCGGGGCACCGCCTTCTCTACCCCCCTGTCCTGGCCCGCATCCGAGTAAAATAAAAATCGATGAGCAAAAGACAAAGGGTAACCAAGAGCAAAGCCTTCAGACTCAGTACACAAAATACAGCTTGGCCTCTGCGCGCTCAAACACACGGAGAGGCAGCATATACAAGCATGTGTGCACAGACTCGGAAAACAGAAATACGCTAAAGACAGATGATTAAGTACGTTGTACAAGCTTCTCACGGAAAGGCGTAAAGCAGGTGCACTTCCAGCACAAGCATTTGCTCTGCTTTCACAAGTTACTACCCAGTCCCAGCATCTGTCTCCTCACGCTGCATAATGATGTTCAGACTCAAAACTCTGTAAAGCCAGAGAGCATCCCAGAGCGAGCCCCGGCTTCTCGTCCACCCGGGACCGTAACCGGGTCAGAAGCGAGGCGCCCAGACTGCTCCGGGGCCTGAATAAGCTCTGGTCAACAAGGGTACTTGTGCTCTGCAGAGAGCTTGCACACTTCTACGAAGTGTTTCAGTATTAAATGCAGCCCCCATTACGTCAGCTGCGTACCACACTGAGCGAACACAGCCCTCCCTCCACGCGGAGATTTTTAGAAACCTTTCTGGAAATTCGGAAGCAACTCAAGATCAGCGCTGTGGATATGCCTGAAGAGCATCCCACGCCCTCCTCTGCCAAAAAAGGGGTGCTCTGCTTGTATCATACCAAAAAGCAGCATAAAATGCTGTTAAATTAACGCAAAATGGGTGTCACTTGGGAGGGGGGAGAAGAGGAAAATAAGCTCAAAATTTTGTAGTGCTTTGAACAAAAGTCCAGTTTGCCACACCAAGGTTGGTGTGCTCCTTTCCTGGGCATCATGAAAATCCTTCTTATTTGTTCATATTTTTCACTGGGGTAAAACTGAAAATTCTGTTTATTCAATTGCCATTTCATTGATTATTTTTCCTGATTTTTAACAGACATTTTCCATTAGATTTTTTCTCTGTATAACCAGAACTTAACGTCAAATAAAGCTGCCATCTCCTCATGTTAAGATGCAAGGGAATTTTAGGGTTCTGTCATCCTCTCCATATATAAGACCTGGTCAGCAGCAGAAAGTGATGTTATTTTTACAGTTTACAACAGCAAAAAAAATCCTTTGCTCCTCCCAACCTGCTCCACAGAAATCCCTTTACTGGAAGAACAACTTTTCCAAACTTCGGCTCTTTTCCTTGCCGCATGCGGACCTAAGAGGGGCACAGCAAACTCAAAGCCGCCAGGTCAGCATCGCTACCGTCCGTACCTCTGTTCTCCTGCCACAAGCCTGGACGCCCACAAGCTCCCGGGAAGCACTGCACCACATCACCCTTCCAGCCCCGTACACCCCAGACTGAAGGGGCTGCATGCAAGCCAGCAGGCTGGATCAGGGCATATAGACATATGGGGGGGTAGAGGGGTGCAAGTAGGAACAGTGAGATGGACAGGGAGGATGGGCACTTCGGTACTTCTCTGCTGCAGACACTCTGCAGCCTCTTTGTGCAGCAGTAACTTGATGCAGGTAAGTGTTTTTGGCCTGAGAGATGAAATAAGAAAGATTTGCTGTGTCTACTCTGTGCCATGGAGTTAGCCCAACCGGAGCTGCGTGCCTGCTCCCGCTTGGCTGCTTCTCCCAACAGAGCTCGCTCAGGCATAACAGCGCTGCATCAAGCAATAGCAAAAATCAGCCCAAGAGCAGATGAATCCAAAACAATCCAAGTTTGCAATTTGTTATCATTTCACAAATGATCATCTTAATAACAGCTTCGTCCTAATCTGCAGCAGACAGTAGCATATTAGACTGTAAGAGAGGACTGAGCTGCCAACTCACAAGCGTAAGATATTGAGCACTATTAACCTTGGCTGAAACTGAACCATTGTTCTAGAGGTTGGACATCTCTTATAAAATCCCATTATTAGAGACCATTTGCCATCTATTTCCATAGCAACTTTTTTAGTTTATTTTGTTTCTATTTTAAAAGAATTTCCCCCTTCCCTTTCCCTTATATCCTATTGTACTTACACAGCCTTAAACAATAACCCACTCAAGCATGGCCATGGAAGTGGTTCGAAGGAACAAAGGCTGCTTCTGGCATAACCAGCGCATCTGAGACTCGCTTCGCGCAGCTTGCATATCCTCTGCAGATTTGCAGAGCACCAACAGCTACTGACTCCATGTACTTTTGCAGTGTGCTGGATACGAAATAACCTGTAGGCAGGAGGAGTCTATTAAAATTATACTGGAAGCATCCACTCACAGTGCGAGTGAGTCACGAGCAAGTTCTGTAGCTAATCTTGCTAAAGGAATAGGTACGAGAAGGCTGACCTGGAAAGAAAGCAGTGTGCGCGAACAAGACGAGTACAAAAGTAACTACAGGGAGGAGGTGTGTGGAAGGAGAGCGTCTCCAGCTCTGCTAAAGCAGATTATTGCCACATCTAGCAGTTAGCACCCACCCAAGTAGTGTGCCATCAATTTAATTCTCAAACAAGACCAACAGAACAGCAAGACAGGATTAGACATGCTCGGTTTTAACCATTCATTTCTCTTTCTGGTGAAATACTATCAGCATACCATTGGCATCAAAATCGCTACCCTTCGGAACGTGCAGAGTGCATTTTTAATTTTACATGCAGCAGTTATGTCATATGAGGTTATTTATTTTTTAATTTGAAGTGGTAAAACATATTTAATCTGTTTTGAGAAAAGAACAAATTGGTTTAGCAAGCAGTTCAAGGCTTTCCCTGGAGACAGTCAACCAGAGTCTGCAATCTGGATATAAGTTGAGACTACACTAAAGTCATTTTAATTGTAGGTCATAAGAAACGTCAAGATATAAAACACCAGGGAACACTAAAAATTAAGCCATCATCTTTGAGACTAACAAATCTCTTAGATTTGTCATTAAAAGATTTTTCAAAATCTGTATGGAATTACCACCCAAGCACAGTGGCAGAGCAAACTGTTTGGGGCTGCATGTAATATATGCACGTTATTTTTGCTATTGTGGAAAAAAAAGAAAATTTAAGAAAGAAATACTGAGGTGAAAGAAAATTAAAACACTACACTTGGGGGTGGGGGGCAGGGAAGCATCTTTTCCACTTTGTTTCATTAAACTAAGTATCTTCTGTTAATAGACAAACACTTTTGTTTCATCTTGGGCAGAAAACGATTTTTCCCTAATACAATATAAAAGCAGCAAGGGTTGTGTATAGGGTGACAGAGACGTGAAGAAAGGGAGTACAAAAATGAGGAAACGGGATTTTTAAAGAAAACCTCAAAATAAAAAAATAAACCTAAACAATTTCAGAACGTTGTGCCCAAGTTTTATAGGGGAAAAACTCTTAAACACTTCTCCGTAGTTAAAATAGCACTTTTTTTCCATGTGAAAAGTATCACCCCTTATTTATGTAATTCAGTTTTGAGCTGGATCCCTCATTTACTAAAATCCTTTTGTAGAATTTAGCTGCAGTACTGAAGCTGATCCTCCTGTTCACTTTCCTCGGCTAATGACGACAAGAATGGTTCCACTCTATCAGCAGAAAGCTGAGCCCTGCGTTCTTGTTTAACCTCTTAAAACAGAGAAAGTTAAAAATCGGATGCATTCATTTTCAAAACCAAAAAACAATATCCAGAGCTCTTCATAAGGTATCTAAAGAAAATATACATAACCCATCCCCTTCTCCTCCAGTCTTCTGCCTGAAGTAGAGTTTAAAGGTCTAAAGCTATGTGAAACCAGGGGCAGTGTTTTTTTTTTTTTAAACCATGCCTGTCCAATAACCTCTTCTATGTTAAATCAGTCAAATTTGATCACTATACCAAGTCTCATTCCTAGCATTATCTTCCACTTGTATGAGTGGAGACAAAAAGGATATTTTCCCCCTTTCAGTTAAATCAGCACAGATCTTACCAATAAACAGGAATTTGAACAGAAAGCATTCCAAGTGATGGGCTAAAGTCCACAAAAATGAAAAAAAGTTCTTGTTTGTGGAAGAAAAACTAAACTGTAACATCCTATTTCACTGCCAGTCAAATCATTAATAAAAATCTGTATTACAAACACTAATCTCATTGGGTTTAGCCACTGCCCCTAGCAGGTATGCCAAAACCTACAGATAAATATTTGTATCTCTAAGTGTGAAGCTAGGCATTTCATGCAAGTCCAAATCTGTCCCACAGCCACGGCCTTTTCCTTGACATCCTTAATTTCAGCTCACTGAATGCCACAATGTTCTAACACCTCCTTCTGCAACATTAAATACTGTACACGCGTGTGTGTGCATGCGCACACACACATGCCCGTGATATAAAACAGAGACTGCAGGAGGGAGGGGGGGAAAAAAAGGAAGAAAAAAAGGATCCTGCCTGTCCTGCATATGTGAATAGTTCTATTATTCCAGGAAAGTAAAAACACTGGGACCTAAGTAGGATGCAAGCAAACCTGATTTTACAGGTCCAAGCTTTTTATGCAAGTTAATGTCACAGAAATAAAAGCACCAAAAAGAATGATTGCATGGCCATGCCTCAGAGAAAAAGAGGGGGAAAAAAAAGAAATCATATCAAGGGATTTAATAGCTGGAAGCAGTCCGAGTTTGGTGCTTTTTTTTTCCCTCCCATCTTCCCTCACTTGCTGCGTGGTAGCGGCTGAGCTGCACAGCGCTCCTCTGACCTATCGCACAAGCAGTTACGCAAGCGCTCCCAAACTGGTAGCCCTGGATCTTGGTTCTCTGCTCCTCTGGGAGAGCTCCAGGACGGGATCCAGGGCCTCCCTCGCGCCAAGCCCGACGGCTGCCCACGCTGCAGTTCTGGGCCATCCACTGCTCCGAGAGGCAGCCGAGAGCACAAAACCTTGCACAATATCTGTGCTGTGTGGACAGCTGAGCTGAAAAGACAGTCATTTCAAAACAAGCTCAAGTTTGCCTCAGGATCTTCTAAGTTTTACTGTAGGCTGTTCTTAAACTCTTCCACCAACAGCATTTGTAAGTCTCCGATTTATTTTCTGTGACACTTAAAAGGGGGGGAGAAGAGGGAGGAAGACTGGACAGAAGCCCAGCCCCACCTCACCTACTCCGCTTCTCACATCCATACAGACATCCACTCAGCTGTACCTGTCCTCAGAAGGCCTCCTCCCACCCCACCGTGCTGAAAGCTCCTAACCACGTTAATGTTGACAGCACCTAGCCCCCTGCAAACGGACCCCGCTGCGGCAAAGCCACTACTCCGACAGACTTGGTCAAGCGAAGCACGATTTGGCCTTGCCCGCCCGTCCTGCCTCTCCGAGGGCAACGAGTCTCCGCAGCAGATCTGGCAGGAGGAAACCCGTAACCGCATCTCTGCACCACAAGGCACCCTGGGGTGTTTAGTCAGCGAGGGTGTATTTTCATGAAGAAAGTGGACAGAGGTTCAGCAACCGAGGCACAGGCAAACAGTCCCTTCTGCCGGCTCTTCTTCGGGGGTGGGATGGACACGTGAGGAGGGGTGAATTAGAGGGAGAACAGCTGTCTGCTCCGTGAACGAGAGTCACAGGACTCGGCTATTAATTCTTCCTCCCAAGAGAATATGCCCCATGCCAGCCCACCCACCAGCCGACAAAACAAACAAACACACAGTGGAGGTCAGGGAGGGGGGAACAGAGAAAAAGGAAAGCAGAAAAAAAAGGAAAGAGATACCCAAGCATTTAATATTTACATAAGAATGAAATGTTTCATTAATTACATACAGAATCAATTTGCAGCTATTTTCCTTGAATTTCTCAGTCAAACCCACAGATTTGAAGCACTTTGAACTATGCTGCACCAGTAATTGCAGATGAATATTTTAAATCAGACTTGAATCACTGTACTGCATACACCAAATGAACTAATAAGTTGCTCATGCGTGGACTACTAATGTATTTTCTTTCTTTCCTAGACAGATGGAGTGCAGTCTAAAATCAGTTGACTTGGCTACTGGGAATCTTCAGAAGGGCTTAGAAAAATCCTTACTTCTGCTGTTTTATTAAAAATATTACTCAACAGCCTGTGTGTATTAAAAGGGAGCCAAGCAGATGCAGAAAAACCCAAACAAATTTACAAAGATATGAAAGTTTGACAGTTCATGTGACTATAGCAACCTTCGAGAGTGACAAGGAATAGTGCATTGTGACATGATACCACAGACATTTCTAAAAGATGGACATCATTGCCATCTATAGCATATTTATCACAATACTTCCATTTATGGTCATTTTAAATTATATATAGTGGCATATCACTGGTATTCTGACAGATGTATTCTAGTTTACAGAAGCATCTGTTAAGTCATCATGAGATCAGAATAGTTAATTGCACTTCGGAGATGCTTTCAGAGATTAAAAGTTCCCATATTTCAAACAAATTTTAAGAGTCCCCATAGATTAAACTCATTTTTCATATATAGAATTAACGTACGCATCCACACTCCAGCAAAATCAGCGTAGGAAATGTAAGGGATAACTTCCCCAAGGTATTCTCCATTTTCCTCTGCCTCCCGTACACCCTGCCTCAACTGCGCCCAGCAACGTGGAACAGGAGACAAAGGTATAATCTGAATTATGCTTAATTCTGAAATATAAACTAATGCATAGCCTCTACTGGCTAGACAAACACAACAGAAAAGTCAGCCTTCAATCAAGAACTTTTTCTTGATTTTCTTTCAAGAAAATTTTTTCTTAAAATGTTTATATTTCAGAAGGTTATATTACTGTCTATTTAAATTATTACTGTTTCAGAAGGTTATATTACTGTCTATTTAAAAGCACCAAACACATGGCAAAAGAAATGCAGTGCAGCCTGTATCTCTCTCCATCACGAAAGAGCAATAGCCAACCCAAGAGTGCTGGGACTGCTGCTGTTCTGCCACGCTGTACATTTCCCGACCCACTGACTGCCTAGATTCCCGGCTGCCAGCAAAAATCCCAGTGCCTACATGAATAACAGCAACACTCAAGAGCCATGGGACCAGACACTAGGCTCTTTTTATTTTTTTCTTGTTAATTTGTTCTAGAAGATCAGAAGTTGGAAGAGTTGAAGATTAAACAGGAGGTTAAACGTAGCTTGAGTCACATTAAAGCATCCTCCATCTAAAGTTGTACCAATTGCTTCCTGTATGCAGCTAAGGACTGGAGACAAGTGATCTCCATTCATATACCAAAATATCCAAATATCTGAATTAAAAAGATAAAAAAAGTTGCAGAAAACTTCTATGAGTTTTCAGCATCTACTGAGCAGATCATGTCTTCCCCTGCTTCCAAGCTGACGTTCACTGGAAATTTCTGGCCTCCATAGCAGCAGGAGGGTTGAATGCACACGTTCCCTTGGAAAAAAGGATCTGCCACGTAAACTTTGAGTTAAAACAGGCTGGCAGTGGACTTTTTGTTTGGTTGGGGCTTTACTGGGAGACTGAAATAGGCGTAGTCAACCATTTCTCAGACATGACTGAATCTGACTGCTCTGCAGCTTATAAACCGCAGGGTTCTCATGATTAATCTAAATCAATCAAGTAGTTGATTTCACTCAAGAAGTGATCATAAAGCTAAAGTATTACTGCCTAACCAAAAACACAACACAAGGCTACAAGATAAGATACCATGACCCCACCTGCTTTTTGCTCTCCTATAAATCCTAAACTGACAGCACACCTCAGATGGACCATTATTCTTTAGTGCTGAGAAAAATCAAACCTGAAGTGAGAGTGTAAAAGTTGAGACAAGTCCTGCAATCATGACCCAGCTTTAAAAAGGTCCTTTATAGTTCTAAAGTTACAGCATATTCCCTTGCTGCTAAACTGAACTGAGACTGCTGTCTCAGTTGCATTAAATTATTAGCTAATTAGCCCTGAGTAAGGACAACAGCGTGTTGATGCTGGCAAGCTGTGAAAAGAACACTTCAGCAAAGACGATCAATAGCATTTTTGTCTGGCTTACAATAAGAAAACTGCTGGCCCAGGTTATGAGTTTAAGCCATTTTTCATTTGGCAGACAAGACAGCACCAGTGACAGATCAATACAGTAACTTTATGATAGGCTGCTGCTCCCGCAGATGGCAGAATCATAAACAGGCATCATTTCCAAAGGCAGGAGCAGTACATTACTTGGACAGAAACTACCTGACCTTTTCTAATACTTAGACATTCCTACATAAAAAGGAAAATCAAAAACAGAGCAGAGAGAAAAACAGGAACATCAGCTGTCCTGTAAGACAGAAGGGAATACGACCTGTTCAAAATTCATTACTTAGAGCAGCAAACTTCTGTGCTATTTGGGAGATCACACTAACACCATAAGGTTGGCATTGGGTAACTTATCCTTCAAACTGAGGATATTTGGGGGGATCAGTTCTTTTTTGATGCACTTCTCTTATCTCTGGGTTATCTGAAATAACAGAAGAACCTGTTTATTAACTTAAAAAAAAAAAAACAACTTTCATCTGCATTTAAAACATTAGATGGGTCACTATCATTACCAATTAGTAAATATTTGAGAAAATATATTAACAAATGAGTGGTTATTTTTCCCATATTGTAATATACTTACTGTAGCATTTGTATGTATGTTTTTATTCTGTAACAATGTCAGGATTTCAAATAGTGTTTTACTATTTTTACAAAGACGAATGAGGGCAAGAGGAAGGACTTATAATTCTAGCATTTTTACTTTGAGACACGTAGTTACAGAGAATGTAAAAGCATCTCAACAAAGGTGCTGAGGATACAGAAGGAACATCTGGCCCTATATTTACAGGTTTTTGGTTTTTGGTTTTTTTACTATAAACATGAAATAAACCCAGAACATGGTGAATAAATCATATAACCGTCTTTGCTCCGTCTCCATTTCAGAGGCTGTTTTGTGTTAATTACTAAAGAAATATCTGCTTAAGTGGCAAACTAATTTTACACAGAAGTACACTGGGTTGGGGGGCTTTCATCAATACTTTATGGTTGCTGCAAGTGATTAATGTGTCAACATAAAGGATGAGAAAGGAAGGTATTAACGAGTACAATATAAAAACCAAGCTGGCTGCTGCTTCCCCATATGGACTAGCACGCAACTGGGTTCGCGTCTATGCCTGAAAAACGCGTTATTTATTTGGTCACTAATTTTACTTGCATGGTGTGAGGAAACAGCGTGATATTTTCCTTCCACCAGCGCTGGTTACGTACAGCATTGGTATAAAGTACAGCAGCGCACGCACAAACCCGAGTCCTTCAGACAGCTCCACTCGCCCTCGGACCGGCTCGGCGCCGCGTGCACGACGCTCCGCAAGGGAGCCCAGCGCCTGCCGCGGGGGCCTGTGTGCCGTGGGGTGCCTGGCGGCAAGGAAACGACAAATTCGGTCTGTTTTTAAAACAAACTGAGTTTCTTTAAACTTCAAAGAGAAGGATGGTTTAGGGAGAGTTTCGGGTTCACAGCCTCGCCCCTCGCAGCAGGCACAAGCGCTCTTTGTGCCCGCGTGGCCGGGAGCTGCCTGCCGGGCCTGGGCCCCCGCCAGCCCCCTGCACATCCACGCAGCAGCCGCTGGTTTGCGGGACACAGGTGACGCTTAGAGAG
This sequence comes from Dromaius novaehollandiae, assembly GCF_036370855.1. NCBI lineage: Eukaryota > Metazoa > Chordata > Aves > Casuariiformes > Dromaiidae > Dromaius > Dromaius novaehollandiae. Next base: position 19,898,245 of record NC_088103.1, read on the forward strand.
GACAAGTGCCTGTCTCCAGCTAAGCAAGGCATTTTGCACAAATTGATACATTTTTTTTTTTTTTTTTTAAATAAACCTACTAGGTTTCTGGTTGCAAAGCTGCATGTACCTGTAAAAAATCCAAAACTCACCGCTCAGAAATAAACACTTGTGCTCCCTTCACAGGGCCTCAGCGACACTCGCTTTAAAAATAACGGAGGGCACCTCTCGGACACCAAACCCCGCTGCAGCCGCCCGCCCTCCCCGCTGCGGCTGACCCCCGGCGCTGGGAGACGCCTGCGGCGCCGGCCCGTGCGGACTCACCCACCTGCCCAGGACCAAGGGGCAGGGGCCCCAGCCTGCAGGCAGAGGCGAAGGGCAGCGGTTGCTATGTGCTCCCTAGTGCAGCGTTCTGGTCCCCAAAACATGCTTTCTTCAGTACTTCAGTGACTTCTTTCATCGCACCCCTCCACCAAGCTTGCTCCTGTGAACTCGCGTCTTGTATTTTTCCTCTTCGCAGCTCTACATCCTATTGCATCTAAAATCCATTACGTTATTTCCTCCTCAACAAGGCCCTCCCCACTTTAATTCTTTTCCTTATTTTTCCTCCTTCCCTGGCAAAAGCTCTGCTACATCCTTCATCCCAGTCTGGGTTCCACAGATTCCTGCTCTGTTCCTCCTCTGATAAATTCCCTGCGCTTTCTGAACTAAGACAGTTTTAGTGCAGAGGGACATTAACTATCCTTACTGCTATCCTACTATTAAAACTTAAAATGATATGGTCTCCCTCTGAAGATAGCAGAGTGTGAACAGCTTTATTGGCGGTAGCGTTACAAATCTATACAGTGAGATCCCATTGAGGACTTCCACGACTTCTAGTAGGAGAAGTCATACGTAAATGACAAACCCACAAACACAAACGAGCGTGCTGTGACTTTGCCACTGCTCAAAAGGTTAATTAACGTGAAGGGAAAGGAACACAAAGACAGGCTTCAAATCCCACACCAAACTTCTTTTCTGGATGGTTCCAGGCATCATTCTAGCTTCTTTCTAACAAAACTTTGTTTCAAAAACTGTGTCTGAACATTTGCTTCAGAGTCATCCAAAAACGAAAACCACATCATTGCCACGTATTTTAGATACTATATTCATCCAAGGTACACCTATTAACTATAGATTTTGCCATTGCAAAGAAACTATAAGCCATTACTTGAATAGTAAAGCACTTGTAGAAGGAACTAGCTCTTCATTACATACAGGGCCACAATCATATCTAACTCCATGATGGTGACCTGAGGGCAAGATCATAACGCATATATTAACAACACAGTGAGATCAAAATAGTACATTCACGTTGCCCGTTGTTCGTACTACCATCCACCAGAGCCAACCCTTTGGAGTGCAATAAAGTGAAGGTATTATAATTAGAGAGTTCATAATGCCATTTAATCAAGTGTGGAGCTAGGGCACAGTGGGTTGTATACCAAAGACAAAACCACATGAAGCAGTATAATGCTGAGCGCGAGAAAGGGCACACATATTCTTCAGGGAAAATAACAAGTTACTACAAAGCCATGTTTGTTTTCAAGTACTTAATCAAGAGAGTTTGCACACTAGGTAATTTTACATCATGAAAATAAGTTATTTCATAAACTGCAAATGAAACGTGACCACAAAAAAGTCTTTTGATTCTCACAGACATAAAACCCCAGATTTGAGTTCTCAATTTGTGAATTAATATTTATTTATAGTTTTATTGGAAGAACTGTACTTAAACAATATTATAATTATATTTCTATTACTGCTTATTATTTGCAAAGTGGTTTATAATAATTAACCAATTTCCATGACACCTCCAGAAGTCTCCATGTAGCGAGGCTGAGACAGAAGGATCCTGATCTATCAAAAAAGCAGCACAACAAGGGGCCAGTGAAACCAGGACTAAAACTGAGGACTCCTCATTTGTCAGGCCATTCTCCCAGAGGTTACAGCATACTTGGCACACCTCGAATTAGGTGCTTCTTATGAACAAGATTAAAGTTAGGACAGCTCCATCCCTTCTCTCAAAACCAGATCAGAAACTCCTCTGATCCTCCCCATGAAACAGGAAAATGTACACTTAAAAGAAGTAACCAAAAAGCACAATACAAAAACCACCCTTGCAAATGAGGGAAGCCAGACGCTCACTGGCGTATTTTAGATTAGCCTCTGATCAACCTTAAAGAGCTGCTCCTGCAAATCCACCCTTCCAGAAGCTGTGCTGTTGCACGGCAGAATAAGAAGTGGACACAATACATAAAAAGGACCCTAATGACAACGGCATGGAAACAGCATAGAGGCCATTTCTGCCCTAAAAAGCCCTCATTTTAACCACACCATAACATTCTTAGGGTAACATGAAAAATTATTCCCATTTTATACATGGAGAAGGTATACACAGATGATACAAAACTTGCCTGACACAACCATTCAATGTTTTCTAAAAAAATAAAGGATTTGAGTCATTAAGTGTTATTGCACAACTTACTTATTTCACCCAGATGCAGCTAAAAATCCTATAGTGCTTATCTTGATCTTGGGTCCTCAGGGCCCAAATCTGTATTTACGTATTATATGTATTATTACGTATTATAATACAAAAATAATAATAAATATGCCTAATGTATAATAATATATATCCAAGTCACAAGATAGATCTAACTTAAAACGCAAGTAACATCAGGTGAATGAAAGCAGAAAAATGACGATGCAGCACAGCACTTCAACAAATTACTTGTGGGCAAGTGTCTTCAGACAACATTACTTAAAAAAAATTATTACATATATAACAGCATATTCTCAAATGAGTGCAGATCAAGAAATAAAAAGGTCTCAGTTAAAACAGGATCTGATTTAACGCCCATTAAAGTTGTAACAAAGATTCCCATCGACTTTAGACAGCGTTAGGTCAAACCCAAATCACTCAATTAAGCAAGCTTCATGAGCCCTTCAGCTTATTTTTATGACAGTTACACAGCTAGCCATCCCCAAAATAGCAAGAAGTGACCTGCTGTCTACCTGGATATTCTTTATGGGCAACATCTTGACACTCTTAATGGCCAAAAAAAACCCAAAGGAATTTGCAAACCAGAAGTCAATTTTGCCTTAACCTGTAGAGTATCACTCAACCTTTGTCATCTCCAGAGAAGCACTGCACTCAGCAGCTACTTCTCTTATTTTCAAGATTTTATAGAATGTTTTCTTCCTTCCTTGCCCTTCATGCCCAAGACCCTTCTCGTAAATGCATGTAAAAATGGAGAAAGTCACAGAGATCAAATGCTTTTATCACTTATTCCCAAAGAACTTATTAACGTAAGAACTTGTACTGATTTTGTTGGGTCATCTACACATTTAAAATACCTAAGTGCTTAAGTTACATGGGAATGAGCATCCCAAAACTCACTCCAGTGTCATGAATGGAAACAAATGAGATGTTTTTCTTTGTTTCTTCCTTTAAAGTATTAAAGTACAAAAGATTTATGAAAACGCTTTCCCCTTATCTGCACTCTAAAAATATTCCTAAAGAAGTGGGGGAAGACTTAATATGCGTAAGACAAATATAAATTAAAGTACACCAAACAAATGGCAGGATAAACAGTTTAATCCTCGCTCAACAGATAAAGACCATAAATCACAGCTTTCATATGGATGAAATATGGGTCTGTCCTTTATTAGTGGAGATAAATGTTTGCCACCTCAATCCCTAATATGCTAGATTTATATAACTGTGGGGTATATTTCCAGGTCAATCTGTGGGAGATTTAGACAGACGATGTTAATCCCTGGGCAAAACTTAAGCAACACGAGCCAAGCTGAAGTGTTGCAGAACATTTTAGCCACAAGCAGTAGCTCCCATCAAATAGGACACAGTCGAGATAAAAATCATGCTGTTCTAATATCCTTAGGGTTTTGTCCTGCCAGCATCAACTGATAGGGTTGCTTATATTGGCAGGACTGTGCAATAGTAAGGACAAAAATATATTTTGAATGCTTTATTGAAGCAGGTATTTTTAATGAAATCTTCATCTCTACTGCTTTTGACTGAAACTGTGCTGTGATATTAAAATGTTCAGATTCTCACCTGTTTCACGCCCTGTTTATATGGGCCGTGCCGATTCCACAAACATCCCACAGGGCCTTTTCCAAAGAGCTCACTTGCTGTACTGATTTCAGACTTTCTGAAAGACTGTAGCACCTTAGTTTTGAGAAAAATCAAGCCTTTTAAAGGTGACACAAGCTGACTAACCCAAAAGCCAAATCTAAAAGTGCAGTTCTCTTTCTTGCACTCTCATTTGTATTGCAAATTTTTATTTAATTCTTATTACAAAATATTTAAATAATAACCCTTTATTTACACCACAACTCTTTGTTAATGCCTCAAAGTGAAAGCCAGATACAGTTGTTTGACATGGACTTTAAATGATTTAACATTCCTTTAAAATAAACGGGCATTATCCACTTAAACCCATTGCGTCCCACCTCTTAATTTTTTTTTTTTTTTTGAGTCTTTCTAATTTTCCCTAAGGCAAATCACTAAAATAATCACCTTATTGTTACATTTACTGAAGTGACCCTCAAAATGTTATCACCTTCTGATCTCATTTGATTACATTAGTCTTAACAGACCCTAATGGAAACACAAGTCAATCCTCTTTCTTACTGCTCATTCTCATTAATTTCGGTAGTCTCCATAACGTAACCGCTTACAGGGCTTTAAAGCGTACCTCAAGTACAAATGAAAGGGAATTGGCATCGCCTTTCAGTTACACCTTTCATCCTGTCCGCTGAGCAAATTTAGGGTAACGTTAACAAGGGAGCCGTGAGCACCTGGACGGGGCCGTCGCGGCGTTGGCAGGGCTCTAGCCCCCTCCGACGCTGAGCGGCTGCAGCCTGCGCAAGAAAATCCCGGGAGCATCCGCCCGAGGGCTCCCGGGCTAGGCAGAACACAATAGCCAGGACGTATCCGCAAGCCCATAAAAGAAAACGAATAGGATTATTATTACTGACTTATTTCTCCTTGGCACTGTGGAAGCATGGAGCTGCCGGGCAGGATCGGGGCAGAGCGAGCCTGGCGAGCCAAAGCAGCCCGGCGCGCAGGCGGGGAGCTGTGCCTTGCGTTTCCCTGCCTCGTGCCGCCTGCAGAAAGCAGAGGTCCTGACGTGAGCAGTCAGGCTCGCGCATAAATGAGCCGGCTGCGCTGAAGTCTGGTTTCCCTGCCCGGGTCAGGACGGCTCGCCAGCCAGCTGCTCCACGCGGCAAGGGCAGCAGGCCCCCGCCGCTCGCTGACCCCCGCCGCTCGCTGCCCCGCCGCCGCGGCAACGCGCCTTATTCCCAGCAATCCCACTGCCACGTCCACGCTGCTGAGGGGCTTTGCTAACCCTCCCGGACCCCACGGAGGGGTGGCAGGAGAGCATCACCACCCCCATTTTACAGATGGGGAGAAACATATATATTGCCTAAAGGAGGCAGTGGAAATATATATTACGTAAAGGAGTAAGTTAATGACTGGAATAATCCGATGCACTTCCATAGATTTGGGAGAGTTCAGGCTGGCTCACGCCAGCAGCCAGCTTGGCCAATAGAGGTCAAGTCCCCAGTCAAAGCCACAGTGTGCTACTGTGAGATACACGATTTAAACACTTACAACACCGAGGCCAGCGGTGGTCTTAGGCCACCATACTGTATGATCTATCTGGGAAATATATATTTTTTTAAGAAATCAAAATAAAGGTGGACCTTTTGCAGTAATTCCCAAAGTGGAGGGAAAGAAACTCAATAATTCTGAAAACAATTATGACTATTATTTGCTTTCTGCAGCATCCAGAAAACACTGTGGCGGCTGCTGTCAGGAGAGACGCAGGCCCTTACAAATGCATAATGCGAGAAACCCAGAGGAAAGGAACGCACAAGTGACATCGCGCACACAGCAAATAATACAGCGAGGCAACAGCACAATACGTTTTTCTATCTTTTGTTACTAGGCTATGTATGTTATTCTCAAATGCCGTAACAAAGCTAAAATTACCTGGATAGTGTCTGAGAGGCACTGGAGCAAGGGTGCTGGCCGTACTTTGGGGATGCAAAGAAGGGACGAGAGCCTGCCGAGGCGGGGAGCACGCTGGAGCGAGCCGCGCCGGAGGGAAGCGCCGCCGACGGCAGCGCTAAGGGGTGGCGAACCCAGCAGAACTGCTCAGTCAGAAATGCTCTGCCTGGTACTTTCAGGTCAAGGCCCATGAATTTTAAGTCCAGAGGAACAAAAAGCACATCGTGTTACAACATGTCTTTTAAAAACTCTGAGAGCATGCAGTGCGGGACTAAGTATTTTAGTGTAGTGGATAATGCTTCCTCTGGAGCACTCAACTATTAGCTTGCAAATATACTCATTAGTTAGAAAAAAAAGGTTCAATAGTCATCTTATATGATTTTTTTTTTAAGGTTGCAAAGTTAAAACCAAGCAAATATAACTAGCTATTTCTGTATTTAAAACCACAAATGATCAATAATAACTAATCAATCAACCATCTAAACTTCTAAGAGGATCATAAAATAACATGAGTTGTGTTTGTTCTCTAAACAAGGTATACTTAAATGACACTTTCCATCTTTCCCCTGGAATCAGCGTTGCTAGAAATTTTAGAAATGGAAAATGATTTTATCCATTTATTTTAAGTACTCATCTGACTCCAGAAGGCAGGGTTTTAAATGCAACAATCATCCCGAGGCTAAGAGCGACACTGGGAAACCGACCCCACCATTATGTTCAGGCCCACTGCTATTTCTCAGTCCCTTTTTCATGTCCACTGTCCATCAAAGTGGGAGTTATTTAGCTTAAAACCCTGCACTGAAGTTGTTTGTCATTAGCAGGAAACATTTACAAAGCCACTTTAAATCACAGATGGATGTTTTAGCCAGGTCCACGAACAAACACCAATACTGTGGCTAACTAGGTAAACGCTCCCCCCATGCAAGTTTTATATCACTCTGAACTTTCACATCCTCTAGCACTGTTCAGTTTTTAACTCTGCTTTGACAAGAGACCTCAACGCTGTTTTACCCTGTCTTCAAAGGAATCCTCTCCAGCCATCTTATACTTGGGTGGAAGGAGAAAGGAGAGGAGGTTTTAGTTCAAAAGCTGTTTGGTGTTAATCTGAAACATCCAACTAGACCTTCCTTTGGTCACGGCTGGACCAGAGCAGAGCATCTCCATTCTCAGCAGTGCACAAACAGCTCAGTACCTGTTCGTCTCGTGCCTCTCTGAAAAAGCACCGCTTGTTGGTTGCCTATTTTTAGGATCTCCACTGAAAGACACACTAAAGTGTTATAGATAGTACCACACATCAGCCTCTTTCCTGCTTTAAGATCCTAGCAAGCTTCATTTATGTTATTTTTATTGTTAACTAAGTTTACTATACCTCTATGTCAAGAAAATGTGGTTTTCTTCACCTTTGGCAGTGGGCACAGGATAAAATATAGCTTACGTGACTGAACTTAAAAGACATTAATTACGTGACACTGTACATCCCAAAACCATCATTAAAATAAAAAATAGCTGTTTTGGATAATCAATCCAGCTTGTTTACTCAGCTACCTGGCTAACAGCCAGAAGACAGCAATTTGAAGAGGATTTATAGATTAATTCAAAAAATAAAAATCCATTTTCCAGAAGAGCATTCACGATTCACCGATTCCTTCCTAGTCCAAAGAAATGAGAAGGAATTCTACCCTTTTTCCAGCCTTCTGGTGCACAGTTTTATAGCCTAAACACACGCTTCTCTGGGTGAATCGACTCGCCTGTTTACACTGTCTTTCATGTTTCCGTGTGCACAACTTGCCTAGCAGTTTTTAGTGATTATGTAAACAGTTATTAATACCATGCGGTTTCTACTAGTAGGAGAAAGTCCTGGATAAAATTGCTCACCAAATGACCTTTATAGTTTTCCTTTGGCATGATTAAGCAAGAAAGTCCTGTAATGATCATATTTGCTTTTTAAGTGAGATTATTTCAAGAGGGAGGAGTGACCCATGAAAAATTTAAAGAAATAGAGCTGGATTTGCACAAGCAAGGCAGAAACTCAGTAGACAAATCAGAATGACCTCCAAACAATCAAAGTGCATAAACATAAAATACACACACACTCACTTTAAGGCCCCAGAAGGTTACAACAGCAGTCCCCCAAGCTGACGTCTCCTCTCCCGCTAACAACCATTCCGCCGCTCTGAGCCAAAGTACAGTAGGGTCGCTCTTGCATTATGTGGCACTGCTGAATGTATAACACATTTTATAAGCTTGTTACAGATAAAAGCAACATATACTATAGATAAAGATAAGCCTACCAATACCAGGTAGGAAAGATGGCCAGGAAACACAGTATTTTCAATCTCATTCACCACAAGAAAGTATTTTCTCTCCCTCTTTCTGTTTTTAAGTGAAGAAATTTTGACTTTTCATCAAAAGACTGTAAACCAAAAACCCTCAGATTTTACTCCGCTTACTTTTCAGCAAGCAGAACTATTTGAGGCCCAAAACTGAAAAAAGGCAAGAAGAGAAGCAAGAACAACTCCCGGGTGGCCTGAAGCACCAGCCGTGCAAGCTAACGGGCTGCAGCGCTGGCTGCTCCCTGCTAACGGGACCCTGCGGCGGCTCAGCAGGGCAGTGGCCGAAGGGGTTTCCCGCTGCAGGGCAATCCACCACCCTGCAAGGAGCTGGGCAACAGCACGCACCATCTTGTGCCCCAGCACTGAAAAGGTTAACTCATATGTGCAAAGTGCTTTTGAAATGAAAGCACACTATTTCTCTCTTTCAGCTCTGGCAGTCACTCTCGCAGCAATCGGAGGAGCTGGGAGCTTCCCATGCAGGCTGGGTACAAAAGTCGCCGTTCTCCCACTAGCTCCGCGCGACCCACTTCTCTGCCTTGCGCCTGCCCCAGCAGTACCTACACGTTGAGGAGTTTATCGCATACAACTGAAACGCTGAGGAGAGGGGGGAGTATTAGTGGAGACAGGAAAAGGCACAATTTATGACACATAAAAGGCACTGCTTATTCAGATGAAATTTATTATAGCCCCTTGGAGTTAAAGTATCACGTACCTAGGAGATCTTAGTGCAAACATAATCCAGAAGGGAGTGGGGAGAAAACAGAGCTAGCTGAGTGCTTTCACAGGAAAAATCTGATCCTGGAGCCTGGCAGGCAAAGTGGTAACCAGCTTCATGTTCGTGTGTGTGATCTGTGCCGGCGTCAGTGTAAAAACAAAGATCCCTGCGGCCCCGATAATTAATGGGAGGAAGCGAATTGTGGAAACAAACCGGCAAAGGAAGACATATCAAAGGCTTTAACTCTATTCATTATTATACGTGGTGGGTGAAAGCACAATGAATCTCAGCTGACGGGCGCTGAGGCCCCCCCTCCGCGCATGCTTGTGTGGCGAGCAATGGGGCAAACCCAAACCCTGCAGGAATCGCCAGGGGCTGCCACTGCGCGACGGTGGGGACGGCATTCCCACGGAGGGCTCTTCCCGCAGACCGCCGACACGGCGCCTTTCCAGCCCACCCTGCCCTTTGCGCGGAGCAGCTTTGGAGCCTCCCGCTCTCCCTTTGCGTGACTGCGGCACCAAGAGATGACGATCTAGCTCATTTCACAAATTTTAAGTTCCTTTAAAATTATCTTTCCCCTGTAGCTCACTTGGCAAATGCAGCACGTGCATTATGCCCAGTTTCTGTCCAGCTGACCAGTACTGCTACTGCATGCACATACCATGACTTTAAACACCAAATCAAGGAAGTCATGGTTCAAAGCAACCTCTATCAGTTTACCATGCCACCAAGAAATATCATCGCTGAATATTTATTTCCTAGGTTAAATCATGATCAAATATTTCTAGACAGCAAAACAGACACCTTTGGTATCAATGAACAAGGGAGCCCAAAGGAAGCAACGACAGCAGACGCAGAAGCCACCGTCGTGTCAAAAATCCACGCGCGAGGCTGCGACAGCCGAAGCTCAGAGCCCAGAGGCAGCAACCGTCTTTACGACGACGACATCGACTGCTCTCCTGGTAAGGGCTCTCTTAGGATTCATGGGGTACCGCATCACATCTCTTCAGAGAAAGATCTTCCTTTATTTCTTCTCTTTATTGAGAAAATAATTAATCCATAAAAAGTTGTACTGACTTTAAAAGCTTGAACACAGATAAAGCAGCACATGGTCCTGCAGAACACAGGACGGATGGTCAAGGGCAGCCTCAAACTTAACTCTGATTTCCTTTGTTTTGGACTAAGTAAAAGATTTTTCAGAAAATCCTTATGAAGTGAAATATTAAATCAATAAACAGAATAAATCTGGCTTACCTCCCTTTATATGCCTTATACTTTGTTAAAATTATAAGCTGTCCTTAAGAGCATTGTTATTGAAACAAGCAAATACATGCATTATTCTGCAAACAATAAGCATGCAGCAAATTAATACATGAAATATGTTTATAACTAATACAAAAAACTTTTTGGTATGCATTTTGGGGCATCAGACATGAACTCTCACTTTGACAAGACTGTCATTTCTCCATGCATATGCACATATACATGTTCACAAGTACAGTTACACACAGATGTGCCTAACAGAGGACAGCACTAGCCAGAAAGGGTAGAATTTAGAAGGTCTTGTAAGGAACATGCCATAGAGCGCGGAGTGTTGGTAGCTGAGCAGGTAATAATTCTCATTGAAAGTGAAGGTAAAACCATCTAAATTGTGTTTTACACTCCTTCAAATGACTATTTTGTGAAACAGACTTGGGCCTCATATTAAAACATACTTGCTTTTTGGAAAATAATGAAACTTTAGGTCAGTATCATGTAACAGCATTGCAGTACAAGAACGAACACGATTTAGATTAGATGGAAGTTCGTTAATTCACATAATACTGGTTATAGCTGCTCTGAATTTTCATGCCAAATGTATAATTTCACCATGAGTTTCACTGTAAGTTTCTTTTTTTTAATCTCTTGGACTTCAATGCTTATCTGAAAACAATGCCTTTCTGTTTTTCCATTTTAAGGCAAATTTATAGCCCTTTTATTTGCAGACAGTATCTAGAGCAGGTGACCACTTAAGTCTCAAAAGCCAGTAGACAAAACGTATTTTTTAGACATCTTTACTTGAAAGATGTCCATAACCCGACTTGCTACATACAAACGCCTCACGTTGGCTAGGTGAGCTGGTAAGCAACGCTGCTCTCCGGCTGCGGATGGGCACCACCGGACTATTTCGAAACATCTACAAAGAGGAAGGTGTCGGATTCCTGCCCGACCGCGGCCGCCCTAGCACAGCACATCTACTCTGGCTGCCTTTGGCTCTGCAGTAAAATGAACACTTCAGTACTGAATTCCTAATTTTAAGCATCCATTTTTAATACTCTCGCTCCAATATGGAAGCACTCCAGATAAGCAAAGCAGCCCACAGACTCGCAAAAACTAGACACCATGATTTGTGCTAACGAGACAGAAATAGCAGCATGACCGAGACCCGACTACATGATATGACACGTGCAGCTGTCTAAATAGCCCTGCTGCTGGTGTGACCGTGTGCTGACAGCATTCCCTCCCGCCTGGCCGCGGCTCCCCGCTTTGCACCAGGGCTGAGGAATTCAGGCACTTCCAGCTCCACCTAGACCGAACAAACACTTAAACGAATAGGCAAAATAGTCACCGGGCTAGTTAAGATTTCACTCATTTTGGAAAGCATTCAAACAAGCTTGGGTCATGTGGCAAGAACCCAAGTGTCTCTTATTTCTGGTGTTCAAAAGAACGGTGGCAAGTTTTTATTTTCTTTCCATCCTTATTTTTCAAAGGAAAAAGAAAAGGAGGAAAGAAAAAGCATCTACACTTCCTATACAGGAATGAGTAACAATGGTCTGAAAACAACAGCAGAGAGATGTTTGACTGTCTTCTCCATGAGAAGATGTTTTATTGTAGAAATAGAGTCTGGTGATGTATCTGCTTTTTTTTTTTTTTTTTTTTTTTTTTTTTTTTTTAAAACATTTGTATTAGCCTAGAACAATTTCAAACACGCAAACATGATATCCCTGATGGTTTACCAACCCAGCAGAGGTATGCCACGGTGCCGTATGTCTCCTAATTTTACAAACTTTGCTTTATACTTTACCTCCGATGGCTTTATAACGCTGGCACAATGTGGTGGGTCCAGCATTCCTGTCACTTCAGTTCTTCCTTCATTCACAGCACCCATGCAACCAGTAAGATATTAAGAGCCAGAAATATCAGCCAAAAGATCTTTCTTCTCTAAGAGATTAAGTGTCCCTGCATCAGAATCTACTGGATGCTGGCAAAATCCAGGCGAAACAATTTTAGGAGCTTTTGGGAGCATCCATACTTTGTAAAATCTGGACACCATCACATAAGCTCAGAGCTAGACTTCAGTTTCAGACACTACATTAGAAAATTTCAGACAGACAGAGTCAAGAAATAAAGAGGGGTTTATGTGTGATTTAACTGCAGCACCAGAGTATTAAGAACACACTCGTAGCTTAATACAGCAAAACGCACAGTTTCTTTACAAACCAACAAGGGAGCTCATGTTTAGTTGAAGCAATTATTACCTTGGTGGTAGCTTCATTTTTAGTGAAACACGGAACTTTTCCGGGTCCATCACCAGACAGAATTTGACGCCCGCAAACAAGGAAAGCGTTCACGGCTGCGTCCGCAGCGATCCGATACTCGGAGCAGTCGGCCACTCCAGAGCGCAGCAGGCCCTATCGCGCCTCCTCCGAGAAGCCAGGAGGGCTAACACACGCCAGCTCCTCCCCACCGACACCATTCGGGGTGCAGGGAGAAGACGCCTGTTCTCCTGTGGGCTTTCACAGATAGCAAGGAAAATTTAGAAGGCCAACCTTGGGAGCTACAGACTTCTTACAAGCGTTAAATTCACTTGAGAGAAGAACCATTGCTTCAAAGCAAATTAAACCTAGACATCAAAAGAGATGCAGAGGAAAGACAGAAAAGTCACTGTTACCAAATGCAAGAATATCTTTGCCAAAACATCCATAAGGTACTAAAATGCATAGAAGTCTAGCAGACACAGCTCGCAGACACTTGTTAAAAAAAACAAACCCAAACCAACTACCCGGTATGTGGCTTGAAAGTGAGCTACTGTGCAGAGGTACGCCATCAAAGACGCAGCCGGTCTAGTCTGGGCAATTAGAAACAAATGCTGTCTTTATGCTTGCGTGCCAACTTCGCGTAAACCCTGGAGCCCACAATTTCTGCTTGGCCTGGTCCACAGGAAGGGCTTCCACCCTGCCCGAGGACGCCGCGTTCACCCATGCCTTGCCGCGATCGAGCTGGCGACCGTTCCCCCACCTGGACAGCAAGGAAGGGCGAGGGTGGAGACGGGCAAGTCTGCGGGAAACACTAAACATCTGCACAAATTAATGAGTTCAATTTAATTACCTCCCAACAGAAGGATTAAATAGGGTGCAACTGGTGATGCGAAATCGTACTAATGGGCTCCACTATTTGAAGCTACTGCTCGTCAAATTGAATTGATTTTTAAACAGGGGAAATTCGAACATCTCCCATGAGATACTAACACAATTCCCATCTCAATCAAATGCTTTGCAATAGTTACATATAAAATGTGATTTTTGAGGAGGCAGAGTTGATTATTTCTTCCCTCTTCGTTCCTATAGGAGACCCGGCAAATTAATAGTATTATCGGAACAATGCTGAACACTAGCACTAATGGAGGATGAAGAGTGTACAAGCATACTGTGAAAAATATGTTCAAAGTACCTAAAAATGACCTTTTTTTTTTTTTTTTGAAAAAAAGCAGTTACTAAATATCTTGACTGCCTGAAATAGCAGAAAATTTAGGCTATTGTTAAGTTCTTTATAATCTCCAGAAATAAATCTCCAAGTATGCAAATGACCTGGAAGTAATTTAAATTAAGATGGCAATTAATTAATCTGTATGTGACAATATGTTCCCAAAGCAAAGATTTCAAATTTCGCTACTGAGTGTCCTGTGCAAGCTACTATAAATGTACCTGAATCAGAATGTGCCAAGAATTCTTTCAAACAAGTTTCTATAGGTGGCCAGGAACAGAACAGCAAAAATTGCTGCTGAGTTCAGGGAAGTCCTGACTTAGGCAGAAAAATGACTGTCTTTCATTTAAGAAAAAAAATAAAGTCTATTGTACAGAAACAATCTCTACCATTTCAGTAGTATATGAGAGGATGTCTACATAAAATAGACAAAGCATCACATGGTTTCCTTGGAGAAGGCTTTTTGCCATTACCCCTGAAGACAGAACAGGTAACTCAACTTCAACGATTTCCAGTTCATTTAATCAGAAAAAGATTTGAAAAATATATCTGGAGCTGAGGTGCTGCCTGACAAGTCCTATCTCCCATGTGATTAATGAGCCGACAATTTGCCAAAGAAGGGTCCGTTTATGCACTCAGCAGCAAGCAAACATTTGCCCAGACAATTGGTATCTATGCAAGAAAGCCACAGCCTGAACGGCCATCAGGTGTTAAATAGCAACTGACATTTTAAACGAAATCCAAGTGCTGTCAGTAGGAAAGGTGCACTGAACTGGAGCAGCTGAAAGGGGGAAGGCCAAGGGAAGAGAGCCAACACAACGCCTGGATGTCTGCTCACGGGCACCTCTGTCTCTTTAATTTTATTTTTGCTAATCAATACCATAACAATAAAGCATTTCCAATATTGGTTTTGTGCTACTCTCCTTCATTAAATCATACTTGCGTGAAAGGAAATCAAACTCACACAGCTTTAGAGTGAGGCTCTATTCCAGGTGACATCAAAGACTAAAACAGGAGGGGAAAAAAAAAAAGAAGAAAAAAACCACCCTGCGCAACGTTAAATACCTAACAGGAGATGACAAATCAGATGGGAATTACTGTGGTAAAAACATAATTAAAAACTTGATTGAAGTTAAACAGAATTTACATAACACTGCAAATTAACTTTACGCTGAAAGTATTCACTGAGAAAGCAATAAAAAGGCATTTCATTAGTAATCTATATTTAAACAATATGTACAATAGAGTTGTTCTAATGAGAAACGTAGGGTTTTTAATAACAGCAGTTTCCAATGGCTGCCAAGAGACACTGCTATCACTGAGATTTCTGCATATAAACAAACAATCTTTGGCAATATCATTTCTGGATCGTAGCCACGAGACCAAGCACAGGTTGTTGCTGTATAGATTGTTGTTATAAATTAACTGCATTTAAAACACGAGGACAAAGTCCTATATTAAATATTTAGCATGGGCAGTCTGACTGCACATGAAGGAACAACCAGACTTCAGCAGAAGCAGGATTTCACCTCTTATACTTCAGGTTTTCAGGAACTCGCATCTCTTACTGACATTTCATTCTGATCTCTTTAGGGACACAGACTTTGCAATAGCGATGAAAAAATCACGCTGCAATCATTAACGAAGTCACATAACACAATATTACTGGTAAAATAGTAATAATGAAAAATAGTAATAACAGCACTGATATTAATTACCAGAATACATATCATTCATCATTACATGCAAAAGCCAAAACATGCACATAAAAAATGCACTATTACAATCCCAAGAGGAAAAATTCCTACAAAACATGATGAAGAACATAGACTTAGTTTATCCTAGGTGTCAGAGGGAATTCAGAGAGATTTCATTCACTTAAAATTTTGCACTTCTTTCTTCTAACAGAGAACTATGTTTCAGTCTTTTTTTTAAACCCACAGCTCCTTTACAAATTCTGTTGAAAGTTTGGTAGCCTTGTGGCAATAGCCCTACTCGGTCACCTTTTACAAATAATCCATTAGCCTCCTCGGGCCAGCCAACCACAACCTTAAACTCATGAAATAAAACCAATGGGGTAGTTTACATTGGTATTATTTCCTTGTTGTTATTTCCTAGGCAAGGGATAAGTCCACAACTTCAAAAAGCATTAGGGTGCCTTAAGATGGAGTCATTCATTGGAGTTTTCAGCTGGAGTTTCAACACTCGGATGGCAGCTCAGTGCTGCTCTCCACCTGCTCCTATTGAAAACATTTTAGAAAGTCAAGCCCAAGCGACACCAACTCTGAAAGAAAAATAATCAAGAGAAAAATAATTGAAATCTTTGGAACAAAACCTAAACACAGTAAGAAGTTTCTTATGACAAACTTCAAGTTTCTTGGACCCGAAAGAAACAGTTTTATACCTTTGTTCTAGGTATCGAATCTGTATTTTGAGTACTGTAAAATAATATATAGCAAAACAAAGTAAGAACAACAACAACAGAGAGATGTTCTATGTCCTGCAATAGTAAACTCAAATATCAGAAAGCTACATAGTCAAAGAGATGGCACCAGGCACTATGAAACTATGAGAACTATGAGAACTATGAAACTATGAGAAACCCTCAACTAACAGGCACTGGGATATTCAGGGACAAAAGACTTGATTTCTGTGGTTGACATGTTTCTAGCTTATATAAAAGGACTTCAGTGCAGTGGCCATGAGCCAAGTGGTTTATTTCCCAAATTGCCCCCGACAGAAGCCACAGGGGGAAGCATGGGGAGAGAAGCTACCCAGAGCACGCTGGAGCTTGCTGAGCAGGGAGCTCTGCCGGGATGGGGGCAAGGGGAGCCCAGCGCTGCCCTGCTGTGGGAATGCTGCACCCACCAAGCTGCCGCCCAGCACACTAATGGCAAAACTGAGAATACTCCTCCTTCTTCCAAATGCTTATGAATTTTGATAAAATAAGATGTACAAATGTGACAAAAGTTTGGTTAAAGTTCATGGCCCTGCTCAAGGTTTAGGCATAAACACATCCACCCTGATGTTCTTTCTCCGTTGGTTAAGATAGGAAATTTTAAGAGTCTCATCTACTCTGTTGCCTCAGAACAACTCTTCTCTCTCCCCATCTCCTCCTGCCCTCCCTGTAAATGTCAATGTTCATGAGGATGAGGTAGCGGCTTGGCAGACCAAAGTAGAGTAGACATCCCAGCCATAGATGTTTGTTAGGGGTCATTAACAACACACAAGGATACTTGTGGTAAAAACAGCCAAGCGCGGTGTCAGGACCACACTGTCTCCGCCTGCCCCTGCCTGCTGACAAAGACTTGCTCAGACAGGCAGCGGAGAGCTCAGGTGAAACAAGGTCTTTAAATCTGGACTGGAAACAGCTATGCGGGCTCAGCTACGTCTGCCTAGGTGTGCATCTCGCGTCTGAAAGCGGCTTGCACGCCTGCTGTTTCTGCTATAAGAAACCAGAGAAGCCTTCGGCGGGCCTCTCTGGCACATTCGCCTGGGTTTTGGCATCCGGCAGCTTAGGAACCTTCCGAGTCAGGAGCTTAAATATGAAAGATTGCCTACACTAGCAACCGGTGCGGTACATTCGGTATCTCTGGGGAGAAGTGGTGCTGATTCGGCACCCACACTTGCTGCGTTTGAGGAGATTTTACTTCACCGTGGCCCTGGGCCAGGCTCACGCAGCAGGTGCCCCTGGAAGCCCGCTTGCACTTCGCTGGCGTCTGGAGGGACCTGGGCCACGTGCTGCACAGGGAGCGAGCGCACACCGAGTGGGGACCGCTGCAGAGCTGCTTCCAAAGCACCGTCGTGAGGCAGATATTAATGGAGATGACCCTTGGGCGGTTAGAAGAAATCATAGCCAGGAGGGTTATTCAACAACAGCAGTAAAACAGCCAGATTAAGGCATTATTGTAACAGCTGCATTCTGTACGCGTTGTGGTACCGATGCAAACCGAAGGGAGAGCGGCAGTGCTGCCTGGTGCCCTTCTGCCGCACAACAAGGTAACTTCTGCCCTGAAACAGCCTGGCAGGCATTACGGTCACCACGGGTCTCCCCATTCAGGCAGCACCTACATACTCCTTTTATCTGGTAAGGAAGCAACTTTAACCTGGAGGGTTTGCAGCCTTCCCGAGTAGCAGCAGCTTGTCCCGTATTTGCTACAGAAACCATGCACCTTCCAGGTTGACTGTATCCTGGTGGATGCTTGGACAGAGCTGTTGCCAGGAGAACTTCATCAGCTGTGGTGGCAAGGGGGCTGGAAAATTATCAGTTATATACAACTTTGTATTATTGCCGTGTACTCTATACAAATGCTACTGATTCAGTTATTCGAATGCTAACCTCTTACTGCCTTTACTGCTGCCACAAAAGCTCTGTGTATAGTACTGTCCCTTAAAGTTACTATTCATTCTCTTTTGCCTTACACCAAATTAGTCACTTTTACTGATAAAAACAGTACTGTATCGGAATGATACCTACTTACTCTGAAGAAATGCAAACTTTCACTAATGTTACCAGCAATACAGTTGTAAAGGGGTTGGATTAACAATGTTTCAAAGCATCCTGAAACCAAAATGAAATCAGTATTTCTCAACAGCAATAGTATGCTAACAGTTCATAATGCACATTATGGTTGGGTTACCACATTACTCAAATTCATAACCCTTGAAGATACAGCCAAATAACCTCTAAATAGACATGAATGCTCATTACACAATCTGATGAAAAGGGACTAAAAAAGCTGTCTTGTGAAGGCTATCAGATTTAGCCCTTAAAAGATAACTATCAACAAGTATTAAGGTTTTCTCCTAACAGTAGGCCATCTGTTGAAGGGAACTGATTTAATTCTATCATTTCTCTGTGAGAAAAATGCTTCCATTAAAAATGAGTCAATAAGCATGCTGGAGTGGGAGGAGTTGTTGTACCGAGATAATAACGATTGTGGCAGCCAGGCAGGCTGATGTGAAGGAGAGCTACTTCTAAGCGGTACCAGCAACCCATTTTCTCCTTTCGTTCCTTTTGTAGCCAGAAAGATGGACTTACTTAGGTAGGTTGCAAGAAATAAATCTAGACATGCTCGGATATTTGCAATGATTAATATTTTTCTTCTCTAATAATTCTGGTTTTTGCTCAGCTGACTACGGAGTGGATAATTTATGCACTTAATCCCAAGCAGAGGTCAGAAGTCTCCTCTCTGAGGAGAAGTGACACAGGCTAAGAAGGGATCTTGTCTTTGCCCCCTCGGCCAGCAGTACATGGAGAAATGTGTTCTTTCCTACTTATCTCACATTTCACTAGGTGACTACCGAGAACCCCAAAACATGACCTTCGGCTCTTTAAAGTGGCACCTTCCCTCAGCAGTGCAGTATCTTTCTTATTGCACAGTAAATTCTGCTGGGTCGTTGAGAAAAAGATAAAACTGGCTGATCTCTGAAACAGTTCAGAGCAGAAAAAAAAAACCTCACACAAGTTGGTTACAGGTCTAGAGTTCCTGTTCTCTAAAATGAGGTTTCTTTAAAAAAAAACAAAAAACAAAAAAAACCCCAAAAAACTAAAAGCAAAACAAAAAGAACAGAAGCCCCTGTTTCGTCCAAGCACATGAATATCAATGTCATCTCCACAGCTATTTTTTGGAGCAGAAAGGAGACAGCCAGCTTACACAGTTGATGACAATTGCTAGATCATCCTGTGATGAAGGGCAACGTTCGTAACAAGCCAAACTGGCTGGAAGAGTATCCCACCGCACTTATTGTAACAGCCACTGGGAAAAAGTATGCATGATGCTATGTCAACAACTGTGCGAGCAACCCAAATTGTCAAGTTTCATGCTGCTCTCCCGCCAAAGGGCTGCGCGCAAATTTCAGGCTTAAAATATTTCATGCAAATTGTTGCTTCCAAAACCTATTTATCTCACAGATTTTCTATGGAATTGAATAAACTAAAATCCTCTTCCCTCCTAGCTCCTGAGACTTGCATCCATCCTGCTGTTACATGGAAGTGCAGATACCACAAACCAAGTTCCTCTAGAAGAAAGAGAGAGAGGAAAGGACAAAAAAACAAACAAAAATCTCAAAACAAAAGACTCCCACCAAGCTAAACTGTAAGTCAGGTAAGAAGTACAACAAGTAGCATGAGAAACCGCACAAGCATCTCCTTCTCGGCAGAGGAGATGCTCCCATAGGGTCGGCGTGTTATGCCAAGGGCTGACGGCTCCAGCTGGTGGGAGGCGCGGGAGGAGGTGCGCTGTCCTCGGACTCACCCAGCAGCGGTGATCTCAGGAGAAAGGCATCACCCCACCAGTTCCGAGAAGAGGATCAACACAGCAGAAAGCAAGCTGCACTCGGCACTCTTCCTTTTTTAACACGATGTATTTATACTCAAGAGAATGCAGCTCACATGCAGTATCGACCCAGGTCAGAAAGACTATGCTTTCACCACTGAGGGCACAGGCAAGGCACATGTTTCTAAAAGCCTTTTCCATACTAGGCTTATTCTGTGCAATAATTCTGTACACAAAAGGACAACGCACGACCTGAAGGGGATGCTGGATCTGGGGGAAAAGGACATAATTAGAGCTGGCTAAAGGAAAAAATAAGATTTGCATTACAGTAAAATCTTCAGGCCCAGCCACGATTGCGAGTCCGTTGTTCTACGCACTGCACAAACACATCAGCATGAAATGATCTGTATTTCAGAATGATTATAATTGAATCTAAAAAGCAGCAGAGAAGACCTACAGGTTTTTTTTAAGGCTATGTATAAAAATATGAATGCCCAGAGTTTACTAAAACATGGGTTTTGATAAAGTTCTTCAAGCTTTGTATTTTCCTTTGGAGGACAGGAGAAGCTTTTGTGGAAGCCATCAAATTAATTACTCTTAGGCTGCTTGAAACTAGAAAAAGCTGTGACTATGCATATATACATTTGTGGAAACGGAGGAAAAACAGAGCCAACACACACAGCAGGCAACTGCGTATCTGAATATGCTGTTATGATTACTTAGGAAGGTATTATGATTACTTATTATGCAAGTCACTGACATGGCTGGGGACTCTTCCCCAAACCTCTGAAGTCTGTGCACAAGAGAGGCCCATCCACTTCCTCCCCCTTCCAAACCAGGGCCATAAAACAGGCAGGTCAGTGCAGCAGAGACGTGCGCCCAGATGTGAGAACAGGCGAGCAGTAGCACACCAACACCAGCTTTGGTTCGAGCTCGCACAGAGCGAATCCAGCAGTCTCTGTACCCCGGTGCGTTTTATTTCCACTGCTGGATCAGTTCATACCAAACCAGCTCGGCAGCGTCTGCAAAGATACCCTGAAACTTGGGAGCAAGCACTTTCTTCCCACACACCACCATGTCCAGCCTTCACCTTCTGCTGACAGTCACTGAGGTTTAGGAAGCACCTTTATTTGGTATGGCTTTTACAGCCACTTTTTATAGGCACTTTGGGGTGGCTTGGTCACATCAGTATTTGGAGTACTTGCGGACATACAGAATGCGCTGCTACATACAGATACGCAGTTCACGAGCTTCCAAAGCACCAACCTTTACTTTGTTGGGAGGTTTGTTACGTACAGCAATGGGATGAGTGACTGATCTAGGCTAAAGCAGGCCAAAGAAAGCAAAGTGCAGTACGCCGTCAGAAACACTGCACTGCTTCAGTGGAAAATACCCCCTTCCCAAGTCTTAAAAATCTAAAAAGAGAAACACCTACAAATATGAGCCCTTTTTGGCATACGCTGATTACCTGACTTATTCCATATTGGGAAACAGCACATTCCCTCCCATTTCAAAGTTTTTAGGACTTTTTCCTCCATAAAGCGTGCAGAGTCTCAACTATGTGACTTTAAACCATGAATACAATCTGTTAACTGCAATCACCACATAAAACCTAGTTATCCTATGCACAGAGCATGAAATACTTACTTTATTGAAACAGTAACATCCCCACAAATAGATAAGCAGGCATAGACTTTTAGGACTTTTCCAACTTTGGAGATAGTCAAACTGTCAGGAAAACTGAAACTGCAGAACACCCTGCTAACAAAAGTAAACACAGACAAATCCCCGCCCAGTTCCATATCCTCACTACCGGGGGAAAATGAGAGGTAGTCTATAAAATCTTCTGCCAAACATCTACCTGTGCATTTGGCAACGTGAAGCTAGCCACAACTCCCATTACACCTGAGGAGGCCTTCTGCCAGGCAGGGCAGAAGAGCAGAGACTTGGGCATGTTAGGAAATTTTTAAACTCCGAGGATGACGTTTCTCAGCTCTGTCGCTTAGACTCCAGGCACCAGCATTAACACCACATTTCTTTTTCCCTTCAGCCTGCTTTGTCAGAGGCGAGGTTCAGGATGACAGCAAGTCTTCTACAGAAGGGTCCAGGGTAGCTGGGGCTACAGAGACAGCCACCATTGCAAATCCTCAAATAATGAAAACAGCACAGGGATACAAGGAAGCTGAAACGAGTGAAGATCTCACCCAGTGAGAACAAGAAACCCAGAATATAAAGTATGTAGCATCAGTCTGTGCTCTTAGCGAGTCTGAGTGCTGCTGCTTTCTGCTTTTTCAGTGCAAGCCCACGAAACACCAAGCACCTCCAGCAACGTGCCAAGCACGCTCAGCACCTCCTGCTTTCCAGAGGACCTCAAAGGAAATGGTCAGGCCCCAGCAGCACCCAGACTCTCCATCGCTAGCTGAGCCAGCCCACCGCCTCTTCATCTCACTCGTGGCTCTGGTCACACAACTGCTTCTCGTCACTAAAGGTGGCACTTTACATAGTCAAAGATCTCTGCAGACAGCAGCTTGCAACTACCTCCACGTGCAGGGTGCTGACAAGATCAGGACCAGCCCTCGCCGAGATACACCTGTCTGTACAAGCTGGTAATCTGAAGGCAAAGTTCTCCAAAAGCGTAGGCAACAGCAGAAATGAGAGCCTGGCCTAACGGTGTCCGTGACGACCTTCCTGATGGAGATCGGAGGAGCCTGTGCCCCGACACGGGGCTGCCACTTGGCAGGACAGCCCAAACAGTGCAGGCTGAGCCAGGTCGCTACGATGCAGCAGCCCGTTAATAAACACAGCAGCTGCATCTCCTACGAAGCTGAAAAACCAGAACATACAAAGTGTAAAGCAAGTGCTGTTATCCTTTTTGCATAGGAAGAGGAAGCAGGCTTTACCATGCAGCTGCACAGCATTTAGGTAAATACTAGTGTTTTCAAGTCACTTGCTGGACACTCAGCAAAACGCATAACCTGACAAATGTATCTTGCATAACAAATTGCTTAAGCACAAAAAAAACCCAGATGCTTAAAAAAAAAGATATCAGTTATGGGTTAGGAGTAGTGACAGAAACCAAAACTGTTCCTTTAGAAAACTAACTCCATCTTTTTATGCAGATAATCTGTATTTTCATTTAAGTGCTCCACAGCTAGGATTTTTTCACGAACTAAGAAAAAATTCTGATTTAAGCCACTTCTCAGATTTTATTTAACAAGACCTGAAGGTAATCTCTCGTCTTCAAAGCTGCTAGCCACTGTAACGGGGGAGGCCAGTATTTTCAGCTGAGCGTACAAAGCCTTTGCTGTCCTCTCCCAGCCCAGCCTCAGAATTACCTCCCACAACAGCCACTTCCAAAACTGCCCTCTGACCTGCCGTCAAGTCCTCAACTAGTTATGAATCAGTTACTAGCTTGTTTTACCGACACTGTGTGCATCTACGCACATGAGCACACACATGACCACATACATATTGCGTGGATCCGTTTTACATGCCTACAAATACTTATGCTAATCACGTGGCAGAAACTGCCTTTAAATGCTCTCTTCCCACTTTTAAAAGCTTACTGGAAACAGCTTTAACTCAGCAGTCCTTAGGAGGGAGAGCATCGGTTAGTACATGTTAGCTAATTCAAAATGCCTTCTACAGATCTAACAATTAGAGCCAATTTCATATACAGAGGTCACTATTAAAATCTTCACAGTGTTACTTTTCAAACGATTAATACTTCAGCAGTGGCTCCTGTATTTAGTATGAGGAATGATGCTGAAACATGAGCTGCCTGCAAACAGCAATACTGCACAGATTTTAACAGGGTGCATTCTAAGCCATGCAGTATTTTAGTCAACGCTCACACACTTTGGCCATTTTTAAATCATGGTGTATAAAATACAAACAAGAAACTCTAAAACCAACAATCCCTTTTTGTTCATTAAGTCAAACAAGCAAAATCTATTTGAAAAGCTGAATAATTTCCGGCTGTGGGAGAGGAGAGGAAACGAGAACTGTCCCCGAAGTTGTGAAACAACGATGCACCTTGCTGGAGCCATGACCCAACAGGAGAGCCACAAGACCCCGACTGCCACTGCTCCACGACTACAGTAGCACAGCAATCCCAAGTCACGTCCTGGTAAGGAGCCTACAGTTTTACTACGACTGTGAGCAAAGACGGGGCTATTTATCTCACAAGGATCCTGGTTTCCCCGTTTCTAATCCGGAGGCCAGACTTGCGAGCCAGAGCAGCCAGGGAACGTCACAAGAGGGAGGCAGATCGGGTCACCCATGTGGGATCGACTGCAGAAGGATGGCTTGCTTATGAGATGGTCCAAAAGAAAAAAAAAAAAAAGAAAAAAAAAAAGAAAAATGTTGGCAGCACTGCTTGGACTTGGAAAGCAGTCTATACCATTTCTTAATGGCATAGGCAAGGCAGGGCACAGGGGAATACCTAGAGAACAAACCAGGGGTATGAGATTACTTGAAAACAAAAATGGACAAGTCATGTTGCTTCCCAAGGTTCAGTGGGAATATTTCAAACTCTGACGCTCTGAGCTTACAAAGTCATACCCAGCTCCACTCGCTCCTGCGTTTTCGCTGACAGGCTGTAAAAATATGTCCCTTCCTTCCCATCGGGCCTAGCACTTAAATATTTTAAAGGCCTAAAAACGCATCCAACATCCACAAAATCATGCAACATTGATCTCCGCCTGCTGTAGGAGGAGAGAAAAGTCCCCTAGCTGATATCCAAACAGCAAACCGAAACAGCGTCCCGCTGGCACAAGGCTGCCACGTTAGCCTTGTTTCTTACGAGGCAGCCCCTGAACTGAATTTAAAAACAGACGATACACCAAGGAACGCAGGAACGAGCACAGCGTGGGGAGGAGCTCAACCCTCCTCTGCAGACCCAACCATGATAACCAGCCCGACTGCCTCAGCTTCGCCACGTTTGGCCGAGACGCGTCAAAATGCAGTGGCAGGAATGGGTGAATGCTTGCAGCGTGCTTACACTTTGGAAAAAACCCTGTACTGTGAAAAAGCTAAGTGTTTCTATTATTTAAACTGCTAGCAACGGTGTAATTTTAACGCAGGACAATAAAATACCTGATTTCCTTCTTTCCAGCTGCACAACACAACCCGATGGAAGCAAGGGCTGGCACCAGTGGGAGTAGGACCGGCCGGAGGGCGCACGGCGCGGGAGGGGAGGAGTGCAGCTTTATGGGAATACGCTAAACCAGTTTTATTTTTTATTTCCACTGCTGAATATCATTAGGCTCTCTCCACAGCTTTTATGAATGCTTGCCTTATGCCGTAATGCATTCGCCAGAAATCAATATCCTCTCACCCTTGCAAACTAGTAGCCCATGTCATCAGCCAGCGCTGCCCACCGCACCAGGGACAGAAAACCCATGTCTCTCCCGTGTTTCATTCCACCCAACTCTTCAGCTAGGAAAGCTGAGATAAACGCATTTCTTTCAAGGTAGCTGCCAACAGCTTTTAAATCAAAGCGTACATCCTAAAATATTCTTTTCCGCTGAGCTTGTATGGAGGGGCCATTACAGGACCTCATTAAAGAAACAGCACATACCTGGAATATGAGTATTTTAAATTGCCTCATCAGGATATGTTAGGGATGGTTTACTCTCAAGAGCATTGGAAGGAAGGGAAAGATGCTCTTATACAATTCAAATGATGGTAACAGAAATTACTACTCTAAATACAAGTAATACATAGAGGGCCAACAGTGAAAGGTGTGGTACATTCACATAAGAGTTTTAAATACGACAATCTTCTAATTCACATGAGGAGAAAAAAGGGGCAGAGGCACCACACCAGTGGTTAAGGCTGGGCACCCTGCATCGGTCCCAGCTCTCCCTCAGTCCGTAGCTGAAGCACCCAAATTCCAGGCTGCAACCTTTGCTCCCGGGGTCACGCCAAGTCCCTCAGAAACCCCCGTGCTGCGTTTTCAGAAAGCTTGCGGCTACTCCCCCTTCGCTGCAGGGCCTCCCAAAGCAGGAGCAACCTCCAGGTAACATCTGCATAATGCCACCTCACCCTCCACACGCCTCTCAATTTCGCTTTGCGCGCTTTAAACTAACTTTCTCTGCTGTAAAGGGGTTCGCGGTTAACTTTTCGCTTTCCCTGATGGGACTCAATCTAACATCCATCCCCCGAAGACAGAGCGACGCCGGGTCTCCGGCCAGGCGGCTCCCGAAGGGCCCCTGCACCCAGCCCCATCCAGCTCTGTGGCCCCGTTCCACCGCACCGCAGTCGGCAGCACAGCAGTGGCTGGGAAGGTGCCCGGAGCGAGGTAACCGGAGTAAAAAGTTTAATTATTAGAATATTCCAGTTTTTTATTGTAAATTACACTAAGTATTTTAAAAATATTTATATTACTGAATTTTAGAAAGGTTTTGTCAGGCGCTGAAGTTAATATACTTGAAATATACAGAGTCTGGTTTTATTCCTAACTTTGTTTTTTAAGTAAGTTATATAAACAGGCTCCTTTGATTGCTCAGAGCATCCAGCATTGAGTACAGGGGCATAGCTTTAGGCGTAACTGCACTACTGAAGTCATCATTCATTTTGCATCTATTTCTGCTAATTAAAAAGAGGGGGGGCGAAAATTCCTAACAACTTTTACATAAATACTGTATTTATTCTTCGCAAAGACGCGAGGCTGATTTACCTGTAACATGTAACTGAGTGGTCAAATAACCCCACAGAGGGAACTGCAGCGTCACTGTCATGGTTTGTCACCGTTTTCACTGTGCACCTCTCGATAACCCTGTCCTCCTTCCAGGGACACAAGCAGCACGGCAAGCACGAACACGGGTGGCACCATCAACCCTCCAGGTCTGCGGCCAAGTGCTATTTTAGCTCCCCATAAATTTTCTGTTAGTGCCTCAGTTACAAGCACTACCCCTCCCGAAGCCTCTCCCCGCAGGCGGTGGCAGCACAGCCAGACCACCGCGCCCCGGGGCAGGGAGCGGCGGTGAGCAGCATTACGGCATCTTGGATTCTGCCACTACCTACCTCAAAAGTACTAAAAAGACCACTAACACCCCCCCAAAACCCCACGCCCAACAAGAAAAACAACAGCATGCTACACACCATAGACTGTCATACTCATTTTGCAAATAAGGGCGAAGGATCACTTTTAAATACTCTTTTCTTGGCTGCCCTTAGTAATACTCTCGAATGGGAGAGGGAGGCAGGAGCTTGAGCTATTCAGAGACATGAAGTCATCTGGTTTTTTTAATAAACTGCATAGAAAGGAATAGCTGAATATTCGGCAAGGTGCAAGAGTGGCTCATTTCACTGTCAGCTTTACAGTCGCGGCCGATCCCTAGGCTGAAGATTGCGACCTGTACAGAATAACGTGTTACAGCACGCACCCCACAGCTTTAGCTGTCTATTTTTATGAACAGCTTCTTTCCTCCCCTCTTACATACAACCTCGACCACTTTCGAAGGGGTTACTGGGCGCGCTCCGAGATTTCCATGACCCTGGTCCGAATTGCCACCTTAGGAGTACAACGTCGACGAAGCAAATAATTTGCCTTGGTAGACTTCTTCATAAGTGGGTAACAGAGCTGAAAGGACAACATTATCTGAGTAGTGCAAAAAAATTATTTAACATAAAAAGAGAATCCTACGAAGAACTGCATTTAGACACAGTAGTAACTTTATGCACCAGAAAAGGTGCAACTCAGCATAACTCTCTTAGGAGGATCTGCCTAATAGCGCATGAAGTTAAGCATGAACACGAGCGTATCCTTGCTGGGCCAAGGAGAAAGCACATATTTAAACTGGCAATTTATTGTTCCACAGTTAGCACAGTTGCTGAAAACAGTTTCACCCTAATAGCAAATAAAATCCAGGGACCACCCTATCGTACATGAATACTGAAAAGCACAACACTAACACAGAATTTGATTAAAACGTGGAATAAGAGTATGTTATTTATAGAAGTCTGCTTTTTGCCTCCACAACATACAGAAAACACTCCAATGGATCTTTAAATATGCAAAAGCAACTGAAAATATAACCCTGGTAGTTGCAATTTATTTAACTTGGCATTGAAATTAGTTCGAAACACAAAATTTGGAAGAATCAAATGCAGGTTGTCATTAATATTTACAAAAAAGATGAACCACAAACATACTGGACAATTTTTTTAAACAAAATACAGTACGTTTGGTTGACTCGATATTCCAATTTAGGGTACATGATAATCTCGTTTTAAAAACCAGAACGACAGAAAAAATAATAGATATCAACTTAAAAAAAAAAAACAGAAAACCCAAACCTCTCCCAAATGTACAGAAACAGTCTTAACAAACAGATAGTTTATGGCCAAAAGAATAAAGTCTAAATTCTCATCAAATGAGAATGGTTCGCTTATATATTTCATACTAGCTTTTCTCCACATGATTTATCCTACAAAAACTTACTGCATTTTTTCATCTAGAGACAAAACAACAACGGGCACTTTACTTCATAAGCTACAGCCACGTGCTGCATTTTGAAGACGCTGGCTTATCTGATGAGTGGGATATATACGCTTACTCAAGCGCTCACACCACTTCAGCCTGACCCGCAAGTTGCGCAGCCACATAAAAGTGCTCAGCTGAAGCAGAGGACGGACGCTTTCGACGCATGGATCACTGGGACTGCAATGCAGAGAGCTCAGTAATTCCTTCCTAAATCCTGGAGCTAAGTCAGTGATCTGGATGCAGGAAATGGGAACAGAGTCCAGCTCTGCCATAGATCTACTGCATAAATTGGAGCGTGCTTTCGCACCTGTGGCGTTCATCTACAAAAAAAGCAATGA
Source organism: Dromaius novaehollandiae (assembly GCF_036370855.1). Taxonomy (NCBI): domain Eukaryota; kingdom Metazoa; phylum Chordata; class Aves; order Casuariiformes; family Dromaiidae; genus Dromaius; species Dromaius novaehollandiae. The sequence continues at coordinate 19,927,204 of NC_088103.1, forward strand.
AAATACCAAACTCTCTTCCCAACTGATTTTGATAGTAAACCCGTTTGGAAAAGGCAGCCTGTTCCTCCGCACTACCGCGGACCCCGGAACGGCAAAGGCTTCATCTTGAGGCTACTGGAATACAAACTACACAGCTAAAAGTGAAACTGGTCACGTCAAACACACCTGAGCAACTGGCCTTACTGCCCTCCGGATTATCCAAAATTTCTATTCCTAACTGAAAACAGTGCAAAAAGGTCTAAAGTTAAACATATTTTATCACTGAGTATCAATTCAGACTAATTTTAAATCGCAGCGTGAAATATTTATTGTGTCAATGGCCAGGACCAGGGAACAGGAATTTCTGATAATCGAATAATACAAATTTTGAGTTTTTGCTGTTCTTATCATAAATATTATATATGAATGCTTTAAAAATAACTGTCAGTAAAAAGATACACATTTACTGATGGTGTTATAATTATGTTTTAGAATTATAATGGGATATTTCTGAATATACATGCAGTTGATCAGAAGTAATAATTTCCATGAACATTTTATTATGATATGCCTTAATGGAAATAATTTATATTTAATACTATTGCAAAATTAGAAATTGGAGAACAGTATTGTTAGGAATTATGACAGAGTGAAAAGAACAATTAACTTCAAGAATTTTTGCAGTAATATTTCATGTCGAAGTGTATTTCTCAACACCCTCATTTTATTATGATGAGGTTAAAACTACAGGGTTCCTCCTCTCCCAATCCCTAAAAGCTATGTGAAATCAGAAAACTGTGAAAGAAACAAAAGATATACACTGAATATTGAGAAATGTTCTCTTCTCCTTGCTACAGAGCAATGAAACGCATCCACAACTGGAGTATCTACCTCTTTTCCATTCACCAAGCAATCCTTTTCCCCTCTCCTGCAAATTCCTCAGAGGCAACGACTGGATCTTCTCTTGGATTTGTTAAATTTGTCAGTGAAATCATGGACTGCCTGAAGCCAGTGGCGAAATTCCTACTGCAATTTAATAGGGCCAGAAATGTGATTCTTAATATGCATAATCTCCTCTCTCAGTATTCTAAATGGCAAAGTCATCCTGGAATACGAACTTCTCTTCAAAAGTGGCTGACACCCTCCCAGCCCAGAAGCAATATAGCTTGCCGCATGCAATCATGGATGCTCCTCAACCCCCTGGGTCTCCCTCCCTGCCATTTGAAATCCAAAAATTAATAGTTGCCATGGAACTTGTAGTGCTTTTGACACAGCAACATTACTGAAGTGCATTATCAGCTCAGATTTTATAAGCCTTTGCAATGTATGCTTGCAGTGCAAAAGAAAAAGGACCATTGCAAATGCATGCGCTTTCCTATCTCTGAAAGCTGTACCACCCCATACTATATTGCATCAAATCCTTTATGCTTAGTGGGGGGAAAGTAGTTAGAAGACGCTGGGAATAACAAGGTTTAACACACGTGATCTTTACTTAAATGGCCCGAGAGAACTGCAAGTTTTGGGAGGTGTTTTTTGTTGGTTTTTTTTTTCCCAACAATTAGTTCCAGCCTATGAAAGGCACAGACATCCACACTGCATCCTCCCCATTTCCTTTTCCAAACCAGATACCATTCTCTGATCTCTTCATTTCTACATTGAGTTCACTTCTAAATGCATCCCCCACCACACGCACACACGTGTGTGCACACACACGCACGCCTCGTACCTGCACCTAGGGATGGCCGTTCATTCCCAAACCCAATTTGCAGCAGACAGACGGAGAAGGTCCCTGCCTGGGGCTGCTCTTCATGCTGCCCCCAGGCTCAGCCAGCAGCCCGGCTGCTCAGCGCTCCTCCGGGGCTGACGCTGCAGAGCCGATTAGGAGGACTCCCGCCACAGGAGGCTGCGGGCAAGGAGCACCTGCGGGTAGCGGAGTTGCGCAAAGCAAGTGTCTCCTTTCCTCATCGCTGCTTTGCTCTCCGGCGGCCTTCGCTGTGGGGTATGGGCAGCCGTGGCTCTGAGGACCACCATACACATGGGAAAATGAGGGAAATACATGCTGTGAAGCTCCTGTTCTTAAAACTACATGCAAAATAAAGCTGAAAGAGTGAGGTTTTGCAAATGAGGCAATCAAATGGCTCAGGGCTGTCTGTCAAGTGGGTCCCACTCCCAACTGCACTTCTCTGCCACCACCTTCATGACAGCTCTGGCACTCACCCGACTCCTCAGTGAGACAGTTCAGATCAGTAAACTTGCGGAAACCCACTCCCTTTAACTCAAAGACCAGCTCGGGAGGATTTTTTGACAATTTAGTGAGCTGCTTCAGCTAAATACCTGCCTGCTGAGAGGTGAGACAAGTCCCGAACCAGCTCAAAGGACGCAATGGATACATGTGGGCAGAGTTCAATCTTCCCTTTAGCTGATGGCAGACTTCTGTTGTTGCTTCAGTTACCTTACCAAACCTCACTCAAGTGCTATGAGATCCCAGTCCCACAGCTCCTTCCTTTCCCTTAGCTGAAGTACTTTCACCACCCAAAAGATAAATAAGCACTGCAATGGTGCAATGTTTGCTGCCCGCACCTGGTCTGCTCTGCTGGACTACTACACCTCTCCTCAAAGCACAAATCGGTATTAGACTGAAGTGCTGATATATCAGCTTGCACAATACTAGCCAATTTTTAGTCACATAAAAGGACTGACAGTAAAAAAGAAAACATTTTTCACCTTTAACAAATTCTTTTGCATTCTCAGCTTTTTCCTGTAGTACACTTGCAATAGCAGTTAGCTTTTGCATCCCCGATACCTTCCCAACCTGCAGTCCTCAAACTCCCCAAACCCTGCTCCCTCCCTTCACTGAAATGGCTGACATCTCAGCTGTTATCTTACACTGTTTTTCTCTCTCTCTAAATAACAGTATAAACAGACTGGTCAGAAACTTGCTCTTTACATTTCTTAGAAATCACCACACAAACTTACTTTCTAGATATTCAAACTGCAAAATAGGGATTGAACAAAATTCTCCTGCCAGATCCTCCTATTAATTCCTACATCTGGTTTCTCCAGGTACCCTGAAGCTCATGAGATTTCTACTCTGCAATTCCACACGGACAGCGTGGTCGGGAGGGAAAAGCAAAGAAAGTTTCATCATGAAAATCAGTGCGACCAAAATTCACATTTTCTCTAGCTTTCCATATGCTTTTATGCTCTTGCATTTGAGCTTTATTGGGCTCAACAAAATCAGAAAAGCATATTCAACTGGTAAGAAAACAATCCTATATATTTAATCTTAAAGATATGCTTCTTTTCATTAAAATAATAAAAGGTGGTGACCTAACAGTAAAAAAATCAGTCTGCTGATTTTTAAAATTCATGGTATCCTAACAAATATTTAGATGAAAAGAACTACCATTTTGGACAGTCCTCTGTTAAACTACCTATGCATCCAGGATCACAGTTTTTCCCCTGTAAAACACAACATGTCTTACTGCGAATGCGAGATGGTCTGTACCTAGGACTTCGAGCACTGGTGCACCGCAGCGGGGGAATAAAATTGGTGAAGACCTTCGCAGCAGAATTGCCTCCCATGGCAAGCGGATGGGTTTCCCTAGTGCATGAAAAATTCAGCGTGTATAAAGTAAATGCTTGGCATATGTGAATAATTGATGGCGGCCAGCAAGCAACAGCCAGAAGCGGGGCAGGCGGCTGCCCATGCCCTTGTGGTGGTCCCACCGCCGCTCCGGCCCCTCGCCACGTGGCGCAACCAAGGGGAGGAAAAAAAATGAAAGAAAAATAAAAGTAAAAAAAACAGGCCCTGCTCCCCGTGCCTCCGGTGGGTGCCGTGGCGTTGCCACCCCACGGCGGCGCTTCCAGGGCTCCGTGCCGGGCTCGGCGGAGGGGCAGCCAGCGAGCACCGCCGGAGCAGCCAGGGCTTCGGCGGCCAGCCACAGCCGAGCCTCCCTGAGGCTCTCCCAGCGCTGACTCATCAACTGTGGGTTTTTCCACAGGGTTGTGAAAAAAAATCAATGAGATTTGTGCTGCAAACTGGTCATTATGACAAAAAAAACCTCTGCGACAAAATTGATTTGTTTAAATATAATAGCACAGTTTAAAAGCATCTGGCAGGGTGGGGAGAGGGAAGACCCTCAAGAGCTCAGACTAAAATGGTGCAAGGGCTAAACCTCCTTGCTAAGCTAACTAAACAGATTTTTTTTTTTAATTGCCTTCAGCCTGGTTAAAGGCAAAGCAGCAGAAGCATGGCGCGCAAAATAGCTCCATAAATGAATGAAGCCAGTCTAATACATTTTATAAATTACATGTAGCAGCAAAGATTAAAGATCCTGATCTGTCCCCTGTGTTTTGTCCTCATTTCACCTTCTCACTAGTGTAGCACTTGTCTGGCAATATTTCCATAAAATCTTAACCACCAAATACGAAAAGAGTCAAACATGAATACGGAAGAGAGGAAACCATAAAAGAGAGTCAAAAGCCCCCATCCTGCTTCCACTTTAGCTCACAGCTGCCAGTGAAGCAGCCCCCCAAGGACACCCTGGGGGTGCGGGCGGCAGCACCTGGGGGTGTCGGACAAACTCTGGCCAGCGCCTGCTTCTCCTTCCACAGCTGTCCACCAAACCATGAAGCTTTCGGGCACGGACTGCCTGCTGCTCTACAGGAGCACGGCGATCTCCAGAGCGGGACCCACCGAGGTCCAGCCCGGGCACTCCTGCACAGCGACCAACGCCGTACCGCAGGCGGGTCGCCTCCTCCGGCTCCTCATCCAAAGCACCCGAGCTGTTACACGTCCTTCAGACAACAACAATACTCAAATTACCAAGGTGCCAGCTCTCGGAAGGAAACACGAGATACACACATACGTACGTATCAGAGCTTCATAGCTTCTAGTATCCCTATTTATGAAGGCATCAAACAGCGGGCGCAGAGACACCTGCGTCCCATCATTTGAAGGGGTGACAACACACAGATCGAAGTGTTGTGCCCGAGACTTACAGGTACAGCGCGCATCTGAACAGTACCTATGTGTTTGACTCACAAACAAGCACAAGCCCAGACACACTTGCAACTAAACACAGGTACAAAAAATCCTCAAAACTTCACACAAAAATCAGACACGCGTTCTGCCCTTTCCCCACTAAATATACTATTAAATCTCCCCAAATCCTAAGCTGAAGCAGTAAAAACTTTGCTATGTAGTAAGATGCGTGTTACAGTTAAATAAAGGCAGTTATTAGTTACACACTAAAAGTTTAAAACAAACAACCAGGCAGGCCAGCCCTGGTGAGCTGGAGGACCTTGCAGAAAGCCCTGCCTCCAGCGCTGCTCCCAGCAGCAGCACCAACAAGGCAACGGGGCACAGCGCAGTGCTTCGCCTCACTGCCACCCCGCGTAGCTACCCCCCCTCCGCTCCGGGGCAGCTGGTAGCCGTCCTTAGAGAAAATGCACTTAATAAAAACAGAACAGTTAATACTGTCACCTGACCCAAGTCCACCCTATTGTTATTTTTTCCTGCCACTACTATATCAGCAGAGCTCAGGGATAGCGCCCACCGCCCCTCAAACCTCAGGGACGCGCTGTGCAAATGTCACCGACTGAAGAGAGCTCAATTTCCCCAAGAGCTACTTCCACAAGAGGAAATGACAGACTTTATAACAAGTCTGCATTTCAAATAAGCAAGCTGAAAGCCTTAATGGTATGACTCAACACCATTTTAAGTGGGCAAAAGTGTTCTTTTATGTCTCATTACCAATTTCTTTTTAAATATTAATTGTACTCTAGCGAGAGGGTTTTTGTACCTGCAAGCAGGCATCAGTGGCCTGTTGGACTAATCATGCTGCAGTACATTTCTACATAAAAACAGGATAATTCATCTTCTATGAAGAACTTCTTCACCGGTGCAAGTGCATATGTATACACATATCATGGATACACAAAACATTTCGCACTGTCTCTTCGGTCAAGAAAACCAAGAACAAGAGAAGTTACAGACGTGCAAGATAGTACTTGCTTAATTTCTGTGTTCTCAATTACACATTAAGGCTCTTTAAAAAGTTACTGGAGTAGCAGACCCCTATGCAAGCAGACTTTCTTTTCATGGGGAGCTGCTGAGCATACTTAGCAAAAGTTCAAATGCTGTGTTTGCAAGCAGGTAAAAGCCACAGCAAGCAGCTCAGAGCCTGCAGCTCGAGAACAGACTGTAGCGAGGAAGAAAGTGCAAACACAGCTAAGCCGCCAAGGAAACGCAGGAGCTCCTCAGGGAGCAGCCAGGACCGCATGGAGTTTCACACAACTCAGACTCACCGAGTGGGGTAAAGCCTGCTCTCTGGTTAAGGCCCACCTGCAGAGATACAGCAGAAAGGAACAAGCTGTCCATAAACTTGTTATTTCTATCTTTCTTATTTAGCTGCTTTCTATTTTCTTTATTTAAAAAGCTAATTTTCCTAGTACTTAGTTAAATAAAATCTGGCTCTCAGAGATTAGATGCTTTTGGGTCTTTTTGGAGTTCACTGCTAGGAAAAGGCACATCTACCCCAGAAGCTCTGGAGGATTCAGGGTCCTGTTGGTTCCCTGCAGAATTTACACAAGGACCTAGCTTGGTCCTAGAATCAGATTTCCAAATGCACAGGAGCTCACAGCTTTCTTGGGTGATACACTTGCCACACGTGCATGTAATGTACAAATCCAAACCCATTTTAAGTCCAAAATGTTGGCTGAAATAGGTGTTTGAAATCGTGACCTTGTCTTTTTTTTCTTCTTCTTCCAGAAATTAAACTATCATCAGACTGGTATTTTAAAGAATAAAGGAAATCAAAAGCTTTGAACAGGGTATCCCACCAGGAGAGGGGGTGGGTGACAAGCTCTGTGCAGCTCCGCAGTTGAAACCAGCATTTCAGTGAGGTAATTCCCAGATGACCAAATGCCAAAAAGCAAGACACAGGCTTCACATCTTGCTTGTTCTACGTACTGTACTTAAGAACACATTAATAACAAGTATGCTGCCCAAGTTCATGGGATGTACACGGACCTCACTAGGCAAATACGTGTTTACTCTGTGCAATGAAAAATGAAGTAGCAATACCAAGAGCTGGCAGAGGCCAAGCCAATTCTCCTCCCACGGATCTTGGCTATATTGCTACACCACTGCGACATGCCTGTGTTATCGCCAAGACGATACTAACATTTCTGCAAAGAGTTGTCTTATGTGAACGGACCAGAGGAGGGTAGTGTTAGCTTGGGCATCTCTGCATGGTGCTCCATTGTGTTGCTCAGGAATGTCCTAAAATAGCAGATCAACTGCTGACCAACTTCACTAATCTGCATGTCAAAGATTTACTCAGATCTGAGAAGTGTTTTGGTCCAATCACATCTGCTATCACTTTTTAACCTTCTTTATCTCCAGATGCCATTCAGTCTGGAAGAGTATACTAGGCACTGAACCCTCTTGGGTTCCTCCTCACTCCCAAATTTCTGAAAGTTGATCTTCGAAACTCTGCAGGGTATTTGGTCTCCCATCTTGATTTTAAGATATTTCACGGCATCCTCAACATATTAAATTCTCCCATTTGTGGTTTTTGGTTTTTTTGTTTGTTTGTTTGTTTTTTTAAAGAGATACCTCCATGCAAGTCTGTCACATCTCACTGAAAGATTTGGAATAAAATACTCGTTTTGCACTTTTTTAGAACTCTTCTTTCCAGGCTACAAAAGGGCACTACCACTTCTTATTGTTTCCTCATTAAAAGGAAAACTAATTTTTTGAAATCTCAACAATTATGAGAGCACATTTACAATCACAATCAGATAAAAATTGGTTAAACTAATTCACCATGTTATTTTCCTCAAGCAGGCAAAAGCTAGTGGCATGCTGAAATGCAGCATTCTCATCACGACAGCAAATGTTCTTTGCTTTATGCTGTTCTAGCAGCTGCAGCCCATCTATTTGTTTTATTTGGCCTTTTGAACATCTGCATAACTTGCATTCTTCAGATACTAGGTTACTTCTTTCTCGGGATGTGGGGGTGGAGGAGGAGGGGGGCAGTGCCCTGGAGTTTACCTGGTTTTGAAATTCACCATACCTGAAGCCAAACACACAGATTAATGTGTTTTAGAATTCTTTTCTCCATGAGGAAAAGAGAAAAAAAAAAGAAGTAAACTTTTTCTTTTTAAGCCGCTTACTCATCATAACTACGTATTGCAAAATTACCAGTCAGAACCCCCCACCATGCATCCACGGCTCTGAAAAGCATTAATTTAGCCAACCCCTATGGCTTAATGGAAGTGAGAGTCACGATGGTTCAGTCTAGTCATAAATTTCTATGAATACCTAGAAGAATAATCAAGAGATCATCTCTGACCGGAAGGCTGCCTATTATCATAACCAAGTCCCTTAGCACAGCTGACAGTAAACGAGCATAAGATATGCAGGTCTTGCCCCAGACACTGTTTAGAAGTATTGCATCCATTTGTAGGTGAACACTGGGTCAAGAAAAGACACCTAGAATTACTTATTTTATTTATTTTTTTGTCAGTAAACCACATTGGCTTCACTGCTTACTCCAAAAGTTGGTGACAGGAAAAGTAAGAGTGAAAATTTGCAAAACCAGTGACAGAGGAAGCTGAGCAGCAAGAGTGCGCAAGATAAAAGTTTTGCTACTGCTATTTGCCTCAGCATATGAACTAACACAGCACCAAATGGCACTGATTATGTGCTACGGTCACGATGAAAAACAAAGACACTCTCAACTGAAAGTCTGTGGAGTTCACTAAGTGAAGGCACAAACGGAAGAACTACTGACCAGATTTTTAGCCACCATAAACAATCACAAAGTTTCAGCTGATCCACATCAATTCATATAATTTGTCTTACTAGTTCAAGTAATAGGTGTTTACTAAACCTCCATTTAGGCTATTAAGGCGACTATGAGAAAAGCCTGGAAGAAGGGTAGGCAGTCTTGAGTCCCCAGGGAAGAATGGCAAGTAGATAGGAGAAATAAAGAAACTGAACTAAGATGGCAATTAACATTCTCAAAAACCTTGGAAGCAATCATGCCTACATCATACATCAAATGAAAATGCATGTACAAACACCGTATTTCCCACTATGGTCCCATCTCACTCAATATTTATTTGGAAGTAGGCTTTTAAAATAAGTTTCAGCTTTTTCCAAGTTTCGGTCTCCTTACTATTAAGTCATGAAGATCAGATTATAAACTATCTGGACTTTTTACACATTGCAACATTCATTAAAACCCAAAGGCTACTGAACTTGGATTAAGAAACTTAACTGTGGCAGGTTAGACTGTCAGTGAATGACACTTACTTGCTCTATCAAAAGACATTAAATGTAAATCTGAAGAAATGCTCACATCCATGAAAGCTTATCTTTCTTCCAGCTACACCAGTTGATCTAGTAAGAGATACTATCTGCATCTACAAATCTTGTCCTGTCCATTAAACATAAATCCCTCTACGTATGCATTTTTACACTAAATACTTCGTTTAGTTTTCTGAAGCAGAAAAATATGAAACCAATGCTTTTCCTGAAGTAAATTAATTCTAATTTTTTCTCGTATTTCTTTGATGAACAAACCTAGCTCCCAAAAGAAGACAGCAACTAGAAGGAAGTGTTACAACTGCTCCTGTCCATTTCCATCTGGCAAGAAGGTAATGCTTTCGTAAACCTCCTTTTTTCATTTCCTATAGCCACAGGGGACTTTGAAGGAACTCGAGAGAAACTTCTAGGTGCTACTAAAAAACATCAATAATTGTAAAATTCTTCTGGTTTCATCCATTGTTACAACTAGCATCTTTCTGTCCCAGAGGAAGAGCGTATACGTATATGAAATCAGGCATTTCCAAAAACATTTTATATCCCTAGCCCACCCCACCCCCAAGCAGCACGGCTCAACGCGCCTACGGCGGACAAAGCTGGAAGGACTCCTGGCGAAACTTGGTGAACAGAAGGACGTAGAAACAGTCCAAACTCAGATTCCCAGTGTCAAGAGCATGTTAGTAGGAGCTGGGGACGTAAAACCTGGTATAAAAACCTACAAGTGACTAAGAAAAGACCAATCTTGGGTAAACTGCTTGACATTTCCTGCATTTCTAAGTGAAAAAAGCACTACCAGCTTTCTGTCTTGCAGGGGGGGAAGGAGGAGAGGTTCTTAAGGAAAGGCAGGGGAACAAAAACAAAACCCCAGAGGCTATTTGACTATAGAAGCACTTGATTCACACAATTTAAAAACAACTCCAAAAGTTGCAAGTGGGCTGCTGCCTTCATAATGAAAATGCCAGTCCCCAGGTCTGACTCTCCTCACCTGCAAAAAATGGCATCAAGATACATCCAGTGTGTCTTTAGATATTAGCACTAAAACTCTTGCAGTGCTCTACAATATATCACACTTTCTTTTTCTAGGGAAATTCTTTTTTAATCAATTACAAACTAATCTACTTGTAAGGTTTGGGCATGTGAAAGTTATGAAGGATTTTGATTTAATTAGTTGTGTTTTCTACCTCTCTTAGCCTGTATGATTATCTGTAAAATATCGTCAATGTAATTTAAGCAGTCCCTCACCACATCTTCGGGGAGAACATTATCTAAGCTTTTGCCAAGCAGGGGCACAAAGCAGTCTGGCGAAGACCACAGTTCCACCGCCCTTGACTTTATAACTATTGTTGTATTATTGTGGCAGAAAGTCATGCTAGGAATTGCAATAAAAATCTATTAACATTTTATTCCAGTTCACGGTTGTATTACATCAAGTGCTTGTGAATTAACTCTAGAGGATGGAGGTTTGGCTTTAAGACCGTTGTTACCAATTGGTTATGTTTTAACAGATTTATTACTCGGCACAAATTGTGGAGTCCTGACTTAATTTCATCAGGTGCAATATGCTTGTACCATAACAAAGCCTGAGGAAAACAAGAGGCAGAAAACTAAAAATGCATCTATAAGCATCCACAAAGTGGTCTGCAACGTATTACATGAGGACCAGGAGTCCCTCACTGTATGCGTGCCCTGAGCTACCATATTAGTAATCACATTTTGCCACAGAACATACAGACAAACATTACTTATATAAGGATTTACAGTCTCCAAATGGAACAAGTAACAGCAAGCAGATACTTTTGTTCCAGATAAAATTTTTGTAACTATGTTTTCCTGAACTATGAGGTACAAATGTAGCAAGGCTTGTTTGGATACTGAATTTTAAGGACTGTCAGCTCCTCGCAGAAGAACTGAACCTCTATTTTTCTGCTCTTAATGCTAGCCAGTTTGAAGAAAGTACTATTTACTCTAATTATGAAATATATCTCATAATAGAAATATTCCAAGCTCTGCAGCAGGATTCCATTTGCAACGCAAAGTAGTGTAAAAACAAGAGTTAATTGCCTGTGCAAATATTTCAGGGCAGTGTTTACGTAATCTGCAGTACATTAAGTACCCAAGTTGTGCTCTGCTGATAGGTGAAGGAACAGCTCTGAAAGGCGACGGCGTTGCCAATTAGCTCTCGACAAATATGTACACAAGCTGCGCTGGCAGCCTCGCGCAGCTTCCTCGCTCCCGCCGGCGCGCAGCGGGGAGCCACTCCGCGCCCCCATCCCGCGCCGCCCCCCGGCCACCGGCACCGTGCAAATCCCCCGGGGAGCCGCGAGGAGGGAGGGGGACCCACGCCAGGGCAGACGGACCCGGCCGCATTGCCCAGGAGCCGCGGTGCATCCTCGCCTCCGCGCTGCGCCGTGCTCCACCCAAAAAAGGGACTTTTCTTTTAGACTCAGAAAAGCTAATTACCTTGGGCCGAGTCCTGCGCGTACGACACCACGCAGCTTGGGGTACCCGGGTCCTTTGACTCGGCAGCAGCGTGGTTATCACTGGACGACAGCGCAAAAAGCCGTAACTTCTTCATAGGTTACTGCTCCCAGCATTAAAATAGACTGGATCTAAAGCAACTATTTTGCAACTAACTTTCCAAAAAAAATGGTAAAACATAGCTTTCCACAATGTTTCCAAGTTTCAGTCCTTTTCATAAAAAAAGGGTTTTTTTTATATGTCTGTAACTACTCTAAAAAAACAGACACACGCCCACCCCTTCTTCTGGGAGAAGGGCAGTTCAGCTTACTCGGAGGGAAGCAGTCTGCTCAAACAGGAGAGTTAAAGCCATTCTGGAATTCTGCTTCCTAAATTCTTTTAACTCACATAATTCATGTTAAATAAATTGCAATTTTGATAATAAGACAGCTGAAAATAAGTCTAGTCTTGCAAGTTGTGTGGGTGTATGATTATGCTTATACAAGTTTGGAATTCACTTTACTTTAAAGCATTCGTTTAAGTCTGCTTTTGTGGATATCTGTGCTCTCCACGTGCATGCTTTGTTTCAGTGTTTAGGAAAAGCATCACTATGCCATGTTGTGTAAAGATGGTGAAATCGTTTAGTTAGGTAGAAGTGCACAAAACCCACAGGTTTTCAGCTAATACCCCTAATTATTAATACTAATAAACTGGATAAAGGGAGAGGAAGGCAAGACGTGGCGAGGCACAAAAGTGCAATTTTAAGATCCGTGTGGCCTTGCTACCGGTGATTCAGAAAAGTAACGTCTTTTCTCGCATTTTCTACAAAATGGTTCATGTCTGGTCCCTGCTACAACAGAAGGGGCTGCCTGACCATCAGCCACAGACACCCTGGAGGTACCAACGCACAAACACCCGTTCCTTTGACACGCTCCCCAAGTGCGATGGACAGCTTAAAGAACCTGTGGGTCGTCTTCTACTTGCTAATGCTAACACAAGGCACAGCAAAAAAAAAAGCAAAAAGCCTTTTTTATTGTCTTGCACACAACGTGTTACCAAGCTGGAAGAGCCTTTTCTTTACGCGGCTCATCTAGCCAACAGTGTTCACGTTCATCCCGACGGGGTTTGAACCGCTAGGGAAGGATAAAGGGCATAACGTGCATTTAACTAAATTATTAAGGTAAACTTAAATCTACGGGCAAATGCAGGAGCACTGAAAAATAAAGGGGACCAAGAGCAGGCTGCCTGCCGGGCGCACCTCGGCACACGCTGCCAGCGGAGCCAGTGCCTCCCTGATCCCGGCTGCAGCGGCCACAGCCTCCAGCCTCCAGCCAGGGCCAGAGCGCAAAGCTGGTTGGAAACCTCCGAGTCTGTAACATGGTGGGAAAACTTCTGACGTTTCTCTTTAATTTGGGAGCAAGCTCAATATGGATATGTTTTCTGTAACAAAACCAGATCTGTTCATGTGCCTTTCTGGGCATCTTTAGCACAGGGCTCCAAAGCCCAAGCTGGAAAAGTGATTTTAAAATTTCATTTCTGGTGCCTGTCCTCCAGATTATGGAGGCCTCAGTGTCAGTAACATAACCATATATGTGTTAGGTTAAAGATGGAAAAAAAAGGGGAGGGGGGAAGGGGAGAGGGGAAAAAAAAAAGAAAAAGAGAGATAAGTAGTGCTTAGAATACAAATGCATCTCTATAGAATCAAAATAAAAGACTGAAAATACACATGGTAACTGTACTCAATTAATTATTAAAGCTGTTTAAGAAATAGGAGGGCCATATGGGCAAAAATAATTCACAGGAATAATACAAGTCTTGTAAGCAGCGATGTCTGCTCCACTCCACTGCATTTCCTTCAGCTGCCTCTAACGCTATCTATAAAGGTTATCTCTAAACCAAGTTTCAATATTTTCAAATTGTATATATAAAAATATGCAGCTTCACAGATTATACTGCAGCATCTTTTAAATAGTTGGAGTTTTTTATTATTCTCTTCTGGTACTCACATGGGAAAACACATCGCTGTGTTTTACCCTACATTTAAATTTACATAATCTTTATTTTCTGTGATAGTACTTTGAAACCTCCCTCTCCTCCTCCACACACTACATACATTAGGCCCTTCCAATTTTATCAAGTGTGTTTTTATTCCCATGTAACAAACCTTAAAGAAAAAAAACACACAGAATTAGCCATGTACCAAGTCCTAATACCACTTCTACAAAAAGGTTTGAAGATGAACAAAAGATTTAAGCTGCTTCTTTTAAGTAAAACATATTGGCATCCTTCAGCTTGTGCCTAGAATTACAAGTATCTCTTTCCCTGAAGAAATATGTGCTTTCAAACTTCTCATTTTATTTTCCATTATATTTGTGTATCTGCCATGTTTGTAATCTTTACCATTACTACAGTGGGGGAAAAAAAAAAAGTTAAAGTCAGACTTGAGAAATATGTCGAAACAACGTTTCCAGTTCCCTGCCACTTCTGCTCATCACCGGCGGTGGCAGCGCTGCCGGGTAACACCAACTGCCCCGGCAGGCAGAGCGTACCTCTACCCACACAGCTCCAGGGCTCTAACCACCACCAAGTTACTCCTCTTGCTGCCACAGCCAAAGAAAATCCTCAAATAAGCAAAAACCAAATACACAAACCTGACTTCGGGACTGGCCAAACTGGAAACCTCTTTGCAGACACGTGCCTCCTCCTGCGATCCAGCGCCACCCAGAAAAGGTCCTCTCAGCCAACGAACGCCAGCCGGGCTCCCCCGGCACAGACATTCAGGATTTTACGGAGAAATCACTGTCCCACTCCCTTGTTTGCTCGTCAAGAAACAAAGTCTCCACTCCTACCATGGTCCGAGGAAAAGCCTGTGTTTGTAAAACGTTAATCTAACCTCAAATTGGAAAGGCAGGAAAAGGCAGCTGAACGCGAAGTACGTTCGCACGCAGAAAGGTCTCCAAGCTCTTCCACCCGGGTGAGGGTCGGCAGGCACCGCTCCACCCCAGCAGCTCTCTAGCAGCCGGCAGCGGAGGCGGCCAGGCCCCCAAGGTGATCCTCCTGGCAGGTCACCAGCCGAGCAGCAGCTCCCCAAACGCAGCGGCACCTCGTGCCCTCGGCTCGCCGCTCCAGCTGCAGCACCGCTATCCCACTGCTTTCACTTTGACAGCGAGGTGAATCGAGTAGCCCGCCCCCAAAAACCACATTTCCTTTTCACTTTTTTTTCATTATATTACTCATCGTTTTGATAGGCTGTTCCGGATCAGAAATGTTTACATGTGTTTAAAGTGACTGCTCTCAGATTAAAGTTTGGATTTCTTTGATTTGGCTTCCTCTCCCCCCTACCAACACCCTTGAAGGACAGAGATATATCACTGTAAAAATAAGGATAGGAGAGGGGGAATTTGCACCCAAACGTATGCTGGCACAGGCACTTGTTGCTCCCTCACTGAAGTGCATGCAGAATATTAGGCATATTTTTTTTCTTCTAAATACTTTAGCCCTCCCCATCAAAGCCAGCGCTGGCAGGCTCAGGAGAAGACCCTCCACGTGCAATACTCGGCTTTGGAAGGGGCCAGCAGCCCCATCCCCAGCGGGAGCAGTCTGCTGCCGCCCTGCGAGGGTTCAGGCTGCGTTCGCAGACCAGGAACCCGGCTCGTGGGCCCGGGGCTTTGCAGACAGCGGCGCGGGCACGCGGGGGTGTCCCGGCACCCGGCTCCTCTGCAGGGACCCCTGGGCTCCCAAGGAAGGGCCCCATGGGCAAAACGCAATGGAAAGAGGAAACTGTCAGAACAAACTGCCAGTCACAAGGACTTCATATTCTTTCTATATAGAATTAGTGTGTAGAGGGAACAGCTGATTTTAGCACCCTCAGCGGTCTTCCAAATTCAGTTGCATTTCTTTTCTAGTATTAAACTCTTTGCATCTTGAAAAAGAATAAAACACACAGAAAAAACAAGTATCTGCTCTTAGTCAGAAGTTAGGAAGAAAAGCCTTGCTTGCATTCTGGGACCCAAAATTGCACACATTGAACATGCCAAATTTTACCCGAGTTTCTGATATACCACAAGTCGTTGTTAACACTGGTCCCTGTGCTACTTTGGAATAATTTCTGAGCCAAATATGACAACAGGACAAAGCTACTGAGGCACCACCGGTAAAGCTCAGTTAAAATCACATACTGGATTTTCTGAATTAGTATTTGAAACCATGCACCTCATTGACACTATGGATTAATACTGACTTTTACTCTTCAGCTCCCAATATTTCTTCAGCTGTATTTAATGGTTATTACTACAATTATCTGCATTTAAAAATTTTCAGCATCCAAATTTTCCTGTGGCTCTCCCCAACAGATTTATTTTTTTTATTTTTTTGGCCCACTGCCCTTCCTCGCAGTGTCCATAATCTGTGGAGAAGAGATGGCTGATGGCGTTATCGCAGGCAAACAGAACGAAGCTAATGGTAACAGGCACTCCTTGCTAGGTAATTATTATAGGAGGAAGAATGCAAATGAGCCCTAATCTGCCTCGCACAATGGCAGAGGTCTCGGATTTGCATTAAACCTTTCGCAGCCCTTTGCCAGCGCGGGGACTCGGCAGATAACAACGCATCTGGAGCACAGGCTGCCTCGCCAACACATGGCCGCTTATTAAATCAGGCCCCCAGCAGGTACCGGCGTCCCTGCGTGGCTGTCCCCTCCCCCTGCATCGCTCGAGTCTCCTCCTCCTCCCCTCCTCCCCCCTCCGCTTTGCTGGAGAAAAGCTAATTGTGCATGCCATTTGGCTTGATTCATGTTTACAAAGAAGAAGAAAGTGCTGTTTAGTAATTATAACAGGGGAGCGGACATCAGGAAAGCGCAGCTCTATTCCCAGCTATGTCATTTACTTGCCAGGGGACTGCAGGGAAATAACTTTGCCTTTCTGTGCATCCATGTGTTCAGCTAGAAATATAGGGTTGACATTTGTGAGTGGCCCAATAGACTCTTTCATTTTACAATGACATCTGTCGAATGCTTTCAGGAAGCAAACGCGAGACTTCCCTGCAGTCTAGGCTGAGTTCATGGGAAGCTGCAGTCCTTTAGGAGAAATACTGCCTACGCCTCAATTCCTATCTGACAATAGGTTTTTAAAGAAGGATATTCTTTCATGGCACCATGTCCTGTTATAACAGGACCTAAAAGAGAATTCCTCCCCCTTCCAAATTCATGCCTGCCAGTTGCGGCTACAAAAGCGTCCGCTCCACCAGCGGATATTATATGAAGAAGCTATAGGAATGATGCTTGTGCTGCTCTCATCACAGGTCAAACAGCATTTGGACAAAATGTCTTTCTCCCTCAAACCTTATAATCTGCAATACTTTCCTATTAGCATTCACCTGGATTAGGAATATGGGAGTAAAATGTACTAAACCCTTCCCAAGGGAAGCCACCAGACTGAAGGCAAATCTCCTTACTAGGAAGCCTCCTGGACCAGTCACATTTTCCTCTACAAGCATCTTTCTTAAACACTTTTGTTCTCCTGAGGCATTTTTGTCAAATGAGAAAAAAAGTCTGACCCTTACCATCTAATGGAAACAGTGACAATAACTGATGTTAAGGCATCAGAAAGTACCTCTCATAAAAGGGATGCCATCAGAAATGCCTCTTCTTGGTCTGTTGACATGAAGATAGACATGAAGATAGATAGTGCTCTTCCAGTAGCACTTGTTTAGTTTTGAATTTATATCTGAAATACTAGATACTAAGGCTTACTTTCTTGGAGATCTGTTCAGGAGCGTGTCACACGAACTGGAATTAAAATAATTGTAAAAACAATTGGAAGATATTTGGTACCAAGCTATTGACGTAAAATATAAGGTAAGCTACAAGTAACTAAGATGCACTGAATACATGGGACTAATGTCTGCAAGGTAAAATAACCTATTTCAGATTGCTTGTACTGCAAAACAAATCAAAACTGGATTCCGCAAGCAAACGTAACTGTTTTCATTGTTTCTAAAGCAAAAATTTGGACACTTGTATAGGACTGCACCGAACGACTTATTTGAGTGCCAACCCCAGGCGCACACAGCCTCCTGTGCCAGGCCCACACCGAGACGCCTGGGGAACCCCAACAGCCAGAGAAATTCCAGCAGCCATTAGAAACAGGACAAGGTCACATGAATGGATATGATTACTCTGAATTACGCCATTCAGATACATTAATCATCTGCTGTATTTGCTCTGGAGACAACTACAGGCTTTGTGCCTTTATCCTGTGAGGGTTTTTTTCTTCCTCAGCGAGTTTATCATTCCCATGCCAATTTAGGCAGGTAGTTTCCCTGGAACTAGGCTGTATTTTTGAAGCCTATGCAGTTTTATAGATCTGGTGAATACTCTCTATATAATCCCTACTAAACTATTGCCAGAAATAAAACTTTTTTTTAATTTTTTACAGTGACTTTAAAAATGCTGCTATAGAAAGTGCTGGATTTTTGCAATGCCATGTAACAAGTTAATTTTTCATTAATCAACATTTTTCTTGTCTTCTTCTCATGGAGTAGTAGAAAGGTGGGGATACCTCTCTTTGCAATTACTGGATCATGCTACCTCTGTCTCTGAAGCAGACTAATAGATTGCTGGGATCTCAGCCAGCACCAGTATTGGGTACCAGTACTATATAGTACAGTCATTGCACCTAAACAATCAGTAGCTAGTTAAAAATGTGCTTATTTTTAAATGATGTTTCAGGTCTATTACGATACTAAGGTTCTCTGAAAGGATTTTCTCCCACTTGCACTGACATTTAAGTCTTTGCACCACTTGGGAGGTCTGAGGTGGTGCAGTGATATGAATGAACAAGCTTCACATCAGAAAAGCAAAAACTGTGCTCTTGAACTAATGAGCTCACGTAGAACAGAGACTTCCACACATCTCTTCCATAAAATTGCGAACATTTTTCCTTTTAATCTTGGTGCTAGCTTTCCAGAGCCGGAAATTATTTCACTCTGAACACTGCAGTGTTAGAAGAGTGTATTTTTAAATCATCAAATTATGACAGGTATGAGAACCTACAACTTCTTACACTCCTACCCTGCTCCGTCCCTGATTTGTTGCTGGCTCCCAGGCTCCTCCTCTTCAGCAATCAGCTACTAACTATCGCCTACTGCTGCCATTTTCATATATACACCAAAGTCCTCTTCCAACTCCCAACACAGCTGTACAACGTTGGTGCCTCAGGTGCCCACCACCACTTGAAAGTCAGAGGTTGCCACATTGTTCCTGCACCAGCGAAAGCATCACGGCACAGAAAACCAGACAGGATGGCTCAGACCCCTTCTGCTGCCGGGCACTGTGCCTGCAGCGGAGGTGGCCATCCCGCACAGCTCCTCGTGGGCGCAGAGCCATGGGGACGGCAACCTGGGGAAGGGCATAGCCAGCAGAAACGTCTTCAAGCAGAACCGCTGCTCGCACAGGCAACGTCAGTCTGTGATCAGAGCCATGTGTTTTAGCACCACAGGCACATTAAGCATTAACTCAACCAGTCTAGCTATGTTGCAGAAGAGCCAGTCAAATATTTACAAGGTTTTCGGAAGGTGCTACATTAACCTCATCCTTTCAGGATAAAAAACAGGTCCGAGATTTCCTACTCCATTTCACGTACCCAGAAGCTCTACTTCTAAAGCTTTGAGACTAGCAACACAAAGTTGTTATAAAGAAATGTCCAAACAGAAAAAACGAAGAGGGCCTCGACACATACTGCAGACAAAACACTTGCCCTGCCGTTCTGGCAAGCAGAGCAGCATGCTGTGACCCTGAAGAGGACAGCAGGTAAAACCGTAATTCCTAGAGTTGGTGACGGCAACCTCACCTGAACAGCAACTTCTCATTTATCGAGTTTGTCACTAGGGCATTTTATGGTAAAGACAAAAACTGCCAACGCACTTCCTTGGATCTCAGCAGCTTTCCCTCCCACCCTTCTGACCAGCCTTTGGAGAGTTTCTCTCCATAGGGCACTCCCAGGGCCACTCATCCAACCTTTCAGCTGCAGCCGCGGACAGTGCTTAGACCCTGAACACTGGAGCTGAGCTGCCGCGTCGTGCGCAGGGACAGCTGTGGGGAGCAGTCTGTCAAGGAAACGGCGATGGGGTGGGGGAACTGTCCAGGAAAGACAATTTGCTTACTAACGTCCTATTAGCAAGTCATTTGAATCTACCAGCTAAACTTCTCCAGTTCACAAAACTGCATTAACCTTATCAAGTAACAAGTGTGTAAGCAGTTTGCCTGCGAGGTGACTTTTACAAACCAGTTACTCATTTGAGTTGTACTTTAGAAAGGATCTTCATATAGGGTCATAAGTGAAGTTAATTTCCAGCCAAAATATGAAAGTTAAAAGTAATTTAATTCAGTCCAGAGTAATTCAACTTTTAGTTCCACAAAGGCAGCTTCCCTCTTTACAAACGTGCATAATATTTGCTTGTCAATTTATGACATTTTAGGCGTTTTCCTATTACAACCCGGCATTACCACGCACATCATAGCATGTTCTCTGGCAGCGTCAGCTTTTCATGAGACACTGCGGGGAGCACCACAACGGCACAGACGCGCCGCTGATGACAGAAGATCATTTGAACAAAGTAAGCAGATATGCTTCAGCTTAATAGCCGGAGACACGCTGACTTTGACCCTCAGCCTAAATAAATGCACAGGTATCTCCCTTGTGCTTTTCTGTCCATAAGTTGCAAATTGGTAGATAACATGCTCATCTCCTGACTGGTTTGGGGCTATGCTAGCAGTAACCAGGCAGTATCATATTGCTGCCTTTCAAACAGCGTCACTCTTGCAAATCTACAGAGGGGTTTTGTTTGTTTGCTTGCTGCATATGTGTAAAGCCGCCTATCTCCAAAGAAAAATACCAGCACCTGAAGTAGGAACACTAGTAAGTGTCAGTCTCTAGCGTACAGAAAAATCTGCAAGGACCTTTTTTTTTTTCTCTCCCTCTTTTAAAGTGTTATATCTGCTTCTGATTTGATTCCATCTCCTATATAAGGAACTGGCCATGCTCTAAAGCGCACGCGCAGAGCGCAGCCCACAGCGCAACAGGAAAAAGGAAGGCTAGCACTCTCCGAAGCCGGTGGCAAGCCACAGCCTCCATCAAAACCACATGTGCCAGAGACCAAATATTTTGCATTTTGCTTACTGTTAATAAAGCTGCTTCACTTCATTAGAAGCAGCTTATCATTTTATCTACTCACTCTGATTAATTAACCTCTGGTTAACATGAACAAGCACTCGATTTGAGGATCCTATTAACACGACACTGGCAAACCACCGCTCAGATACGTCCTTGCTTTTCCTTTCCGTCTCCATTCCTCCTAAGCCAACAATATTTCCTTAGTCCGTTCAGATCACCCCCAGCACCCTCTCAGCATACTACAAATGCTGTCATACAGAGGGGGTGGGGAAGGAAGGGCACCATGGTCCAGAGCTCACCCAAGGCTCAATTTCCCTGCTGGAATATACAGATGGATATCATCTACTTCTCGCTGTAATTATGATCACAAGCTTGGAATTAAACAGCATGGAAGAAAGAAAGAGCCAAGGAAATAAACTGGGTTGCTAGGAAGAAGAGAAAAAACACTACCATTACTACATACAACTCATTTGTCTCTCCAGAACAAAATACAGTTTTAAATGAAGCACAAACAGCAATCCCATTAAAAAGCCCTGCTTTTTAAGAGAGGGAAGAACTCTCTCCTGAGCCAAATTCCTTGTGCTGTATATGAATAAAAACAGCTTCTGCTACAGTATATGCCTACAGATTTTACAGTTGCATATTACCGCCAGAATCTAGATTTCTAGCAGCAAAAAACTTATGCTACCATTCTTCAGCCAGGCATCTGAACACTGAAAAATATCATAGCTGCTCATTCTGCTGGCAAACAGTAATTCCCTTCATGTACCAAATTTTCATCTCTCTTCAATTGATTTTATGAATCTTACAAATATTCAAAGATGTTTCCCTTTCTCCCCTGTTCTCTTCCTCAAAAATGTAAGCATCCATTCTTTAGCAATAAGGCCCACAGAACAGATAAAGAGATCATTAGGCCCAAAATTGCGACAGATTCATATTTGGGGAGGAGAGAGGGGGCAGCAGAAGGGCAGACAAGAGGTCCTGGGTAAACTTTCTGCTCACTTGAGGTAACCCCTAGGTAGAATACTACCAAAAATAACTGGAAACTTTGTATTTATGGCACAAGAAATTTAAGAGGAGAAATAAAAGGAAAAAAAAAGCATGCTTAGGTTATGAACCATACAGCCTAAGCACAAGCTTTAAATTCACAGTCTATCCAGACAACAGTGTTTGTGGGAAGGCACCAGAAGGAGATCTGGTTTGCATCACGCAGCAGCGTAGCAAGTGACCATGTGTCAGTGACGCAGCTCATCTGGCTTTTAAGGCCATCAGCATTGGATCAAAGATCACATGTTACAAAATACTTCCCAGTACACATTTAGCCTGCTAGTTCAAATTGGTACACAGTTTTCCCAGGCAGGTTTTCTTTATACCAGAAGGCTTCCTGCAGGATCAGGTATCTTCTGCCCTGTAGCTATGCAGCTTCTGGCATGAGCCCTGTGTCATACATGCCGGCTCAGACAGCCATGGTCATGCTGTCATGGGGGTGAGCCCATGGTGGGCAACCACGGCACCATGGCCCAAGTATCACCTTTTCTAGACCTTGATCTCTGTATATCAGACACCATAGAAAGGAGACAAACAAAACTGGGAAAACATGGTTTTGAAACACTGATTTTTGACTTTGGGATCATATTTTAAAATAGTCATTTTAGAGGAAAGAAATGCTTCTGGGCTGGTTTCTGTATTGATCTTTTTGAGCAGGCAAGTTATTGAGACACATAAGGAATTCACAAGCACCCTTGCACAGCTGAAGGATGGACCAATACACTTCCAGATCACTGCTTCCCTAGCAGGAGAGACCAGTCATCACCGGTACGGAAATAAGGCATTGAACCACATCTTTCCATGGCTAACTCCAACAAAAACATTAAAACCTGATTTGGGCCTGCAGACCTCTGGAGAGCGTAAGGACTCCCCTCTCTGCTTTGGCCAATGCACAGCACGGCGGGGGTGAAGGTCCTGGGACGCTCGGTGAGCAGATGCAGATGGGCTGAGCAAGGACCCGCTCGTCATGCCCCAAGGGCACACACTGCTCACTCCTACGCAAAGTTGTTTCCCATGATTTGACATTCAACACGAGGTCTGCTACACAACCCTGCAGCACCGCCACGACTGCAAACTCCACCCAGGAAGGGTGACCGGGGCGGGTACCTACCGAGGCTGGAAGGTGGCCACCTGAACCAAGAGCGAACACTGACCAACCAAAGGGTTTTTAACCAGGGACAACAAATGGTCATCACCACAGCTACGCTACACCTAAAGGCAATGCCTTCGAGCCCTCCAGGCAGATGCCCCGAGGCAACTCCTACACCTCTCTGGCAGCCCTGCTCACTTCGCGAGACCTGAGCAGACAAGCAACAGAAAAGGATGGCCTAGTGAAGTGAAAGGATAAGAAAATTCAAAGCCAGGGCTCTTATTACAATTTGAATTTAGCTTCTTCTGCCTAGATTTGCCAGATTTTTATTCCATTTCTTAACATTTCTTAGAACTTGTACCTGAAAGAAGCGATTTAAGAGCAAGTTGATTTCAGCTTTGAATACCCTGCTTTTTGTGCATTTCAGTTTGACAGACATGCTTAAAAATCATTTTGGAGGTATGAAATAAGCATCCAGTTTTCTGAATTTTTCAGTCTATTTGGTGATCAGATTCTAAACACACAAATGACCTTAAAAATATACCACTGGGATAGAAATTGTTTTTCTTCTCCAGTCAGGTTTTTGAGATTTAAATCTTTCCCAGAACAAAAACAAACAAACAAACCCCCACACTGTAACCTTCATAAAATGATAATCTGAAAAATATCAAATGCTTCATTAAAAACTACAGAACACAGGCTCACGGTTAACTTTATTAAGCACATAAGAGCCTTAAGCAGCAGTAAAGCCTTTATCGAACAGGGACAGTGTTACAGCTTTACAAACCGAGGACTCTGGAACAGCGTATCATGCTCTTGTTAGGTGCAATATAGCCTTGACAGACACTTTACACTTACTGAATTTACATTTTACTGAATACAGTTACTGAATGAGCAATCCTAACCCAAAACTTGTCTCAAAGGATTTTGAGGGGAAAAAAAAAAAAGACATGAAACAAATACCTTGCTGAAATGCTCTTCAAAGGCTCAAAAGCTATGAACTTGATTTATATATGAAAGGAGAAATACAAACAAACAGGGTAAGCTTCCCACTGACAGATAAGTTATTACAGACACACTGCTTAACATACCACAGTGTCACCCATCTGAAATGTTAGCTAGCAGCAGTATCACCTTTCCTTTGGAGATGGTTCAGATTGATATGAATGAGAGAGAAAGGGGAAAAATAGTGAGAAAATATAAGTTCTTTCAAAATTGGTGCAAAACCATCACTCCAAATGCCCTGATCATGAGCCAAACTTTCTTCTAGCTCAATCTGATCAGAGGTGGGGCTGCTCTTTCAAGGGGCAAAAGAATTAGAAACAATCTTTGCACAAATTTAGGTAAGGAGGAAGAAAGGACAGATTTAAGACAGCAACCAAAATGCAGCAAACCGCTGGCCACAAGCCAGCCTGACTCTCTGCTGCCCGCCCTCTGCGCTCCCCTCCTCTCCACCACTTCCAGCCCAGGCAAGGGCACACACTCCCCTGTCCCCCACCTCTCCTAACACGTCCGGGCCCAACAGACGTGGAAGGATTTCCTTTTGCTTTGGTCTCAAATTTCACCATCACATCCAGCCTTTTCTCCCAAAGATTTCACCCCAAGGGACACAGGCTGCAAGACGGCATTTGACAATACCGACTCTGCTGCTTAAACACCACACGCTTTCAGACAGTTAAAGCATGCGTTTTACAAAGGTGCCATAAAGGGGCTAACAACATACATGGCCGGGGAGCGCGAGTCACCGCCGCAGCTGGAAGGGGACGTCATCCAAAGGGGGACAGTTCCTCTCCTGGCTGGCGCGGACAGGCGCGCGGGGCAGCACGGTTTCCCCTGCAGTGCCTCGGAGGGACGCGCTGCCCAGCGCGCCAGGACCAGGGGAAGGGGGCAGCAGGGAAGCCCCTCCGAATTGCCAGTGCCGCGCGAGAGGGACACACCGAAGTGCCCAGTCACCAAGAGACGGCAGGGGCTGTGCACAACCTTGCGGCTGACTGTACTGATGGCACAGAGGCGCTGGTCCACACTGAAAGTCACCAGGCGAGATGGGCACCAGGTGCAAGATGGTAACAGCAACGAGACTCACGTCCACAGTCCTGAAAAACCACTTGCAAACTCTGTGCTTCCCTCAGCCCAGATCCAGGGAGTCTGAAGGAGTTCAGAGATGGTAAGGAAACTCCGCTGGAGCTATCAGTCTTTGCAACAGCTTTGTTCCATGGCTGGAGCTCAGCCAAGGCCCCCAAGTTGCAGCCAGCGTGCCCCAAAATTCTGCGTTTCAGAGGAATCTCAGAGCTTCACTCAGGAATTTGGGAGCGAAGAGGCTCCAAGGCTGCACGGCCGCTTTGGCCAGCTCCTCTCCTCACACCGCACGTCAGTGGTTCAGGGAACATGTGCCCCGAACAGCCAAGCGATCTGCATTATTCAGCCTGGCACCAAGGACAAACGCTATCAACCATTTCCAAGTTAGACCCTGGGCAGCAGCTGGGGACCAGCGATTGCGTGTGCGAAGCACAAGGAGAGGAGCGCAGCCAGCCTTTCCAAGGGAGCGAAGGCTGGCAGCCTGCAGCCTGGCACTCCTCCGGCATTAACAGGTATGAAACAACGCGACAGACAGGTAATTGCATAGAGGGGCCCTAGGAAAACAGCAAACATCACGAGAACCCTTTAGCTGGTCTGCCTTTCTCCTTCTCCCCATTTCAGCTGAAGGTCTCCGAGAAATGTTTGCCCATTAGGTCACTGGCATTACTTCTGAAGGTAGCCAGCTGGCTGGTGGTGGCTGTTCGATACAGATTTAGCTTGCACCTGCACCATCACGAGTGAGATGGGGAACGAGAGAGAGAAGACCTCAGGGCGCATTTACCTGTCTCAGCTTGTCCTTGGCAAGCGGGTGTACTTAGTCCATCCGAGGGGCCTGACAAATGAACTCTGACAAACCTCACCGCGGCGACTTAAGACATTATTGGACTGTGCTGGCTTCCCAACCCTTCCCCAAAGGCTAGTACCACAAAGCAAATAACTACGGCAGAAGGAAACGTGTACCACACATCGGCCTCTCCAATTCAGAGCCCAGTAAGTTAGCATAAAACCCTTCTCAGTGCTAGGTTAAGACGTCAAATTGTGACCTGGAATGGCTGTCGTCTAGGCAGAAGATATTGCCACTGCTACAAGGAGCATTAACCTCTATCAGAAAGATGGAAATGACATCTCAAAACACTGCAGACAGTTCCCGAGCAAACACAAATCAAAACTTTGGTTTTTAACATTAAGATACATATGCCGTTTGTCTTGCCACTGACCTGAGTCTACTCAAGCAGCTCATGGTGCTCTAAGAATCACAGCGCTAATGTTTTCTTTTTATAGATCCTGAGACATAAATTGCATGTCTTGAAGTGGAAAGATGGATGTGGATTACACATAGATCACATCATCAGATACAACTACAAAATTTAATTGGTTAGAAGTACTACAAAGATGACACTGCACTGAAACTCTCACCCACCACATTTTGGCACTTCTGCCCACAACTAAAAAAGTCTGGAGAAGTGAAGAATTACCAACTGTCCACAAAATGCACCACTCAGCTTTGGAGCTGGAGTTCCACAGCTGGTTCTTCTCTTACTTGTCAGTGGTACAACCAACCATGAAACCACAAAGGAACCCCACAGGAGACATTTAGGTAAAAAGAAAAAAAATCTACTATATGAGACATTATTCTTCAACTTGGCTTCTCCAGATTTAACTGATTGTATTTTCATCTGAGCTGATATCTGGATAAAGATTCAGTTAATCAGTTTGCAAGGCAACAGTTATATTACTAATTTTTTCCCCACAAACACTTAAAGCGTATCTCATTTTAGTTTTTCCCAGCTGTGTCCCACATACAGAAGTGGAATGAGAAGTACACAAACCTTTGATTTGCATGAGACTATTAAAGGCAAGGCAAGAGCAATCCACATTAACCAGACTTGTCTAAACTCTACGTAGACAAGCTTCTTCTAACATCACCCTTCTTTTCCAAAAGGAGCCGAACAGGCAAAACACATAGGAAAGCAGATAACAACCTCTTACCTTTCTGAAGAGGCCGCCGCCAATTAGCACATTCCTGGAGCTTCTAATTCAGGCAAGGAGAAAGAAAAAAAAAGAAAAAAGAGGAGCGAGGAGCTGTCTTCTTCCTCAGCACAACAGTATTTCCTAAGAGGGAGAAAAAACAAAACAAAACAGAAGAGAAAAATAAGTATCAGCTCTTGTGTTTTTTGAAGAGGCAACAGCCTACAACTCCTTACATGAGCTACAGTGCCTCTCTTCCTCCAGCCCCAAAATATCAACTGGAGCTACCCTCTATGTCCATGCTCTGCCATCACATCAGAGCACGCAACATAAAGGCTAAGTCACCTGCTAAGAAAAATGAGGACGGGTTCGCAGCAGCTACCAGAGGAGGGGGAAGGCTAAAGCTTTCAAGAGGATTCCCGAGTGCTCATTCTAACAACGAAGTAAAGGTGCTCCAGCCGGACTCACATCCACTTCTGTGTAAAAATTCAAATGCATCACTTTTACTAGCAAAATAGCTCGCAAAAGACAAATTTCAGCTTGCATACCGAGTATATAGGTATACACAGACTTAAAGAGCATACATGCTTATATACTCTTCCCAGCAGGATCATATATATAAAACTATGAGGTACTCGTCACCAAACATAACTTCTATTTCCTTTTCTTTCCGAAAGATGACAGCTTATTCCAGCTATATTGAAACTTTAATTAATAAAACAACGGCAACAAAAAAATCTGAACTGTCAGAATGGAGGGAAACAGTAAGCCTTCTCCTGACTAAAGCTGCCTTTTAGAAATGAATTCTTCTCAGCTCCACTCCCATAAAGCCCTACTCCCTCACTCGCCCGGACCCGAGGCTCCGTCTTTGCCCCACTCCTACCCTAAAACGCAGGGCAGCTTTCAGACGCTCAGCTTTCGCAGGTCCCTGCCCGCCTCCAGCACCTGCCTCTGAGGAAAGGCAGGCAGTGCATACCAAGTGCTAAGTTGCAGGAAAGGGCACGTAGGAGACATTAACATGTTTGAGAAAATAGCAATCCACCCAAGTTTTTCCACAGGGAACAAGCAACGGGAAATGCTTCTGATCTCTTCTCTGTTGGCTCATATTCACACAGAACTCCCCACCCTTTTTTGACCCACAGCTTATGAAATGAATTGTTTCTGGAAAATCTGAATGCAAGTTCTCAAAATATGGAAAAGAAAGGTCTATGCTATTTTACATCTCCCCACACACCTCCATCATCCCCAAAATGGACAGCTACTCCATCTGCTAACAGCATGGGACTGCAGATGGACCCTCGTCTCCCAAAAGAGATTTTTTTTTTTTTTAAACAAGAGGGCCCAACAAATAGGAGACAACACATAAGGCCACTACCATAAAAATATCCCCCCCAAAGCCAGCCATGCCTGTCCGGCTCTACCTGGCCACAGCTCCTGCATTTGTCTTGGGGGCAAAAGCTCTGCTCTCCACTCCTCCCGCCAGCACACGTAAAGCTGTGAGAATAATCCTGACCAGAGTCCCCTCTAGACAGGCAATGATTTAAAGAACTCATGAAGTAACAGTGGCAGTGTAAATAAAAAATGAAAAACTAAAGAAAGATCACAAAAAGACATACAGAAAAAACACACAGTAAGAGAGAAAGAACAAGATCAGTGACTCGAAACGTCTTCTGCCTCGTTAGATTTGCCCACAGGTAGGTCCAGCAATGATCTGACCATGCAGAAGGGTGGATCCTGAGATTAAAAAAATAATCTGTTCAAAAATATGCCTCCCCAACCTGTTTGCTAAAAGCAAACCTTCCCACGTAGTTTAATTCTACTTTCTTAATGTCTTACAGCCCTCATTTGCATCCAGCTTTCTGTCCAGATTTCAGCCCTCTTTGCACTAAGTGATGCAAAGCAACTTAAACCAACATTTGGAGTACTCGAGACATAATACTTTTTCAAAAGAGGGAAATGGCACTCAGCCCTCCTTGTGGAGATCCAAGAAGAAATGACCATCAGCAAATTGGTTTTGACATGTGTACTTCCTGAGGCAACGCGCTAATCAATACTTGCTGAGCAGCCCCGAACAGAGCACACTGCAAAATACAACAAAACCTTATCCCCCCACAACCACACACATGGCTTAGCATCCATAAATCAAATGCATCCTTTGCTTTTCTTTTTAATTATTAAATCAAAAGGATGCTTTAGGCAGCATTTTTCTCTACTAAGAGAAAAACCTCACATAAGTCAGGTAAAGTCGGTTAAGAATTGATATATTAGTTGCATTTCAAGTGCTTAAAAAAAATTTTACTCTTTCATCCTCTTACTGCCAGGAGGAGGAAAAAAAAATCTAAAGCAGATGTACAAGATTTAGGGGAAGCATATTTTTAATCAAACAAAATCAAGAGATGGCATAAAAGAAGGCTAAGTGCAAAAACCTAAGGTTTATTAACAGTCTTCCAGGGAAGACAAAAATCTGTCATAAGTACCACTTAGGGACGTGGCTTCAACTCAGACATCACTTCCCCCAAAGAAAATGAGATTGTTCTGTTCTCAAATCCTCAGGCAACAAAATATAAAATAAAACAAAGTAAAATAAAGCTTTCCTCCAAAGTCAAAATCTAATTGGAGAAATCTAGCTGAACGACTTATACCAAAAGTCTTCACTGAATTTCTGTCAAGGCCAGAGATAACTTACATAAGAAAAACGTTGAAATGTTTTGGGTACACAGCTACTACAGAAAGGAGACAAACAGAGGCACGGGATTGAAACCCAACAAATCACTGCCATCAACACTAAGTAGGCAAAGAGGCACATGTAACCACAAACACCCTCATATGCTGTGGGACTCAGCTTCTGCCATGGATTTAGCTCAGTTGCTGTCCTGTATCTTGATATCTTGAGCTTAATAAGCCTCAGCTCCACCGGCAAGGGCTGGGTTCTCATTAAAGCTCACGCTGTGCATGGCGGCTCTAGACAGTGCACATGCCAAAGGCTCAAAAGTGGAGCAGGTACTCCAAAATGCAACTTTGGTGACTCAAAACTAAGCCTTCTTTCTGAAGCATCAGTGCCAAATTTATCCCTCTTGCTGCACGAGGAGGATCCAGCGCTAGTGACAGGTGTTACCTAAGCCTAACTCACTTCCCACGGCTAAAAGCAAAGAGCTTGCGTGACATTTGCCAAGATAATATTCTTACTCGTAATGATTCAGAGACTTAGGTTCAGAAAAGACAACATTTAGGGAAAGTAACTCCCCTCACTGCCAGTCTGCACCATGCGGCTGGCCAAGAGCTCGCGCACCCCATCCTGCCCGGCGCTCGCCGGGAGCTCCCTCGGCAGCAGGCCTGCTTCCAGCCATTTGGGGAAGCAGTCTGGGAAAGGTGGCCTTCATTACAGACAACCAAGCTGGAAGATTTTTTTTAATTTATTGCATTTCCTAGCTCTATTTCCCAATGCCAATTACTTTTATTACAATAGGAACTAGAGAAGTTAATTAGATCAGAGCACTGTTGTATGTAACAACCTCCCTCCCCTCCATAGTGTTTTTAACATAAGGCAGAAAAATGTTTAAAAAGAAAGTAAATAAGTAAGGGGAGAAGCACAATGTTACAACATCACACAATTTACAGAAACAAAATAGCATCTTCCTAAGGTTCTTCAGTCTATGTTTAACAAATGCCACCTTTTCTTCAGGTAAACTATATACTATATAGCTCAACGTGCACTAACAGAAATAACTCAAGTTTATACCATTGTTTAAAAAAAAAGAAAAAAAAAGAGAGCTTTTCTTTTTTTTCCTTCTTCATTTTTCAACCTCTTCATCTCAGAGAGGTAGTAAAATAACTATTCCATCAATATCCATTGACGGAGAAGTAATGTCATTTTCTCATTGTAAAAAGCAAAAGTAGTAGTGAAGGAAAAAAAAGATAAAAATACTTTAACCATCACAACGAAACAGCAAAAAGAAAAAAAAAAGAAAAAGAAAAGCTTTTTGCATATGCATTCTTGTACAAACCGTGGCTAAATGTTTCTTAGAACAGTACCACATGTATCTCACACACCTTGCTAAAATACACCGGTGTCTAGTCTCTCCCCTTCCAAAGGCAGCGGCCCCAAATCGAGCCCGGAGTGCAGGGTGCTGCTCCCAGGCTGGGGGCGGGCGCCAGTGGAGCTCCCTCGGGCCGGACCCCACACTTCCCTCTGGGGCCAGTTCCTCCTCCCGCCTACCCACCTGCACACCTACATATATCTACGCACCTACAGCTGGGACAGAGTCTGCGGGAAGCAAAACCTGCACACAGCACAGCACTTACCCTCAGCAATATAAACAAAATCTGCCAGAAATGAGCAAAATTTCATTTAGTTTCATATGAATTAAGAGCATATCCCTATTACCCAGCCATACACACACACATATATGTGTGTGCACACACACGTATGTACCTTCACACATGTCTCTGTATACACAGAACAGGGTAAGCAAACACCAGTGCTGGAGGCATTTGTGGAGGAACGAGTTTCTTCAAACATTAAAATTATCCCTCCAGAACTGTATCTGCACAAAGACAAGCAGCGCTCTCTCCAGAATTTATACACAATAACCAGAAAAGTTATCAAAATGCTGCTAGAAAAGTGCAACCAAACGATAAAAACATAGAGTGAACAACAGTTCAGATATCCTAAATCATTTCTCCTTTGATTTGCCCAGATCTTAGTCAAATTCATGGGATTGACCCATCAGTAGAAGCAGAAGGCTTTTTGTGCTCTACTTGCACGAAATGTAATTCCTAAACAAGAGGCCTAATTGTTAAGTTATTAAATTTGAACCACCTTTATTCAAAGGCCAAGTATATTAAATACTTATCTTTTTATTTAGAAGCATTTTACACAATTCTTTATTGCAGCTAAACATGTTACACAGATACTATACCAGCCTTTACCTGCAGCGACCACCGATGACGAAGACACTGTTCAGACGTCTCCTGGATGCAGGTGAGTCACCTGAACCAGCAGCGCCTCTGCGGGCCGCGGGACTGAGCGCGGGAGGCAGGAAGGCGGGCAGGGCCCAGGCGGCATTTCAGGGCTCCCTGCAGCCGCGGCACCGGGCGCAGCCTCACGGCAGCTCCAGCCACACGCGCTGAATGGTAACGGGGCCACGGGGAAACAGGCCTTTCTCAAAACACATCTCCAACGTTTAGGCCAGATTTTGTATTTCTTTTTGCCTTATTCTTAATTAAAAAGAGGGTATGCTTCATGTCAGATATCAGCATTTTCGAAGCTTGAATCATTTAGCCTATTAAACCCGAGCCTGTAATACGGCTGTTATTTCTTAAAAACATACAGTAAATGCATTAAATTATTGATAGTCATTAAACAGGAAAAAAAATTTAAACAGCTCTCAGCTTTTATCAATCATTAATGCAGCTTCCACTTGCGTATCTCACTGGGTTGCTATCATACGGCACAGAGCAAAGAGCGCAAATCCTCAAGGCATGAATTCATTTTCTCTTGATGCAGAATAAAAATATTCCTGGCAATGGGAGAGAGGCTAAAACATGAAGCAGAGTGGCTGGAAGGAGGCTCCTGCCTTTCACAGCACAGGGGCAGCAATACCAGAAGTGACAATTTGGGGGACAGAGGCCCATCCCCTCTGCTTGACCTGGCTAAGGGCCAGGGACAGCTGTGGCCATCGCCTTCAACTCCCACCTGCTTAAAGAGGGTACGACCACCCAGGTGACATTAAAGCAACTCGATCTCTACAGGTTAATTTAATAGCGTATGAGTGAAAAGGGGGCGTCGTGGCCAATGGTAAAGCATCCCGTGACTTTGGTGGGACTGGGAGCACTTCGCCCCCCACCTGCCAGCTGGTGCTCCTGGAAAAAGGATAATGTGCAGAAATCCCAACCATCACACTGACGGCCTCAGCACGGGAGACGATGGAGGCTGAGATGGTCTCTCAAAGCTACTGTGAACCTTTACTGCAGCAAGTTGTGACTAGACCTAATGTTTTCATCAACTCAAAATGCCCCATGTCAGTCTGGGGGCTCTGCAGACAAACGCCGTTCTTGGCACCTTGCCTGGCTGTGATACAGTGGCTGGCACTGAAGGGAAGTAAAAATCCCTTTTTTTGGTCCATTTTAGGGACAGACAGAAAACTAGCCTTGCAGTCACTCTCCCAGCTTTCACCAGGCACTCGAACATCCCGCCTGGGCACCGTGTGCAGGAGAGGCTCCTCGCCAGCGCCGTGCGCTGCCCTCCGCGGTGGCGTGGCGGGATCTCCTTCAAAGGGCATTTCTGTCCATGCAGAAGAAAAACGTGGACAATAAAAGAGACCAAAAAATGGACAGAAAGAATCTTTGTCTGCTCCCAAAATCTGAATCCTATCAAGATTTTTTCCTGAAAATGATTCAAGAATGCACTGAACCGAGCAACCGTAATGCCAAATAATAATGCCAAGTGTTGATACCAAAGTAGCCAGGAAAAGCTGCTGTCATTGGAAAAGATTTTGTAGCCTGCTTGTTTATAGTCAAGTGTGTTACAAAATACAGAGATATTCATTTCCAACCACCATTAGTGCAAATCTACATCATGTAACAAAAAAACAAAAAACAAACAAAACCCCTTTAAGGACATGCTTATATCTCATGACACAAAGTCTTAAGGAAGGCAATACAATATTTAAAGTCAGTATTTAAAGTAGTACGAAAGCTATTACATCACCAAATCAATTTCATAATGCATCAAACTACTAAGTAATTCACAATCAATTTTAGTATAATATTAATCCTTATCTATATACAGAAGTGAGGAGTAGTAGCTCATGCTACTAAACTTGCCACACAACAGCTACAAGCTTTCACACCGGCCCAGGACAGGGCTCAGCCCTGGGGAGTGACACAAGGGCCCCCCCCCCCGTCTGGGGGGCCAGGAGTGGCACCGCCATGCCACGGGGGGACGGAAATTGCCCCGAAAGCGCCGCGGCAGCAGGATGCGGTGGGGCCAAGCAGCCCGGGAGAGGGGAGGGAGGGCCATGCCGGTCTGTGCTTCCTCCTCAAAATGCACCCATGGGCAGGCTGTAACGCTGGGATACTGGGTTTAAGCACCTCCCTCCATGGTGTGTTGGAAATGGTTTTTTGTTCTTTTTTAATCCAAAACATATTGATTACTTGTAATGCATCCTTCTTGTCAATTTTTTTATTTTTATTATTTTTTTATTATTATTATTTTTATTATTTTTTTTTAATACTCTCATCTTTTTAACCACTCACATTCACATCACTCTCCCCACCAAAGAGTGCACAATTAAAGAAGCAACAACAGCTATCACGCTTTGTCTAGTCTCTAACGCACATCAGCTCTCCAGTAAGTTGTTATCCGAAATGTTTTATTTTGACACAACAGTTTGGATTTCTAGCTAAAAGACGAGGTGGGGATGTACGAGTCTCCCTAGCATTTCCCCTTCCCACCCAAAAGCAAGGCTTGTATGAGCAGGCACAAGCAAAGGCCGCAAAACAAAGTTTCCCAGATCCCCAAACACAAGACCCGTAACAATTACACCTAAGTTTAATTGGGAAGCAACTGCCAAACAAGAGCTAAAGCCTTTGTAAGGGATGAGTTATCAGAGAAAAGCGATGCCTCTGCTAGTATAGTATTGCATGTTTAACTGCATTATTACAGATGCACACACAAGGCTTTAACTGTCTGGCATCTATCAGCTGCAGAGAGGCAACCTTTTATAAATATGTGTATTTATTTATACACACACAGAGGTGTGTGCGCACACAGTCCTTTGCTTTTCATAAACTGATTCCATGATAAAAGTTGCTTAAAATAACAAAGCCAAACAACTGTCAAACCACCACTAATATGTGCTTTCAAACAGGTTTCCATTTCATAAATCATTTGTTGCAGTGATCTAGTTTTGTGCCACCCCAGGGAAAGTAACATGAACAGCAGCAAAAACACTTCATTATCAATACGCAGAGATCATTTGACAACATCGCTACTAGTAAAGACTTGCGCGGCGGCACCGCGATTTCAACGCATGGTGTTATAGATGCGGTATCAAAGAGCTCTTTAAAACCAGCACAGAGGTTCTGGGTTTGCAAAACTGGCAGAAGACCAGTCCTGCCCCCGGGGCGCTGCCACCGCTTCCCCACGAGCCGCGTGGCGGCAGCGGGAGAGGCAACAGCACTGGCTACTGACCCCTCCTTTGCGATACCTTAGGAAAGTAATTTCAGTCATTTCCAGAAGATTTGCCAGTCATCCCAGAGGAAGCCCAGGCTCGAGGACGGGAGCAGATGACTGAAAAAAGAGGGGCCAGACCCAGCAGGGCGTAGCTGGCTTTTCGACAGCCGCCCACCTGCCTTCCCGCCAGCAGCCCTGATACCGCCCTGGCGGGAACCGCTTCACTTCACAGGCCTTCGCACAAGGCGATCCACCAAAACACGGCTCGGAGGCTGATCCCGCACTGCCGCTCCGCACAAAACCACTGCCTTTCTCTGAAGTTTGTCTCTCGAAGACAGATTCCCCAGCAGCCGCGTCTAAATTCTTCAGGCCTATCAGGAAAACCCCACATCTGGCCTTTTGCAGTCGTCGTTATTGGATCCAGCTACAAATGGTTACCTAACATTTATGCACAGATATCACTTATCGATAGTGGTTTAAGCAGACAGGCAGGTCTGCAAGTGAATACCCTTCGCCCCGCGGCACGTAGGCAGAGCGCTGGAGCAGCCGGGGCCACGACGGCGGCTTTGCAAAGCAAGGACCGAGGGGATTATTTGATTCAGCCTCTAGTCAAGTGGCCAATTCCTTCAGCAATCAATACTAATCAACAAGCTAAAACCTTGTAAGAAAAATCAGGCAGTATCTGAATCCTTCCTGTTGCAGCAAATGTGATCCAATACAGACACCTCACTGCAATTCCAGAAAAATCAATTTTACTTAGGATTTAAAACATATGCCTCTTCCAAACGCCAAAACACAAAAGCCACCTTTTAAATGGAATTCCGAGAAGATGAAGGGGAAAAAAAACCCAAAAAAAGGCAATTTTGGTCTAATATCATCTATTTGTTACTTCACACTTCAGCAGCACGAAAACACTTCAGCATGAGCATGGGGGACAGGGATTAAAATAGGAGTAACGTATTTTGATGCAAAACACAAGCCCACCCTCACACACAACTTTTACGTTAAGAATATCAGGAATTTTACTCTTTCCTATTATTTTTATTTTTGAGGTTGAGTTGAGGGATTCTAGGAACCTTGGGGGTCGCTGCAGAACCACCAGACCAAAAGAGGTTCGGTGTGGGTTTAGGTTTCTACATGCCTCTGCTCCGACGACGACGCAGTTCTTGGCCCGGCGACAGCAGACTGACCAAGGCCACCGACAAGAAGGGGCTGCCGGGAGCACAGCGCTTGCAGCAGCGCGGGGGGACGGGACACACGGGACTCCACAGTAGGGCAGAAAGACTCCTCCGTTTTTACCAGAGGACAGCTATTTTGGGCAGGAGGAAGTGCGACGACTTCAAGCTGTAGGAACAGCCAAATTCAGAGGGAAAGTACTAGCGTTTGGGATTCCTAGAAAACAGTTGCAGGAAAACAGTACGCTGCGAACGGGGAAGGCGGATCGGCAGTGACGAATGGTTGTGTGGGTCTGGAACAAGTAAAAGCGCCAGCAGAAAACTCTGAAACACCACAGAAACTCACCTTCGGATCTGGCAGAGCGTGACACGCTAGCAAAACCAAGAATCTGGATTTCAATAAAGCGTAAGAGCACAATTCAGACATAAATTTAAGTTACTGTGATAAACACACGATCAGAAGTTGAATCCTCCGCGATGATCACTGCTACTCTTACAGCAAAGCCAGAGCTCAGCTCTGTGCCCGAGCCCGTATTGGCCAAAACACACAGAAATCATTCCCAACAAACAGTCATTTCTTCCACAACCCTTCTAAATCTGTAGACAAATGAATATAAACGTGAATCCGTCATATATTTCTAAATATGTTTAATATATAGGTATACTTCATATCTATCACTTAATAAATGCACTTTCTGTACATATTCACACCACTGCCAGGGTCAAAACGGGGCGCCGCTCTCTCTGCGGCCCTCAATAAAATAATTCAGCAGCAGAGGGGAAAAAAACAAAACAAAACAAAACAGAACAAGCCCGTTTCGGCCCTGCCGCAGTGCTGCCCACAAGCCTTCGCGACAGCCAGGCACTGGAAATGCTCCCGTCTCAAACCTTAACCCATTCCCCAGCTGATACAAGTTTAACCTCAAGAGAGGAGAGGAAACAAGCTGCTCTGCACAGATTAGAGCTGATGAGCAGCAGGTAATGACTGGAGCAGTGCCAAACCGCGATTACTTTTTTTTTAAGGCACATATGGGTTCACCCACTGAAGTTTCATTTTGAGCTTATTGTGCAAATACCCGAACTTCGACCAAAACTCTGCCAGGAAAGAGCTTGCAGGAACTTGCCTGAATGGCACAAGCAGCTTCTGGCAAATATAGGCATGGTTTTATTCGAAGAGTTCAAACAAGTACACTTAGAGGTAACTCAGAGGAATGAAAAGTTAAATTGGAGACTATCAGACAACTTTTTTCTTCCAAAGAGTCACAAGACATTGCCAGTTTGATGTATGGTGATGTACTAAGTGTAGAGTTAATCAAGAGATATGACAAAATTTGCTTCTGCGCTAGCTAACAGAGGCAGGACAAATTCCGGAGATGCCTACATTGGACTTCTCCCGCAGGTCCTCGGCCCTAGCTCTAGCAGAACGTTTTTACTTCTACCTTAGCTGACCTTACTTAGGAGAATATTAAAAATGCTGACAGTCATGCTCGGTCTCGCTGGCACCCTCGCCCCTGCTCCTGCCAGGGGAGTAGAGTTACCAGATCGCTGTTATTCCTCCTGCCTGCGCTATGGATTCGGCTGGTTCGTAAAGAGCCTTGTACAAACTCCGAGCTCCAAAGGCCCTAAACGGACGATCCCAGGACTCCTGGCGAGGAGCACACAAGTGAGAGGGTTGAGCGGGGTGTGACAGGTAGGGGCACTATGAAAACTGTCACCCTGAGTGGGTAGGCTTGTACGTACAGCTTGGACGCATCAGCTGCCATCAGAAATCAAAATAAGTCTTCTCATTCTAACACCACCAATGTCAGTCTGTAAAACCTTTTTTTCAGGACAGGAGTGATGAACAATTTAAGTTTTCCAGTGTACACAGAAACAAGATAAGTGGGAACCTGCAATGGGAATTACTAGAGGTAACCTAGTAATAACAAAGTCAATAGCATTTTTCCTTTATGCCAAATTCCAGCCCCACAAGTGCTACCAGCTGTGCAGTAACCCAGCAGCTCTGAGGCCACACAAGCTCCTCTGCAGCTCCAGCTGTGCAGAGGCAAGCACAGCCACCTCAGCAGCAACAACTCCTCCAGCAAACTATTTTTGGGCCCTGAAGAGACAACTTCTTACTCTAGCTCCCTGCCCTCCTTTTTTTAAGTCTCATATGGGATGAAATATCTCCTTGACCAAATTTTCAGAAAAAGTATCCCAGAAAATCTTGAAACTTGGCAGCACTCTGGGAGACCCCCCCAAAACATCTAAATAAACCAAAACCACATACAACTTCAAACCAACAGAGCTTTGTTGTCCTTTTCCCAAATGCCTCCATCTATCCAACAAATTACAACCAATTAAGTCTTTCCCAAGAAAAGTTTTTGTTTATAGGATTGCTGAAGAAAGAGCTATGAGGCATTACTCCAAATATATTAAAGTAATTAGTTCATCCACAGACACCACTGGAAATTGCCTTGGGTTTCTCCAAAGGACTTCGGTTTTTGTTACTGTACGTAACTGTAGCAATCAAAAGATCCTGACCACGTATTGCAAACATTAGGTTGGTTAAAACATAGAAGACTGAAGGAATTCTTATTAAGGCATTCTTATTTACAATTCCTGGGTCATTCTTCTGCATTTCATGCTCAAAATACAACCGTAGATTTTTCAGTTGTGCTTTTTTAATTGGTCTTAATTGTTAACAGCATTTTGGCTGTTTATTCTAAGACATTTCAAACTTAAAATCCTCACACATGCTGAGGAAACAGCGAGCTCACAAGTCCTGAGCACCCTCCACGAGGACGCTGCGCAACCAAAACTGGCCCCAGACGACTACCGCGAAGGGGCAGGCTGCCGTCCCACACTGCTGCCACGCACCCAGACAGGTGGGCAAAAAACTCCCGCGTCACCATTTCCAGCTAGAAGGCAACAAGAATAGCAACCCTAAAAATAAATTTAAACATTTGTCATTTTGAGAACACGAGCCCAGTAATGAGTACCCAAAACCTTCAGTCATCATTTCACAGTAATAATATCGTTTCATCACTCCAAAGCATTTTGGTTTCCAATGATAAAGATTTGATGTTCTTAAGAAAAACTGTGAATAAAAACACGGTTTCACACCCAGTGCTGCAAACACAAGCATGTTTTGCTGGCGAGGGAGCTCTGCTGGCACTGCTGCCCACGCAGGTGCTCACCTCTGCGCACCAGGCCACGGGCAAAACCCCTGCCCTGCCGCATCCAGTGTGCTGCGGGCACCGTCAGACCAATAGCTGTCAGGGCTTTTCTCTTCTCCCTATACCAGTCTTTTAGAATGTAAGCACACTGCCCTGGCTGTCACAGCTTTGAGAGAAAACACAAACTTTTAATTTTACCGCAGTGCAAATGTTAATCTGAAGTTCAAACAGACAAATTAGCAAACACTCTTTGAAGTCTCCCTTTGATTTCCAGGGGTTTATTGTTAACAAAAGCAGGGCGTATCATAATTTTGCAAAGGCCTTGTGTCACCAGGCTCGGCACGTCGCTGGGGGCCAGTGCCCACCCTGATGGGAGCGTGGCCAGAGAGGCTCAGGGCCGGCGCTGCTGCTCAAATCGCAGCCCATCACCCTGCCCACGCTGCGTCCTGCCGCCCCGCGCTCGTCCCCGCCGCCCCAGTGCAAAAACCACCTCGGAGAGGAAACCCGGGTGCACCCTGGCACGAGCCCTGTGGCTTCACCTGCATGCTGCCTGCGCTGCGTTTATTAGAGGCGCTTGTATTCAAGGGAGCATCGCAATGTGCTAAATGCATTTTCTGAGGATTTTTCTTAAACCCTTTAATTTAAATGGGAGGGCTACGTAGGACTTCAGCAGGTGCTGGATACAGATTTGGCAAGTTTTAAGCCACAGTGTTCGTCCCTGAGGTTAAGGGGCTGTTTCAGGATCAAGCCTGTGCTGAAACATTTTGCTCGAGTGCAACAACAGCTAATGACTCTTATACAAAAAAAAAAAAAAAAAAAAAAAAAAGCCACACCCACACACACACAGCGTCAAGCTCTTTCACTATGAGAAACATTCGTAAGTGGACCAAGAAAGCCTAACCGAGACTCCTGCTCTTGACTTTCTGCCAGATAGTTTCAGCAGTATGTTTCTCTCCTAAAAAGTTATCTCTGAAGGTTAAAACGTGCTTGACAATAATAGTCAGATGGTGTTTATTTGCACAACAAACTCTGTTGCAAACCATCAATATTTATCAGATATAAAACCGAAGTCCTCTTGAAAGTTATAACAAGTTATATAAATTAATCTTGCTTAAGATGCTCATCAACATATTTTCTAACTTTAACATAATTAAAACAGCATTCACCAAGTACCCCTTGTCATAGTCAGCAGCTGTTTGCACTTAGCTCTCTGCACCTTAATCTTATATTTGGCTGTGCTAACAAAATTAATATTCTAGCTTCTCATCTCACACTTAAGCTCCAAGGAAAAACTATTTCAAGATTAAAAAAAAAACATTCGTTTATTACTAAGTTGTAGAGCTAGCACAGATCTGAGGAAAATAAGGCATTTACAGTGTAAAATGCACTGACAGATTTAAAAGTGATGCAATAAATTTGGAAAATGTTTTTGATTACAGTTTAAAAAAAACCTAGTAAGCGATACCTTCTGAAAGAAGGTATAGCTTTATATGGTACTATTAAAAGCTTCAATATTGGACTGCATGGCGAGCTGTCCTTTTTGCCAGTAATTAAGTCACTGCGTGCAGAACGCAGAGCTGCAGAACAAGGTCCCTGGCTTCCCTTAAGCCCCAAATGAGCCTGCATGATGCGCTTACAAGTTTCTGCCCTGCTCCTAAAATGCTTATGCCAAAGACATCCGCACACTGACCTTCTGTAAGGAGGTACGGTGGCTACCAGAAGCACAAGCCAGCAGAACACCTGAGGTATTTCCGAGTTTAATTCGGCAGCTGATGACATTTAAGCATATGGTCAGTGTAAGCACTTTCCTGAATAAGGACAAAACCAACACGCACTTGACTGAACTCCAGCTCAGAAGTACTTAAAACTGACTCAACAAGGGCTGAATTCAGGGTCATACAAAACAGACCCACGTACGCCCCAGCCCGGCTCTATACTTAAGCTGTAGAGCAAGCAAGGCACACTGCCCTGCCATTTGGCACGTTACCCGACTGCCCCTACCAACTCAGGGTAAAAGCGTTTTGGAGAAGCAGCACGCTCCTGCACAGATGAGCCGGCACTGAGGATTTCTCTCCACGCCAATGGCTGAAGGGCAACAAGATGCACTCAGTTCTTCCCATCCACCATAAAAATGCTTCTTGCATAGGAAGCAGACCAAAACATCCAACTAAATGATTCAAAACAGTGTTAAGAAAACTCAGGTAAGCTTTACTGGTTTAATATTTCTTTACTAAGATTTATTTTGATAAGTACTAGACTTTTGGCCAACATATCTTCTGACATCTGAAACTAAAATACACGCTCCTCAGATAAAGTTCTTTAAATACACTATATACATATATACAGATATTTTTCTTAAAATATATTCTATGGGAGAGAGCACAGTTTCTGGAGAGCAACATAATCAGTGTTCAGATCCAGTAAGCTCAATGAAAAAAATGAGATGCCTAAGTATTACCACCTTCTTGTCAAGAAGGATCATTTAGCAGTTTCTCATTCCTGAAACACCTGAAGAAAAAGAAGGCTAAATTCCAAGAATAATAATTAAATGATATATTTTTGAACAAGTAAGACAAAGACAATTTC
Organism: Dromaius novaehollandiae; assembly: GCF_036370855.1. Lineage (NCBI taxonomy): Eukaryota > Metazoa > Chordata > Aves > Casuariiformes > Dromaiidae > Dromaius > Dromaius novaehollandiae. The sequence goes on from NC_088103.1 coordinate 19,969,426, forward strand.
ATCTTCCTGCAGCCATTTTCCTTCTTGGAGAAATTCGAAGTTTTAAAAGCTCCATCTCTTTGCTTTTTACTACTTCTTTGTCTTTCCATCTTAAAAAAAGATATGAAAGTCCATTGTAATTCAAGGCTAATTCAATCTCTAATTAGTTTAGAATCTTAATGGCCCTGATTCTATGTGTTAAAACTAATTTTTATCATGTTTCATACTTTATGGATGTATCATGTTCTTGCTAATCTGTATCAGCACTTTTGGCAAGATTTTAATAGGAGGAGAACAGTATAGAGGCAAGAAACTTGAAAGATCAGATCTTCATGCGACAATGCACCACAGAGCAAGCAGATAGAGATAAGACAGCTAAGTTCATTCAAGGGATGGAAGATTTTTTTTTCCTGAAAGAAAATTTGGGAAGACAACCTCTGGTCCTTTCAAATGCTGCGCACAGGGCTGCTTCTCTTCACAGAAAGGCAAGAACTACCTACAAATACAAAACTGTTTACTGTAACAGGCAGTTTTTCTTAGATACTGCCCTTGAGAACTACCGACAATAAAGCAGACACCCTCTTTGCTGTATCTGGTTTATAATGAATTACAGTTTGCAGGATCGTGCACATAGCCCAGAAGCGCACGAAACGCATGCTCTACTGAAACAAGCCTGGGCTGAGTGCACTCTCTACCCCTAAGAAAGCCACAACAAGTAGACCCACCATGTCAATTAAACCAATGAGATGCAAAATTCCTGTGTTCACATTACATAATCCTATATTCTATCATCAGCTACTACATGAAAACCAGCTCCAAATTTATTCCAGTCCAAGTGGCAATTTGACTCAGATACATTTCAAGAGGAAAGGATTTCCTCTGCAGACTGGTATTACCTCAGTGTAGCAGGAGGTCGGTGTAATAGCAAACCACTTCACCTCTGGGGAAGAGCTTTTTCCCCCAAGGTCTGGCTGGTGGAAGCCAGCTTAATAGCCACACGTTCATCAGCCCATTACAAAACCACCACAAGGCTTGGCACCATGCGCAGGATTTTCAGGAAAGAAGCCAAAGGTACATTAATTAACATGGGTAGAGCTAACCAGGATGAAGGACCATGGGCCAAGACAGTAGATACGTGCGCTCTGCATCACCCCTTCTTAGACCCACCTCGAAGAGATGCTGTTCATCCCTGCCTTCGGATCACACATGAGATCTATTAGAGCCATGAGAGCTGAGGGTAGAAAGCTGGGGTCCCGCTTGCACCTCTGCCCTGGCACGAAGGACCTGGCCTGAAGCACCATGTGAACATGCCCTCCGAGCGCTGTACTGAGCACTTACAGGCCAGAGACTTGACTGACAGGTCTTCATCTCCACTGAAATTACTGTGCCACGCCAAGGCATAACTTCACATGGCCTGGGTCTATACCTCTTTAACATAGCACATACAATGACTTTCCAAGTATCTTCTGGCCAAATCGTTAATTCTGAAAGAAGGCGGCGCCACAAACTCCTAGGAAAGGAAAGCAAGAGGGCGTGTGTGTATGTTCAGTCTAAGCTGAATTTGTTATTATGAACCAGACTCCACACTTTCTCTCATGTAATACAGCCAACTGTATAGTTTTATATGGTGCCAGAGGAATATATTTCCTGTTATCCAAAACACATCACTTCTAGAGCACATGAACGACAGTCTGTGTCGAGTTTCTACAATAAACTAAGAGGGCTGTCAAGTTTGATGGCATATTAGTTTGTCACTTGTAACAGGCAAAGCTGTGTGAGCAGATTAGACAATGCTACATAATTTAATAATTTTATCATCTATTCTACTTGACATCACCAGCTATTCCTCATCATTTCATCTGCCTATGAGACTATGTGCTAGACACAGAGCCTTTTTACTAAAATGAACATTGTCTACCCAGCATATACAAATGCAATTGTTTAACCCACAGAAGGTGCATTTGGCTTCAAACGCCGACAAAATTCAAACTCTCCACTTCTGGTAACTCATGCATTCAGGTTCATAGCAGCGTTTCTAAAGGGTTATTGTGGAATAAGATCAATTTAGGTAATTCTAATTACATTAAAATATATAACATGTACTTACAGACCTTTAATCAAATTCATAGAAGTAAAGCCTTAAGTGCTGACCTTCTGTAGGGGATGAAACGTAGAGAGAAATTGAAAGGTTAGAGAGAGAGAAAGAAAGAGAGACAAAGCAAAATGGAAAAGCCTACTATACCAAAAGACTTCTAGCACCAATTCATTTCAGGCAACTCAAATACTTAGATGATGCCAGAAATACTATATATCTAGCTATTAAAAAAAAAAACAAAAAACAAAAACAAAAAAAACAAAAAAGCACCAGATAGCACAGCAGCCACATGCATGTCATCACAGGAATAGTTTTGACCCACATTATAGTTTTCTTTTTAAAGACAGCTGCCAATTCTAGGGCTCCAAGGAAAGTGGGAACAGATGAAAGGTGAACAGATACATTTTTAGGACCACAAGAGGAGTAAAAGATAAACTGAATAAACTAGCTAGAACCTGAATTAGAATCTGTCTGGGAAGTGGTATTGCCAGTATGCTTTACTTTACGTGCTACTCAGTTCAAGTGGCAGAAGGAATTTAAAAACAAAACAACCCCCCTCCCCCACAAAAAACCCCACAACCTTTTGCTTTGATTCTTGTGCACTTGGAATATAATCTGGAAAACAACTATTTTAATAGTCAAAACCCACAGCTTTCACACGACAGGCGACACGACCTCTCGGACGTGTTCCCCCCATCCCAGAGCAAAACCCTTCATTTCTGCGGAGGCGGGATGCTCGGGGCCGACCGCGCTGCAGGTTCTCCGGCCAGCGGACTTGCAGGTGACCCCGGCAGGGCCATCACCCGGGCTTCTTGGCAGGGCGCTCCCAGCCAACACCCACTTTCACACACGTGCTGGCAATCCTGAGCACCCAAACAGGCACAAGATTTTTCGCTCCAACTTTTGCCGGTTAGTCACAGCTTGGAAAAGCCATTGCAGCTAGTACAGCAGCAAACCCAGGAAGGCGGGGAAGGCATTAGCAAGTGCCAAACTACTGAGGAAAGGCTAGGTTACACTGAAACAAATTCCCTTTTAAGCCCGACATCTGCCCATAGAGAATTGGCCTATCAATTTTTAAAAGGCATTTCTTTTAACTAAGCTCCCCTAATACATTTTATGCAAGATTATATTACTAATAATTTCCGTGGGATTTCAGGCACAAGAGGTACCAGTTACATCTTCCCTAGAAAGATGTTTGGAGGCAAGGCAAAGGAGAAGTCATTATGCTTTAGAGGCTTATATATAAAGCATCTGCATGCTCACTTTGCTCATTTTAGAGGAACATTTTATTTCTCCAAGATCTCTGCAGGAGTTATTGAAATTTATTCTGACTTTTTTTTTTTTTTAAAGGCATTTTACCTCTCAATTTACTCCATGTGAGAGGTCTCCAGAAGCCTTTATTACCACAGTCACCTTCCAGAAATGGTACAGGAATATGCACTCTCACACCAGCTTCAGAACGCATGGAAAAGTTTTCAAAGCAGCTAAGTCTCCAATTTTTAATTTTACCCTCCACTTGGTTGCAAAATTCTGTCAGAATTTAAATGAGTAAAAATATTTTCCCCTAACCTTGCCGAGAGCCAACATTAACCACTGTCAGGCATGAGAAGGGCATGCTCTGCCCAGCCCTGACCCAGCTGCCAACACACGGGACACCTCCCTTCCACCGCTTGCAAGGAGATACAACCGGGAAACCGTGTAGGCCAAGTCTGGCTTGGAGCCACTCAAAGCTGCTGCTGATGCAACGAGAAGCAACAAACTTATCCCTGCAACAGGCAAGGATTTTGTCTGCATTTCTGGAGACCTCATTTTGTCATAAGAGCACGAAGAGAGACAAGCCCACACAAGGATTTAATGGAAGTGCAAATCAGTGCAGCCCATGAAGACAGCTCGTGCTCCTCGCGATACATAAATGGATGGTGTTCAAGCACAAACTTCTTTATCAGTATTTACTCTAAGCAGGCTAGTTTATTTATTTTTCCTTTGTGTTGCAGATATTTGTCCCACTTTCCAGCTGTTTATGTAATTCTGACCTAACCAGCGTAGGCAGGGATTTGCAACATACCCATTTGATTTTTCGAGTAATTGCACTGGGACCAGCAAGTCTTAAAGGGGTTAATCTCAAGATAGGAAGAAATCCTGACTTATCAAGCAGTTTAAAATACAAACATGAAAAAACAGATTCAGAAGCACTGGCAGAGCCACTCCTGACATCTCTCCATCACAGGCTGTTAACCAGGATACCAAGTAACTGCCTTGCTGTCATTTTCGTGCAAGTTCCCTGATGACTAGTTCTGCTTCCAATTTTTATTATCCATAATACCACTGTTGATAAACAGCTAATTGTATAATAACGAACTGCTGCATTACATTTCTAATGCGACGCCACCATACAACAAAATAACGTATTGAAAAAGTGAAGTTGGCTCTTCTTTTAACCACTGTTTCTATTACTAACCATTAAAAAGGTGCAGTTAGCATTTCAACCACCACCAGAAACTGCAAGGAAGACCACATATGTAGTGAGCATAAGAGAGAGAAGTGACAGAAATTGATAAAAACTTCATCACATGGCTGACACCCCATATATCAAAGCCCTAAATCTCATTCTCTGCTTGCCTCCAATTTCCATCAAAGCCTGCCAGCTGCACATTTATTGAGAAGTTTGTGATCTGACAGCCACTGTATTACCAACATTAATGATGCATCAGTCTCTAGAATTACTGGGGAAACAGTCCAATTGATTTTATTATTACACAGAGTTCCTCACATTTCATTTCAGGCAGCTTCCTACCACAAATTTTAGCAATAACTAAAAACGCTACACAGCTGATGCACAAAACGCTAAGGCGAAATACGGTTACCACAGCTTCATGCCACTCCATTCTCCCTCCAGGAGAGCTCAAAATCACTCAGATACCACCGGGTAACCCATGAGTTATTGGTCCATAACTAAAGTGGCTTGCGCATTATCCTGCGATAAACAGGGCACCACTAATACTCACCAGTATGGCTGAGAAAGCTACAAACAGACCTCTGCTCCAAGAAAAGCAGTTTTTCCAAGCCCTATAAATTCCTGCTATTGACACTAGATAAAATTACCAGGGAAAGGGCAGGGAGGATAACTTAAAGTTACATTGCCATATAGTCTGAAATTGTTTCCAGGTACCATAAGGAATGCGTACACATTTTTCTTTGCAGCAAACAGCCCAGTTTAGTCCATCCTTTTCATCCTAGAAGACCCTCTTCATTTAGAGAGCAAACTGGGTAATTTGACTACCACAATTGCTAAGATGAGCTATAGGGGCTTTCTTCAGTCATTACCAAACATTTTAAATACATATTTATGTAAAAATTTCAAACATCAATTTGGAAAGGATCTCTGTGAAATATGCAGCACCTATTCCCAGGAGACCCCAAAGTTCTCCCCTCCTCCCTCCACTTTTTTTTTTTTCCCCCTCCTCTCCTTTTAGCAAGCCTGGCAATGAAACCTAACAGCAAACTATCCCTGTCACTTCTCAAGTTTGAAAGAGAACAAGCAAAAGCAGTCGGTTTTAAGAAAAATGATTTTAAGATTCCACATCTCCTGAAAAAAACAAAAGATAAATACAGCTTTCCTTCTCTAGCTTTAATCTCATAACTTCAACTTTTCCAAAGGTCATAAACAAAATATTTTCAAGTATTTGTAATTAATGGTGGGTTGTTCATTTATTTTAATGGGCAAAATCTGTAACATAGTGACAAAAGGAATACATCAGATGGAACAAACAAGAATTGCTGTAGCAGTAGAAGATGCTAGTCCTTTCCCATTTACTTTTTCTTTTTTACTTGACAACAGCAATTTAGTCATTTTGAGTTTTGTAAGAAACAAATCTGAGTTATTGGACTAGATGGATTTTCAAACAAATCAATACGAAAGCTTTATAAAGAATCGCTGCAGAAGATGGCACAGTATCTGGTTTAACAGAAACTCCTCCCCAAGTCCATAGCAAGATCTCAAATTACAAGCACTACACACTGGGAAAGAGCTAATCGCTGGCAAATGCATAGAGAGAGTAGGAAGCTGCTTCCAGATGTGTAACACAGCCCAGACCTTAAGCAAGTAAGTGGTAGGGAAGGCTGCACTGTTTTTCTTTCTTATTTTCTTGCAGGCCATTACTTTAAGAGGCATGCAATACTTTCATCTTTGAGGAACATTTATGAAGTTGGCTTAGCCTGCCTCCTCCTCCCAGGCTCTGCTCCTTCAGGAAAAAAAAAATAAACATATTTAGAGGGAAGAGTTACCTGCATTGGGGTATCCTCTAAAAGGGGCCCCGGTTTTCACGCACATCCAGGCCTGGCAGCGGGCTCCTGCTCCCCACCGGCAGCACCCAGGGCCAGGAGATGAGGCCCAGGGAGCAGCCGCCACACCAGCCCTCGGGGCGGGAAACAGCACAGACCAGCCCAGAGCCCTGGGCCTAGTTTTTTCTGTTTGTTTGTTGGGGTTTTTTTTGTTTTGTTTTTGTTTTTGTTTTTTTTAATACTACCTACTTATCCACTTAAACATGTACAAAACTTTCCTCCATATCTGCTTCGAAGGCTAGAGGCCCTTGTTAGCAGTCCCTTTTGGGACATCCAGAAGGGCAAGCACACGTGGCAGGGAAACACAACTGGTTCAAGGAAGAGCAACGTTCCAAGCATCTTCCTCGTGGCAATGGATACAGATTTTAATACGCACAGACGGTTTAGAGGACAGCTATAAGTAAAGCCATTGCTTCACTGGCATGGCTTATATTTACACCACAGACCTTTAAAAGAAAAAAAATCACAATCATTATGCTGCGAGCCAAGTAACAGGCTGAACGCAGGCAACTAATAGGGAATTCATTAACTTGGGAACAACCAATTTCTGTAATTAGTTACCAGCAAACATTCAACATGCATTTACAGGTTTATTCTGCAATTACTGAGCACGACTCTAGGCACTAAGGCTGAATACCTGGCTGAGACGGGAGGGAGGGAGGGGAACAAGAAAACCCAAGTGTTTTGACTACCTAGATCAAGAACCAAATGACACTTAACGCTATTTATTTGCGCATACAGCCAGCTCCATTTGTTAGAATAAGCTCTTTCCCAACATGCAAATCAACTTCTTCTGTAGGTCAAACACTAGCATGAGCAAGCTGATAAAAATCACGTTAAACTAGGACTTTTATCTCTCTTATACAGCTGCTGTAGAAGCAGGTAGTCATACTGCTATTAACGTTTCAGATTATTAAAAAGACTGCTTAAGTGGAGAGTACTTAATATTCATGAAGTCTCTAGCATCTGATGAGGTTCTTCCCCTTCCCCTACCTCATCCTTCATTTATTACATTCATACCTGGGACAAAACGAAACTATGAGACCACCTCTATTTTGCATTTAGCACACGCTTGCCATCATTAGACAGAAAAGGGTTTCTGCCCTTTGGAAGCTGAAAAGGAGGTTGATTCAGTAGTGAAACATCCTGAGCTTCCAACTTAAACCAGTGAATGCTTTTAACTTACATTGGCTCAGGGTAAAAGCAAGTTGCACTAGGATAATCTGGCCTGATAAGCCATTATTACATACTATTATACTAATAATTAGACCCCTGGGAATGGACAGGAAGTACATATAAACGGAAAATGAGCCCTGGGAGACTTCACAAGCCAATGGAAGCCTTAGACCCGGTGTCCTTAAAGCAGGAGCTCAAATACCACCATGACAACCACATGCAGATTACATGATGTCAAATAAATCATACCTCAGGCCAAATAAAGGCCTAAAATAAATAAATAAGAGCTAAATATTGAAGGCCCTGATATGACCAACATGCGACAGTATGGTAAATTTTATTACTCTTGTTCCTTCAGCTTTATAAGAGCTCACTAAATCCACAAACATCCTTAAAATGTTTATTTCTTAAAAAAACCTTGTGTGCTTGTAATATTGCTCCTGAGGCTGTGCTTTCAACGGGCACTTAGCCGAAAATGGACTCGCTTGTGTTCAAAGAAAAGCTGAAAAGAAAACACCCTCCAAAACAGCCAAGTTGTGCTGCCTGTTGAGTACCCATCTGCAAGCTCGGGCAGTCCCCCGGCCTCCAGACCCAGCTCAGTGCTTTTTCATGTTTCATTTCTTCAGGCAAACACAGAAAAGCCAGCAGCTGCAGCTCTGCAGACCCCAAGTCGCGGACGGCAGGCAGCAAGGCAGCGCCCGCGCTGGTGCTTTTAGCAGCTTGCAAGGTCCTGGCCTTCCTCCGACCCACGCTCCCCGTGGCAAGGCGGCCCCTTGCCCACCTCTTCCTCACCTCTGCAAACCACCATTTTCATTAAATGCAATACTCAGAAATGACGTGCCACCATTACCTCAAGAGCCCGACTCCCGCGCAGCCAGAGGCACAGCTTGTCCACGCGCCGCCGGCCCCGGGAACGCCATGCAGCACGTGCAACTGCTCTAAGCCAGTGCTGTCACCATAGGAGGGGGAGCTCATCAATGATCCCGTAGCTACAAATAAGCAAACTTTAAGCTGTACTCTAAGGTGGGGGGGAGGGGAAGTCTTCCAAAGCACTCTTCAAGGCAGATTTTAGGAGTAAAGCGAGCTGAAGCAGCTGCAAGTTCATCTCTTCGGTGGCAAGAAATAAGGCCTCAGAGTGAAGGCGAAGCTAACCACAACGCCGGGACGTGATCCAAGTCTCCCATGACAATAGGAAAACACTAGAACTATAACATTCAAAATACTATTTAACTTTTAAAGTCTTAGCACAGTTCAAAGTCTCCTTTGTGGAGCTCTGCTTTTGAAACTGTCGATTGCCTTCCAGAGACCATTTCCTCCTAATCATTTACCACGTTGCTTAAATAACGAGGCAGACTGGTAAGAATAGGAATCACCTGGCAGAACGAGGAAGGGAGAAAGTCCTTAAAATGATTGCAGAATTCTTAAAAGCTGGTAAAAGGCTTAAACCCAGATAATGATTTACAAAGTGACAAGCAAAATAGATTTACTGCAACAGTCTGAAAGGAGACCAATATAAATAAAGCTACCACTCACGCGGCCCCAGCCTCCCAGCCGCCCTGCTCCTCGCCAGCAGCACAGGCCGCAGGGAGCCCTGCCTTGGGGCCTCCCACCCACCTGCACATCCCCTGCAGCCAACACACCAGAGGGGGAAAAGATGACCCACCAACTTGGAAGAACATCATCAGCTGCAGAGTTTTTTTTTCAAGGCACCTGTTTATTGATTACCACTGCGGCAATTCACACATCAGACCCCTCTGCATGATAGTCTGAGATTTAAAAAAAAAAACAAAAACAAAAACATACAGCTAATTATCCCCTTAACCCCATAAAAATCACAACAAGGCTTGAACCTAAAAGCTCTGAGCTTCAGCTTTATTCATTAACCTCCAAGCACAGCGGCAGCACTCCGGCATGCTGCATGCTGCTCCGGCCCCTTTGCGCCACACGGGCTGCGGAGGCCCGGTACCACTTGCTGGTGGCTTTTTGGCACGCAGCCGCTTTTCACCGTTCCTGGGCGGATGGGACAGCGTGCGAAGGGGGAAGCCCCGGCAGAGGGGGGTCCACTCGCACGGCTGGCCTTGGGCATCGCCTCCGCAGCGTGAATTTGGGGAACAAACATGACTAATGCCCCTTCCCGCAGCAGCCCTGCAAAAGGCTGCGAGCAGGTCATCAACTGCCAAGGTCATCTTGTTTGTGGAGAGGGAGGGGAAACACAACCATTACGACTCTAATATGGTAAAGTGCAACAGCAGCAATGAGGAAACAAGCTTAACATTTCCTTTAACCCCCACTTAAAAGCGCATTTAAAAGACATCCAATTCAACCACGTGACTTGGCAAAATCGCTGTTCGTTGGGAAGGTTTGGGGGTAGATCAAACCCAGCAGCCCCCTCCCTTGGCCCCCGCGGCGAGGGGCCGCTACACCGGCGGCTGGCCCCACGCCCCCACAGGCGTCCAGCCGCGGCACGGGGCCCACGCAGTGTTCTTAAAAATGTATTTTTGAAAGCACTTAAAATATTTTAAAACCCTGAAATAGGCTCCAGACTGCAAATATTTACACACATTCTTAACTCGATGTGCAAGGAGTTCAGCTGAGTCCAAATAACTGCTCCTGCACCTAACCTTCACTCCGTACATAAATATTTACGGGGCCGCGACTCTCCCTGTCCGCGCTCCCCGCCGGCTGCCGCCGCTTCCCCAGCAGGGACAGCGGCAGGGACCTGCGCCGAAACCCGCGCAGCCGCACCGGTGTTTTTTGCCCTGAGAATTGTGAAGGCTCACAGGGATGAACTCCAGCAGAGCGCTAAATGGCTGTTACAAACCCAACGTTTTACCCTTTTACCACAAAAACAGAGATTATCGGTGTTGATTTCTCAGTGTCGATTCCTGTGGTGCCACACACCAGTGAGTCTCCAGCCTCTGCAGTAAACTTTGGGACAAAAATCTATAACTTTTCCATAGCCTGATGCAACTTTTACCCACAGCACTACGAGGCAGGAAGGACGCAGCGGTGGTGCCGGGGGCTGCACCTCTCCCCCCAGAACCCCCCTTGCAGCAATGCTGGCGCACAGGCATCGCACCTCCACCTCCATCCGCCTCCGCACCAGCTGCAAGAAATGCTTAAAAATAATGATGTTATGCCTAAAGTCACTTTTCAAAGGTTTATTGACACATGTGACAGCACTTGTGCATAGCGACTTTAACCGTGTCCTCCCATGGGCTCAGCTCATCTGCCTGTTTCCTCTGTTTGCACAGGGCCTTTCTTACTGAAATAGGGGATAGGTACACACAGGGACACACACAAAAAGCTTTCAGTATATACACTCTGCCTTTAAAACCACAAAGATGGGCAGAACGATTCACTAACAGAGTCATAATCCCAGAAAAAAAATTTCTCTTAAAACCAAGAAAAAAAAAATCCAACACTATTTACTTCGTGCTGCAATACAAAGAACATCTTCTATTATTTTTTAATTAACTTCAATACACTGCAGTCTTGCCACTGTTTCTGAAACCCGCTACAGTCACTGTAGCTATCAGATGGTGGCACCCCTTTGAATCCCAAGCCAAACTTCCCTGACATCACACTGATGGAGGCAAGCAACCTCCTGCTTTGGATAAAGCACAAGAAGAAAAGCAAAATGCTTGTAAACCAACTGATTTTAATAACATGCCCTGAGAGTTTAAAATATTTATGAAAAGGATTTTAAACAATGTAATTTCACTAAATTCAGTTGATGCTCCTCAACAGTTCTGAAATGCCGCAATGAATATTTATGGCAGAGGCTCATGCCATCTTACTCTAATATATTGACATGTAGAGAGATTTCAATATGGTAATTTCTTCAGAAGAAGGTAATTAACAGCACCAATCATGAAAATGAGGAGTCAGAACTTCTGCAAAAATGAATCTATGCCCTTAGTTTTCAGAAATGTTTTATGAACTTAACTTGAAGTAAAACTCAGTGTTTGGAGCTTTCTGGATGTCTCACTTTGTATTATTTGAAAAATGTCAGTTTTTCAGAAGTGGTATGCTTTGCACTTAATGGGATGGTAGCCTTTTGAAGGCATCTTCAAGAATCAGTAGTTACTTCACGAAAATACGCATTTTTTTTCTTCCAGAATTCTCAACTTTTTTCTTATAAAATGTTGGCAGAAAATGAAGGCAAAAGATCAAGATGTTCCCATTTTCCACTTCCAACCCTAATTTTAACTTTTGCTGAGGTTTGAGAATCATTTTGAGTTAAAATTTTTCAAAAAAAGTAAAGAGGGGATTGGAATTTTCAAAGCTATTTTACCATAAAGGTTGGCTATACAGAACATGCCCACACAAAGATACCAGCCGTATGCTGATCAGAACCTGCTTTTGCTTCAAACTCTTCACATTGTGTCCTACTCCAAACACCAATCTAGCCAAAATCTGTGCACAAGAAAGGGACAAAACCTTGCTGCATGTCACCTGTATACAAACATGCTTGCAAGCTTCAGGTATGATGAATATTTCAATAGGCTGCTTCACGGAGACCGTTTACAGTGTCCACAGTGAAACGCACCTAAGTGTCAGCTGCTTTGAGGTTTGCTCTTTCTCCTTTTCATTTCATTTGGGTAAGTTACCTTTGCAATTTGAAGATGGCTATTTTATGCATTTCTGTTCTACAAGTCATTCATCTTAGGCATAGAAAGAGAGATGACCCCGTAATAACTAGGGGATGCTTCCCCAAGTCCCTTCACTGAAAGTCACAAAAGTGACTTTTTTTTTTTTTTTTTTTTTGGACTCCTGACCCAAGACTCTGGGACTCCTAGTCCCAGAGACTATCCTAACAGACTGCCAATGGTGACCCATGCAGGGATGGTTACATTTAATTTATGCTTTAGCTTAGTGAGAATCTACCTGCCCCCAGGAACAGATGCTCCAGCACTAAGTTTATACAAAGCAAAATATTGTGGTTTTAATCACTTGATCTGATCTATTTGTGGGCTGGGTTTATTATTTGCTGCTAATTGCGAGGCCGTGGATCTGTCTGGCTGTCCTCGGCAGGCGCGCGGGTCAAAGCAGCCCTTTCTCCACGGCACAGCCGCACCGGGACCCGCCGGGAGAGCGGCCCACGTGGGGCGGCAGAGGCTGCGCAGAAATACAAAAAGGGCACTCCCCCCCCCACACACCTGGATCAGGCCACCAGCCAGATTTGCAAACAGCAGTGCTATTGCAGCGCGAGGCAGGAACAACCCGCAGCAGGGAAATGCGCCCGCGGCGGCCTCGCGTGCCCGCCCGCTCTCCAAAATCCCTAGCACCGTCAGCCCCGTGAAGCGGCACCCGTTTTAGCATCGCACCCAGTGCGGCTGGGAAGTGGTACCCGCTTCCACAGGACTTTGGTAGACAAAAATACACAGCAACATATGCTTGAGCATATTGTGTGTGTAACATAGACAAAAATCACAGAAGCATAGAGAAGCAGCTTCTTTCGGCTATTTGTTAGCTTTAGAGGAAATACTGCATGAAAAAAAGCGTTCGTTCCTGGGAAGGAAAAAAAAAAAAAAAAGATCAAGCTGAGGTATTGCACTGAGGAGCGTGCAAACACTCTCTGCTGCTTTGGGGAACTGCAAGGTGACCGTCAGCCTTGGTGTGAAGCCTCACAGCCCGCCGTGGGGCTAGCCGAGGCCCAAAGGGGAGGCCGTGTGCCTCCCACCACAACCTGCTGGCCTCCCCAGGGGCAGCCCGGCTGCAGCCGCCAATTCCCCCCAAAATGGATGGACAGAACAAAAGAAAGAAAAGAAAAAAGAAGAGGCCTTTCCCAGCCCGTGACCCATTCTGGTGACCACAGTCACCGACGTGAGCACGAGGGCAGGGAGGAGAGAAAAGCCACTTCCACCTGCCGATCGTGGAAATGGAGCCCAACTGTGGCTGCTTCCTGCTCGAAGGAAGAAACCGAAGCGGGAACTGTAATTTTGAGCAGGCATATAATTATCCGGGATTCAAAAGATTCTGTTTAAAGGAACCTCTCTTAGGAATGCTTTATTTGTATTCTGTTATTGAGAGGGGTTTGTTTGTTTGTTTTAAGGAAAACAGTTTAGAGCAGCAGATGAAGACAACTGGAGTCTAACCATAAACACAGCACAGCGAAAACGAAAGCCTCCCCTCAGCTCCTTGCAAATGCACGAGGAAAGCTTTTACGGTCAGGCCATTACAGCTAGCAATAAGCCGTGGCCATCATGCCTACACCAAAGGAAGCAGTGGCAACGTTCGTCCGAGAGGACAGCTGCACTTGAGGCGCCTGCTCTCCCCGAGGTGGAGGAGCTGGTGGGGCCGGCACCTCTCCCAGCCACCACCACGCGCGGAGGCTGCTGCTGCCCAGCCGCACTGGCATTTCGGCACACTGCTGCTAGCACAGGTTGGCGTCTTCTGCCCCAGCAAACACGCGCGGGGACGCGTCAATCTGGAGGGGTCGTCCACCCAGACCCTACGTGCAGCCCAGCACCAGCTGCCCGCCCTGCCGCAGCAGTACGTCTCGCTCGCGGGAGCACTCGGTGAAGTAGCGGCAGCTTGTGATCACCAGAACTTCCAAGCCCCTAATTTAGCGAGATTAAAGTCAATTAACCAAAAACAATCAGGAGATTTAAACTGTATTCATATATGAAAAGACTGCAAAATTTAAAACCTTGTTGTGTCACATTATGCTTTTTAAATATAATTACAATATCAGACATGCGTTTGACATCCTCGGCCCTATCTCTCTTATTTAAACAGCATCATTCTCTTTTTTTTTTTTTAAAGGAAAAAACAATAAGAAAGTGCCGCCTGCTCGCCGGTGAGGCACTGGAGGCATTCAGCACGCACCTAGAGGTGCGGTTTCCACCAGCCGGCCTGGCCAGCCGCAATTGTGCCGAGCAGAAGCATTTACTCGTAAATGCCTCAAAAAGACCGTGGCTCGACCATCCCGCGAACACCTGTCGTTTTGTAAATGAAGACAAAAATAGGGCCCATAGATCACAACGCCTCCTGACAGGTATTTAAATGCGCAATAAATGCATCAATGCACATCCAGCCATTTCATGTCCCGTGGTCAAAACGCTGCGAGAAGGTAAAGTCGAGCACACCTTTCTCACCACTCGCTCTCCCCTGTCACCTACTTCCCCCTGAGAATAAGCAAGCTTCTCAGTTGCTTCTAAAAAAACAAAAAAACCAACCAAACAAACAAACAAAAAAAGCAGAATCTGCCCATTTCATCTCCCTCACTCAACTACTCAACTTCACTATTTTTGTATTTACCCTAAAGATCCAACTCCTTAAAGTCAACTGGCAGCATCTCTGTTTCTTTGGAAACTTTCTACTGCTTGTGACTGAGGATGAAACTTGAAAATGCGAACCCTAAACAAATCCAAAAAGCCCAATTTTGCCAAAGGAAGTAAGTTTGTTACAACTTAAAATTATTCCATGGGCCTTAATCCTGGTGTCTGAACATGTTAAAGTTGGCAAAATTGTTACTCTAATCTTCCACTGTAAGCATTGGACACCATTTTCTCTACGATGAGCTCTCGTTTTCAACGCCATCCAGGCTACACAGCCTAAGAATGACAGTCAAGGCAAAAACAGTAGCTACAAATTTACAACCAGAAGGTAGCCTGAAGGCTATCACTGCTGTAGTCGAGCTTTATTTATAGTCTAACAGATAATGCCAAAACATAGAGCACAAATTAAACACGTAACTCAAAAGGGAAGAGCGATGGTGCGTTTTACTCCATCATGGTAAGGTACCAAAGGACCTCTGGCATTTACAAGTTGTTAATACCCACCATAAGCACAGCCATGGACTAATCCTATTACCCCGTCGCAGCTGCGCTCCCTCCAGCCAAGGCGACTGGGCCGCGCTGAAAGCGGCGTGCAGAAGCAGGCAGTCACCAGCGGTGAGCCCACCACATCCGACTACTCAGCTGATGCTCAGCAGTCCGCTTTCAGGTTAAGAAACAGAACCGGCTTTTAAATAGAACACTAATTGGAACACATCCTGCAGTTCAGGAACGTATGACCTTCAAATTATTCTGGAGATTCACTTTGTTCACTTAAATCCACAATATACCTCTCATCTTCCAAAAACATCTAAGTGAAAAGTAGGTCTAAACTGAGGCATACATATGCTCTTTGTTTAAAAACAAAACAAAACAAACAAAAAAAAAACCAACAAATGAAACCAAAATCCCCCCAAAACAAACCACACAAGAGCTGGACTTGCCTATATTCTTAGATCTTTTTGATTTAATATTTTGCTTCCCCCAGCCATGCATACGCAACTGGAGAACATGTTGCATGTGTGTTTGCATATTTGGGTTTAAGTATCATCTCTACATGGAATGCATGCAGAATGTGTTTTGTATATGTAAAACCTGTTTGCAGGCTAAGACTACCTCTGTGCCAGCTTTTACCTTGTAGAAAACATTTCCAGCTAAACTAAACCGTCCCACTTCTCCCGTGCTGCTGCGGGGGCTCCCTCCAAATGGGGAAGTTTGCTCCAACTCCCGGGCAGCCGCCTGATGCAACTGCAGTGCATGTGTCCCAAAGACAGCAAGGGGACACTGTCAGAAGTACCCCGTGGTCCCTCATTCCAGCCACTCAGGGATGGGGGAATCCCCCCCCCCCAAAAAAAAACAAAGCAAACGAACAAAAACAGGAAGAGGAACGTGAAGTTTCCCCCAATCCATTTCACTTAATACTGGGCAAGAGAACGTTGTGTTGGCAATGTGCAAAACGAAATACCTCACGATATCCCAAACCTAATGCAGCTGAAAGGGCACAAAGTATAATTGCTTTTAGTCTCAAGTGCAGATTCACATCCCAGGACGGTGTCTTTAGGACCCGATCATGCAGGCACATACGCATGGCTCTCTCCTGACACAAACAACCCGACTCCTCCACTTGTGCAACTTGCATTACTCATAGGAAAGTCCTGGCAGAGGCAGGCCAATATATGCTAATTACTGGGTTGCATTATAATAGGTCTAACATCGTTTCTCATGCAGGGTTTTAAAATAAATGGAAATGGCAGTCTCTTTGGATACAAAAGTACGTATTTTTGTATCTTAAGCTAAAAATATTCCATGTTAAAAAACACAAACAGATCAACTGCCAGAAAATTTCTGTCTCTTCAGAGATTCTTTTGGGGGTTTTACCCTTATTAAACAAAGAAGCCAAGGAACCTTTAAGAGAGATCAACATATATGCATTTATATTTCATTTCCTACTAATTGTTCCTAAGTTGGGTCAACAGTGGGAGGGGGGGAGTTGACTCCCCAGTCCTTTTGTTTCTTCAATAAAAAGTTCCAGGTAAAGTTGTCTGCTTTACCAGTTTCTCCTGGAAAATAAAGCATGAATTCAAAACCTCTGAAAGAACATGAATGGAGCACAGATACACTTTAAAAATATTTTGCAGTGACAGGAGATATGAACTATGTTTCATCATTTTATGATTTAATACACTGGGATATTGCCAGGACAAGATGCTGGCAACATTACAAGTATTTTTGATTTATATTTCTATTTATTGAGAAAGAGGTGTTGAGAGCCATAGCTGCAATTTCAGGCAAAGAAGAATAAGAGTGCAGCGACATTCTCCTCCTTTTGGGGTGACCAAATTCGGCAAAATTTTAAATCAGTATTTTAAATCACACAACACAACATCCGCAAGAAATCCTAGAGATCTTGCTGGAATTTTCAAAACACTACTATTCCACAGACAGGCACCGACACAAGAGACTTTCACACGAGGTTTCACCAAAAAAAAAAAGTTCATGCATTGAGTCAGTAATTTATACCTCCATTCAGGTTACAAAACCTTATAATAAAGTCTTCATAGATTCAGAATGAAAATGCTGTCTCTCTGGGAATCTTCTAGTGTATTTCCACTTTTTATTCCCCCCTACAGTGATTACAGAAATCTAGCGATAGAATTATCAGGTAACTGTGACCAAACGCCCATTAGGGATCATCACCCTTCACCGTTTCCAGGACTGTACACAATAATCACAAGCAAGATCTCCCCGTGGCAGGTGCTGCACGCATGCAAGGAGAAGGTCCCTGCTCCCCCTGGCCAAGCCCGAGCCACAGGGCAAGAAACAGCCAGCTGGTGGCCAGCAAGGTTGTTATGGGGCCGTCCCGCTCCCCGCCACGGACCCGCGCTCCGCTTCCCTCCTCATTTCAGGCGGTTTTTGCCTGCACGCCTAGTACTCCCAGATCTACAGCCAACGTACGTGACAGGCTACTTCACGGACAGACCAGCGCCAGGAACCACGACAGCCAAGCATAGCGCTGAACTATCTAGAAACATCTAGAGATTAAGAAAAAACACGTACTAAAAACAGCATCCCAACCCGCTGCTCAACGAGGCCAGTCTCACTCCAGGTAACCTAGAGGAAACAGGCCAAACTTTTCAAAATGGATGCTTAACTCATCAATTTATCAACAAAATGAATTTCAGCACGTGAATCCTAAATTTCACATATTTTCAGATTTAAAAGACAAGATGACCCTGATATTTTGTTTAGGGAGAAAAGAGCCTGGCCCTGCACATCAGCTACCTGCCCACTTGCCCCCCGGGATGCTGCACCCCCTGCAGACCACATGCCCTCCGGGTACCCGCTGAGTACTCTGTGCGGGGATCTACAATGAATAAAAATCACTGGAAATACTATCAGTTTTAATCACCATGAGTCTGAATTGCTAACTACCCACCGTCCTGTCCTTTGCACGGTCTTTGCAGAGACA
Source organism: Dromaius novaehollandiae (assembly GCF_036370855.1). Lineage (NCBI taxonomy): Eukaryota > Metazoa > Chordata > Aves > Casuariiformes > Dromaiidae > Dromaius > Dromaius novaehollandiae. The sequence goes on from NC_088103.1 coordinate 19,987,769, forward strand.
ACAACTGCTTATTCCTGAGTTTGCACAGCGCCTTGCATGGTCTGGTCTACACCTTCGCTGGGGCCTCTCCATGCTCTTTTAATACATACTCCTCCGCCTACCTGGCCCCAGCAGGAGCGCCCATCATCTCCGCATTCACCTCTGCAATTCCTGCTGCACAGGCTTCAGGGGACACCGCAACTTCACACAATCTACACAATGTTTAAAATGTTTATCTTGCACCCTGTTGCTGATTCCTCCTGAAGTACAAAGGAGGTCCGATCGGTTTTTCCTTTGCTTGTAATTCATACCTGAGGATCATCTGGTGTGCAAGGTTTGCTCCCGAAGGTAAGCACGTTACACTGTTCAGAAAAGCCTGAGGACTGCATCTTTTAAGTGCGAGCTATGTCTTTGTTAAATACTGGAATTAAGTATTTGTTAGCAAAAAATGTTTCAAGGGTTTCACCAGGTTTATTCAGCATCCTGTCCCTTGCTGGTTAGCAAGAGCAGTTGTCGTCATCATTTAACTTGCTCTTTAGCAAAGAGCGACAAGACCAATTGAAACGGTGACTTCTGAGTTGCCCATAAGCGAGCGGGCGCAGCTGGAGAGGTGGCACTTTGCTCACCCGGCGTCGAAGCCCGGCTAGATGTCCAACTTCACTGCCATCCATCCTCCCACCAGCTGCCGGCTCCAGGGGTGCTTCCCGGAGAAGCCAACGGCAAAGGGGAGCTTGCGACAGCCAACGCAGGAGGAGGACGCTGCTGCTCAGGCCATCAAAAAGCCACAAGAAGCAAACACAACCCCAAATGTTTCATCTTGCAAGGCTGCTTTAACTACGTTTCAGAAGACTCTACTCCTGACCTCAAATAACTTCTCCTTACATAACACTGTTACGATTTTTAACGTGTGAGATGTCAGGATTTTACAGTGCCAAAAGTCAAAGCTATGCATTCAGCTGGAAAGCTGGTCGGCTCCCGTGTCTCACGGTATCAAACTCCAGCTGGACTGCAACCTAACACTTCTTAAACACGGACGTGAATTTGAGGAGAAATCTCATACTTGAGAGGCAGACAGGAAAAGATGGAAGTATAGCTCCTGCAACAAATTTCCATGGGAAGCACTGGTGGCTGTTTAAATCTCCTCAGGTGAGAGGCACCAGCATAGGGCTTCAGAAGCAAGGCAGCGGGGCTCGTGAACGTGACAGAGCCAGACACCCGCCTCTAACACAACACAACATACGTTGCATCCGCGTTTTCAGTCACAGAATAGCCGCCCACACGTGCACACACATACCCCCAGCAACTCAGCCTCGGGATTTTCCGTACAGTGAAGATCACGCCTGCACCTCGGCAGCAAGGTGGGCCTTAGCGCTTTTATAGAGCGCATGAATACTGAATTGAAGGTGCATATAGCCAGGATGCCAAGAACATCTGCAGGATGACAGTTCAGGACCCAGTGTCTTTTTAAAACAAGCATTACAATCTCAAAAAAAAAAAAAAGAAAAGAAAAGAAAAGTTAAATCAAATGCCAGAGTCTGTGGCAAGAGAAGGAAGGGGAGAAGTGTGTGTGTGGGGGGGAGCTTTCTTTGAAAAGGCTTGGGGGAAAAGCCTTGGGTTGCTGTAAGGGAGGCCAACATAAGCTGTATACCAGCTGTAAACAAACTTCTGTGATCCTGCTGCTAGGAAAGGGGTTGTAAGAGCATTAAAGAGATGCAGAACTTACAAGAAGGACACCAAGAGACTGGGTAAACTGCCTGACAACCACATCACTCTTTCCCTCCGCAAACCTGCCAGATAACAAACCCTTCTCTCTTTCGTATATGGACAGATATATAAACAAACTGTTCTGTTCTGAGAGTTTGATGTCAAAGTTATAAAGCTTTTCTTCCTGCTTTTGGGGGGGAAGGGGAAAGAGGAAAAGATAACCAGACGGGCCTTTTGTTGACCCAGGAACACATTCTAGTTTTAAAATATAAAATGACAGTGCTTGTTCTCAAACTATTCTAGATGTAGTAATTAGTGTTTTTGCAGTGCATTTTAAACAGAAACTCTAAGCATTTTTTCCTGTTTATAAGGCTTCTTTTTGTCATTTACACAGCCAAAATCTTACAGATATGTGCAATGCCAGAGGAAAGACTAAGGTTTATGCTGAAATAATGATACATAATAGAAATAATTTCTGAAAAAGGTCCCTGTTCCAAATCATGTGACTTGTTTTGCTTTTATCCTGTTGAAAATGGAAGCAACAGGGAAAACTAGCAATGTGACTGTATCGTCATTCAGAAACAAAGAGGGGAGTTCAGCCGTGCTTGGCTTCAATACTTGCAAACCGCGTAACCCCGGAGCAAAGCCTGGTGGACAGCTTTTTGACGTATAAACATTTACTTCAACCCTGATATGCAGGAAATAGAGGTACAACACGTACCAAAACAGTGGTCATTGTTGTAACACGGATTTGGAGCAGGCTGCAAGTGTCTGCTACCAAGCACGAAGTTCACCGAGAGGAAGGCAGCACGGACAACGCTACGTGGGAACCTTGCTAACTGGCAACTCGCAGGCGGCTCCCGAGCACCAAGGCAGCGTCGGCACGGGCAGAACGCACCCGGCCTTCGCCAGCCTCGGTCAAACGCAACTTCTGCCTTGAGGAGAATCTGGTGACAGAGATCTGACAATCTCATTACCTGGACCTCTGTTTTCCCACCACCACTCCTTCACTCTGCTAAAATAACCAAAGATGGATGGTAACCTTTGAGCTGGAGGATTCTCATCTGCCAGGTGGGTGTCAGACTGAGTTTAAGCGGTTTTCTGCCTATGGCAAGGTAGCAATCATGCTCAGATTAGGGAAACCCAACCTCTTCTAGATCATCAGGTGCCTACACAGTTTCCAGTAAAGTGCAGTGCAAGCCCTCTTGGGCAGCAGCTGCCAACCACGGGTTGGCCTCAGTTTCCCTGCCCGGCTCAGCGAGCCCTCGTAAACGCAGCACGCCGCACTCCGTACCTCACCCGTACTGGGGATGGGCTGGCAGGCGAGAAAGGAAGAGAAACCCGTGCGCTGAGATGGCCCCGTGCAGCTCCAGGAGGTGCGTGTTTCAGAGCAGCCTGAAAGGCTCCGCTGTTCTCCAAGGGAATCGGGAGCACAGCCAAGAAACAAGCAGATATTCACCAAGCTTTTGCTACTAAATGGCCAACTGAAGCCCCTACTACTCAGCCACAGATCTATGTCACTGCAGCCCCAGTAAATAAACCCTTCTCGTTAGTTGTGAGACTATATAGAAACCTCCAAGAAACTGATAACGCTCACTTTGCCAGGCAGTCAATCATTGTAGCTCTCTAATCTCAAAGTGCCAAAAAACCCCAAACAAACAAAAAACCCACCACCAACAAAAACAACCCCAAAACAACACAAACTTCTTGTCAACTTATTTTTCTCTTTCCCCTACTCCTCAAACATGTTTTATCTGTTCAGCAAGGAAGGCAAATGATACTTCACAGGTACAAAGAACTGTAACACGATCAGGGCAAAGTCTACCTGCACTGTATATGCCTGTGTATTAAACGGATCGAGCGGGTGGCAGTCTCTAGTCAACGCTATCCTGACCAGACTGACCGCTAGACTAAGTCACCAGAACTGTCTACCGGCTGCCCAAGTTTCCAACAGCAGCACAGGGAACATCTGAAGGAGACCAAGCGGAGACACTGACAATTCCCATGCTGCTTTGGCTTGACGCTCTCAGACACACGGAGGCTGCGGTTTCATTCTCAGGCTAGCTTTGACAACATATACGTATTGCATGCATCTGAATCTATAGGCTGGATTTGCTCCCGGTTCCCGAGTCAGACCTATGGCAGTGCTGCTTTTCCCGGGCAAGAAAGGCTTACGGCAGCTGCAGCCCCCTGCACTCCCACCGGACACCAGCCACCCCCAAGCCGGAGCGCGGCTCTGGGGCGAGGAGAGCAGCGGCCGCAGCCCCGGCGGCCACCCGCCTGCACCTCCCAGGTCCATCTGCACACAGACGTCTTGGCGTGACGACATCTGCGCTGCAAATCAGCTCGCCGCCAGCCGCTGACACACAAACACTAAGTCGGCAGAAAAAAATCAAATAACAAGCTCCTTATGCAGACAAGCAGCAAACAGTAGGGGCAATCCAAATCCACAGTTTTATGGAATTTGCACAGACTCCTAGTGTCATGCATATTAATGTTTTCTGAGTGATTTCCCCCCACACACCCCTATCTGTGTTGAACCCGTGTTGCCTTCACACTTCACTTTGGGAATCAATTCAAAGCTGCTCTGAAGAGTCAAAACAAATACAATATTATCAACAAAGGGATAAACTTCCAATATTTGCCTTAATGGAGTGTTAACACAATAGCTTATATGTGACTACCTCAATATTAAAGTTAATTAAATTAGACAAAATATGAAACAGCTTGATTTATTGAACTATAAAATAAAAGGGCACGTGGGTCTCTTTTTAAATTTTGATACTTTAAAAAAAAAAAAAAAGTGCCAACCTTCATTCCTTCCCCTTGGAAAGGGCTGGATTTGGCTGTTTCAGGATTCAGGGCAGGACCACAAGTTACTTTTCCTACCCTCTGATACAGATTTAAAAACTTGAAGTATAATCAACTCAAGGAAACTCCAGGTGGTCTGGATCAAATGACCACATGTCTGGGGCTTCAGAGGGGTACAGGCTTTGAGGACTGAGCTCCCTCCCCCCGCCCCATGAATTGTTAGTTTCTGTTACTATTTGCAGAACATTTTAGATGTAGAGTGATTTTGTCTGCCTAACAATAACTTTCTTCTTTCCACCAGATACATAACATTCACAGAAGTTTTCCCTGCTTGATAACGGGAAGGATAGCAGGGCTGTACCGAAAGCACCAAACATCACCTTTGTAGGCAACACTAACTTCAGGGCATCTTTAACTATCAGAACCAAAAATAACATGTAACAAGTGCAAGACCATCTTCTACTCTCATAATGCACTACTGCCTCCAACAGTCGGACTGTGGAGATCCATTACAACCCACTGCCTGGGCATTTCTCTTGCAGCCAGTATCACCTTTAAAATATCCTATGATTAACCAAGCTGAAGGCTAATGATCCTGTAAAACCCAATGGAAATACATAAAATGAAAACTGCTACATAAGAAGTTTTTGCTTTTGGAAAGAGAAGGGGGGGAAAATCAATATGACAAAGCAACGCTTTGATTTACGAACCTTTTGTTTTTAAGCAGATCTCAACGGTGAAGAGCTCGTGCTCTTCGTGCCACAACACTCCCTTGACGGGAACGAGCACAGACCAACTCTGGAAAAACTCTCCAGCCATACTCTCGCCAGTTCGCTGCAATGCGGGATAGGATTTCACCAAGATTGGTCTAACTAGGAGCGAACAAATCAGCCAATTGCACAGCGGTCGAATTGGTTACCGCAAGCATTAACTGCAGTCCTACTTATTTATGAGAAACAGGCTTCCCAGGTACAACGCCACCAGCTCCGGCGGCACTCGGCTCGCCCCCGGCGCTACAGCGTCACGCAGATACCAGCAGACCCCGGCCAACCGCTACGGCCGCTCCTCACAGTCACGTTATCTCGCGCGTGACGTGGGAGCAGGCGGGATCCCCATTGTCCCGAGGCTCATCACAAACGTTATGGAAGGCAAAAGGAATTCCAGCTTTTCGAGATATTTTTTTTCCTTCCTTTTCGAGAGAGAAACCAGGCTCTCCAGGCTGCTGGTACGAACGCCAAGCTGCTAGAGACCAGCCAACGCTGTCTCCAGCTACAGCGTCAGTGATGTAACCGTCAGCGGGAAGCTTTCTGCGGACACAAACCTTTGGAACCTATAAAAGTGGAAGAGATTCAGGGGAAAGGGCAGGCAACTCCCAAGAAAAGTTATGAATGGAAACGCGTTGCAAAGAAACCTCTCATCTCACCTCCTCCTCAACACTTCTCATCAGTAGAAGTCCTTCCGATTGTGCAAGAACTCATCTATTATCTGTTACGGGTTTCGTAAAATATTCTGAAAACAGCGTTTTATACCGCATTGGGATTGCATTTTTATTTCATCTCAGACAGCACAAAACACTCTCTGTACATGTACACAGCAACACAGTTCTTTCCTGAAACAAAGTTTTCATTGATCCTTTGCCACAGACTCAATTATTGTTTTTAATCATGATCAACGTTTATTTAAGGTATTGTGGACCTTTAAAAAACGTAAACAATAAAAGCATCTGTCCATGTCGACATGAGTGTCATTGGCAAGTTATATACCTATATCAACTGGTCCTGAAGGTCTTCCTTTTTTTAAAAAAAAAAAGATTCTGGAAGCCCGAAGTAAATTCCAATTACAATTTATGGAATAATCTTTACATCAGCCACCTTTGACATAGCCCGGTCTTGAACAGATAAAACCACAAATCTGTCAATTCAATCTCAGGGAATTTTTCCATTGTTTTTAAATGTAACCCTGAAGATGTTTTTCAGATTTTCAGTTAAGTTTTTTTTTTTTTTTAATGTGATAGTTCTCGGTCACCTTTGCCCTCAGGGAGAAAAACATTCTTCTTGTAATGCGGCAATTATAAATACGTGCAAAAAGTAGAAATCAAGACATTTTAAATAAGACTTTTTAAAAGTAGAGATAAAAAAGAAAAACAGTCCTTCATGCTGGGATATTTGGATGATTTCAAGTCATGTTTTCCATAATCTCATTTTAAAAATAAGTGCCCTTTTCTCCTTCCCCCTCCCAAACTCAGAGGAAAACAGTCACCAAATGCACTCATCTAGCCTCAAAGTCACACGTGCTCTATTGCAGATCTCGCTCTCAATGTGTCTTTTGTTTGATGGCTGGTGTTTCAACATCCTCAACTTGAGCAGAGAAAGGTCAGAGCAAGTCTTCTGGCACTCACAAACCTGCACCAGGCCCCGCCAAGGAAGACCGACCAATGCCTCAGTACGTTTCCCTCCATCAAGAACACGAAAGTTTCGGTCGGAGATCAAGCTCGCCTGTCGGAGGAACCCCTCTTCTCCCACACACGGCCACGGCTGTCTGATTTTGCTACGTTCCTTTGTCAAACTTTTCCGTTTTTCCAAGTTGAGCCCTGCCACAGTGCCACGTACCTGCAGGAGCACCGCGGCTCGCGGGCGCTTTTGCCCGCCTGGAGTCGGCAGGTCCCCCCAGCCCGGTTTGGCTTCACCTCCCTGCCACCCCGGGTCACCCTCCCCACCGCCCCGGCCCAGGCCCACGCTGCTGCTGCTGCTGCTGCACGGGAGCCGCTGCTAAAGGCTCCTTAAAAGCTCTGGCACTTCCAGGCAGTTGAAGCTACTCAACCAGAGCTGGGAGCCAAAGCTTCACCCGAGCATTAATGGGCTTTTGCCCTTTTAAATTTTATAAGCGCGCCGCCTTTCTGATGCGCACGGTTTTATTCAGGGACCTAAATGGCCATTTCATATTTAAAAGGCAGTTTGCATAGGTAGCACCCTAAAACTACCCCGGGTCATTCATCTCCCCCCCGCTCTCCTCCCGTCTCTTAGGAAACCTTTGATAGAGCATTTGTTCAGGCTGCCAAGTTAAATCCTCTCCTCTCATGTCAACGCATTGAAAAAAGCAGCCAGAGCACCAGCTCCACTCAGGCCTGCTGGAGTAAATGGAGAAAACCGACTCCTCCGGCACCACAGAGCCATGCAGCCCTGCGCAGATTACTAACGGAGGCACAAAAACGCAGACGGTGCGCGGCCAGGCAGCGACGCGGAGGGGGTCCCCCAGTCCGCCCCGCTCCGCAAACGGCCGGTGAGGCTGAAGCCCGCTGCAACGGGCGCAGCTGCCGCCGCGCCTCAGCGGGACCCCCGGCCCCAGACAAAAGCCGCCTGCCGCCGCGGGGCCGCGCTCGCCCCGGCCCCAGCCCCAGCCCCGGCCCCGCGCCCGCCGCCCCGGGCACCGCGCGGCGCCCGACTTCGCACGTGCCGCCAGAAGTTGCTGGCGCGAAGCCCCCGGCCGCCGCGGCAACTTCCTCCTCCTCCTCCTCCTCCTCCCGCGGCCCGACCCGCGCTGCCAGCGGCAGCCGTCCCGGGCGCCGCGCCGCGGCGGCTCCGGCTCCGCGCCGTGTTTACATCGCCGCGCACAAAGGCGGCGGCGGCAGCAGCGGCGTCGGGCAGCGGCCGCGCCGGGCATTTGCACCCCGGCAGCCTGCGCGCAGCCCGCCGCGCTCCCCGCGCGCACACACCGCACGCCCCGCGCACCGCCCCGCAGCCTCCTTTGTGCTGGCGGCTGCCCCCCGCCCGCCCCGGGCGCTCCGCGTCCCGCCGCCCCGCGCCCCCGCCCGCGGAGCCCCGCGCGCCGCCGCCGCTGCCGCCCCATTGTTGGCGCGCGGAGCGGCGCGGCGCGGCGCGGCGCGGGGCCGGGCGGACGCGGAACTTACCGCAGGCTGCGCAGCGGGCTGGCGGCGGGAGGGACGGGAGGGAGGCAGGCAGAAATCCTCTCTCCCCGCGGGCTGGCGGCGCGATTCGGATATTTTCCCCTAAATATATGTATTTTTTCCCACCCCCCTCCTTCTCCCGGCTCCCCCGCTCTGCCCTGCTCGCCCCCCCGTTCCCCCTGCCCGCAGACGGCGGAGAGGAGCGCGGCGTTAGTGGGTGAGTAAGTGAATCAACTCGCCGAGCGCACAGCAAGTTGGAGTGTCAGGTTACACGGGCTATTCTATTACCAGGGCCGCGCTCCGGCTGCCGGCAAAATCTGTCCCAGATTCCTATCGGAGAGGGAGCGGCCTCCTGCCGCGCCGTGCCTCCCCGCGCCCCCTCTTCCCCCCTCTCCCCCCTCAATCGCGCCAAGTTAAAACCGGAGGTGCGAGTTAAGACGCAGATAGGCTCTTACGGCGCGTTTTAAGGCGGGGGTTCTCATTTTAATCTTCCCGAACAGCGCGCATTCAGAAACCTTCCACTCTGGAAACTGAAAGCACGAGAATATCCTCCCTCCTGTATTTTGCTGTTATTAAACAGGGGAAAACCACCCTGGAACGATTACACTCCGAAGCATGCGGTGCCTCCGTCTATATCATCTTTAAATGAGATTTTTTTTTTAACAGCGGATGGGAGAAACTACTGAACAGGCAGGGGGATTACACGGGAACGCCGAGATATTCTGCTGCTTCACATATTTCACTTTTTTTTTTTTTTTTTTAAGACACCCCCCCCCCCCCCCCGGTTTATTGCCACCCTCCCACCCCCGGCTCCGCTGCTCCTGCTCCTGCCGGGCCGGGAGCGCCGGGGCCGCCCCGAGGGGACCCGGCGGCGCTGCGGGGGGGCCGGGGCTCCCCGCCCGCCGCGCAACAACGGGGCGGGTTTTTTCCCTCCTCCTCAGGAAATCCAGCCCGATTTCCAGGGAGAAAATACCACGAAGCCGTCCTCGCCCGACGAGCACCAACCTTCTGAAAAAAACAACTCCCTCGACTTCGCTTCCCCTTGATAAAACACTTCCAGGACAATCAATATTTTATGACGAGTTGTTAATAAGCCTAATATATTCATCCCCGCTCCAACGGGGCTTGTTAGATTATGCAATTAAGATAAGCAATTTAAACAGCACCGAGCAGCTCCGCACCGGGTCAGATTTGTCTTGTTGTTGGAGGAGGAGAAGGATCTGGACTTTAAAGGGATGCCGGATTACGGGCACAAGGGGGGAGGGCGGGAGGATTTTTTTTTCCTCCTCCTTTTAACGCGCCCAGCCGGAATTGCGCGGAGGTTTTGCTCTCCGCGACGGCAACTCGCGGCCCCCCACGGCAGCGCTCCCCGCTCCCCAGCCCCATACTGATTTACGGCGGCGGGGGGGGCGGACGGGCGCCCTGCTGCCCCCCAGAAGCAGCCGCCGCGGCCCCCGCCCCCTTCCCCGGCGGTTTCACGCCCGGGGGCTTTTCCACGTCCCGTCCCCGACAAACTCCTCCTGCCGCGGCTGCGCTTCCCTGCTCCCGCCCGCCCCCCCGCCCGGCTGAAGGGGCTGCAAAAATAAAACAGCAATAAATAACAGTAACGATAATGCAACAGCGTGTCGCCCAGCCCCTCGCGCGGCGCTGCGCAGCGGAGCGCACCCACGAGCGGGTGCCGCGCGCGCCCGCCCCGGCGAGGGGACCCCGCCCGGGAGCGCGGAGACCCCCGCGCCCGCCCCCGCGGCAGCCCGGCGCCGCCGGCCCCGCTCCGGCCGGCTCCGGCGCCGGCGCCGGGTTTTGCGCGCGGCCGCCGTGTCAGCCGGGGAGCTCGGAATAACAAAGACAAGTTTGAGAGCAGCCGCCGCCGCCGCGGCAGCAGGGCCGGCCGAGTGACGTCAGGGAACAATGCCGCTGCCAGCCGCGCGCCCGCCGCTCCCCGCGCGCGCCCGCCCGCCGCCCCTTAAAGGCGCAGCGGCCCCTCCGCCCCCGTCGGGCGCCAGCCGCTGCCCCGCGCGGAGCCGCGCCGGGGCCACGGGCGACCCGCAGCCTGCCCCGCCCCCCCACCGCCTGGCTGCCGTTACCGGGCGCCGCCGGGTCCCCGCCTGAAGGCGGCGGCCGCGCGGGACCCCGAGCCCCGGCCCGGCGAACGCTCCGGGCAGAGGCCGCGGCCCGGGACCCCCGGCCAGGCCGCGCCGCGCCGCAGCGGGCCCCGGGCAGCCACCGGCACCTACGTACTGCCCCGGGGGCCCAGACCGGGGCGCCCAGGCTCGGGCTACCCGGTGGGAGCGCGGCACCTCCCCCCTTTCCTTAAAAGAAAGTTAACTCGGTTTCCTTACCGGGAAACGAGCCTGCTACGCAGCCGCCGCCCCCCCGGCGCCACCCCGCCGCGCTCCGAGGGGCTCGGCCGGACCTTGTGCAGGCAGAAAACCCGCTTATTACCGCCCGAGTTAGAGAGCTGCGTGGCCGCGTTGTCACCCCGCGCGGAGCAGCAGGAGCAGCACCCGTCCCGAGCGGCTGTCACGGGCCGCGACGGCGGCAGCCGCTTTTGGAGCGTTTTATATAGTTGACAGTGCAATGGCAATTATTCTCTCTCTTAAGAGGCAGGCAGCGTGCGTACAGTAACAAGTGCATTCTGCAGGCGTGTTGTCATAGCCATGACAGCCTAAGGAAAGACGCAAGGAAAGAGTCGCAAAGAAGTTTTGGACACAGCCCCTCCTTCAGATGTCACATATATATAAGTACTATTATCAGTAAAGGAAATGCTTTCTTAAAAGGGCTGGGTTTTAACTGGGAAAAGGACAGATTGGCTACTGGTCTTAAAGGCTCCTGTAATTAAAAAGCAACCTGCTCCCAAGCAGCACTGTCCTCATCCCAGAGGATGAGAGTGTCCACACTAAGTGTTTTCAGAGGTCTCCAGTGATTTGGCCAAGATGATGCAAGCTGTCTTGCACTACTTAAATACGATGATCTCTTTGCCTTCATTTTCACTTTACCCAGCCTTCCTCCAAGATCCATATCAACCCTAATAATTCTAGCCAGCAGTCCACAGACTAAAAACAGTGGACACTGTTCAGTCAGCACAGTCCATAAATCATTCTGCTCCTGAACCTGCATTTGTTGCACATTAGTAAAACAAGACCTGAATAAACCCAGCCTTCTAAGTAACTGATGATGACATTAGAGCCATATAGTCATTTCACACACAGATGCCATTAGCATCGTACCTTAATAGTAAATTAAACTGCAATTATTATCCTTTTCTTATTAAGGAATCAGCTTGCTAAGGTGTCAAAACTCCTGGCTTCGACAAAGGCAAAGTCAAGCGTTAGATTTGCTATTTCATTGCTTCAAAGTAAGTGTTTTAGTGTTGTCTTGGCCAAAGTCATAGGTATTATAAAATAAGAAAATTGAACATCTCTGTGCAGAAAAGTCTTTACAAGGCCATAATCTGTCTGCTGTATTTAAGCATAACTTCCACTGATGTCATCTACATAGAAGACAAATTGGAAGTATTATGTAGCAACTGGTTTAATTTCTCACGCTTCTCTGCAGTCTTCCTGCAGAATAGCTTCCACATCACCCCATGGTGCAACACTTATCAGCTGCATCGTCCTGTCATCTTTCAGAAACTAAGAAAAGATGCTTGATTAGTATACAGCTGAGAAAATAAAGGTGCTGCAGGAAACAAGGTCAGTGATTTAACAGGTATCACTGTGCTCTCAAGGTCTGTACTAGACCAGCCTTTCCCCCATGCAGTTTGGGGGCACTGTGCTGCTGGAGGTTTCTGTACAGAGGAGACGCACAGCTGCAGCAGCCTTGGCCACTTGCAGTCACTGGAGATCAGGTCAGGCTTTCTGAGGGAGCAGGAGTTAACCAGCGTCCCAGCTGCCATGTTCGGCTGATCTGAAGCCCTTCATGTTCTCGGCTATAGGAGATAACGCAGTGTATGGTAGGAATAGGGGTTAATCACCTGCCACATTTTGGCTGAAAGGTGCTTGCACCAATCAGTTTATGTAGTACATTTATTCATCATTATGTTTGTAAATGAGTTCACACCCTAAAGATTAGGGGAGCCTTAGTTTTCCCTGACCTCTGCCAGTGATTCATGAAGTTGGAAAGGGAAAGGTGGCTCTAAACCATGTTTTTGTGCTTTCTTTCAGGTCCAAGGCAGCTGGCACTGGGTCAATCCACAAGAGGGACAAAGCAGTTTTAGAGCTACAGCAGTTTGCTCCCAGCTCCCTGCTGAGGCACAGGGGGTGCAGTGGCTGCTGGGGCTGAAGAAGGGGTTAGGGGAGGTAGGCGTGTGGCAGGGCTCATTCAGGTGAGCAGCGTTGTACCAAAAACACCCCTGCAGTCGATGTGCTCAGACTGGCAGCTCAGCCCGATTTTCCAAGCCCTCTGCAATGTCAGAGAAAAGCAAAAGGAGCATTTGCAAGGTCAAGGATCAGGTTCTTTTTGTTTGTTTTTGCTAAAAGCAGCCTGCTCTCTAAATGAGCACTCTTGACAATTTTGAGATGGAGAATTGTTACAACTAGCCTTAAAACAGTGCATGATCTTGAATCCTGGCTTAGCAATGTTTCTCTGCTGCAACAGGGAAGCCTCCAGTGAGCAGCAAGACAGACAGTTATCCACATTATTCCACACTCTGTGGTGGGCCTGTCCACAGGGGATTAGACCAAATCTGCTAACCTCATTTCTGTTATATAACCTAAGACAGATTTGAACTCTTTTCTCCAGAGGATAGCATGTTAAATCAGAACATCACCTCCCCCCTACCCTCTTCAGCAGTAGCTTAAATTAGTTTTTGCTGCTATCATAATTCATACTGTACCATAATGAAAGTGGAATTGATTGAGATGGCACATAGACATTATGTCTAGACGTACCCAAGTTACTTGTATACAAGTTACTTCAGGTAACTGCTGTCAGTGCAGGCTGTAGTAGCATAGGGGAGGGGTCAGTGCAAACGGTAACAGCCCCCCCGAGAAAGGGAGCAAGTGCTCAGGTTGCAAGTCCACGCTGCACTGTTAGGTGCTGCAACTATTAGCCAAGTAACTAAGCTGCCTACTTAAAAGGTAACTCAGGTAAGCTTGAGGTGAGCTGCAGGTGTGAAATATCTCCCCCCCCCCCCCCCCCCGATGTCCACAAAACACTGCCTATGGTTAGTGCTGTTTTCATAATGGCATTTAACATCAGGACTGGTTTCTCTTCCAGCTGTTTGCAACAGTTGTGTCAGTCACAAGCCTGGCACCACCGCACCTAGGTCAGATACATGCCTTTAAAAGCAGTGTGCTGCTCTGAACCACCACTGAACTGTTCACCCACCTCAGAACCATTCTTCCATCACAACCCATGAGCTTATCTAATGTAAATGCTTACTCATTCAAATAGTTCTGCTGAAGTTTAGCTACTATTGCCTCAAAATGAAGGAGACCAAGTCTTTTTCCAACTTAATGACAGCATAGATTTTCAGGAGTAATACCACCAAATGCAGTTAAATTAAACTCAATCTCACTTCCACACTGGAATAAGTGAGATTGCAGTCAAGCTATACAGATTTCATGATGCACAGTGAGAGACTTGTGTAGTTTAGTGAGGGCTATGTCCATTTTTATCTTTTCCTTAATAATATGGGAAAGAAAACAGGGTTTATTTGGATTCTGAAATTAGAGATGAAATTACCATGCCTAACTGCAGATTTCCTTAATGTCTTTGCAACTGGAATCCTAGAGGAAAAAGTAAACAATTTTACTGAGAAAAAACAAATTGAAAACAATTACTAGACATTAAGAGGGAAGTGGCTGGAGGTTTGCACTTTTTCTCCCCCCCCCCCCCCCCTTTTCCTTTTGAGGCTTAAAAACATTTGCATGTTTTCTTAGATTTGATCCCTCTTTAGTCTTCCTCAGTCTATATTGCTTAAGTTGTATAGTCATTCGTGACTGAAATGAGGGATTGAATTCCTCCAAAGGAGCTTCAGTGTTACAAGGAAGGAAAGCAGTATTATCAAGGCATCTTTCAGCCGCTAAGGAAATATGTCTTTTCTTCTACAGAAAGCAATACTCGCATCTCCTTTTACATTCCTTCTTTCTGAAGAGAGCCATTTATGCGCCTCTTCTGCAAATTGTTTCATGTGCTCAAAAGTACAAAACTCCTCCAGGGGCTTAGGGATGCCACTGTGGGGCAGTTCACAAGATCAGTAAGTCCCCATCTTGCTTGCACAAGACCTGAGCAGCTATAACACTTCAGCAACTCAACTGAGCCACAGGCACAGAGCTGCTCAGAGAAGCACAGAGCACACTATGTGAAGCACGCAAGCTCTAGTTTGCAGCATTGTGCTGGGTCATACCTTGCTTAATCTAGCATGATGCACCAAGTGGATTTGATTAGTTTGGCAAAGAGACTACAGCCTTTAAAAATATGATGTGGTAAAACAGCATTGAAATCCAGGATATAAGCCTCCAAGAGTCAAGGATACAGCTTAAAAACAAAAACAAAGAAGACCTGACAGAGTAGGAAGAGAAGGCATGCCACGTGCTTGTAACATACTGAGAAGAAATTTAACATATGTGAACTGAGGAAGTGCAGCATCATAAATGTGCTATTTATATAGTACCAAAGTATACTTTCATGGGGACATAAACATTAGTCACCCCAGTGCTTACACTCTTTCCTTCTAAAGGACATAAGGATACTGCCCTGTCAGAGGCAAATCAACATGCAAATTCCACAACCAAGCACTTTTCAACTTGGAGGAGACAAATCAAAGTTTGATCTGGGGTCAAGTCACTTGAACAGTCCAAACCTTGCCCATAAAGCAGAGAAGTTCCAAACGTTATGGCCAAGATCTGTAAATAGAGATTTCAGTCACGCTGTTATTAAACCTTTTTCTAGCTACCCCATACAGTCTCAGAAGGAAAAAGTGAAAGCAAAACAAAGCCTTATCCAAGTTGAAACTCAGGGGAATGTACTCAGGCAGAATATAATTAGCAAAGCTGGAAGGTGGCCAAAATGGTATGCACAATATCGTGCTCTACAAAAAATACCCAAGGATTTTGAATGACCACAAACATCAGGACCTTATTTTTAATCTACTCCAAATAATGCAATCAGGTAACCTTATGTAAAACCAGACATGCATACAACTGCCTTGAAATCATTCCATTTAGTATGTTAGCAGATATGTCCACAATGTGCATTCTTGTTTCTCAAATGGTAGAGGAAATAATACTCTATCTTTCTATCATTTGACTACCTAATGCCTGCTTTCAACAGTAAGCAGGTCTTCCTTTAGCCTGGCTGAATTTTACTGGAGAAAGGTAATGAGATTTAAAGAATAACAAATGCAGCCATTTGTAGAGCATGGAGTCTGAAACCCACCTCTGCCTCTTCCCATGTCTCAAGCTCTTACATGACCTGATCAGGAGAAAAAGATGATAAATAATGCCAGTACCAACCAGAGAACTCTTCAGCTAAATTCTTGTCTGAATTTAGGATTGTTTAGGTGATAGATTTTGATCTAAAATGGCCTGCTTGACAACATGAAAGGGGAGCAAGTGACAGTGAAATAAGATGTTATTGTAAGGACAATGAGGGCTGCTTCATATCAGACAAAGCTTGCCAGAACATTATGTTTTGTGACACAGCTAATCATGTGAAATAAAATGTAGCCTTAAACACATTTAGGACTAGATTCTGTATAAATCCTTCCATTTAGCATACAGCATTTTTTCCCCCTCTAACCAACAGTATTTTGTACAAGAGGGATTGTTAATACTGTTTTGGAAAAAAATTCATAAAATATGAATAAATAACCATAAGTTGTTTACACAAATAAACATTCTGGGGCATGGAATTTTATTCAGTAATTTCTCTATTGGTCATAAAACATGCTTGAGAGCCCAAAGTATTACTTTATTGCATTTAACAGCAACAATTAGCTGCTCAATTTTTCCATTGCTTCAGCAGACAGTATGGTTTTCTACTCTAAGTTGAGGTTTAAAGACGAAAGCAAAAAAAGGCGAGGGGGGAACACACAGGCTCTTCTGTATGACCACATACTCCATAGGCATATGTGTACATTGCACAAGAGACTATCAGGGCTTAAACCGTGTCCTGGGAAGTACAAGAAACAAACAGGCGGCAGAAGGTTTTTCTTCCAAAGATCGGATGGATGATGTAGAAGAGAGGGAGCAGTGAAGAATTTCATAATAAGGCACTCTCAAACCTACCACAGGCAACAAGGTCTTTACAGCTGAATAGTAGAATAAGTGCAAAACTGAAGATAGCAGGAAGAGGTGCAGTCCCTAACACATAGCTTTCTTTACATTATTGTCCAGAGACCAAGGGAAAAAGAAAGAAAGAAAGAAAAAAAGTAGGCAACCACTGAAATTCCTCGAGAGCAGAAGAGACTAGTAAACCACTGAATTAGCAGGTTTCCTAATCCTTTGGACTGTTCCATTAAATAAGTTCTATAAGTAAGGATGCAAATGTTTTTGTGAGGGGGAAGAATTCACACACTGAAACATTTTTCAAAGATTAATAAAAATAATCAAGCAATTCCTGAACATCTGTTTTTTCCTCAGGGTAGTAAACATGGTAACCAAGAGACAAAGGGTCAGAAGTTGCAAGGACTCCCTTTATGCAGACACTTGTAACTTAAAAAAAAAAGTACAGATGTATTAGACGTTTGGAAATTTTAATCAAGTGAACTACAGATGTGATAGAAGATAGCAACACTGAAGCAGCACAGTTACCTCACTACTGAGACAATTCACCCTGACTGATCAAGAACTGACTGCATTACATCTACTGGAGAAGCTGCTGCAGCCTTGAAACATCACTGGGAATATCTATCTTGTATTTTCATCTCACTAGAAGTCCAGTTTGGACAGCTTATTGACCTCCTTCCAGTATATCACTGCTTCCACTATCTTACTCCCCCCCTCTCCAGCACACAGGTACTTGAAATACAGGGAAGGAAAAGAAAGATGAAACTAAAAATGTTGCCTGTGCATACAATCAATGCATTCCTCCCCCACTAAAGTTTAATAAGGATTGTTAGTACATCATTGTAGCTGGTAATTGTGTAGGTACACATGGTAATTGCATGTATTTGCACTAATTATGTAAATGCAGAGTAATTAAAGCTCCAGGGTTTTCATGGTAAATTTTTAAGGCACTCATGGATTTGTCATGGCAAAAGCGTCAGTCATGAAAACCAGCGGGGAACCCTACCATAGTTGGTTTTTTTTTTTTTTTTTTTTAATTATATCTGTAGAGTCTGAAAAACACATCAAAGTTTTTTGTGGTAGGTTGCAACTAGTGATCAAGAGCTCCCACACTTTCTGCGCTTAATCTTCCAGTTTCTCCCCTTTGGCCAGCAAGAGGCAAAAAGGAATGAATGAATTAGTGTTTGTGTCCTGCTGTGGTGGCCACCAGTCACATTGCCAGCTCTCTCCCTTTCCCAGGGCCTTATGGCACCGCAGTGCCTACGGCAGGGGAGATACCCCAGTGCCACCCGATGTCGGACCCGCCACTTGCTGTCCCCCAGCACATCTCTAGAGGTGAGCCTGAAGGTCCAGCCTAGAAACATCCCATGTCCCCAAGCACCTCCAGCCACATCCCCAACCACTGCAACAGGAGCCCCCCATCCTCCCCTACGCCACCACCTGCAGCCCACAGATGAGCATCACCTAGCCGTTATCCAAGTCTTCACCTTCATCCTGGGGACTTCCAGTGTCTTGGGAGTTACCTACTCCTTGCCGACTCCAAGCACAGGAGGGATGCCCAGCCTTGGGGATACCCACCATGTGCCCCCTTGCACCACAACAGCAACTATGGAGATGCACTGTCCGACCCCTTCGCTGTTTCTATCGCCCTGGACAGCAAAGCAGAGCAGCTCCCCAGGACAGCCCTGTTCCCCTCACACCCCAAAGGACACATGGGGACACCCCGAGAAGGGTGGCAGTGCAATGCAAGGTGCTGTGAGCACAGAACATGCCACTGATCCCACTAAACACTCAACTCTGAAAGCCTCCCTGTTTTGAAACACATGGAGATTTTAATCATTCTGAAGCCAAGTGCTGTTTTTATAGCCACCAAAGCTATCTGCATTCAGCAGGCTTACTCCAGTTGCAAAGCACAAACCAGATGTATGCCACACACAGAAACGCACCATTTCCCACAGGACATGCTTGCTTACTCCTGAGGTGCAGTTACAGCCCCATCTGCCCACACGACTCTACACAGCCACCCCTCTCCACTCAGGGCCACCCCAATGAGGAGTCAACACCAGAGCTTTAAGCTACTGAGACCTAATATCTTAAGCCAAGACACAAAAGAGAGCTTCCTCAGGATTTGCAACAAAGCTTTAAGAGGATTTACAACACTCACAGCCACACGCTGTCACTTATTCAAACCTAACCCTACATACGTGGGTCAGAGGCTGCCATACCCAGGGCACCTACCTTCACAGGGCCCAAGGCCAGCACACCACCAGCAGCGGGACTCGCACACCAGATAGTCGCTCCAGAGCAAGAGAGGGGCAAAGCCATGACCTGCCGCCACACAGTGCTCCTGCCCCATGGCCGCTCACAGCCCTCCAGCCCCTGCTCGTAGGTGGGAATTTAGAGCAGCTGCCTCAAAGTGGCCACTCAGCCACAGCTGGGGCCAGGGCACCTTCCCTCCTTAGCACTTCCCAGGCTGCAGCAGCTGTCGGGAGCTCTGCTTCCCCTCAGTTATTTTTGAATGTGTAGTCTTCATGCTGCTTCCTTCATGTAAAAACAAACTAAAAACAACAACAGTGTCCAAATGCCGAAACACCCGCTGTCTGAGAACAGGGCTAATAAATATTTCTGGACTTACTGAAAGCAGAAGGGAAATGTCCGACTAGAACTGCAGTTGAATTGAAATAGTGTATTTTTCCTGATGCTTTCAGCAAGTTTTGTGTGGTTTTGATGCTTCTTTTTAACCATGGCTTTGGAGATACTTCTTCCATTTTAAAACCAAAGTGGAAAAAAATGTAGCTATGATAAAAATTGATCAAAACTAGTGATACAGAATTATTTTAAAAGTAGCCTTTAATTGGTGGGGTTCAATTAAACAAGATACACTGTCTAGGGTAGAGACTATTTTCTACTGTGTTTCTAACAATAGACCTATTTCAGCTTTTTAAGATTGTCCATAATTATGTTCAATAAGGATTAAAGATGGTAGGGTGTCATTTAAAATTTTTCAATTTGTAGTAACTTTTTTTTAATTAACTGAAAATCTTGAAGGAGTACAGAGGATTTCACACAAATGCAGTCTTTCTCAGAAAAGAGTATTGCTAAAACAGTGATCTGTTGTATTAATTTCCTTTAATTTTTCAGTAAGTTCATCTGTTCTTCAGATAATGGATAGTAGATGTCTAGGATTCATAGAAGATAGGGTTTGTGGGCACAAATGGAAAGCAGGAGAGTTGGGTTATAGCTGTAGCAGATTTTCTGTGTGTCCGTAGGGAATTTATTTCAGCTTGTCTCTGTTGTAGAGGAGCATTGTGAGGCTAAGTTAGTGCTTTAATTTTTGTTAATGCAGGACCAAAGGTCTTTCGAATGTTTATGTCTAGCAGCAACTTCTGTGATAAACACTTGCATCCAGCTTCACGACTGCCCAAGCTGAGTAAGCTCGCGATCCAGTGAGGTCCCCTGGACCTGGTGCTCCTCCACATGCCCCATGAACACATTTGCAAAGGCAGGAAAATTCTAATATCCCCATTTGGAGAAGATTTACAGCTCACGAACAGAAAAATGAATCTGGCCTGAGCCTTAGAGTTTTTTTAAAGGACCAGTAAATTTAAGGCACTTATGATATCTGCTTTTTTTTATTCATATATGTCCTTTTCATATCTAATAATACAGCTGTGAGCTGTAATGCTAATGATGATAGGCCTGGTGCAAACATAGATCTGTTCTCATTGTATTGCCTAAATGTCACTGTTGCTTTTCCAGTGTTTGGAAGTTCTTTCCAGAGAGGCCAGTACCATTATCTCCATTTCACAGCTGGGAAAACTGAATCACCAAAAGGTGAAATGACCATGGTCACCTAGAAGACGAAAAGAAGATGGAAATATAATTTAGTGCTAATCCAGCTCTCTCTTTATCTACTGCTCCAGAGAAAACACCTTTTGTGAATTATCTCTCTGCCAGTGCCTAATTTATGAAAAAAGTTTTGGTTAATCAGATTATCAAAAGCAGTTTGCTCGTACAGTTGGCACTCAGATTCCTATGTAAGAAGAGCTGCGTTGTTAACTTCTGCTAATCATGTCCACAGGGTCTCAAACTGATCACTTGGACTTGAAACATCTACAGTCGGTGAATAGTTTATTTCATACTTGAACACCTGTGTGACTCTTTGGCCTATATGAACAGTATGAATAAATATTGGTAAATATAAGCATTGGAAATCCAGCCTGCATGATTTGCTCAAAAATCACCCGTGCAGCCAGTGGCAGATTCACAACCAGAGCCTGTACCTGAACCTGTTCCTGCCATGGGAAGCTGCATCGCCAAGTGCCTTGTTCCAACAAGTCGGCAACAGTATATGCATATTTTAAATCCCCGCGTTGAGTCATCCTCATTTAAATGTAGGTTAAACCAGCTGAGTATATCATCCTTACTAACCTGCTACAAACTGTCAATGAAGTTTTTCCTTTGAGGGACATGCCAGCCCAGGGAATTCCCCCCTGTTGAGAGCCAAATCCGGGCAGTTATTTCCTATTTGCTGTATCACAATATATCGCTGTGAAAGGAAGGGTACTAACATGTCTTCATTTATGGTATTTGTTCTTTTAAAGAAGAATAATAATGTTATTCTTCCAAGCAGAATTACACTTGTTCCACTTTCCCTTGCCTTCAAAAATTTAAAAGCAGAAAAGTAATCATATAAGCTTTTCTTTTTTTTTCAGCTGTGGGGTTTTATTTATTTAATCTCTGTGCATATACATTTTCCAGTATACATGCTGAAACAGCATCCATTTGATTTCCTGTTATTGTTAATGATTCTACTTTTTTTTTGTGGGTGTTTCATTTTATTTTAAACAGAGGCTCATGCAGCAAGTTTGGCTTGAATTAATGACTTCCTGATTTTCTGATGGTATTCTTTTCTCCCAACCTTAATTTTCCACATTTCCTTTCTGGAAATTTTGCTTTTCTTTTGGCTGCTGGCATGATAAAGAGGCCCCATATGGTGGGTAGAGGCAAAGATATTCCCAGTAAGTAGAAGTGGCTTTCAGAGCACTTATTACTGCAGAGGCTTCACCTTCAAAAACCTGGAAAATCCCGAAGCTCATCCAAAAGAGCGTACGGCGTACTTTATATAGCTACTATTGCTGGGGTATGTTTAAATACTGCATAAAACTGGATAAAACCTTTGTTTTCTGAGCATGGTGTCTTTATATCCGGAGGGATCTTTCAGCAGCACCAGGTCCCCACGGCCCAAACCGCTCCCACGTGCCCGTGCCCCATGCTCCTCCGCAGCGGGGGCCCACGAGTGCTGGCACAGCGGCCTGAGACAACCCGCTGCAGGTCCTCACTGCAAGGACAGGCACTGCTGCTGGAGTGGTCCTCTGCTTGAATAACCCAAAATCTCCGGGACAGCTCCTTGCAAACTCAACTGAAGCTTCTAGATGGGTGCTAGCAGCTAAAATTACTTCTCTTCAGACTATACTCCCATGTGATGGGCAGTGCAAAGGTTACCAGTGACACCTCCAACAGTGTGTCCTACACTGGCTTGATAAGACTTCAAGATTAGATCTGGGGAATGCAAGGTGCCCTCGTCAAAGTCCTGAAATCACAAGGCACTGTTTCTAGAAGAAATTTTGGTGAGGAGAAAGTGTGAATTCCTACGCTGCCTGCGCCGCTCTGTCCTTTCAACAGGTGAAAGAAATCCCACCTCTGGGCGATGCGTGCTAATGTAGCCCACCCTCCACGCAGTGTTGCCGTCTTGTATGATATTTCCGAATCAGTCCTCTGGGAGCTGTCTGGCCCTAAAGGGTTGGGAAATGACAACCAGAGCAACCAGCCTCTTAAATGATAAAGATGGAAAAAAGCAAAAGAGCAATAAAAAGTCCCCTTAACCTGATATTAAAAATCTCTCATATCTTGTTTTAAATTGATCCGGAGGAAAAGGTAGAGAGGAGTGACTCTGATCTTTTCAAACACATGAACAATCTTTTTGCTATTTTATAGATATATGGAGGGCACATTTTGCCAGAGCTGAATTCATGTAAAATGCCTATAATATTTAGACACTTGAAGTGAGATTATTCTTCCTCTTTTAATTTGGAGAACCTGAATTTCTCAGTCTAAGTATTTTTGCTGTTCAGACTTTTCTCAAAGCCATTTCTCTGGGTAAAATATATGCCAAGAAAACTGGCAATCTGGCCCAAGAGTATTTATATTCCCAGTGTTATAAAAATATATAAGAAGAAGGCTGCTGCTTTTCTTTTCAGGAAAGTTGCACAATGAATCCTACAGGGCATCAACAGGAGCAGAATCAAACCTCCCACCATTTCAGTGTTTTTCTCCACTTTTGTGACATAATGTTACGGCCCAAGTTCTACAAAATACTTAACAGGAAATCTCTTAGAGCCCAGTGGCTTCCCTGAGCCACCATTTACACACACTTTGTTACAAGATCAGGGTCAGAGGCTCTTTTCCCACTATCTCTCTACCTCTTTGGGTCTTTTTTTTCCTGTTGTTATGTTTTTCTTAAATTCTTTTGACTAAAGTATAGTCAGAATTGTTGGTACATTGTAAATCAGTGTCCACTCTACAAACTGTTGGGCTGCCAAAGATCAGCCGTGGGTAATTTGACTTCAGAGCAAGGATCAGGCTCATCAGAGCTTGTAGGAAAGGTGCCTATATTATACGATATATGTAAGGACTAAGTCCTGCAAAACAGAATCAAATCCTAAGTGATCTGGCCAAGAGTACAAGCAAACCACGATACCTTCGTGGTGAAAATGTGGCACTCAGTCACAGTGCCTGGCTTCTGCCACATCACCCAACTTCAGCCACCGTCCTGCAGAGTTCAGAGCACTCATTAATACCAGTCAAGCGGAGTAAGATCGTCCCCTTTTATATAGTTTGTTACCACACACACGTGCTTTACAACGCAAAGGACACACTTCTGCTCACCTGGGACAGTGCTGCAAGCTAAACCTCCTCCTCTGAAGTCCATATAGTTGTTCTGAGGCTGATTGCCCAGCAGTATATGTCTACTTTAGCTGTACATTTTTGTCTGATGATAAGATTTGCACTTCAGAATTTGTTTGCATTCTGAAGCTAAAGAAAGAAAATGACATGCTGAAGATTTCTTGTGAAAATTCAGATAGCCATGCTTGTCATCAAAATATTAAACACTAATATCAATATTACAACACTTTGTATATCATAACATTGAAAACAAAAGGAATTGAAATGAGAGTCAACATGAAAGTCTTCTTATCAAAATAAAGGAGAATGTTGTAAGAATGTGATTCTGCTCTCTCCCTTTGGAAATGCCACTGAAATCAACACATTCTCACAAAAGATTTCGATTTCCCTCAGACTGCATTTTCCAACAGAGAAGAGTAAATATTTTACAATTGGCCCTTTTTGGCCATGCTTTGCAAATACTTTCCACCAAGCCAAATGACTGCACATGGTAGAAGGAAGTGGTAAGTCAGGCCCTCTGGATTTACACCAGAGTAATTGAGAGCAGAGCGTGGTATAAGGTATGTGTTAATGGGTATTAATTCATATGTACCTGCTTACAGAGATCTCTGGGCAGCTCTAAATACTTCAATATGTCTAACTTCTTTTCATATGAAAAAAGGAGAATATGAATACTTGAACAGCTGAAGCCTGCTCTGGAGCAGAAAAGCCAGCCCTACTACAAAGAAATTCTTGTGCTCCTTTAATTACCCTTCTTCACCTGTAGGTGGAATTTCCACTCAAACAGCTTTAGAAATGCGAATGCTAGCCTGGGAAGAGCTTTCTGTGTTTGTCTTTGTACAGCAAACACTGGCTCTGTTGTGCAGCTCGAGTTTCTGATTCTAATGATTTCCTGAATTCAGTCTGTTTCATACCGCGGGGAAGGAAGCGGTGATCCTCTTGAAAATTCATGTAATTGCTTTTATTTGATTTTTATTAAACCCCATTCAAGAATAATATGATGGCTTGCTTTATTACATTGTTCATCACTGTGGCATTTTTAAATTTGCTTTGCTAAAGGAAACAGTTTACTAAGCCAAAGATTTAACTCAAGAATTTTCACTGAGAGAAAACTGGGAGCTTTATTATTTTTTGAGGTTGTTTTGCTTTCAAAGACTTTCCCAGTAAGGATACCCACCTAGTATTAGCTCTGCTTTCTCTAGTCAATAGCCCAAGCCTCTTCCCTAGCCTCCCCACCTAGCCCGTTCTGCAGCTCAGTTCTTGCTGGATTATGCACGCACTTGGCGGTGCCCGACTGCCTCTGGGGCACAGCAGCACGAGATCCCTTTTCCCCCCACGCCGGCTATCACATCGCAGGGGCAAAGCGGATGCCGGCCGCCATGCGCAGACGGCAGCGGGGGCTCCGGCGGCTCCAGCTACGTGTGGGGTGAGCACGGAGCTGCCCGCGGGGTCGCCCCTCCGCTGCAGCGGGGACAATACCGCCGGCAGATGTGGGCCGCGACACAAGCTTGCCGGGTGACGCCGCGGTCCTTCGGCTGCAGAGCGGGAAGCTGTGGCGGGGCCCTGGGTAACCAGTCCCTGTAAAACACTGCTGTGATTGAGGCATATTGTTACTCCCGTTTTATGCATGGGCTAACTGATGCAGAGAAGAAAAATATGTAATCCACACTTAGCAAAAATAAAAGTAGTAGAGCAATTAAAATTCAGGACTGACAGCTTCATGCTCCTAACCCTGAACTATGTGGGTGTGAAAAATTTAATCTATTTACCTCTTTGTTACCAGCATGACATCATCTACTGTCCATTAGTAAGTCACACAAAGAACTACTTGGTGTGCAATTTTATGAGAACTATTATTTTAAGAGTTGGTCATTTAAAGATAAGTGTTTAGAAAAATGAGGATTTTTCATATACTTTTAGAGCAAGTTTTCCCATTTTTCCATTTTATCATAGGAAATAACATCTGAAAATACTGTGAAGAATTTGTAAAAGGCTCTTTTTTAATCTCCAAAAGTTTTGAACAAGTATCCAGTCATCTCAGTTAATCCATTTAAACCATGTCAATGTTTATTTTTAAGGGAGCTGTCAAATAATAAATCAGTTGCACTTTCAGTTTTGTAGGGACAATTCTTGCTGCCCGGGGAGTACAGCTGAGTACCGCACGCGTTTGCCTTGTGTCCTCACAGCCCTGATCTGCAGCAGCAGCCGGGGTGACGGGCTGGCTGCTCGGTTACGTATCTGTTTGTGAAGAAGCGGCTCCCCCAGGACGATGTTTCAGGCGGCTCCTGGACTCCTGCTACAGCTGCGAAGCTCTGTACCCCCATGAAGTTTCTGGAAGAGCCCATGATCGTTAAAATAGTCAAAGCGGGATTTCCAAAACAGCATGCTGACCCTTTTCTGTTAGGGCCATAGCATTCGACAGCAGCAAACACAAGCAGGGCTTGAACAGCTCTTGCAGGGTAACAGGCAGCGACCGCAGTTGGCTGAGCACGGGTGTCGTTGACACTCGCAGCTGAAGACCCCTAATAAGCCATGTAGCCACTTCCCACGGTTATCTGCAACCTGTAATTTGTGTGAGAGGCATCCTTTTCACACTAGCGGCACCTAGACTGTTGTTTTCTAATTCCGAAGGCGTGATGGCCGAGGACCCGGTGCTGAGCGACAGCAGACAGGCAGGTGGAGCACCGGCTCATTACGCAGTTACTCCTCTCCACCCTCCCCTTCGTGAGCCAAGGAGAGGTTATTTCGCGCCACGAAGGGGCACAGCTTGCCCTGGTCCGTCCCTCGTGTCGGCTGTGTTCGGCTCACAGGGGAGCTCGGCCGGGCCAGGCTGCGGCTGGCAGTCTGTCCTGCCAGGGGCTGGTCAGTGGGTGCTGCTCGCAGCCGCCGAGGCAGGCTGAGCCCCAGCTTGCTGGGCAGCAAGGTGTTTTTCTTCCACTTAAGGCTGTGTTTGCCTCCGCTCTCTCCTGTAACATGGAGGCTTTCTGTAATTGCCGGGAAACTGTATTCGGTAAGTCCTCTGCTACTGCATGACAGAGGATATTCTTGATCCTGCTGCTTCCCGTGTTGTCATTCCCTAGTACATCATAGCTATGGCTTTTTTTTTTTTTTTTTAAGCGGAAATCTCATTTTTTTTATAGGGAGCATTAGGAAGCATTTGCTCGGCTGACAGTGTGGCGTAGACCTTCTGGGACCCGTCTGCCGTTGGGCATCTCCTGCATTGTCGCAGGAACTGGCTTGGCTGACGCAGGTGTCCCCGCCCAGTCCGATGTCCCCAGGCTGGAGAGATATGTCCTTTCTGGCAGCATATTAATATGGAAAGCCCTCAGCCCATCCTGGTAGTCCTTAGTGTGAGGCACCATATATATAAAGAAACGACAGTGACTGAGAGAATTTAAATCTTCCCTGGCTCCTCAGATACATCAAGGGCACCCCGGACCCAAGACACCGCAGCCTTTGCCGTGTCTGTGACTGCTGCTTCTTTGATGGCACGCTGGCTGCACATCACCTTAGTGAAGTGAACTGAAAATTACAAAGCTACAGCAAAGATCAAAAGGCAGAAAAAGATGAGTAAATATAAATAGTGAAGTGGAAGAAGGTGAGGAGGGAGCAGCGAGTGCTAAATGGGTATTTCACAAGAGCTTCAGCGTGCGCTTGCCTAGGAACACACACGTGTCTGCAACACTGCTCTCTCCACCTGGCTGCCTTTTCCCTCCCACTTTAGGACACCTCGGCTTTGGCTACTGTTAACCCTAAACTGTTTATTTTCAGAATCACTGAGACTTTCACATTGTGTAATATATTGCTGGGCTATGTGGAGCAAGCAGAAAACTGCTGGTACATTTAAGCTTAAAAATTGAGTGCAACGATCTCTCTGCATAGACACATTTCTTTAAAAAAAAGCTGTAGATAATTTTGTGTTTTTTTCACAACAATAACTTCACAGAGAAGGAAAAACAAAGTGTTAACACCCTCTCTGCTTTTATATCTGCCAGCGGTCTATCCCTTGCTTACAGACGTTTGCTAAAATTGAACATATTTCCCAATTATTTTAAGCTTAAATCATTTTAAAATAGCTCAATTGACTAAATCAGAAATGAAAGAAACTTTCTCACTGCTTCCTCCTAATGCTAAAGATTTTTCATATCACTCTGATGTAACCTCCTAGTTTCATGCTGTATCCTCTAGACTGTGATTCTGGAGCCCCCCATCTGCTAGCACAGCTGTGGCAGTTCCTGCCATAATAAGAACTCACTGGTCTTACATGCTCTAAGTGCTTTGCAATATAAATGGGCAACAACACTATTTCTTTGCTTGGTCTCCCTGGAATAACTCAAAAATAAACCAGCATATATCAAATAAACCCTACATGTTTTGTCTGTCTCAGACTCTTCACCATCTGGAGCAGTTTCCTTGGGGCTCAAGAATCTCTTTCATGAAGACCCTACTCTCTCCCTCCTCTCCCCCCCCCCGCCCCCTGCTACTGAAGCATGCTTGTTTCTTCCTCTCTCCTGCCCCAAAGCTTCCTTTGAACCTTTGAAGTCAGAGTTATATGTCTCCTTATTATTGTCTGGTCTCATTGTTAGTCGGAAAACAGCCCCAGAAGTATGTTGCACCTTAACAGTCCTTGAGCAGATAACAGTCCATTTCAGTGTACCAGGGATCCCACATAAACCACACCCACACCAGTGTTTGGGTTCACAAGAGTATAGCAGCTTTGACGCAAACCTTTCCACCATCCCCATTTACCCCGTGCGGCTTCGTTTGGCAGGTCTGGTGCATGCGACTCTCATTGCTCTGGGGGAAGCTGAACCAGCAGCTGTGCTGCAACCCCTGGCAGGGACGGAGGGTCCCTAGGGTACCTTTGGCCCATGTATGCGTTCAGGATGTTCAGTCCGGGGAATCAGACTAAGCATAATCTGCACGCACTGTAGGTGTAGGAGCCTCCCAGCCACTTGTGTTGTGCTGCTGAGCCGCTCTCATCATGCCTAATTGTTTGCTAATGCAGACAAAGGCAGAGGGGCATGCGAAGTGCAGCAGTTTTGTATCATCAGCTTCCTAAAATCAATGAGTTCATAAGTTTCTGAGATCATTTCTGCTCCTGGCTTATGTCTCCAGGCAGCTAGTGCTATACAGATGGTTTGTAGGGTACCTGGAGTCTAATTTGGTAGATGCCTTCATTTGGTGTTGTGATAATGAATGGATTTGTATGTGATAAAAAGATGGGGTGAGCAGAGAGATCATCTATCAATATTTCACCCATTGGGAGCTGTGTTTAAATCCTTGCAGCTTTGAAATGTGGTCAGGCTGCAAAGCAGTTTAGGATAACAAGTGAAGACTGTTATCATGTCCAATTACTCTCGAAAGGAAATTAAGAGAGGCAGAATATAATTACTTGAACTGGAATGTAGCCAGAATGTTGGGGTGATCATTTGCTGTATGATCATTAATGACTGTGGTAGAAAACTGTGGATTTAATGCCATGAGGTAAATACTCGCTCTCACCAAGGAGTATGCTTGTTAAGAAAAATATGGCTGCAGTCATAGAAGGCTGTTAATTGAATCCTGTGAATGGGTGAGCATCCATCTTATGAAGACAAGTATCAGCACTAATATCACTCAAAATACATAGAAATACTGCTTAACATCTAATGGGGGTAGGGAATCTAAAGGGCTCTGTCTCATTTTATTTGGCCCTGATGATAATGCATCAGATGAAATTTCTGTCGCTAGCGCTGACTGGTGCCTTTTGGACACTGCAGAAGCAAGCATATAATAAGGCGAGCAAAACTGCGAAACAGTACAGATTGAAGGAATAACTCGTCAGAAATTCCAGATATGAAAAGAGGCTTTTGAGGTTTTGTGGAAGCCAGACTGTTTAACAAATGAGGTACTGTCTTCTGTCTTTCTTCTGTCCTGAGAGTAATAGCAAGTTTTTGTACTTCGGTAGTGTCTTTCATGCATTTAGATTACCCATCAACTGAGCTTCATAGTACTCCAAAGCAGAAAGATAAACAATACATGATAATTGCTCTACCTTTTACTGCAATGCAGCAGATATATAAATAACCACATTATCATTAGAGGTGTGAAAAAATCTAATACTCGAAAATGCTTAAGAAATTAGAGACCATAAGAAGCCAGTTTACACTTCTAACATTTGAGGTTAAAAGCTTTAGTCTAGTGAAGATTTCTGTGCAACACTTAGGTCATCAGCTACCAAGATAGTTACCTTTTACCTCTAACCTACCCTGTTCATACTCAGTTCCTATTACGATGCTGGGAGCTACAGCATTTGCCAAAGTTTGAGGGATAATTTAAATACTGTGCTAGAGAGAAGTGGTTTTCTGAATTAGAGCCTACAGTGGCCAGTGGCCTTGTTTCCTGGCCCAGCTGAAGAAGGGCACACCTGGCTGCTCCGGGTCTCTGCCTTCCCCTAACGCATGGGCTCAGCCAGAACCATCCAACTGCTGCAGCCTGAGCACCACAGCCATGGGTGCTCCTAGGTGAAACGGATGAGAAGGGACATTCCTGAGTCCTTACCAGCTAGAGGGGCACTTTTTGGTGAAGCTGCTGTTCAGGAAGTTCTTGGAATGATGTTACTCAGGTTAAAACTAAAATCTAACTTCCACTGATGTAACTTATGCCAAGTCTCTTCCTTTCAGTAGAACCGAAGTTCCTAAAGATGTCCTTGTGCTTGTCTGTCTGTTTCATAGGGAAGTCTTGCTGGACTAGGAAAAACTTTAAATCCAGCTTGTGAAGGTCCTTGGTAAAGAACTGGACACTTAAAATGTATGAGGCTCAATCCAGATCTCACTCGAGTCTGTACAAAAGTCCCTTTGAAGTCTGGGATCGGGTGAGGCTTTCATTCAAACTGATGAGCTTGCAGGAAGGTGCAGCTAAACCCATAGAAAATGCTAAGATGCTTGTGGTGTGGATTAGACTAGGGGATCGAGAGAAACAGCAGTGTCTCCTAGCACTGCTTCCCAGGAAGCCCCACCAGCCGCAGTGTGCTGCTGGAAGGACCAGAGGCAGGAGAACCACTTCATCTGAATCAAAAGAATCTCGTTAAAAAACATTCAAGTCTCTGAACAGACCTGCTTACAGGAGCAAGATTATTTAGCCTGGAAAAAGGACTTCATAGCACTCGTCTCTGGGGGGCCCAGAGTGCCAGCTGCAGCTCCTGAGAAGGGAAACTCCAGCCAGCACAGAGCGCACTCCTGTTTCCATCTCCCAGAAGCAACCTGCTCATGGCCAGGGCCGGCGAGGTGTCACGGGCCTCTCACTTAC